>NC_079192.1:350765576-351425660 GCF_029499605.1 Hyla sarda | reverse complement strand
ATTGGGGATGATAAGAAGATGAGAAGTTTAATTTGATTTTAAGTTGATTACAGAGGGCCCTCCAGAATTTTGACACAAATTGAACGCCTCTATCCGAGACGATATGCGTAGGAAGCCCGTGAAGGCGAAAAATTTGTATAAAAAATTGTTTCACCAACTGAGGCGCAGAAGGAAGACCTGGAAGAGGGATAAAATGTGCCATCTTGGAGAATCGATCAACGACCACCCAAATAACTGTGTTGCCATGGGATAAAGGTAAGTCAGTAATAAAGTCCATACCAATCTGAGACCATGGTCGCTCAGGAACAGGCAGAGGATGGAAGAGACCAGCAGGCTTCTGGCGAGGGGTCTTGTCACAGACTGTACAAGCCCGCACGGGCACAGACTGTACAAGCCCGCACAAAATCAACAACATCAGCTTCAAGGGTAGGCCACCAATAAAATTGAGAGATGAGCTGGATGGATTTTTTGATGCCAGCATGGCCTGCGAGGTGTGAAGAGTGTCCCCACTTTAGAATCCTGAGGCTCTGGCATGAAGAGATGAAGGTCTTCCCTGGAGGAGTTTGTCTGATGGAGGCTGGAGAAGTGGAGATCAGACAGTCCGGAGGAATAATGTGTTGCGGGGAAGCTTCCACTTCAGAGGCATCCGATGAACGAGAGAGGGCGTCAGCCCTAATGTTCTTGTCAGCAGGGCGAAAATGAATTTCAAAGTTAAAACGGGCAAAGAACAACGACCACCTAGCCTGGCGAGGGTTCAGCCGTTGGGCAGACTGAAGATAAGAGAGATTCTTGTGATCAGTGTATATAATAACTGGATATTTGGATCCCTCCAGCAGGTGCCTCCATTCTTCAAGCGCCAATTTTATGTCCAGTAGTTCTCGATCACCAATGGAGTAGTTTTTCTCCGCCGGAGAGAAGGTCCTAGAAAAGAAACCACAAGTAACAGCATGTCCGGAAGAATTTTTCTGTAGGAGTACTGCTCCAGCTCCCACCGAGGAGGCGTCTACCTCCAGCGAGAAGGGCCTAGATGGATCAGGTCTGGAGAGTACGGGAGCAGAAGAAAAGGCAGTTTTGAGATGATTGAATGCATCTTCCGCTTGAGGAGGCCAGGCCTTAGGGTTGGCATTTTTCTTGGTTAGGGCCACGATAGGGGCCACAATAGTGGAAAAATGCGGAATGAATTGTCTGTAATAATTGGCAAACCCCCAAAAACGTTGGATAGCACGGAGTCCGGAGGGGCGGGGCCAATCCAATACGGCTGATAGTTTGTCTGGGTTCATTTGGAGTCCCTGGCCAGAGACTAAGTATCCTAGGAAGGGAAGAGATTGACATTCAAAGAGACATTTTTCCATTTTGGCATATAATTGATTGTCCCGAAGTTTCTGAAGAACCATGCGGACATGCCGGCGGTGTTCTTCTAGGTTAGCAGAAAAAATCTAAATATCGTCTAGGTAGACCACAACACAGGTATATAGAAGATCACGTAAAATTTCATTTACAAAGTCTTGGAAGACGGCAGGGGCGTTGCAAAGCCCAAAGGGCATAACCAGATATTCAAAGTGTCCATCTCTGGTGTTAAACGCGGTCTTCCACTCGTCCCCCTCCCTGATGCGGATGAGATTATATGCACCTCTTAAGTCCAGTTTGGTAAAGATGTAGGCGCCTCGTAGGCGGTCAAAGAGTTCCGAGATAAGAGGAAGGGGAAAGCGTTTTTTTTTTTACAGTGATTTTATTAAGTCCGCGGTAATCAATGCAAGGACGTAAGGAGCCGTCTTTTTTGGAAACGAAGAAAAATCCAGCTCCGGCAGGGGAGGAAGACTTGCGGATAAACCCCTTTTTTAAATTCTCTTGGATGTACTCCGACATGGCTTGTGTTTCTGGAGCAGACAGAGGATAGATTCTGCCCCGGGGTGGAGTAGTACCAGGGAGGAGGTCAATAGGACAGTCATAAGGCCTGTGAGGAGGCAAAGTCTCTGCTTGTTTTTTGCTAAAAACATCAGCATAATCCAGATAGGCCTTGGGGAGACCAGATATCGGAGGAGCCACAGGGTCTTGACTGACAGTACTGGGAGCAGGCTTAAGACAGTTCTTGTGGCAAGTAGTACCCCAGTTCTTGATCTCCCCGGTGGTCCAATCAAGGGTTGGGGAATGGCGTTGAAGCCACGGTAGTCCAAGAAGAATTTCCGAAGTGCAGTTAGAGAGGACCAGAAATTCAATCTTTTCGTGATGGGGTCCAATGCACATTAAGAGGGGTTCCGTGCGGTAACGCACAGTACAGTCCAATCTTTCATTATTAACAGAGGTGATGTAGAGGGGTCTGGCGAGACTGGTCACCGGGATGTTGAACCTGTTGATGAAAGAGGCCAAAATAAAATTTCCTGCAGATCCGGAATCCAAGAAGGCCACAGCTGAGAAGGAGAAGGTAGAAGAAGAAATCCGCACAGGTACAGTAAGACGTGGAGAAGCAGAGTTCACATCTAGAGCTGTTTCACCATTGTGCGGAGTCAGAGTGCGTCTTTCCTGACGTGGAAGTCGGATAGGACAATCCTTCAAGAAATGTTCGGTACTGGCACAGTACAGGCAAAGGTTCTCCATGCGGCGTTGTGTCCTCTATTGAGGTGTCAAGCGAGACCGGTCAATTTGCATAGCCTCCACGGCGGAAGGCACAGGAACGGATTGCAGTGGACCAGAGGAGAGAGGAGCCGGGGAGAGAAACCGCCTCGTGTGAACAAAGTCCATATCCTGGCGGAGCTCCTGACACCTTTCGGAAAAACGCATGTCAATGCGGGTGGCAAGATGAATAAGTTCATGCAGGTTAGCAGGAATTTCTCGTGCGGCCAGCACATCTTTGATGTTACTGGATAGGCCTTTTTTAAAGGTCGCGCAGAGGGCCTCGTTATTCCAGGACGATTCGGAGGCGAGAGTAGGGAATTGGAAGGCGTACTCGCCAACAGAAGAATTACCCTGGACCAGGTTCAGCAGGGCAGTCTCGGCAGAAGAGGCTCGGTCAGGTTCCTCGAAGACACTTCGAATCGCGGTGTGGCCCATGACAGGGCTTTCCCAGACAGAAGGCTGACTACGAAAGCCACCTTTGACCTTTTAGTTGGAAATCGGTCCGACATCATCTCCAAATGCAGGCAACATTGTGAAAGAAAACCACGGCAAAATTTAGAGTCCCCATCAAATTTGTCCGGCAATGATAAACGGAGGCTGGATGCGGCCACTCGCTGCGGAGGAGGTGCAGGAGCTGGCGGAGGAGATGGTTGCTGAAGCTGTGGTAGAAGCTGCTGTAGCATCACGGTCAGTTGAGACAGCTGGTGGCCTTGTTGCGCTATCTGTTGCAACTGCTGGGCGACCACCGTGGTGAGGTCAGCGACAACTGGCAGCGGAACCTCAGCAGGATCCATGGCCGGATCTACTGTCATGATTTGGCTGGCTGGAGGTGGATCCTCTGTGCCAGAGAGGGATTGGCGTGGACTGTGTCGGTGGACCGGTTCTAAGTTGCTACTGGTTTTCACCAGAGCCCGCCGCAAAGCGGGATGGTCTTGCAGCGGCGGTAGCAACCAGGTCGTATCCACCGGCAACGGCTCAACCTCTCTGACTGCTGAGATAAGCGCGGTACAAGGGAGTAGACAAGAGCAAGGTCGGACGTAGCAGAAGGTCAGGGCAAGCAGTAAGGATCGTAGTCAGGGGCAACGGCAGGAGGTCTGGAACACAGGCTAGGAACACACAAGGTAACGCTTTCACTGGCACAATGGCAACAAGATCCGGCAAGGGAGTGCAGGGGAAGTGAGGTATAAATAGGGAAGTGCACAGGTGAAGGTACTGATTAAAACCCATGCGCCAATCAGTGGCGCACCGGCCCTTTAAATCGCAAAGACCCGGCGCGCGCGCGCCCTAGGGAGCGGGGCCGCGTGCGCCGGGACAGCACAGACGGGGAACGAGTCTGGTAAGCGTGTCGGGATGCGCACCGCGAGCGGGCGCGTCCCGCATCGCGAATCGCATCCCGGCTGGGAACATTATCGCAGCGCACCCGGTCAGCAGGTCTGAACGGGGCGCTGCGAATGGTAGAACGCTGTGAGCGCTCCGGGGAGGAGCGGGGACCCGGAGCGCTCGGCGTAACAGTACTCTCATAACACTTTATATAGTTACATAGTTAGTACGGTTGAAAAAAGACATATGTCCATCAAGTTCAACCAGGGAATTGAAGGGTAGGGGTGTGGCGCGATATTGGGGAAGGGATGGGATTTTATATTTCTTCATAAGCATTAATGTTATTTTGTTCCAGGAATGTATCTAACCCTGTTTTAAAGCTGTTAATTTTTCCTGCTGTGACCAGTTCCTGAGGTAGACTGTTCCATAAGTTCACAGTTCTTATGGTAAAGAAGGCGTGTCGCCCCTTGAGACTAAACCTTTTCTTCTCCAGGCGGAGGGAGTGCCCCCTTGTCCTTTGGGGGGGGGGGGTTGATCTGGAACAGTTTTTCTCCATATTTTTTGTATGGGCCATTAATATACTTATATACATTTATCATATTCCCCCTTAAATGTCTCTTCTCAAGACTAAACAATTGTAACTCCTTTAATCGCTTTTCATAGCTAAGATGTTCCATGCCCCATATTAGTTTTGTTGCGCGTCTCTGCACCCTTTCCAGCTCCACAGTGTCCCTTTTATGGACTGGTGCCCAAAACTGAACAGCATATTCCAGGTGAGGCCGTACCAATGCTTTATAAAGGGGGAGTATTATGTCCCTCGAGTCCATGCCTCTTTTTATACATGACTATATCCTGCCGGCCTTGGAAGCAGCAGCCTGACATTGCATGCTATTCTGAAGTCTGTGATCTACAAGTACAGCAATCAGATTACGAATCATTGACCACCATTCTCTGGGTACGATCCATGAGCCAGAGTTCAATCCAGTTACAAACTAAAGTTTCCAAACCCAAAGACCTTAACTTACCTGTCAGACATCTATGAGGGACAGTATCAAACGCTTTGGCAAAATCCAGAAACACTATATCCACAGCCATTCTCTGTCAAGGCTTCTACTCACCTCTTCATAAAAGCAAATTAGTTGGTTTGACAACTTCTATCCTTAGTAAACCCATGCTGGTTATCACTTATAATACAATTATCCCCTATGTATTCCTGTATGTAATCCCTTATAAGTCCTTCAAACAATTTACCCACAATGCATGTTAAACTTACCGGTCTATAATTGCCTGTGTTACGCCGAGCTCTCCGGGTCCCCGCTCCTCCCCGGAGCGCTCGCAGCGTTCTCTCATTCGCAGCGCCCCGGTCAGACCTGCTGACCGGGTGCGCTGCGATATTACTCCCAGCCGGGATGCGATTCGCGATGCGGGACGCGCCCGCTGGCGATGCGCATCTCGGCTCCCGTACCTGACCCGTTCCCCGTCTGTGTTGTCCCGGCGCGCGCGGCCCCGCTCCTTAGGGCGCGCGCGCGCCGGGTCTCTGCCATTTAAAGGGCCGCTGCGCCACTGATTGGCGCAGAAGGCCTAATCAGTATTCTCACCTGTGCACTCCCTCGCCGGATCTTGTTGCCATTGTGCCAGTGAAAGCGTTCCCTTGTGTGTTCCTAGCCTGTGTTCCAGACCTCCTGCCGTTGCCCCTGACTACGATCCTTGCTGCCTGCCCTGACCTTCTGCTACGTCCGACCTTGCTCTTGTCTACTCCCTTGTACCGCGCCTATCTTCAGCAGTCAGAGAGGTTGAGCCGTTGCTGGTGGATACGACCTGGTTGCTACCGCCGCTGCAAGACCATCCCGCTTTGCGGCGGGCTCTGGTGAATACCAGTAGTAACTTAGAACCGGTCCACCAGCACGGTCCACGCCTATCCCTCTCTGGCACAGAGGATCCACCTCCTGCCAGCCGAATCGTGACAGTAGATCCGGTCATGGATCCCGCTGAAGTCCCACTGCCAGTTGTCGCTGACCTCACCACGGTGGTCGCCCAGCAGTCGCAACAGATAGTGCAACAAGGTCACCAGCTGTCTCAACTGACCGTGATGCTACAGCAGCTATTACCACAGCTCCAGCAACAATCTCCTCCGCCAGCTCCTGCACCTCCTCCGCAGCGAGTGGCCGCTTCCGGCTTACGATTATCCTTGCCGGATAAATTTGATGGGGACTCTAAGTTTTGCCGTGGCTTTCTTTCGCAATGTTCCCTGCACTTGGAGATGATGTCGGACCAGTTTCCTACTGAAAGGTCTAAGGTGGCTTTCGTAGTCAGCCTTCTGTCTGGGAAAGCTCTGTCATGGGCCACACCGCTCTGGGACCGCAATGACCCTGTCACTGCCTCTGTACACTCCTTCTTCACGGAGATCCGAAGTGTCTTTGAGGAACCTGCCCGAGCCTCTTCTGCTGAGACTGCCCTGCTGAACCTGGTCCAGGGTAATTCTTCTGTTGGCGAGTACACCATCCAATTCCGTACTCTTGCCTCCGAATTATCCTGGAATAATGAGGCCCTCTGCGCGACCTTTAAAAAAGGCCTATCCAGCAACATTAAAGATGTGCTGGCCGCACGAGAAATTCCTGCTAACCTGCATGAACTTATTCATCTTGCCACCCGCATTGACATGCGTTTTTCCGAAAGGCGTCAGGAGCTCTGCCAGGATATGGACTTTGTTCGCATGAGGCGGTTTCTCTCCCCGGCTCCTCTCTCCTCTGGTCCTCTGCAATCCGTTCCTGTGCCTCCCGCCGTGGAGGCTATGCAAGTTGACCGGTTTCGCTTGACACCTCAAGAGAGGACACGACGCCGCATGGAGAACCTATGCCTGTACTGTGCCGGTACCGAACACTTCTTGAAAGATTGTCCTATCCGTCCTCCCCGCCTGGAAAGACGTATGCTGACTCCGCACAAAGATGAGACAGTTCTTGATGTCTACTCTGCTTCTCCATGCCTTACTGTGCCTGTGCGGATATCTTCCTCTACCTTCTCCTTCTCTGCTACGGCCTTCTTGGATTCCGGATCTGCAGGAAATTTTATTTTGGCCTCTCTCATCAACAGGTTCAACATCCCGGTGACCAGTCTCGCCAGACCCCTCTACATCAATTCTGTTAACAATGAAAGATTGGACTGTACCGTGCGTTACCGCACGGAACCTATCCTAATGTGCATCGGACCTCATCACGAAAAAATTTAATTTTTGGTCCTCTCCAACTGCACTTCTGAAATTCTTCTTGGATTACCGTGGCTTCAACGCCATTCCCCAACCCTTGATTGGTCCACAGGAGAAATCAAGAACTGGGGTACTTCTTGTCACAAGGACTGTCTTAAATCAGTTCCCAGTACTCCTTGCCGTGACCCTGTGGTTCCGGTCTTCCTAAGGCTTATATGGACTATTCTGACGTTTTTTGCAAAAAGCAAGCTGAGACTTTGCCTCCTCACAGGCCTTATGACTGTCCTATTGACCTCCTCCCGGGTACTACCCCACCCCGGGGCAGAATCTATCCTCTGTCTGCTCCAGAGACTCTTGCCATGTCGGAGTACATCCAGGAGAATTTAAAAAAGGGGTTTATCCGCAAGTCCTCCTCTCCTGCCGGAGCTGGATTTTTTTTTTGTGTCCAAAAAAGATGGCTCCCTACGTCCTTGTATTGATTACCGCGGACTTAATAAAATCACGGTAAAAAAACGCTACCCCTTACCTCTTATCTCGGAACTCTTTGATCGCTTACAAGGTGCCCACATCTTTACCAAACTGGACTTAAGAGGTGCTTATAATCTCATCCGCATCAGGGAGGGGGACGAATGGAAGACCGCATTTAACACCAGAGATGGACACTTTGAGTATCTGGTCATGCCCTTTGGCCTATGCAACGCCCCTGCCGTCTTCCAAGACTTTGTTAATGAAATTTTTCGTGATCTCCTATATTCCTGTGTTGTGGTTTATCTGGACGATATTCTGATTTTTTCTGCCAACTTAGAAGAACACCGCCAGCATGTCCGCATGGTTCTTCAGAGACTTCGTGACAATCAACTTTATGCCAAAATGGAGAAATGTCTCTTTGAATGTCAATCTCTTCCTTTCCTAGGATACTTGGTCTCTGGCCAGGGACTACAAATGGACCCAGATAAACTCTCTGCCGTCTTAGATTGTCCACGCCCCTCCGGACTCCGTGCTATCCAACGTTTTTTGGGGTTCGCCAATTATTACAGACAGTTTATTCCACACTTTTCCACTATTGTGGCTCCCATCGTGGCTTTAACCAAGAAAAATGCCAATCCCAAGTCCTGGTCCCCCCAAGCGGAAGACGCATTTAAACATCTCAAGTCTGCCTTTTCTTCCGCTCCCGTGCTCTCCAGACCTGACCCATCTAAACCCTTCCTATTGGAGGTAGATGCCTCCTCAGTGGGAGCTGGAGCTGTCCTTCTACAAAAAAATTCTTCCGGGCATGCTGTGACTTGTGGTTTTTTTTCTAGGACCTTCTCCCCGGCGGAGAGAAACTATTCCATCGGGGATCGAGAACTACTGGCCATTAAATTGGCGCTTGAGGAATGGAGGCACCTGCTGGAGGGATCAAAATTTCCAGTTATCATATACACTGATCACAAGAATCTCTCCTACCTCCAGTCTGCCCAACGACTGAACCCTCGCCAGGCTAGGTGGTCGTTGTTCTTTGCCCGTTTTAACTTTGAAATCCATTTTCGCCCTGCTGACAAGAACATTAGGGCCGATGCCCTCTCTCGTTCTTCTGATGCCTCTGAAGTAGAGGTCTCTCCGCAACACATCATTCCTCCGGACTGTCTGATCTCCACTTCTCCAGCTTCCATCAGGCAAACTCCTCCAGGGAAGACCTTCGTTTCTCCACGCCAGCGTCTCGGGATTCTCAAATGGGGACACTCCTCCCACCTCGCAGGCCATGTGGGCATCAAAAAATCCTTGCAACTCATCTCTCGATTTTATTGGTGGCCGACTCTGGAGACTGATGTTATTGATTTCGTGCGGGCCTGTACTGTCTGTGCCCGGGATAAGACTCCTCGCCAGAAGCCTGCTGGTCTCCTTCATCCTCTGCCTGTTCCTGAACAGCCTTGGTCACAGATTGGTATGGACTTTCTTACGGACTTGCCCTCATCCCGTGGCAACACAGTTGTTTGGGTGGTCGTTGATCGATTTTCCAAGATGGCACATTTTATTCCTCTTCCTGGTCTTCCTTCAGCGCCACAGTTGGCAAAGCAATTTTTTGTTCACATTTTTCGCCTTCACGGTTTGCCCACGCATATCGTCTCAGATAGAGGCGTCCAATTCGTGTCTAAATTCTGGAGAGCCCTCTGTAAACAGCTCAAGATCAAATTAAACTTCTCTTCTTCTTATCATCCCCAATCCAATGGGCAAGTAGAAAGAGTTAATCAGGTCCTGGGTGACTATTTACGGCATTTTGTTTCCTCCCGCCAGGATGACTGGGCAGATCTTCTACCATGGGCCGAATTCTCATACAACTTCAGAGTCTCCGAATCTTCTGCTAAATCCCCATTTTTCGTGGTGTACGGCCGTCACCCTCTTCCTCCCCTCCCTACTCCCTTGCCCTCTGGTTTGCCCGCTGTGGATGAAGTGACTCGTGATCTTTCCACCATATGGAAAGAGACCCAAAATTCTCTTTTACAGGCTTCATCCCGGATGAAAAGATTTGCTGATAAAAAAAGAAGAACTCCCCCCATTTTTGCTCCCGGAGACAAGGTATGGCTCTCCGCTAAATATGTCCGCTTTCGTGTCCCCAGTTACAAACTGGGACCACGCTATCTTGGTCCTTTCAAAATCAAGTGCCAGATCAACCCTGTCTCTTACAAACTCCTTCTTCCTCCTTCTCTCCGTTTTCTCAATGCCTTCCATGTCTCTCTCCTTAAACCACTCATCCTTAACCGCTTCTCTCCCAAAGTTGTTTCTCCCACTCCAGTTTCCGGATCTTCTGACGTCTTTTCTGTCAAGGAGATTCTAGCATCCAAGACGGTCAGAGGTAAAAGATTCTTCTTGGTCGACTGGGAGAATTGCGGCCCTGAGGAGAGATCCTGGGAACCTGAGGACAACATCCTGGACAAAAGTCTTATCCTCAGGTTCTCAGGCTCAAAAAAGAGGGGGAGACCCAAGGGGGGGGGTACTTTTACGCCGAGCGCTCCGGGTCCCCGCTCCTCCCCGGAGCGCTCGCAGCGTTCTCTCATTCGCAGCGCCCCGGTCAGACCTGCTGACCGGGTGCGCTGCGATATTACTCCCAACCGGGATGCGATTCGCGATGCGGGACGCGCCCGCTCGCGATGCGCATCTCGGCTCCCGTACCTGACCCGTTCCCCGTCTGTGTTGTCCCGGCGCGCGCGGCCCCGCTCCTTAGGGCGCGCGCGCGCCGGGTCTCTGCCATTTAAAGGGCCGCTGCGCCACTGATTGGCGCAGCAGGCCTAATCAGTATTCTCACCTGTGCACTCCCTATTTATACCTTACTTCCCCTGCACTCCCTCGCCGGATCTTGTTGCCATTGTGCCAGTGAAAGCGTTCCCTTGTGTGTTCCTAGCCTGTGTTCCAGACCTCCTGCCGTTGCCCCTGACTACGATCCTTGCTGCCTGCCCTGACCTTCTGCTACGTCCGACTTTGCTCTTGTCTACTCCCTTGTACCGTGCCTATCTTCAGCAGTCAGAGAGGTTGAGCCGTTGCTGGTGGATACGACCTGGTTGCTACCGCCGCTGCAAGACCATCCCGCTTTGCGGCGGGCTCTGGTGAATACCAGTAGCAACTTAGAACCGGTCCACCAGCACGGTCCACGCCTATCCCTCTCTGGCACAGAGGATCCACCTCCTGCCAGCCGAATCGTGACAGCCTGGCGAAGACCTAGAGCCCTTCTTGAAGATTGGCACCACATTCACCTTGCGCCAGTCCCTTGGCACAATACCAGACACCAGATAATCTCTAAATATCATGAACAAGGGTACAGATATTACTGAACTTACCTATCTAAGAACTCTTGGGTGTAGTCCATCCTCCCCTGGAGATTTGCTTACATTTATATTACTTAACTTACATTGTACCATTTCTACATTAAGCCAGTTCAGTACATTACATGATGTGTTACCAGCACTGACCTGTCCAATGTCAGCTACTTTTTCCATAGTGTATACAGAACTAAAGAACCCATTCAGTAGCTCTGCTTTCTCTTTATCGCCTGTGACAACCTCCCCATTATAACTATTAAGGGGTCCTACATGCTCTGTCCTTGTTTTTTTTTGCATTTATATATCTAAAAAATATTTAGGATTAGTTTTGCTTTCTTTGGCCACCTGTCTCTCATTTTGAATTTTTGCTGTTTTTATTACATTTTTACAGATTTTATTAAGCTCTTTGTACTGTTTAAATGTTATAGCTGACCCATCAGATTTGTATTTTTTTGAAGGCTATTTTTTCGTTGTTTATTGCTCTTTTAACATCATTTGTCAGCCATGTAGGATTTAGTTTTAATCGTTTATATTTGTTCCCCTTTGGTGTATATTTAGCTGTATAGTTATTTAGAGTTGATTTAAAGATGTCCCATTTACCTTCTGTATCAGTATTTGACAACACCTCTCCCCCAGTCTATGTCCTGTAGTGCAGCCCTCAGTCCAGGGAAATTTGCCTTTTTAAAGTTATATGTTTTTGCCTTCCCCGTCTGTCTTTGTTTTCTACATTTTAAGTCAAAAGTAACTATATTGTGGTCGCTATTACCAAGGTTTTCCCGCACAGTTACATTACCAACCAGCTCTGCGTTGTTGGAAATGATCAGATCCAACAAGGCATCACTTCTTGTTGGGTCCTCCACTAACTGGCCCATAAAATTATCCTGCAATAAATTTAGGAATTGTCGCCCCTTTGTAGTTTTAGCCAGCCCCCGACCCCAATCTATATCTGGATAGTTAAAATCTCCCATTATTACCACTTTACCTGCCCAGGCGGCCCTCTCTATTTGTTTATGCAGCCGACCTTCTATCTCTTCAGTGATATTAGGGGGTCTGTAGATTACACCAAATATTATTTTTTCAGTATTTCCCTCCTTTTGTAATTCTACCCACAGTGATTCCACATCCTCAGAATCATCACACACTATGGCATTGTTCACAATGACTTTCATACCACTTCTTACATACAGACAGACTCCACCACCTTTTCTGTTCATTCTATCCTTGCGAAACAATGTAAACCCCTGCAGATTGACAGCCCAGTCATGCGAGGAGTCCAGCCATGTCTCAGTGACCCCAACTATATCAATATGTTCCTCCAGTATCAAGGCCTCAAGCTCCCCAATTTTATTTGCTAGGCTTCTGGCATTTGTGAACATACACTTTACATTTCCATCCCTTATGTTATTGGGGTTAATGGGATTCAAGGGTGTAAGTTTTATTTTCCTATGAAGCCTATTCCTATTAACTTTTCTAACCCCTCCTTCCGCTCCACCCCCAGGTACATTTATAATTCCCACCTCTCTTTCTACACTAACTTCCCCCTCTATGTTGTAGGTTCCCTCCCCCCCAGTCCCTAGTTTATACTTTATACACACACATGCACTCCCATAACACTTTATACACACACACATGCACTCCCATAAGACTTCATACACACACATGCACTCCCATAACACTTTATACACACACACATGCACTCCCATAACACTTTATACACACACATGCACTCCCATAACACTTTATACACACACATGCACTCCCATAACACTTTATACACACACACATGCACTCCCATAACACTGTATACACACACATGCACTCCCATAACACTTTATACACACACATGCACTTCCATAACACTTTATACACACACATGTACTCCCATAACACTTTATACACACACATGCACTCCCATAACACTGTATACACACATGCACTCCCATAACACTGTATACACACACATGCACTCCCATAACACTGTATACACACACATGCACTCCCATAACACTTTATACACACACACACACACACACAGGTACTCCCATAACACTGTATACACACATGTATTCCCATAACACTTTATACACACACATACACTCCCATAACACTGTATACACACATGTATTCCCATAACACTGTATACACACACATGCACTCCCATAACACTTTATACACACACATGCACTCTCATTATCACTTTATACACACACATGTACTCCCATAACACTGTATACACACATGCACTCCCATAAAACTTTATACACACATACACTCCCATAACACCGTATACACATATGTACTCCCATAACACTGCATGCACACACACATGCACTCCCATAACACTTTATACACACACATGCACTCCCTTAACACTTTATACACACACGTGTACTCCCATAACACTTTATACACACACATATACACTCCCATAACACTTTATATACACACACATACACTCCCATAACACTGTATACACACATGTACTCCCATAACACTTTATACACACATGCACTCCCATAACACCTTATATACACACATGCACTCACATAACACTTTATACACACACATGTACTCAAATAACACTGTATACACACATGCACTCTCATTCCCACTTTATACACACACACACACATGTACTCCCATAACACTGTATACACACATGTACTCCCATAACACTTTATACACACACATATACTCCCATAACACTGTATACACACACATGCACTCCCTAGAACACTTTATACACACACATGCACTCCCATAACACTTTATACACACACATGCACTCCCATAACACTTTATACACACATACACTCCCATAACACTGAATACACACACATGCACTCTCATTACCACTGTATACACACACATGCACTCTCATTACCACTTTATACACACACATGCCCTTTCATTAACACTACACTAACCTCATGCAGACATTCCTCTGACTTTGTCTTCATCCCTGGATGGTCACAGAGGGGTCAATAGCAGATAACACAGCTGAGAGGAGGGGGCACAGGACTGGGCACAGGCAGCATGCAGGTACATCTTCATGACCTGCTGTTTGGCCTCTTCAATCTGCCGTGCCATGAATCCCCTCCCCCTCCACCAGACCCGACGGCAGTGTAATGGTACATGTCCTAGGTGGCAGGGCTCCCCATTTATTTTAAATGGGGGGGCACAAGGGGGGGCACGGCCTGATCTAATGGGGACCATGCTCTATGAATGAATAGAATATCTGTCAGCATCATCGGCCGGGCGGCTGCTGGATGCGCTATATGTGACAAGTGATGCTGATAGATATACTATTCATTCATAGCACGGCGGCTGCATATGTATATAGAAGCACTGTAGGGGGCAGATAACGCTATATGTCTGCTCCCCCCAGGCACATCTATATACATATGCAGCCACCGCTCTATGAATGAATAGTATATCTATCAGGATCATCTGGACGGGCGGCTGCTGGATGTGCTGTTTACAGATATACACGTCACATATAGCGCTGCACGGGAAAATTAAGACAAATGCGCTATATGTGACATGTATATCTGTCAGCAGCGCATCCAGCAGCCGCCCAGCCGATGAGGAGGTATATATATCTAAAAGTGCCTCCAGGGGTCATTACTTTATTAATGCGCATGGGGGGGGGGTATATTTTTATAAATAGCTGGGGGGCGGGATATATAGCTCTATATATATTGCCCCCCATGACACTTTCTGTCACGATTCGGCTGGCTGGAGGTGGATCCTCTGTGCCAGAGAGGGATTGGCGTGGACCGTGCTGGTGGACCGGTTCTAAGTTGCTACTGGTATTCACCAGAGCTCGCCGCAAAGCAGGATGGCCTTGCAGCGGCGGTAGAAACCAGGTCGTATCCACCAGCAACGGCTCAACCTCTCTGACTGCTGAAGATAGGCGCGGTACAAGGGAGTAGACAAGAGCAAGGTCGGACGTAGCAGAAGGTCAGGGCAGGCAGCAAGGATCGTAGTCAGGGGCAACGGCAGGAGGTCTGGAACACAGGCTAGGAACACACAAGGGAACGCTTTCACTGGCACAATGGCAACAAGATCCGGCGAGGGAGTGCACAGGTGAGAATACTGATTAGGCCTGCTGCGCCAATCAGTGGCGCAGCGGCCCTTTAAATGGCAGAGACCCGGCGCGCGCGCGCCCTAAGGAGCGGGGCCGCGCGCGCCGGGACAACACAGACGGGGAACGGGTCAGGTACGGGAGCTGAGATGCGCATCGCGAGCGGGCGCGTCCCGCATCGCGAATCGCATCCCGGCTGGGAGTAATATCGCAGCGCACCCGGTCAGCAGGTCTGACCGGGGCGCTGCGAATGAGAGAACGCTGCGAGCGCTCCGGGGAGGAGCGGGGACCCGGAGCGCTCGGCGTAACACTTTCATTATACATATGTCATGGCCCACATTTTTAAATCACGTGCTTGGAGCCCTGATTGGCTCCACATCGTTCATTTTTAAATCACCTGCTGGGAGCCCTGATTTGCTCCTCAGTACCGGCCATTCAGAGCTCTCAGCGGGGAATTTGAAAATGAAAGTAAAACATACATCGTGATCAGAGGGTTGCGGAGCATGCCACCTGCTCCCCTGCTTAATAACTTCTGATCGGATCTGGTCTCAGAAGTGAAACCCGGTCCGATCAATCCCTCAGCCACTGTACTACAACCCCCATCATGGAACAGAGTCTGATCCATGATGGGGGTTGTGGTACAAACACTAATGTAGCCTCCCAAGATGTCTGCAGACTCCCGCAGCCAGGGAATTACTACTCCCATCATGGAAACAAGTCTTTTCCATGATGGGAGTAGTAGTAGCTCCGGCTGTGGGAGTTTGTAGGCAGAAGTGTACGGCCATACATACATACAGATGTTATAACAGGTCTTAATAGCAAGGGACTAAACTGTAGGAGGGTTCTGCCAACATTTTCAAAAGGTTGCCTCTACCCTGGTCTATATTTGCGCATTTTTTGAATGCGCTTTATTTAAAAATGCGTATATAGTAAATATCTTCCACTGCCTATGTAAAAACAGAATTCTGCTTCTCCCAGTCATTTTAGTGAAAATGGCATATGTGAAAAAGGTGCAAAAATTGTGTAAATAGCAAAAAGGCGCACAGACTTGATAAATATTGCATATTTTTTTATTACCTAAGAAAGCGCTTGCAGACGCCAAAAGCACAGGCATTTTCCACAGAGAATTTTTTAAAAGGACACCACAATCTAAAATCAGGAAACACTATGGGCAACACAGCAATTTTTTCTTGTTCAGCTGCACTTTGCTATTTATAGGACTAGGACGAAGCCCTTTTTTGCTAATCTGACCACTGTCACTTTAAACATTAATAACTCTGGAATGCTTTTACTTATCATTCTGATTCTGAGATTGTTTTTTCGTGACATATTCTACTTTAACATAGTGGTAAATTTTTGTGGTAACTTGCATCCTTTCTTGGTGAAAAATCCCCAAATTTGATGAAAATTTTTTACATTTTTAATTTTTCTAACTTTGAAGCTCTCTGCTTGTAAGGAAAATGGATATTCCCCCCAAAAAAATTTGTGGATTCACATATACAATATGTCTACTTTATGATTGCATCATAAAATTGACGTGTTTTTACTTTTGGAAGACACCAGAGGGCCTCAAAGTTCAGCAGCAATTTTCCAATTTTTCACAAAATTTTCTAACTCACAATTTTTCAGGGACCAGTTCAGGTTTGAAGTGGATTTGAAGGGTCTTCATATTAGAAATACCCCATAAATGACCCCATTATAAAAACTGCACCCCCAAAGTATTCAAAATGACATTCATTAAATGTTTTAACCCTTTAGGTGTTTCACAGGAAAAGCAGCAAGTGAAGGAGAAAATTCAAAATCTTCATTTTTTACACTTGCATGTTCTTGTAGACCCAATTTTTGGTAAAAGGAGAAAATGTATACTTGTATGTGTAACCCAATTTCTCTCGAGTAAGCACATACCTCATATGTCTATGTAAAGTGTTTGGCAGGCGCAGTAGAGGGCTCAGAAGCGAAGGAGCGACAAGAGGATTTTAGAGAGTACGTTTTTCTGAAATGGTTTTCGGGGGGAATGTCGCATTTAGGAAGCCCCGATGGTGCCAGAACAGCAAAAAAATAAAAAACACATGGCATACCATTTTGGAAACTAGACCCCTTGAGGAACATAACAAGGAATAAAGTGAGCCTTAATACCCCACAGGTGTTTCACGACCTTTGCATATGTAAAAAAAAAATTCACTAAAATGTTGGTTTTCCCCCAAATTTCACATTTTTTAAAGGGTTAATAGCAGAAGAGACCCCCAAAATTTGTAATCCCATCTCTTCTGAGTATGGAGGTACCCCATAAGTGGACCTGAAGTGCACTGCGGGCGAACTACAATGCTCAGAAGAGAAGGCGTCATATTTGGCTTTTTTAAAGCAAATTTTGCTCGGGGGGGCAAGTCACGTTTAGGAAGCCCCTATGGTGCCAGGACAGCAAAAAAAAAAACCACATGGCATACCATTTTGGAAACTAGACCCCTCACAGAATTTAATGAGGGGTACAGTGGGCATTTACCCCCCACTGGTGTCAGACAGATCTTTGGAACAGTGGGCTGTGCAAAATTTTTCATTTTCACGGACCACTGTTCCAAAGATCCGTCAGACACCTGTGGGGTGTAAATTCTCACTGCACCCCTTATTACATTCCGTGAGGGGTGTAGTTTCCAAAATGGGGTCACATGTGGGTGTGTTTTTTTTGTGTGTTTGTCAGAACCGCTGTAACAATCAGCCACCCCTGTGCAAATTACCTCAAATGTACATGGCACACTCTCCCTTCTGGACCTTGTTGTGCGCCCCCAGAGCACTTTGCGCCCACATATGGGGTATCTCCGTACTCGGGAGAAATTGCGTTACAAATTTTGGGGGGCATTTTTCCCTTTTACCTCTTGTGAAAATGAAAAGTATAGGGCAACACAACATTTTTTTTTTTACACTAACATGCTGGTGTAGACCCCAACTGTTCCTTTTCATAAGGGGTAAAAGGAGAAAAAGCCCCCCAAAATTTGTTAGGCAATCTCTTCCGAGTACGGCGATACCCCATATGTGACCCTATTCTGTTGCCTTGAAATACAACAGGGCTCCAAAGTGAGAGCGCCATGCGCATTTGAGGCCTGAATTAGGGACTTGCATAGGGGTGGACATAGGGGTATTCTACGCCAGTGATTCCCAAACAGGGTGCCTCCAGCTGTTGTAAAACTCCCAGCATGCTTGGACAGTCAATTGCTGTCCAGAAATGCTGGGAGTTTTTGTTTTGCAACAGCTGGAGGCTTCATCTTAGAAACACTGCCGTACAATAAGTTTTTCATTTTTATTGGGGAGGGGGTGGTAGGGGGGCAGTGTACGTGTGTATATGTAGTGTTTTACTCTTTATTTTATGTTTGTGTAGTGTAGTGTTTTTAGGTTACACTGGAGGCAGATTACACTGAGTCTCCCGCTAGGAGTTTGAGCTGCGGCGGAAAATTTGCCGCAGCTCAAATTTGTAGCGGGGAACTCACTGTAATCTGCCGCCAGTGTGAATGTAGCCTGTACATTCACATGGGAAGGGGGTCAAAACTACAACTCCCAGCATGCACTGACAGACCATGCATGCTGGGAGTTGTAGTTTTGCAACAGCTGGAGGCACACTGGTTGGAAAACCTTTAGTTAGGTTCTATGACCTAACTCAGTATTTTACAACCAGCATGCCTCCAGCTGTTGCAAAACTACAACTCCCAGCATGTACTGATTGCGGAAGGGCATGCTGGGAGATGTAGTTATGCAATGGCTGAGGGCACGCAAGTACAACTCCCAGCATGCCAAGACAGCCTTATGCTGTTCCTGAATGCTGGGAGTTGTAGTTTTGCAAGATTTAGAGGGGTTCAGGTTGTAAATCACTATCCAGTGGTCTCAAAACTGTGGCCCTCCAGATGTTGCAAAACTACAACTCGCAGCATGCCCAGACAGCAAACTGCTGTCTGTGCATGCTGAGAGTTGTAGTTTTGCAACATCTGGAGGGGAACAGTTTGAGACCACTTCGTGATCTACAACCTGAACCCCTCTAAATATTGCAAAACTACAAGTCCCAGCATGCCCACACAGCAAACAGCTGTCTGGGCATGCTGGGAGTTGTAGTTTTGCAACATCTGGAGGGCCACGGTTTAGAGACCACTGTAAACTGTGGCCCCTCCGGATGTTGCCAGGCAACAACTCACCTAGCAGGACCCGGAAGTATTGCTGCCGCCGGCGCACGTGGGGGAGGATCGCGCTCGGGGATCCGGGAGCCAGGTAAGGGACCTTCGGCGCTGACCTTCCCTGTACAGTTCCCCCGTTTTGCCCGGACACCGATAGGTGGGCAAAGCGAGGGAACTGAACTTTAACCCCCCCTCCTCCGGTCTGCTATCGGTCGGTCAACCAATAGCAGTGATATACCAGTAAATACCCCCCAAAATTTGTAACCCCATATCTTTTGAGTATGGAGGTACCCCATATGTTGACCTCAAGTGCACTACGGGCGATCTACAATGCTCAGAAAAGAAGGAGTCATATTTGGCTTTTTGAGAGCAAATTTTGCTCGGGAGGCATGTCGCATTTAGGAAGCCCCTATGGTGCCAGGACAGCAAAATAACCCCAACATGGCATACCATTTTGGAAACCAGACCCCTTGAGGAATGTAACAAGGGGTACAGTGAGCATTTACCCCCCTGCTGGTGTCTGTCAGATCTTTGGAACTGTGAGCTGTACGAAATTTTTAATTTGCACAGCCCACTCTTCCAAAGATCTGTCAGACACCTGTGAGGGGTAAATTCTCACTGCACCCCTCATTACATTCCGTGAGGGGTGTAGTTTCCGAAATGGGATCACATGTGGGGTTTTGTTTTTTTTGCGTTTGTCAAAACCGCTGTAACAATCAGCCACCCCTGTGCAAATCACCTCAAATGTACATGGCGCACTCTCCCTTCTGGGCCTTGTTGTGCGCCCCCAGAGCACTTTGCGCCCACATATGGGGTATCTCCATAGTCGGGAGAAATTGCATTACTAATTTTGGGGGGCTTTTTTCCCTTTTACCTCTTGTCAAAATGAAAAGTATAGGGCAACACCAGCATGTTACTGTACAAAATTTATTTTTTTACACTAACATGCTGGTATAGACCCCAACTTCACCTTTTCAAAAGGGGTTAAAGGAGAAAAAGCCCCCCGCAAATTTGTTAGGCAATTTCTCCCGAGTTTGGCGATACCCCATATGTGACCCTAAACTGTTGCCTTGAAATACGACAGGGCTCCAAAGTGAGAGCACCATGCGCATTTGAGGCCTGAATTAGGGATTTGCATAGGGGTGGACATAGGGGGTATTCTATGCCAGTGATTCCCAAACAGGGTGCCTCCAGCTGTTGCAAAACTCCCAGCATGCTTGGACAATCAACGGCTAAAAAAAAAAAAAAAAAAAAAAAAGTGTGGTTCCCCGGCTTTCATTTTCAGCCAAATACCAACCAAACAGCAACAGCCTGACATTACCAGGGTGGGCAGGGACCATTGTTACTGGCCCTCCCCAGCCTAAATAACACCAGCCTGTTACCGCCTAGGCCCAAGAGCGCCATATTTGGCGCTCTGGGCCTGTTGGTATCAGCTCTTCCCTGTACCCCTGTGGCGTTGGGTACCGGGGTAATAATTCGGGGTTAGCGCTAGCTGTTTTTGGGGTTAACGCTTAGCCCTGACTTAGAAATGGACTCCGTCTACAAGACGGCTTCCACTACTAAGCCAGCAAAGTAATAACAAAGAAAAAAAGCACACACAAGTTAAAACATTTTTATTAGGAAAAACACTCCCCCACAGCCCTCGTTAACCATTTTATTAAAAGAAAAGAAAAAAATGCAGGTCATCGTTGTAGTCCACCGATTCCGATGTAGTCCTCCGCATTCACGTATCTGAAACGAGAAGACAAACACAAAAAAAAAAATGGGTTAGTACCTGGAGAGCCTAACTTACCACCCCGTTCGTGCTCCGTCATCTTCCTGCATTGCTAATAGTCCAGTGACGGAGCAGGAACGGAGGTGGGTAAGTGGCCTTGTGATCACCGTATCCAGCCATCTATACAGATGGCTGTATACTACATTAATGTAGCAGAGCGCAACTGCCTCTGCTACTTTTGCAAAACTACAACTTCCATCCTGCCCGGACAGCCTTTGGCTGTCTGGGCATGCTGGGAGTTGTAGCCCCTTCACTTTATGACTAAGCTAAGCTACACCCCACGCTAAACTCTCTAAACTACACTTCATCTGCCTGTAAAACTAAGTTAGCTACACTACACCCGTGTACAACTACGCCAACTATGCTAGAACTGGACTAACACTACACTACGCTAACTACTCTAAGACTACGCTAACAATACACTACGCTAAATACGCTAAATCTGTGCTAATGCTACACTACACTAAATACATTAAAACTGCGTTAAAACTAAGCTACGCTAAATACGCTAAAACTGCATTTACACTACGCTAAATACACGAAAACTGCGCTAACACTACGCTAAATACACTAAAACTGCGCCATCACTACGTTAAATACACTAAAACTGCGCTAGCACTACGCTATGCTAAATATGCTACAACTGTGCTAACACTATGCTACGCTAAATACACTAAAACTGCGCTAACACTAAGCTACGCTACAACTGCGCTAACACTACGCCATGCTAAATACGCTACAACTGTGCTAACACTATGCTACGCTAATAACTGTAAAACCGCGCTAACACTAAACTAAAGCTACTCTAAAATTTAGCTAACGCTACGCTAACTACGCTAAAATCGCGCTAACACTAAGCTAACTACTTTATACCTGTGTAAAACTACAACTCCCAGCATGCCTGGGCAGCCTTTAGCTGTCTGGTTATGCTGGGAGTTGTGGTGACTTCACTGCACTACAACTCTCAGCATACCCGGGCAGCCTTCAGCTGTGTGGGCATGCTGGGAGTTGTGGTCCCTTCGCTGTCTAATCTAAGCTAAACTACAACTCCCAGCATGCCTGGGCTGCCTTTAGCTGTCTGGGCATGCTGGGAGTTGTAGTCCCTTCGCTGTCTAATCTAAGCTAAACTACAACTCCTAGCATCCCTGGGCAGCCTTTAGCTGTCTGGGCATGCTGGGTGTTGTAGTCCTAAACTACAACTCCCAGCATGCCTGGGCAGCCTTTAGCTGTCTGGGCATGCTGGGAGTTGTAGTCCCTTCGCTGTCTAATCTAAGCTAAACTACAACTCCTAGCATGCCTGGGTAGCCTTTAGCTGTCTGGGCATGCTGGGTGTTGTAGTCCTAAACTACAACTCCCAGCATGCCTGGGCAGCCTTTAGCCAGGGCATGCTGGGAGTTGTAGTTTAGCTTAGATTAGACAGCAAAAGGACTACAACTCCCAGCATGCCCAGACGGGCATGCTGGGAGTTGTAGTCCTTTTGCTGTCTAATCTAAGCTAAACTACAACTCCCAGCATGCCCTGGCAGCCTTTAGCTGTATGGGCATGCTGGGAGTTGTTGTCCTAAACTACAACTCCCATGCTGGGAGTTGTGGTGCCTAACCCCCTTTCACTTTTAATACTAAACTATGCTAAACTACACTAACTTTGCGTAGTGCTGCGCATGCGCAGTACAAATTTAGCTGCGCTCGAAGCTACACATGCGCAATGGCTAGCGCTGCGCCCGAAGCCCTTTAAATCTGTTTCCCGTTCCCTGAGCTAACAGGGAGCGGGGAACAGAGCCGCGGGCGGGCGGGGTGGATGGCTCGCGCAGGCGGAGGACACACGTAACACTGCTAGCGGGCACAGGGGTCCCGTTTGCAGTGAACATTGCTCGCGCTGGCGGGTGACACTGACTGTCAGCTTGTGCGAGGGGCACACAAGCTGACAGGCGCAGCAGGGACACATAACACTGCTAGCGGGCACAGGGGTCCCTTTAGCGGTGAACATTGCTCGCGCTGGCAGGTGACACTGACTGTCAGCTTGTGCGAGGGGCAGCCTATAGTGTAAGCCTATAGAATGTGATGGAGGCGGAGCGCTCGAGCAGGGAAAACTGCTGAGTCACTCAATCACAATCTATGGCAAATTACAATCCATGGCACTGCACCGGAAACTAAAGTGAAACTGAAACTAAAAGTCACAAGATGTGGACCCCCCTGGAGCTGCTCAATTCTGCCTAAAAAGTAGGTGTGTGAGTGTGTGTGTAAATATGTGTGTGTATCTTGAGCCTAATCGTGTGTATAACTAAGCATTATATATGTAAAGTGCATTTGTTTGTATCTGTGCATTGTTTGTCTATGAATGAATGTATGTGTGTTCAGAGTGTGGGGCACTACTTGGGTATATGGGGGCTCTCTTCAGGAGACTGGGAAAGCTGTGTGTACTGCCTGTCACCCAACTTTCCCATTCTCCTGAAGGGAATATCTGTCTGGTAAAGCAGGCATATTAGAGATATGACATGGAGGGAAATAACAGATGTCACAATACCAGACACTATGACTTTATGGGGCCCCAAAATTCCTGATGGCGGCCCTGCGTACAGTTAACGGCTTGGAGATGGGTCCCTTCACGCCAACGCGTTTCGGGTCAAGGACACTTAGTCATCCCTTTCAGGACAAACAGCTTATCATAATTTAAACATTATGGAGGCGGAAGCAAACAACAACAATATAAATACATCCTCAACGTTTGAAACCAAAAACAGTGAATTTTATCCTATACAAACAAGACCCCTGGTACTGGATCATTTCCAGGATTTAATTATGAAGGACTTAGTTTCTTTAACCCCTTAAGGACCAAGCCCATTTTGACCTTAAGGACCAGGCCAGTTTTATTTCTGCAGTTTCGTTTTTTCCTCCACATCTTCTAAAAATCGTAACTCTTTTATATTTTCATCCACAGATTAGTATGAGGGCTTGTTTTTTGCATGACCAGTTGTTCTGTTTAATGACATCACTAATTTTACCATAAAATGTATGGCACAACCAAAAAAATTCTATTTGCATGGGGAAATTAAAAACAAAACCGCAATTTTGCAAATTTTGGAAGGTTTCGTTTTCACGCCGTACAATTTACGGTAAAAGTGAAATGTGTTCTTTATTCTGTGGGTCAATACGATTAAAATGATACCCATGATTATATACTACTTTTCTATTATTGTTGCGCTTAAAAAAAGTGCAAACTTTTTAACTAAATTAGTACGTTTAAAAGCCTTCTATTTTGACTACCTATAACGTTTTCATTTTTCCGTACCAGCGGCAGTATGAGGGCTCATTTTTTGCACCATGATGTGCACTTTTTATTGATACCACATTTGTTTTTTATAAAACTTTTATTAATTTTTTCATTGTTTTTTTTATTTGATAAAAAGTGACAAAAAAGTAGTAATTTTGCACTTTTTTATTTTTACGTTCACACCGTTCACTGTACGGGATCAATAACATAATATTTTAATAGTTTGGACATTTATGCATGCGGTGATACCAAATATGTGTATTAATTATTTTATTTATTTTTTTACACTTTATGGGTGTAAAATGGGAAAAAAGGACATTTTACATTTTTATTGGGGGAGGGTATTTTTCAATTTTTTTTTACTTTTTATTTTTTAACTTTCATTTTTACACTTTAATAGTCCCCATTGCTAATACTGTTCAGTGCTATGCATAGGGCACAGCACTGATCAGTATTATCTGTGATCTTCTGCTCTGGTCGCTCGATCTCAGACCAGAGCAGAAGACCCCAGGAGACGGCCGTAGCAAGGTGAGAGAACCTCCGGCCACCATGCTGGATGATCGGATTGCCGCAGCAGCACTGCGGGCAATCCGATCATCCATTTAAAGTACCGAACTGCCGCAGATGCCATGATCTGTATTGATCATGGCATCTGAGGGGTTAATGGCGGACATCCGCGCAATCGCCTATGTCCGCCGTTACCAGCGGGTTCGTAAATGTACATCGTGGTGCGTTAAGTACCACGGCACCATAACGTACATTTATGTCCATTGTCGTTAAGGGGTTAAAAAAAACAGTGTTGAAAATCACAGTACAAAGGATAATCTATCCAAAAAAGAAAGAAGCGCAATGAGCTCTCTTCTTAAAAAGAAAGATCTAACTATTCGTGCCGCGGATGAGGGCAGCTCTGTAGTGTGTCTGAACCCTGGACTATATCTGAAACTCAGTGAAGAAATCCTTCAAGATAGGAACACCTGCTGCTTATTGAGCACTGATCCCACGCTGTGCATTCAGGTCAAACTGAGGGAAGTTTTACAAGAGGGAGTTGCCTTATCTGTGATTTCTGAAAAGGAAAAGGAATATATGTTTGTGGAGAAACATATTATACCTATTTTTCATACTCTGCCTAAAATGCATAAGAACCGATTCCCGCCACCTATGCGCCCCATCGTGGCGGGAATAGGTTCTTTAAATAAAAGAATTTGTGAGTGGCTAGATTCAGTACTTCAGCCTCTTGTGCTGAAATGTCCGAGCTATATTAAAGATTCCAAGCATTTGCTTAACATCATGCAACAGTTTACATGGAGCGATTCGTATTCGTGGATCACCTGCTACATTGAAACGCTCTATTCTGCAATACCACATGATCTAGCTCTCCAAGCTATTGAATATATCATGCATGTTTTTTTCCAACTACAGCAATGACCTAAAACTGTTTATTTTGGAAGTCACCTCTAGAGATGAGCGAACTTTTCAAAAATTCGATTTGGACGATTCGCAGAATTTTCCTGAAAAGGTTTGTTAATCGATGTTAAAAAAGGCTATTTCTAGCCTACATACAGCCTCTATAGGGGTATAGAACACTTTGCTGTGTCCTAAAATGCATGGAGTGTGCTGGGGTAGTGAAATAATATTGTTATTCAGAATAGCATGCAGATTACCGGCATCGCTCATAGAATCACTGCCGCACAGCAGCACAATGACAGAGCCTGGTGGTGGCATCAGTGTCAGGAGACCATATAGTGACTGAATGACACAGAGTGGACATGTTGGCAGCAAGAGGAGACCATTTAGTGGCTGAATGGCACAGCGTGGAGTTGGCTGATGCACACAAGGGCTTCACAATCCCCCCCCAAAAAACAACACAATATATGAAATTTTTGACAAAGATTTCTCATTGGTCGCACCCGCTTTCCAAAAGTTAGAAATTGCCAGAACCAGGCCCCACCTCTGCGGCATCAGTAACCCATATATTGACTGAAGGACACAGCCTGGAGTTGGCTGATGCACCAGTACACACCAGGGCTTCACAATCCCCCCTCCAAAATCAACACAATGAGACATTTTTGTCAAAGATTTCTAATTGGTAGCACCCGCTATCCAAAAATTTGAAATTTCCAGAACCAGGCCCCACCCCTGTGGCATCAGTAACCCATATATTGCCTGCATGACACAGCCTGGAATTGGCTGATGCAAGAGTACACACCAGGGCTTCACAATCCCCCCCCAAAAACCAACACAATATATGACATTTTTGTCAAAGATTTCTCATTGGTAGCACCCGCTATCCAAAAATTAGAAATTTCCAGACCCAGGCCCCACCTCTGCGGCATCAGGAACCCATATATTGCCTGAAGGACACAGCCTGGAGTTGGCTGATGCACCAGTACACACCCGGGCTTCACAGTCCCCTCAAAAAAACAACAACATTTTAGAATTTTTTTAAAAGAAATACCTTTGTGTAAGAACAAGCGCTTATCCCACAGTTCACAAGACTCTATAATGCAGGACGGTGGACCACCCAAAGACATTCTTCTCAAAAATAATAAACCACACAATGTTTGAATTTTTTTTACAAAAACTAATTCAATATGTGTGTAAGCGCATCTGTCTTCAAAAGATCAGATCACCAAAGGACTTTTTTCGCCCAAAATGATGAAGCAGAGTTAATCCCTGTCCGTATTTTATTTTATTTTTTCATTAAAAAGTCACACGCAACAAGCGTTCCGTTGTGTAACGATTAGCATTCTGGAAAATTCAATTTTATTACTGATAAAATTATCAGTAAATTTCAAAAAAACACTACCCAAGAGTGTTTAATTACCCCATACATTGCACCAGTAGCAGTCAAGAGTAGGACTCAGCAGTACCCAAAAGGCTTTAATAACCCCCTACCTTTCCATGATGAATTGCAAGATCGAGCAATACCAGGTGTGTTATGTCCTCTGATTTCCGGGGCCGCAGGCACGCTCCACTGAACGGATTAGCGGGTCTTTATCTTTCATCGACCGGTGCTGGTAACCCGCTAACTCCCGGAAAGGTAAGCTGCCGCGAAGCAGGTGGTCTCCCCCGGGCACGTTTGGCTCCAGAATTTCCACTACTGCCACACCACGCTGACTGCCAACCGTGCTACCGCCTTGCTGACTCAAGGGCAACCTGCAACTCTCTTCTCCCGATGATGAACCCCCTTTTCCTGAGATTGAGCAATAACAGGTGTGTTATGCCCTCAGATGTCCGCGCTCCACTGAACGGATTAGGGTGTGTCCATCTTTTTTTGTAGCATATTAATCACAAAACGATTCCCCTAGGTAGGTCAGGGATCCCACTAAATTATTAACACAAACCCAGGGCCTAAGCCCGGGGCACTAAATCCCTTTAACTAAACCCCCCAATGATTAAAATATAACTTTTATTCAATGTAAAGTAAAATGATGATATGTGATTTAAAATTCCAGCTTCACAGTTCCAGATATATGTTATAAGCTCTGGGGTATACCCAGTAGTCTCATATCTTATGGGTCTGCAGTACCAAGATCAATTGGATTGCTGTGAACACTGATTAAAATCAAAACATTTGCCTCCTCTACTAGTTTCGGCGACTCTGCACCGTCCTCAGGAGGAATATCTGGCAAACACCCCTCCACGTGCTAACCTCTGCCTTTTATATCCTAGGTGTACTACATCATCATTATTCGTCTGTCAGTGGACCAATCTTATCCAAGCAATACTATATTCTCCAATCACACACCTTACAGTCACTCACCTTAGTCCATTATGACCAATCAGTGAATATTTACCTGTCTGTGCCTTCCATCGGGTCATCGGTAAGCGCCGCTCTTCCGGTATACGGGTCATGTGCCTAGTCACATGATCGGGACATCTTGTCCTGTCCCAGCGCATGCGCATAATCCTTGTAACGTTACACATACTCTATTGCGACTGCGCTAGAACTTGGAAGCAATTCTCCTTCTATCTCGTAACCGTGCGTGCGCGAGAACTATTTCATGCCGCCAGGCATATACTGCGCCGGTGCACAAACTTGGAGAAAGGCTCTTTCTATTCATTATATGGCGCATTGCGTGGGGACTTAGTCCATTTCCACCATGTCCTATTCTATAATATATATTTAATTGCCAAGTATAGATAAGAGCCAATCTTCATGAATATTAAATACAGTATAAGAGGTGATGACTAAGGTACAGTGTAGAAAGTTGTCCAAGATATATGAAATTATATTGACATACAGGTTGTAAGACATGTCATGAGCATTCAGGCCACTGTAAACAGATTTTGGTATATGGATGTATTATGGGTTGATGTCATACAATTAACTATTGGGCCTAAAGGTATCTTAACCTCTTAAGGACCCAGGGCGTATGGATACGCCCTCACACCCTGGGCCTTAAGGACCCAGGGCGTATCCATACGCCCTGGCGTTTTCCGGTCTCTGCCGCCCGCCGGGCAGAGATCGGAACCGGATGCCTGCTGAAATGCTTCAGCAGGCATCCAGGGCAAACGCCGAGGGGGGCCATGTAGGCGATACTGGGCAATACTGGGCTGATCGGGTCTCTGGGACCCGACCGCCAGGTAATTTCGCATGATCACAGACAGCCAGGACCATGCTAACGTATAGGAGCGAGGTGGCAAGCCTGCCACCTCCTCCGATCCCCTGCGATCCGTCGGTTAGTTAACCGACCAATCACAGGGGGGGGGGGGGGCGATTACTTCCTCCCGTCCTGCCCGGCCCCTGGAAGTCAGGAGAGGATGGGAGAGGACGGGAGGAAGACCGGAGGACGCGGCTGGGGACGGGGGAGTGCTGGGGACCGGCCCCGGTACTTACCTCGTACCTGAAGACCCGGATCCCGGCGATGAAGACGGCGGCAGCGACAGGTGAGTTGATCTTCAGCCGCGGTCGGGCCCTTTACAGCAATGCACGTCGCCGTAAAGCAACATGCATTGCTGTAATGGTACCCTGTAAACTACAACTCCCAGCATGCCCAGACAGCCCTTGGCGTCTGGGCATGCTGGGAGTTGCAGTTTTGCAACATCTGGAGGTCCACCGTTTTGAGACCACTGTGCCCTTCCAGATGTTGCAAAACTACACATCCTCAGCATGCCCTTACTGTCCAGGCATGCTGGGAGTTGTAGTTCTGTAACATCTGGCCCTTCAGATGTTGCAGAACTACAACTCCCAGCATGCCTGGACAGTAAGGGCATACTGGGAGTTGTAGTTTTGCAACATCTGGAAGGGCACAGATTGGGAACCACTGTATTAGTGGTCTGCAAACTGTAGTCCTCCAGGTGTTGCAAAACTACAACTCCAAGCATGCTGGGAGTTGTAGTTCGGCAACATCTGGCTCTAAAGATGTTGCCGAACTACTACTCCCAGCATGCCTGAGAATGTTTGGGAGTAGTGGTTTTGCAACAACTGGAGGCAAACTGGTTGGGAAACATTGTCTGTTTCCTAACTCAGTGTTTCCCAACCCATATGCCTCCAGCTGTTGCAAAACTATAACTACCAGCATGCACTGATAGACTGTGCATGATGGGAGTTGTAGTTTTGCAACAGCTGGAGGTCCCCCCCCCCTGTGAATGTATGCAAGTGTCGTGAAACCCCTGTGGGGTATTAAGGCTCACTTTATTCCTTGTTACGTTCCTCAAGGGGTCTAGTTTCCAAAATAGTATGCCATGTGGGGGTTGTTTTGCTCTCCTGGCACCATAGGGGCTTCCTAAATGCGACATGCCCCAGAGCAAAATTTGCTCTCAAAAAGCCAATTATGACTCCTTCTCTTCTGAGCATTGTAGTTCGCCCGTAGTGCACTACAGGCCAACTTATGGGGTACCTCCATACTCAGAAGAGATGGAGTTACAAATTTTGGGGGGTATTTTCTGCTATTAACCCTTGCAAAAATGTGAAATTTGGGGGGAAACACACATTTTAGTGAAATTTTATTTTATTTTTTTACATATGCAAAAGTCCTGAAACACATGTGGGGTATTAAGGCTCACTTAATTCCTTGTTACGTTCCTCAAGGGGTCTTGTTTCCAAAATGGTATGACATGTGTTTTTTTTTTTGCTGTTCTGGCACCATAGGGGCTTCCTAAATGCAACATGCCCCCCAAAAACCATTTCAGAAAAACGTACTCTCCAAAATCCCCTTGTCGCTCCTTCGGTTCTGAGCCCTCTACTGCGCCGGCCGAACACTTTACATAGACATATGAGGTATGTGCTTACTCAAGAGAAATTGGGCTACAAATATAAATATACATTTTCTCCTTTTACCCCTCGTAAAAATTCTAAAATTGGGTCTACAAGAACATGCGAGTGTAAAAAATGAAGATTTTGAATTTTCTCCTTCACTTTCCTGCTATTCCTGTGAAACACCTAAAGGGTTAAAAGGCTGACCGAATATCATTTTGAATACTTTGGGGAGTGGAGTTTTTATAATGGGGTCATTTGTGGGGTATTTCTAAGATGAAGACACTTCAAATCCACTTCAAACCTGAACTGGTCCCTGAAAAATTGTGAGTTTGGAAATTTTGTGAAAAATTGGAAAATTGCTGATGAACTTTGAAGCCCTCTGGTGTCTTCCAAAAGTAAAAACTTGTCAATTATATGATGCAAACATAAAGTAGACATATTGTATATGTGAAAAAAAATTAAAATATTTTGAATATCCATTTTCCTTACAAGCAGAGAGCTTCAAAGTTAGAAAAATGCAAAATTTTCACATTTTTCATAAAATTTTCACATTTTTCACCAAGAAAGGATGCAAGTTACAATTTTTTTTACCACTATGTTAAAGTAGAATATGTCACAAAAAAAAACTATCTCGGAATCAGAATGATAACTAAAAGCATTCCAGAGTTATTAATGTTTAAAGTGACAGTGGTCAGATGTTCAAAAAATGGCCGGGTCCTAAGGTGTAAAATGGCTGGGTCCTTAAGAGGTTAATATTGAACCATTGCCATATTGGATACTTAAAGTGTTTTGACGTTCTATGAACGTGCATGATGATGGACAGGTAGACTCCTTTATTAATTAGTAAATTGTTTTTTATGTCCCCATCTTGTAGGATAGGAGACATTATATCTATGACATCACAGTGTCCCAAAATGTTTGATTAGCCAAAATTGGTCCCACAAATATATATCTTGTTAAATATCTTGTCTCCTCAAGGCACCTGCAGAAGGGAGCCGCTCCATCAGGACAAACTTTGCAACCCTGACCATAATCATGGCCTCCATCGCCATTAACATGAATCCGTCCCCTGAGGGACACCCTACATCCCCCGCAGGATTGTCAATTAGAGGATAATATTTAGGGTAGATGGTATACGTCTAATGTGTTGCTTTTCTTTTCCTAGATCTAGGAGTATTGTGAAGAGGATCATCCTATCACAACATAGCTCGGCATCCCCGAGTACAGTCCAGGGGTGTGGAAATTTTATAAAAAACTACTTGTCCACAGGACTAAAATGGAGCAAAATCTACTTGTCCCTCTTGACGATCCACTTGCCCGGGCCAATTTTCGCTTTTACGCTCTGATTTTTTCCTCCTCGCCCTAGAATAGCCATAACTACCTACTATAATGATACCTTTTAATTTTTCAATAACATATTCTCTGAACCAAAAAAAAAAAAAATAAAAAAAAAAAAAATAAAAAAAAATATATATATATATATATATATTAAGGGAAGTGAATTTGAAATAGTAAAAGATCATTTTGCAGATTAGGTGGTTTTTCTTTTCTGCGCCATTTACCTTTTGGTTGAGATAACATGTTATTTTTATACTTTAGGCCGCCTGATTACAGCAATACCAGATTTGTATAGTTTACGTCATGTTTTACTAATTCTGAACTTTTTCTAATTTTTTTAATTGCCATTTTTTAAACCCCTGTAGCTTTATTTTTTTTCCGCATACCAGGCTGTATGAGGGCTAATTTTTTGCGCCATAATTTGTTTTTTGTATCGGTACCATTTTGGTATTAATCTGACTTTTTAATCGCTTTTTAACTTTTTTTTCTGGGATTTTATAAAAATTGCAATTCTGTGGTTTGGTATTTTTTTACATTTACCGTACGGGATACATAATGTTATATTTTAATAGGTTGTACAATTACGCACGAAGCGATAACAAATATGTTTATTTTTATTATGTTTGCATGTTTTTATATAGGAAAAGGGGGTGATTTGAACTTTTAACATGGAAGGGGTTAATGCAGCGGTCTTCAAACTGTGGCCCTCCAGATGTTGCAAAACTACAACTCCCAGCATGCCCGGACAGCCAACGTCTGTCCTGGCATGCTGGGAATTGTAGTTTTGTAACATCTGGAGAGGCACAGTTTGAAGACCACTGGGTTAATGTGTGTCTTTCAAACTTTTATTAAAACTTTTTTTTTTTTTTTTTTTACACTTTATTACACTTATAGGAGGAATCATTAGATTCCTCAGACAGATGAATAGAGTTCTATTGAACTCTATTAATCTGTGTGCTCTGTGATCCATTGATAGAGCCTGGTCCAGCCAGGCTCTATCAATGACAGAGCGGGACAGGAGGAAGCAGAGGTAAGTCCTCCGGCTACCTCCATAGTGGATCTCCCCCCTGCGATCGCGCTGCAGGGGGGCGATCCACCCCACTAGCCCACCAGGGAGCATTCACATCTCCCTTTAGAAGCCGCTGTTAGCTTTGACAGCGGCGATCTAAAGGGTTAATAGCCAGCCGCGGCGATCGCCACATGCTGGCTATTAGCGGCGGCCCCCGGCTACTGAGAACAGCCGGGAGCTGCAGAGTATGGAGCGGGCAGGAATCCTGAGCACGCTCCATACTCCCCTGTGAGCGCCGCATGCATCTCCCCATCCAGACGTGCGTCCGCTCCTCCCCTCAGCTCTCCGAAGCTGGAGCTGGGGGGAGTGAAGGCAGAGGACGCAGGTCTGCACGGGGAGAAATAAGCCACGCCCCCTCATCTCCCCCCACACGTCTGCAGAGCAGGGGAGAGAAGACAAATATACAGCTTCTCATCTCCCCTGCTCTGCTTCGGAGGACACAGGCTGCAAAGTATGGAGCGGGCAGGAGTCGGGAGCCCTCTCCATACAGACTGCAGATCGCCTCCGCACTTGTCAGGTCCGGCCCTGCTTGCCCGAAGCCGGACTAAGGGCCGGACAAATTCACCTGCCCAGCGCCCAAAACTGCTAGTCCCGGGCGTCGGGCGATAGGAATTCCACATCCCTGACAGTCACAGCATCCACAACTATAGACACACAGAGACACCGAGAGTCCCCCCATCAAAGTTGAACCATGAGAGACATCCCACTCCAAAAAACAGGTAAGTATTTCATTATTCCCCATAGTGGTAATATTTAAAGTCAGTGGTGCATATCTAATATGTTATTTCTCTCTTCATGGATATGGGGGCATGGTGTAACTTTTTACTTTTGGTGGATGTTTGTGTGCCTTGTTTATTTAGAACAAATGTAGATGTATTGGCTCAGAAGCTGGTGTAGGAAGGAAGGGTTTGGGTTCATGGAGAACTGGGCTGACTTCGCTGTCGGTTACCGGCTCTACCGTAGGGACGGGCTGCACCTCAATGGGGAGGGTGCAGCTTTGCTTGGGGAGAAGATGGCTAGAAGGGTGGAGGAGTGTTTAAACTAGGGACTGGGGGGGGAGGGAACCTACAGCAAAGAGGGGGAAGATAGTGTAGATAGAGAGGTGGGAATTATAAATGTACCTGGGGGTGGAGTGGAGGGAGGGGTTAGAATAGTTAATAGGAATAAGCTTCATAGGAAAATAAAACTTACACCCTTGAATCCCATTAACCCCAATAACATAAAGGATGGAAATGTAAAGTGTATGTTCACAAATGCCAGAAGCCTAGCAAATAAAATGGGGGAGCTTGAGGCCTTGATACTGGAGGAACATATTGATATAGTTGGGGTCACTGAGACATGGCTGGACTCCTCGCATGACTGGGCTGTCAATCTGCAGGGGTTTACATTGTTTCGCAAGGATAGAATGAACAGAAAAGGTGGTGGAGTCTGTCTGTATGTAAGAAGTGGTATGAAAGTCAGTGTGAACGATGCCATAGTGTGTAATGATTCTGAGGATGTGGAATCATTGTGGGTAGAATTACAAAAGGAGGGAAATACTGAAAAAATAGTATTTGGTGTAATCTACAGACCCCCTAATATCACTGAAGAGATAGAAGTCCGGCTTCATAAACAAATAGAGAGGGCCGCCCGGGCAGGTACAGTGGTAATAATGGGAGATTTTAACTATCCAGATATAGATTGGGGTCCGGGGTTGGCTAAAACTACAAAGGGGCGACAATTCCTACATTTATTGCAGGATAATTTTATGGGCCAGTTTGTGGAGGACCCAACAAGAAGTGATGCCTTGTTGGATCTGATCATTTCCAACAACGCAGAGCTGGTTGGTAATGTAACTGTGCGGGAAAACCTTGGTAATAGCGACCACAATATAGTTACTTTTGACTTAAAATGTAGAAAACAAAGACAGGCGGGGAAGGCAAAAACATATAACTTTAAAAAGGCAAATTTCCCTGGGCTGAGAGCTGCACTACAGGACATAGACTGGGGGGAGGTGTTGTCAAATACTGATACAGAAGGTAAATGGGACATCTTTAAATCAACTCTAAATAACTATACAGCTAAATATATACCAAAGGGGAACAAATATAAATGATTAAAACTAAATCCTACATGGCTGACACATGATGTTAAAAGAGCAATAAACAACAAAAAAATAGCCTTCAAAAAATACAAATCTGATGGGTCAGCTATAACATTTAAACAGTACAAGGAGCTTAATAAAATCTGTAAAAATGTAATAAAAACAGCAAAAATTCAAAATGAGAGACAGGTGGCCAAAGAAAGCAAAACTAATCCTAAATATTTTTTTAGATATATAAATGCAAAAAAACCAAGGACAGAGCATGTAGGACCCCTTAATAATGATAATGGGGAGGTTGTCACAGGCGATCAAGAGAAGGCGGAGCTACTGAATGTGTTCTTTAGCTCTGTATACACTATGGAAGAAGGAGCTGACATTGGCCAGGTCAGTGCTGGTAACACATCATGTAATGTACTGAACTGGCTTAATGTAGAGATGGTACAAGGTAAGTTAAGTGATATAAATGTAAGCAAATCCCCAGGACCGGATGGACTACACCCAAGAGTTCTTAGAGAGGTAAGTTCAGTAATATCTGTACCCCTGTTCATGATATTTAGAGATTCTCTGGTGTCTGGTATTGTGCCAAGGGACTGGCGCAAGGCGAATGTGGTGCCAATCTTCAAAAAGGGCTCTAGGTCTTCCCCAGGAAACTATAGACCGGTAAGTTTAACGTGCATTGTGGGTAAATTGTTTGAAGGACTTATAAGGGATTACATACAGGAATACATAGGGGATAATTGTATTATAAGTGATAGCCAGCATGGGTTTACTAAGGATAGAAGTTGTCAAACCAATCTAATTTGCTTTTATGAAGAGGTGAGTAGAAGCCTTGACAGAGGAATGGCTGTGGATATAGTGTTTCTGGATTTTGCTAAAGCATTTGATACTGTCCCTCATAGACGTCTGACAGGTAAGTTAAGGTCTTTGGGTTTGGAAATTTTAGTCTGTAACTGGATTGAACACTGGCTCATGGATCGTACCCAGAGAGTGGTGGTCAATGATTCGTACTCTGATTGGTCCCCGGTTATTAGTGGTGTACCCCAAGGTTCAGTACTGGGACCGCTGTTGCTTAATTTATTTATCAATGATATAGAGGATGGTATTAACAGCTCTGTTTCTATCTTTGCAGATGACACCAAGCTTTGTAGCACAGTACAGTCTATAGAGGATGTGCATAAGTTACAAGATGACTTGGATAGACTAAGTGTCTGGGCATCCACTTGGCAAATGAGGTTCAATGTGGATAAATGTAAAGTTATGCATCTGGGTACTAATAACCTGCATGCATCGTATGTCTTAGGGGGGATTAAACTGGCAGAGTCACTGGTAGAGAAGGATCTGGGTGTACTTGTAGATCACAGACTACAGAATAGCATGCAATGTCAGGCTGCTGCTTCCAAAGCCGGCAGGATATTGTCATGTATCAAAAGAGGCATGGACTCAAGGGACAGGGACATAATACTCCCCCTTTATAAATCATTGGTACGGCCTTACCTGGAATATGCTGTTCAGTTTTGGGCACCTGTCCATAAAAGGGACACTGCGGAGTTGGAAAGGGTGCAGAGACGCGCGACTAAGCTAATATGGGGCATGGAACATCTTAGCTATGAGGAGCGATTAAAGGAGTTACAATTGTTTAGTCTTGAGAAGAGACGTTTAAGGGGGGATATGATAAACGTATATAAGTATATTAATGGCCCATACAAAAAATATGGAGAAAAACTGTTCCAGGTTAAACCCCCCCCAAAGGACGAGGGGGCACTCCCTCCGTCTGGAGAAGAAAAAGTTTAGTCTCAAGGGGCGACACGCCTTCTTTACCGTGAGGACTGTGAATTTATGGAACGGTCTACAGGAACTGGTCACAGCAGGAACAATTAACAGCTTTAAAACAGGATTAGATACATTCCTGGAACAAAATAAGATTAATGCTTATGAAGAAATATAAAATCTCATCCCTTCCCCAATATCGCGCCACACCCCTACCCCTTAATTCCCTGGTTGAACTTGATGGACATATGTCTTTTTTCGACCGTACTAACTATGTAACTATGTAACTATGTAACTATGTATTGAGGACAATTAAATTGTCATATCCATATATCTACCTCTATATTATCCCATATTAACACTTTTTTTCTTATGGACCAAGATTGGTTAAATCCATTATTAACCAAGATGTCTAAACTTGGAGATATAACTACGTCCTCATCTTATGATTTCATTATGTCCACTATTTTTAACACCTAACTTGATATCCGTATGTTATTAATAGTCCTTCCAGATGTTAAGACATATTGGTCCATGCTTGTCAGCACATTAGTACTGATGATGTTATGAATAAAAATAATACAACTCATAATATAAATGCCGAATTCAAATTAGTACGTGGGGGGTAAAAATATCATCTTGGTGATACATAAATTCGTCATGAATTGTGAGTCAAGAAAAGCGGCGAAGGAAAAACCTTCATTAAGGCCCATCGGAGCCATACTTTTTAGCCTATGTATCCATCTTGCTTCTTCCTTTAGTAACGATGAATCTATATTTCCCCGCCTCGGACCTAGGCGTAACTGACATAGACCTATAAAGCGTATCTCTTTCAAATTACTATTGTGTATTGCCTGCATATGGCGTGAGATGGGAGTGTCCTTCGATGTTCTTATGCAACTCAGATGCTGGGAGATGCGTCTCTTAAATTCTTGAGTGGTTTTACCCACATATATTCTCGGACAGGAGCAAATAGCCACATATATGATGTTCCTGCTGCTACAGTTAATAAACTGTCTGATTTCATACGTACGAGAATCTATGGGGTTCGTAAAGATCTTACTCTTAATAATATAGGTACAAAAAGTACAATGCCCACATGCATATGATCCAGTGGTTTTGTTCACCGACCAGTTTTGCCTTGTGTTAGGTGTATCAAGGTGACTATGCACCAACAGATCTCTTAGGTTGGGTCCTCTCCTAAATGTGAGACTTGGTCTTCCCCCTATCGCTGGTAAAAGTTCTTGGTCGGTGGATAAAAGATGCCAATGACGGCGTAGGATACTCTAGGCGTAGGATTTTCTGCCTCTTTCTGATTATCAGATCTGAGGACAGCTCCTCTATCTGTGGCTTTAGCCCTCTGGTATGCCCTTTTCAGATGTTTTCTGGGATATTGTCGTTGTCTAAACCTAGAATACAGTTTCTTGCACCATACATTTAATGGTAAAGTGAGTTATGTCATTACGACAACTGGTCGCACAAAAAACAAGCCCTCATACTAGTCTGTGGATGAAAATATAAAAGAGTTATGATTTTTTGAAGGCGAGGAGGAAAAAACGAAAATTAAAAAATTAAATTGTTTGCGTCCTTAAGGCCCAAATGGGCTGCGTCCTTAAGGGGTTAAGTACTGTGTTAAAGGGTTAAATGGGCACTGTCATTTGCTACAACTTTTGTAAATAATAACATATTACAAATAACATTAAATTTATTGACAAAATATGTTGAAAAAGAGAGTCAAAGGCACTCACCATTAAAACGCTTTCTTACTTTATTTCATCCACTACTACATAACCTTCATAGGTGCTCATGAAAAGCAGATAATCTTCAACAATGCATACAGTAGAAAATACTGAGAACTCAACCAGTAACTTGCTTGAATAACTTGTTACTTTATTTCATGTTTGGATACATTCGTGCAGGGGAGCGGACAGGAGCGGTGCTGTGAGGGATAGGTGGGCAACGGACCATATTGCGAGGCATGGAGCTTCTTCAGGCCCCTTAAAGGGTAGGGGTGAGGGATACTGTCTGTTGCCCACCTATCCCCCACACCACCACTACTGTCTGCTCCCCTGCACGAATCTATTTGAACATTAAAAATAAAGTAACAAGTTACTTAAGCAAGTAACCAGATGAGTGCTCAGTATTTTCTACTGTCTGCATTGATACATTTCGGTCATTCAGACCCAGTATTCCAAGGGTGTCAGTCCATATAATCCAGGCCATTTCTTTCTGTCTCAGGATTTCCTTCTTATCAGCGCTTCCTGCCATGATTCGTTCAAGACCGAAAGCTGTAAGCAAACTTCCATTATTTTAAAACAAAAATAGAGAAGAAGAAACAGAAAGAGCCGCACATCCACATTTTGTATTTTGATCTACTTGCTTCTCAACATAAATTAAAAAACTAACAGGTTGTTAGTATATATTTTGATGAAAAAGTACAATCCCACTCGCCACGTCAAGGCCACCTATTAAGCGTGGGTCCCTAACCCAACATTGAAGAAAAGACATCTCATTGTGTGTAGCAATCTCACGGGCATACGATTATATAAATAACCCACTCAGATCTGCATTTGATAAACTCTTCTACAGATTTTTCGGTGCCTCCTGGTCTCAAGAAAGCATCCTTCCTGAACCACATATGGGGTATTTCTGTAATCAGGAGAAATTGTGTTACAATTTTTTGGGGGCTTTTTTTTTCCATTTACTACTTTTCAAAATAAAAAAAATTGGGGCTACACCAGAATGTTCGTTTCATTTTTTTACGCTAATATGCTGAGTTTTTCCTTTATTTTTCATTTTCACAAGAGATAAAAGGAGAAAAAAAATAAGTAAAGTAATTTCTCCCGTGTACGTAAATCAGCCACCCATGTGCAAATCCGCGATTTAGACCTCAAATGTACATGGTGCTCTCTCACTCCTGAGCTATGTTGTGCATCCGCAGAGCACTTTACACCCACATATTACACCCATATGTGGGTGTAAAGTGCTCTGCGGATGCACAACATAGCTCAGGAGTGAGAGAGCACCATGTACATTTGAGGTCTAAATTGCGGATTTGCACATGGATGGCTGATTGTACCAGAGGTTCTGACATAAACATTACAAAAAAAAAACACATGTGATCCCATTTTGGAAACTACACCCCTCAAGGAATGTAACCAGGGGTGCAGTGCGCATTTACACCCCACAGGTGTCTGACACATTTTTGGAAGACTGGTCTGTGAAACTTTTTTCATTTGCACAGCCCACTGTTCCAAAAATCTGTTAAATACCAGCTACATTACATGATGGATATAGTTTCCAAAATAGCGTTACATGCATTCTCTCTTCAAAAGCCCAATGGCGCTCCTTTTCTTATGAGCCCTGTTCTGTGCCTGCAGAGGACTTTATGTCCACATATGGGGTGTTTTCATACTCAGAAGAAATGGGGTTACACATTTTTGGGGGCTTTTTCTCCTTATGAAAACATTGGGGTAACATCAGCATTTTAGTGGGAAAAAAAATCTAAATTTTCATTTTCACGTCCAACTTTAACGAAAATTTGTCAAACACCTGTGGGGTGTTAAGGCTCACTGTACTCCTTGTTACATTCCATGAGGAGTGTAGTTTCCCAAATAGTGTGCCATGTGGGGTGTTTTTTGCTGTTCTGCCACCATGGGGCATCCTAAATGCAACATGCCCCCCAAAAACCATTTCAGCTAAATTCTCTTTCCACAAGACAAATTTTGCACCTTCTCTTTGGAGCCCTGTAGTGTTCATCGCAGAGCACTTTATGTTCCCAAATGGGGTATTTCCATACTCAGAACAAATGGGGTTAGAAATTTTGAGGTCTTTTTTTTTCCCTATTACCCCTTGTGAAAATGAAAGATTTGGGGTAACATCAGCATTTTAGTGAAAAAAATCTAATTTTCATGTTCATCTTTAACCCCTTAAGGACGCAGCCCTTTTTCACCTTAAGGACTGAGCCCTTTTACGCAATTCTGACCACCATCGCTTTACGAATTAATAACTCGAAAACGCTTTTACCGAATATTCTGATTCTGAGATAGTTTTTTCGTGACATATTCTACTTTATTTTGGTGGTAAATTTTTGGCGTTACTTGCATTCTTTTTTGGTAAAAAATCCCAAAATTTCATGAAAATTTTGCATTTTTCTAACTTTGAAGCTCTCTACTTGTAAGGAAAATGGATATTCCTATAAAATTTTCTTTTTATTCACAAATACAATATGTCCACTTTATGTTGACATCATAAAATAGACATATTTTTGCTTCAAAGTAGAGCAGCAATTTTCAAAAATGTCATGAAAATTGCAAAATCTGAAGGGACAGATGTTACAGAACTACAACTCCCAGCATGCCTGGGCAGTCTAGGCATGGTGAGAGTTGTAGTGTGGCAACATCTGTAGGGCTACCATTTGGGCACCACTGTAACAGTGGTCTCAAAACCGTGACCCTCCAGATGTTGCAAAACTACAACTCCCAGCAGCATGTTGGGAGTTGCAGTTTGGCCTTCCTAGTGGTTGCCACAGTAAAGATCACTTTACTTTCACTTTCATTTCCCCAATCCCCCCTCCCCCCCCCCCCCCCCCCCCCCCCCCCGTAGTTTCCCTACCTGAGCTCCAGGGTCCAGCAGTCTCCAGCGATGATTGGGGGTCCCCAGGCACCAACTGTCCTGCCATTGGTCAGAATCAGTTCTGACCAATGGCAGAGGATAGGAGGAGATTGCAGCACTGCGACCACACTCCTAGCCCTCAGGATGATCAGGACTGTCACTGACAGCTCCGATCATCCCTATTTTCCGGATGATCGGGTCACCAGAGACCCGATCAGCCTGCAATAGCAGAAAATCGCATGTCTGAATTGACATGCGATTTTCTGCAATCGCCGACATGGGGGGTCTCAGGACCCCCCTCGGCGATGTGCCGGGATGCCTGCTGAATGAGGGTTGTAGTTGAGGGTTGTAGTTTCCCAGTTGAGGGTTGTAGTTTCCCAAATAGTGTGCCACTTGCTGTGTGTGCCACTGGCATCATGGGGGCTTCCTAAATGTGACATGCCCCCCAAAAATAATTTCAGCAAAATTCACTCTCCAAAATCTCATTGTTGCTCCTTCCCTTCTGAGCCCTGTAGTGCACCCATAGAGCACTTTACATCCAGATATGAGGTATTTCCATACTCATTAGAAATTGGGTTACAAATTTTGGGGGCTTTTTCTCCTTTTAAAGGGGTTCTCCGGTGCTTAAACATCTTATCCCCTATCCAAAGCATAGGGGATAAGATGCCTGATCGCGGGAGTCCCGCAGCTGGGGACCCCCGGGATCATGCACACGGCACCTCGATTGTAATCAGTCCCCGGAGCGTGTTGGCTCCGGGACTGATTACCGGCGACTACAGGGCAGGCGGCGTGTGAAGTCACGCCTGCGCCAGGGTGTGACGTCACACTCCGCCCCGCAATGCTAGCCTACTGGAGGGGGCGTGATAGCTATCACGCCCCCTCCCGTAGGCTTGCATTGAGGGGCGGAGCGTGATGTCACACGCCGGCGCTATCACGCCCCCTTCCGTAGGCTTGCATTGAGGGGCAGAGCGTGATGTCACACGCCGGCGCAGGTGTGACGTCACACGCCGCCCGCCCTGTAGTCGCCTGTAATCAGTCCCGGAGCGAACACGCTCCGGGGACTGATTACAAACGGGGTGCCGCGTGCATGATCCCGGGGGGTCCCCAGCTGCGGGACTCCTGCGATAAGGCATCTTATCCCCTATCCTTGGGATAGGGGATAAGATGTTTAAGCACCGGAAAACCCCTTTAACCCTTGTAAAAATGAAAAAAAAAATGGGGCTACAAGAACATGTGCAAAAAATTGCGATTTTGAGTTTAACACTTTGCTGCTATACCTGTGAAACACCTAAAGGGTTAACGAATTTTCTGAATGTCATTTTGAATACTTTGAGGGGGGCAGTTTCTATAATGGGGTAATTTATGGGGGATTTCTCACATAACCGCCCATCAAAATAAGTTCAAACCAAACTGGCCACAGAAAAATTCTGATTTTGAAGCCCTGTAACAGCTTCAAAAAGTAAAAACATGTCAACTTTATGATGCCAACATAAAGTAGACATATTGTATATGTTGATCAATATATAAATTATTTAAATGGAAATAAACAGGAGGGGCTCAACCTAATATACACCGGGTACTGCCCAGTTTAGAAAACACAGAATACCAGAGCCAGAAAAAGCCATCACTGAAAATGGTAGCACACCCACTATAATCAATTAGAAAAAATATTTTATTGATACAAAATATATTAAAGACACACAATTGCACACAGGAAATGAATTAAAAGCATTTAAAATCTCTGGCTTACTAAAGCCAGCACACAACTTAGGGGAGGGGCCATGAACCCCCTCTCCTAACCTGACACCCGTCCTCAATGTACAATATGCGACCTGTGTGTCAATCTGTAGCTCACATGCAGGCAACAATAAAGTCAAATATGCAAGTGACAATGTCAAAGAATGTACTAAACATTACACCATATTAGTCCAAGTACCATATAATGACTCCACTGCAGCTATGTATAATAACAGATTACCACATAGAATCAGACATCACAGGCCTGGTAACGGTTGGAGTGAGGGAGGATGGGGTCACTAGAGTCCCCACGCGTTCTGTTGCCACACAGGGACAACTTCCTCAGGGGTCGTTGTATGAGAGAAAGAACACTTGAGTATTTATACATATACCAATTAATAAACATACCTAGCTGGTGTTCTTGATCGAACCTCCATGTGCCGTGGCGTCACAGAACGCCATCTCCACTTCCGGCAGGGAGGTGTAGCCACCGCCCCTCCGGAAGTCTCTGCGCTCCGTATGGAACGCAAAGTGGAACGCACCGCGATGACATCTTCCGGCACGTCACACCATGCACTCCTGTGGATTGCACAGTGGAGCGCACCGTCAATTGCGACGTGCGTACAATAGAAAAGGGACAATGTTAAATGCGCTCCACATGCACCCATTGGTGGAACACATAATGAGATCCCACAAGCTTGTGCATGGTGGAACGCATGTTGAGACACATGCGTAAACCAAGATCTATGTATATGTTTGTATTTGTAAATAGACATATCAATAGGGGAGGAAGGAAGGGAAGAAAAGGACAGAGAAAAAGAGGGGTTTTATAATTCTTTGGATTATTTGAGAATATGTGTAAATTAATTTTTTTGAGAATATGTGTAGGGTAACATGCCGATAGGGCTATAAAGATATATGCGTGCATACATATATGCACGCATACATATCCATGAATGCACAATATCAATGATGAAAGGGGAGGGGAAGGAAACACGGGGAAAGGGAAATAGAGGAAAAGGGGAAGGAAACACAGGGCAAGGGAAATAAAGAAAAAGGGAAAGATAAAAAGGAGGGGGGGGGGGAGAGGAAAAGGGATTTATGTAATTCGACATATGGAATAATATACCGTTAGTACCATATATATATATATATATATATATATATATATATATAATAATCTGCAATCAATGTAGTGCTACACCCAAGGGTGTATACATGTGTATATATATATATATATATATATATATATATATATATATATAAGAGAACCTCCCCCTGGTGACCAAGGCGTCCAATGAGTCACACGGTCACAGACAAGTAAATTATATAATAGTATACTCCCATATGTAGATATTCATTATTCACTAATAGTCAGTCCATCTAGTAGTCACAAATCTAAATTAAAATTAATAATAATAAAGTATATATATATATATATATATATATATATATATATATACATACATACATACATGTATATATACATACATACACACATACATATATAGAGAAGGTCACCCAGTGAAAAGAAGTGAGTTGAAAAAAAAAATTTGATAATACCCTGAATGCCCCAAAGTAAAATAACAAACTGATAGTGCTAACTGATTAATAATGGTCCTTACGTCAAAGAAACTTGTCTGTGACACACGTGAATGACCGAACATTCCGGCCACCTGGGGGTTTAGTGTACAAGGTATGGATGTCATCACCCTTCATAATCCCTAATTCACCCCCCTCCCCTTTCCTTTGTTACTGGGATCAGATATATCTAGTGTATGATCTACAGAGATAAATGCAACTAGCGCTATGCAACAACCACTGCATATGGAACACCGGCCAAGATTCTTTTTACAATATGTTATAAAAAATATACACCCATATAAGGAACACCACTCGATTTATACACAAGCTTGATATTCCAAGTGTGCAATCATAAAGATTAATATATTACATTATAATTTTATCATCTGTATTAAATCATGTCATTGTTCAAAAGATTAATGTTACCATACATTTTGGTGGTTCCATATTGTTCCATATTTGTATAGTCCACAGTTCATCTGTGAGGCTCAATAGCCATAAAGTGTGATCGTCTGGAGGTGATCACAAAGAAAAGGAAACAGAAAAGTGGAAAAGGTACTGTCCATAGTTATTCCATAAGGCCCAATGTCCTGAAACATAATTGTCTGAAACTGTTCACAGACAAAAATGAATGAGTGAATGTGATCCTTAGTGGACATCAGTCTCAAATAGGGGGTCTCTGTATCCATAGAGGCATATAATCCTAAAGTTTCTGTAAATAATGAGGACAGACAGTCCACTTCAGAGTGCCATCCCATGAATTTTCAAACAGGTAAATCCCATTCTTCTTTTTCCATGAAGGGACAGAAGTATCCACATGTGAGCTACAGATTGACACACAGGTCGCATATTGTACATTGAGGACGGGTGTCAGGTTAGGAGAGGGGGTTCATGGCCTCTCCCCTAAGTTGTGTGCTGGCTTTAGTAAGCCAGAGATTTTAAATTCTTTTAATTCATTTCCTGTATGCAATTGTTTGTCTTTAATATATTTTGTATCAATAAAATATTTTTTCTAATTGATTATAGTGGGTGTGCTACCATTTTCAGTGATGGCTTTTTCTGGCTGTGGTATATAAATTATTTGGCATGTCCATTTTCCTTACATGCAGAGAGCTTCAAAGTTAGAAAAATGCAAAATTTTTAAATTTTTCATGAAATTTGGGAATTTTTCACCAAGAAATGATGCATGTATTAGCGGACATTTACCACTAACATAAATTTGAATATGTCACAGAAAAACTCTCAGAATCAAGTAAAAACAACTCAGATTAATGCATAAAGTAACAGAGGTCAGATTTGCAAAAAAATATGGCTGTGTCCTTAAAAGGGTACTCCGCATCTAGACATCTTATCCCCTATCCAAAGGATAGGGGATAAGATGTCAGATCGCCGGGGTCCCGCTGCTGGGGACCCCTGAGATCTCGGCTGCGGCACCCCACTATCATTACTGCACAGAGCAGACTCGCTCCTTGCGTAATGACCAGCGATACAGGGGCTGGAGCATCGTGACATCACGGCTCCACCCCTCGTGATGCCACGGCCGGCCCCCTTAATGCAAGTCTATGGCAGGGGGCTTGATGGCCACCACGCCCCCTCCCATAGACTTGTATTGAGGGGCCGGGCTGTTACGTCACGAGGGGGCGGAGCCGTGATGTAACGATGCACCGGCCCCCTGTATTGCCCATCATTACAAACGGAGCGAGTCTGCTCTGTGCAGTAATGATAGCGGGTTGCCGCAGCCGAGATCCCGTGGGTCCCCAGCAGCGGGACACCGGCAATCTGACATCTTATCCCTATCCGTTGCAAAGGGGATAAGATGTCTAGGGGCGGAGTACCCCATTTAAGGTCAAAATGGGCTTCATCCTTAAGGGGTTAAATATGGACAATGGAAATTACCTTTTAGTTCATTTTACTCTAAATACTTGCGTGATATATTTTCTACTTTTCTACTATATTTTCTCAAGTGCTGAATGAAAGTTCTTTGGAATAACCTTGCTTTAACAGGCGCTCCCAGAGTTCAGCTACCTGTACCTGAAATCTCTCTACTTCACTGTTGATTTTTTGAGTCTTAAAAATTGACTGAAGGTTAAAGATTTTTTTGTGTGCCATTAGTGAAAACACCTGAAATGTAGATATGAATTGTTTGCCATACTTTTCCTGAAACCTGCGGTGTTTATGGCATTGTCTTTGCATGTAACTATGTTTTTATATTGTTCATGTAAGAAATAAAGGTATTGAACTGTTCTTCTGAACTGGGCTGTGCAACGAACACATCGTCTACGTAATGGTTATACAGTTTCATGTATTGTGTACATGCGATGGGAGTGTCCATAGTGGTCCTGGATATTTGTGTGTATCACTGGTCGTCAAACATGAAGTAGTTGTTATAAGTTCAAGGGCATCTTCCACAAATGCTGGAAAATGAAGGAGAAGTCCAGCACTGCAGTGGAGGCAGCTTTATTAAGTGAGAAGCACACAGTAAAAACACACTTACTAGTGTGTTTTAACTGTGTGCTTCTCACTTAATAAAGCTGCCTCCACTGCAGTGATGGAATTCTCCTTCATTTTCCAGTATCCGGGGCGCCTAGCCGGGCACCGGTCCGTGCATAGCACGATACGGGAGGTGAGCTGGACTTTCTTCATCTTCCACAAATGTAATGTATTTGGCAGTTTTATCTGCTTTTTGTAATAATTATGCTATCACCCAGATTTCCAGTTGTTGGGGAATCTGGGTGTAAAGACTTTCTACATCCACTGTAGCTAAGTCCATGTATTCGGATAATGCTTCAAAAGAAGACCCTGTCGCCGCCACAATAGGTCTTCCCAGCAGGGATGTGAGGTATTTAAAAACCTGGGGTAAGAAGTTCCACTGTGGCTTTTTAACCTGTGTGGGTGTCAATTTTTCTGCATTTTTCTTGATAAGCAGATCTCCCTCCACATTCCTGTGCAGGAAACTGATCAATTTAGATTGTATTTTTTTTGTAGGATCTTTTTGAATGGTAAGTTAGTATCTGTATTTTTTAATTGGCTGTGCACTTCTGTAAACTAACACTACCACTTTTGTCCGCTTTTTGATTATCAAGTCTTTCCTGAACTTTAGCCATTTCATGGCTTTTATTTCTTGTCAGACAAGTTGTGAGAAGCCTTTGGAAAGATCAAGGATTGTACATCCTATGTGACTTGTGAAGCAGAGTTCCAAATTGCTCCCGGGTTGTATCTGTGGGGTAAAAAAGTGATCGCCCCTTGTAAATTCAGATACACACATCATCTCTTCATTTGTATCTGAATTTATTTCATAAATGAAATATGATTGCAATCATATTAATAATACATTCTTCTTCAGTACAAGAGAAGGTTGAGGGTGAAAAAAAGCCAAGTGGCCCAATGGCTGCTGGTATTTATGCTTCTCTGGTTTTTTTTTTGCCCTTTTTCATTTATTTTCTACTGGTGGCAAAGAATTCATGAAGGTGCGTCCTTCTGATACCCTTATATAAGTCTATCTCAAATGACACTAGATCATTGGGGATACAGTAATTGAGCCCTTTTGAAAGGAATTGTATACAGTCTGGGTTTAGTTCAATATCAGAAACATGTATTACTGCATTATCATCAGGAATGAATGGTTTCAGGACAGCTGTTTCCTTTTTTGCCCCGAATGTTTTTTTTTTTTTTACTTTTTAAAAAAATTTTTTTGCCCCTGCCCAAACGGATATGTCTTCTGCTGGGGGCACTGAAGTGTTTTTTGACGCAGCATTTATTACACTTATGTTGTTTTGTTCTTCTGCTAAACTTGAATCTGTGTCTGTCATCCAATAATCTGTTATTTTTATTTTTGGTTATTCTCAGTCTGAGATAGGATCTTCTCATTCTATCTCTGTCTAATAAAAATTCTTCTGTAATCCTATTTATCTCTCAGGAATTTGTCTTTTTTTCTCTCTTTTACCTCTGCCTAAATGATAATTAATTTGTTTTCCAGTTTTTGTAAAAACTGCTGTGTTTGATTTTCAGTTAATCTTTTGCACAATTCCATTTTCACTTTTAATAATTCAGTAATCTCCAGGTCATATTTCTTTTCATTTCTTTTTAACACTAGTCCCAACATCCGTGTGGCGCAATCCAACTGTAATTCTTTCCATTCTTTTTAGAATGTCTCATCCTGCTGGAATTGTGACGCCTCTCTAAATTGCTGCAAGCCTCGGGGGACTAGGTTGCTGTTCACATATTACTTTAATGATTTCTAGCTACCTTTACAATGAACTGAAAGTGAATTTCAGATGTGTCAATTATCCTTTTTGTCCATATTTAACCCCTTCCCGCTATTGGACGTATGCATACGTCCAGGCGAATTACACGTTCGCGCAAATGGACGTATGCATACGTCCAAGCGATCTCCTGCTGTGCCGCGGGCAGCGCAGGAGATCGCGGGTGGGACTCAGCTGTCAATCACAGCCGGAGTCCCACCGCAGCTGCCGGGGCCGCGATCGCGCCGGTCCCGGCAGCATTAACCCCATAGATGCCGTGATCAGTTCTGATCACGGCATCTACGGTGTTTGCAGGGGGAGCGCTCTCCCCCTGCCCATCAATCGCGGCGCCGCGATAAAATAAGGGGGATCCGGGGTGTCCAAGACACCCTCGATCCTCCTTGAAGAGATAGGAGTGAGGTGGCAGGGTTGCCACCCCTCCTATCCCTGCTATTGATCGGCGGAACGGCCGACCAATAGCAGACTGGGGGCGGGGGGGTTAAAGTTCGGTTCCCCCCGCTATGCCCACCCATCGGTGTCCGGGCACAGCGGGGGGAACCGTGTAATAGCGGCGGCGGCGGCAGCGGCGGTCACTTACCCGGCGGCGGCGGCTGTGATTACGGCGGCGGTGGAGGTAAGTATGACGCCGCGTGTCCAGAGTCTGTTGCCTAGCAACATCTGCAGGGCGACAGTTTAGAGAGTGGTCTCTAAACTGTCGCCCTCCAGATGTTGCAAAACTACAACTCCCACCATGCCTTGACAGCGGTTTGCTGTGTTGGCATGCTGGGAGTTGTAGTTTTGCAAGATTTAGAGGGGTTCAGGCTGGAGATCACTGACAGTGGTCTCTAAACTGTAGCCCTCCAGATATTACAAAACTACAACTCCCAGCATGCCCAGACAGCAGTTTGCTGTCTTAGCATGCTGAGATTTGTAGTTTTGCAACATCTGGAGGGCCACAGTTTAGAGACCACTGTCAGTCATCTCCAGCCTGAACCCCTTTAAATCTTGCAAAACTACAACTCCCAGCATTCAGGAACAGCAAATGGCTGTCTCGGCATGCTGGGAGTTGTACTTGCATGCCTCCAGCTGTTGCATAACTACATCTCCCAGCATTCCCTTTGGCAATCAGTACATGCTGAGAGTTGTAGTTCTGCAACAGCTGGAGGCACACTGGTTGGGAAATACCGAGTTAGGTAATAGGTTCTATTACCTAACTCAGTATTTTCCAACCAGTGTGCCTCCAGCTGTTGCAAAACTACAACTCCCAGCATGCACGTTCTGTCAGTGCATGCTGGGAGTTGTAGTTCCCCCCCCCCTCCCATGTGAATGTACAGGTTGCAGCCGCAGCTCAAACTCCTAGCGGGAGACTCAGTGTAATCCGCCGTCAGTGTGAATGTAACCTAAAAACACTACACTACACTAACATAAAATAAAGAGTAAAACACTACATATACACACGTACACTGATCCCCCCACCACCACCCCTTCCCCCCCAATAAAAATGAAAAACGTATCCTACAGCAATGTTTCCAAAACGGAGCCTCCAGCTGTTGCAAAACAAAAACTCCCAGCATTTCCGGACAGTCATTGACTGTCCAAGCATGCTGGGAGTTTAGCAACAGCTGGAGGCACCCTGTTTGAGAATCACTGGTGTAGAATACTCCTATGTCCACCCCTATGCAAATCCCTAATTTATGCCTCAAATGCACATGGCGCTCTCTCACTTCGGAGCCCTGGCGTATTTCAAGGCAACAGTTTAGGGCCACATATGGGGTATTTCCGTACTCGGGAGAAATTGCCTAACAAATTATGGGGGGCTTTTTCTCCTTTTACCCCTTATGAAAAGGTAAAGTTGGGGTCTACACCAGCATGTTAGTGTAAAAAAAAAACATTTTTGTACACTAACATACTGGTGTTGCCCCATACTTTAAAATTTCACAAGCGGTAAAAGAAAAAAAAGCCTCCAAAATTTGTAACGCAATTTCTCCTGAGGACGGAGATACCCCATATGTGGGCGCAAAGTGTTCTGGGGGAGCACAACAAGGCTCAGAAGGGAGAGTGCACCATGTAAATTTGAGGTCTAAATTGGTGATTTGCACAGGGGTGGCTGATTTTACAGCGGTTCTGACATAAGTGCAAAACAATAAATACCCACATGTGACCCCATTTTGGAAACTACACCCCTCACGGAATGTAACAAGGGGTACAGTGAGCATTTACACCCCACAGGTGTCTGACAGATCTTTGAAAAAGGGGTCTGTGAAAATGAAAAATAAAATTTTTAATTTGCACAGCCCACTGTTCCAAAGATCCGTCAAATGCCAGTGGGGTGTAAATTCTCCCTGCACCCCTTATTACCTTCCGTGAGGGGTGTAGTTTTAAAAATGGGGTCACATGTGGGGGGGTCCACTGTTCTGGCACCACGGGGGGGGCTTTGGAAATGCACATGGCCAAATTCTCTCTCCAAAAGCTCAATGATGCTCCTTCTCTTCTGAGCATTGTAGTTCGCCCCCAGTGCACTTCACGTCCACTAATTGGGTATTTCCATACTCAGAAGAGATGGGGTTACAAATTTTGGGGGGTATTTTCTGCTATTATCCCTTGTAAAAATGTAAAATTTGGGGGAAAACAAGCATTTTAGTGTAAAAAATTTTTTTTTTTTTTACATATGCAAAAGTCGTGAAACACCTGTGGGGTATTAAGGTTCACTTTACCCCTTGTTACGTTCCCCAAGGGGTCTAGTTTCCAAAATGGTATGCCATGTGTTTTTTTTTTTTTCTGTCCTGGCACCATAGGTGCTTCTTAAATGCGGCATGCCCCCAGAGCAAAATTTGCTTCCAAAAAGCCAAATGTGACTCCTTCTGTTCTGAGACCTGTAGTGCGCCAGCAGATCCCTTTTCATCCCCATATTGGGTGTTTTCTGAATCGGGAGAAATTGGGCTTCAAATTTTGGGGGGTATTTTCTGCTATTACCTTTTTTAAAAATGTAAAATTTTTGCTAAACCAAGCATTTTTTGGTAAAAAAAAAATTTTTTTTTTTACATATGCAAAAGTCGTGAAACACCTGGGGGGTATTAAGGTTCACTTTATCCCTTGTTACGTTCCACAAGGAGTCTAGTTTCCAAAATGGTATGCCATGTCGTTTTTTTTTGCTGTCATGGCACCATAGGGGCTTCCTAAATGCGACATGCCCCCCGAGCAAAATTTGCTCTCAAAAAGCCAAATATGACTCCTTCTCTTCTGAGCATTGTAGTTCGCCTGTAATGCACTTCAGGTCAACTTATGGGGTACCTCCATACTCAGAAGAGATGGGGTTACAAATTTTGGGGGGTATTTTCTGCTATTAACCCTTGCAAAAATGTGAAATTTGGGGGGAAACACACATTTTAGTGAAATTTTTTTTTTTTTTTTTTACATATGCAAAAGTCATGAAACACCTGTGGGGTATTAAGGCTCACTTAATTCCTTGTTACGTTCCTCAAGGGGTCTAGTTTCCAAAATGGTATGCCATGTTTTTTTTTTTTTGCTGTTTTGGCACCATAGGGGCTTCCTAAATGCAACATGCCCCCAAAAAACCATTTCAGAAAAACGTACTCTCCAAAATCCCCTTGTCGCTCCTTCGCTTCTGAGCCCTCTACTGCGCCCGCCGAACAATTTACATAGACATATGAGGTATGTGCTTACTCGAGAGAAATTGGGCTACAAATTCAAGTATAAATTTTATCCTTTTACCCCTTGTAAAAATTCAAAAATTGGGTCTACAAGAACATGCAAGTGTAAAAAATGAAGATTTTGAATTTTCTCCTTCACTTTGCTGCTTTTCCTGTGAAACACCTAAAGGGTTAAAACGCTTACTGAATGTCATTTTGAATACTTTGGGGGGTGTAGTTTTTATAATGGGGTCTTTTATGGGGTATTTCTAATATGAAGACCCTTCAAATCCACTTCAAACCTGAACTGGTCCATGAAAAATAGCGAGTTTGAAAATTTTGTGAAAAATTGTAAAATTGCTGCTGAACTTTGAAGCCCTCTGGTGTCTTCCAAAAGTAAAAACTCATAAATTTTATGATGAAAATATAAAGTAGACATATTTTATATGTGAATCCAAAAAAAAAATATTTGGAATATCAATTTTCCTTACAAACAGAGAGCTTCAAAGTTAGAAAAATGCAAAATTTTCAATTTTTTCATCAAATTTTGGGATTTTTCACCAAGAAAGGATGCAAGTTACCACAAAAATTTACCACTATGTTAAAGTAGAATATGTCACGAAAAAACAATCTCGGAATCAGATAAGTAAAAGCATTCCAGAGTTATTAATGTTTAAAGTGACAGTGGTCAGATGTGCAAAAAAGAGCTGCGTCCTAGAGGTGAAAATGGGCTGTGTCCTTAAGGGGTTAAGGAAGTGTGCCTTCCTGAGACTAGGAGGCACCAAAATATCTGTTAAAGAGTTTATCAATTGCAGATCTGAGTGGGTTATTTATGCAATCTTATGCCTGTGCAATCACTACTATATAGGTTCAACAAAGAGATGCCTTTTCTTCAGGTTCCGAGAGCATAAAAAATCACTAATACTAGGACTCAGTGTTGCCCACTTGATTGACCATATGAAGAATTGAAGAATTATCTCAATAACGCTAGAAATTTGAACGAATCATGACAGGAGGTGCCGATAAGGAAAAAAAATCCTGAGACAGAAAGAAGCAGCCTGGATTATACAAACTGACTCCCTTGAAATACTGGGTCTGAATGACTGAAATAAATGTAATATTTTTGTATAGCATTTTACCTTTTTTTCTATCATGTTGCATTCTGTGTATTTCTAATATGTGTCTGTCCTTTTTTTAATAGTTTTTTTTCTTGTTTTCCTCATATAGGATCACTCCCAGATGATGTGCTTGAGGTTAAAGGAAGCAAAAGAACGCAAAACGGTTCTGTTGCTCTCACCAAACTCAGCTTCGTCTGATGCTTTTTGCTGTTCTGTCGGAGGCTGCCATATTTAAATGGATGAAATAAAGTAAGAATGCGTTTTAATGGTGATTGTCCTTGACACTATTTTTCTACTTTTTGTCTATATTATTAGTATCTTTTTTTTTTCTTTTAAATTGCAATCCTAGTTCTTTTTCCTTTGACTTGTTGTTTCTTCCCAGTTTTTTTTAATTATAAGTTGGTATGTGTAGGGGTTTTATCAGTGGTGCCACCCTGTCTTCAGTGCCTTAACATTATTGAAAATGTGTATATTTTTGGGTATAAAAATATATTTTCCCTGCAGCTATTGTGAAGTGTGAAGAAGTGTTCTGTGCACTGAGGCTTTGTGACATGCCCCAGGTCACACAGCAGGCTGATTGACAAGCCAGAACACACAAAAGACAGCTTTTTTTGTTTTTGTTTGCGTGAACCTGGCAATCTGGGGGCTGAGCTGTGCTTGCAGTGGAAAGCTCAGCCCAGAAAGGAAGGGGTTAATTAGTGCTGCTGGACTTTGCTAGTTAACTCCTTGGGGGGGGGATGTATACATAATACAATCATCTTTATGGCTGTATAATGTGTACAGTGAGAGAGAGAGATAATTACCATCTAGTCTCTAGTCCGGACTCCTTTTTCTATAGTTCTGTCCCCCTTGTGACATCATCTCAAGAGGCAGGGCTACACAAGAACAGGCCTGGGCCAGCAACAGAATGGTAAGTATCACCCTCTTCACTGTATACATTATACAGCTATATAGATGGCTGTATAATCTATACACACAAGCCAAACTTCCAGAAAGGTTGCTTAACTCTGTGTATTAAATCAGTGGGAGAAAACATCATTATACTTTGGATTGCTGATTTTTTTTCCATTTCACTGAATATTGTCTATGTTTAATGTCTCTGTAAATTTAATTTACAAAATTGTAAAAAAAAAAAAACTGTATACCTTTTATTTTTATCTTTAAAATCAAATGCGTAAGATTGATATAAAAAAATGCATTATTTTTGTTTCACCATCCAGCCCAGTAATATTCATTTTAGTTATGCATTGTTTTTTTCTGCCTTCCAGCAGTTATGAACAAATCATGAAAAGAATGAGCCAAGCCATAAACTGTAGCATATGTATTTTTAATGACCAAAGGTTTAGTTTTCTTCTGTAAACCAGCAGCCTGCTTGCTTCCAGGCAAAACATTTTTTTTCAAAATCACTCTTCTATCAGGAAAAAAGGTGAGCTTTATTTTTCTCTTCACCTGAAATTGACCATGTTCAGCATTAAAGAAGGAATTATTTGGTGGGCTGTTTTTATTTCCTACCCAAGAATTTATGTTATGGCATTTACTGTAGGAGGGGAGTATTAAAGAAGAACTGCATAGACAGTTATTCCAACTCAACATTGACAGTAATCAGGCTGGGCAGATGTCTCTGACAGCTGCAGTTAATGGGCTGCCATACTGTGAAGGGACCAGACTTGTAAATTTTTTATGCTCCAAAGCAAATGTCCCGACCTATGTGTGCAGCAAAATGAAATGTTTTATACTCCAGGCTTTATTATCAGATTGCTATTTTACTACTCTCATAAACAGACAGATCCCCCAATAAACCCTAACGAATATTCCATCCCATCAGAACAGAACTTTTGCTATGCTACTCATCCCAGTGACACAAATATTTATGAAAACCAACGTAGAAGAAGAACAAGTGGCACTGCCAGAAACCACAGGGTCTAAAAACAAAGGATACACTTAGGAGGTATACAACAGATAGGATCTTGCACATGGGGTCCCATCGGAGGTGCTAGGTGAAACAGAACGATATCAGTAAAAGAACAAACATAGAAAAAAACCACACCTGCACTCACCGCAAGGGTACCGCAATTCCGGCCTCACTCAAACGGTGCCTATAATCCAAGATCGGGCATATCAGAAGTGGAGCCCACTTCTGATATGCCCGATCTTGGATTATAGGCACCGTTTGAGTGAGGCCGGAATTGCGGTACCCTTGCGGTGAGTGCAGGTGTGGTTTTTTTCTATGTTTGTTCTTTTACACAAATATTTATAATTAACACAAAAGCAAAAGGTCACTTTAGAGCATATTTTCAGTCCTGCCACATGAATAGCAATGAGGAGACCTTCTTTACACTAACACGGAAATTATGCAGAGGTGACCCTTGTAAATTTTCTTTAAAGAAAGAAATTCTGACCACATTTTAAGTTATTATTAACACTTTTTAACCATTTTTTTTACCCATTTTTGAAACTGTTAAATTTAGGAATGTATATTTGGTGATTGGTTATTATGCAAGGTTTAAAGGGGTACTCCGCTGCTCAGCGTTTGGAACAAACTGTTCCGAACGCTGGAGCTGGCACCGGGAGCTTGTGTCATCATAGCTTTGCCCCCTCCTGATGACATGCTCCGCCCCCTCAATGCAAGTCTATGGAAGGGGCGTGATGGCTGTCATGCGCCCTTTCATAGACTAGCAATGAGGGGTTGGGGTGTGATGTCATGAGGGGGCGGGGCTATAACGTCTCGAGCTCCCGGCGCCAGCTCCAACGTTCGTAACAGTTTGTTCCAAATGCTGGGCAGCGGAGTACCGCTTTAACTTCATAACTCATTTATTTAAAAGATTTTGTGGTCACTCCAACCTGTTATTAAAATATATGGACAAAATTTTACATAACCTATCAACAAAGTAAAATAATATTATTAAATCAAATAACATTAACTGACATTGTTTGTGCCCTGAAGATAAGTTGTTGATTTGCACAATACATTTTGTCAAGCTGACAAGCCTACTTACCTCATTTAATTAAATCTAACCTGTTTGAAAAACAGAAAACAAAGGACAGTGCCTCATATATTATCTCAGTGTTCAGTCACCCTTGTTCAGGGGTCCACACAGATAGAAGCCTCTGCAAAATGTGTACATGAAAAGATATCAGTGAGGTATCAGATGGTGCAGGGGAGCTGGTTAGCGCATAGGTCACAGAAGAGGGGCAAGCTTATCTGTAGAACATGTTGAAGAGATGAAGAAAGAAGACATTTCATGATACATAGCACCTGACTTTGAAAGGGTCTTCTTTCATCACCTCTTCAACATGAATTCTATCTAAACTTTCATAAATGTTATGTTAAAGGGGTACAGTGGTGGAAAACATTTACAGATTTGTTAATTACTTCTATTAAAAAATCTTTACCCTTTCAGTATTTAGTAGCTGCTACAGAGGAAATTCATTTATTTTTAAATTTATTTTTTGTCTTGTCCACAGTCCTGTCTGATCGCATCGTTCAAAGTGGATCGCCGCTTCTAAAGTGAAACTAAACTACCCCTGGCTAGCTCAGAGGGGCTGTTCGGGATTGTGGCATCCCGAACAGCTGTATGACAGCAGGAGGGTCCCCCTTACCTGCCTCCTGGTGTCCGATCGCCGAATGACTGCTCAGTGCCTGAGATCAAGGCATGAGCAGTCATGCGGCAGAACCATTGATCAATGTAAAAGATCAGTGTGTGCCGTGTTATAATCCCCTATGGGAGCTATAACATTGCAAAAAAAAAGTGGAGAAAAAAAGGTAATAAAGATCATTTAAAGGGGTTTTCCAGGAAAAAAAAATTTTTTTATATATCAACTGGCTCCAGAAAGTTAAACAGATTTGTAAATTACTTCAATGAAAAAATCTTAATCCTTTCAGTACTTATGAGCTGCTGAAGTTGAATTGTTCTTTTCTGTCTAAGTGCTGTCTGATGACACGTGTCTCGGGAGCTGTCCAGAGTAGTAGAAGCAAATTCCCATAGGAACTGCACAGAGCAGAATAGGTTTGCTATGGGAATTTGCTTCTACACTGGACAGCTCCTGAGACACGTGTCATCAGAGAGCACTTAGAAAAGAACAACTCAACTTCAGCAACTGATAATTATTGGAAGGATTAAGATTTTTTAATAGAGGTAATTTACAAATCTGCAAATTTTGGAGCCAGTTACATAGTTAGTATGGTTGAAAAAAGACATACGTCCATCAAGTCCAATCAGGGAATTGAAGGGAAGGGTGTAAGGGGATAAGGGAAAGGGATGTAGTTTTATAATTCTGCATAAGCATTAATGTTATTTTGTTCCAGGAATGTATCTAACCCTGTTTTAAAGCTGTTAATTGTTCCTGCTGTGACCAGTTCCTGAGGTAGACCGTTCCATAAATTCACAGTCCTCACGGTAAAGAAGGCGTGTCGCCCCTTTAGACTAAACCTTTTATTCTCCAGTCGGAGGGAGTGCCCCCTCGTCCTTTGGGGGGGTTTAACCTGGAACAGTTTTTCTCCATATTTTTTGTATGGGCCATTTATATACTTATATACGTTTATCATATTCCCCCTTAAACGTCTCTTCTCAAGACTAAACAATTGTAACTCCTTTAATCATTCCTCGTAGCTAATATGTTCCATGCCCCATATTAGTTTAGTCGCGCGTCTCTGCACCCTTTCCAACTCCGCAGTGTCCCTCTTATGAACAGGCGACCAAAACTGAACAGCATATTCCAGGTGAGGCCGTACCAATGCTTTATAAAGGGGGAGTATTATGTCCCTGTCCCTTGAGTCCATGCCTCTTTTGATACATGACAATATCCTGCCGGCTTTGGAAGCAGCAGCCTGACATTGCATGCTATTCTGTAGTCTGTGATCTACAAGTACCGAGATCCTTCTCTACCTGTGACTCTGCCAGTTTAATCCCCCCTAAGACATACGATGCATGCAGGTTATTAGTACCCAGATGCATAACTTTACATTTATCCACATTGAACCTCATTTGCCAAGTGGATGCCCAGACACTTAGTCTATCCAAGTCATCTTGTAACCTATACACATCCTCTATAGACTGTACCGTGCTACAAAGCTTGGTGTCATCTGCAAAGATAGAAACAGAGCTGTTAATACCATCCTCTATATCATTGATAAATAAATTAAACAGCAGCGGGCCCAGTACTGAACCTTGGGGTACACCACTAATAACCGGGGACCAATCAGAGTACGAATCATTGACCACCACTCTCTGGGTACGATCCATGAGCCAGTGTTCAATCAAGTTACAAACTAAAGTTTCCAAGCCCAAGGACCTTAACTTACCTGTCAGACATCTGTGAGGGACCGTATCAAATGCTTTGGCAAAATCCAGAAACACTATATCCACAGCCATTCCTCTGTTAAGGCTTCTACTCACCTCTTCATAAAAGCAAATTAGATTGGTTTGACAACTTCTATCCTTAGTAAACCCATGCTGGCTATCACTTATAATACTACTATCCCCTATGTATTCCTGTATGTAATCCCTTATAAGTCCTTCAAACAATTTACCCACAATGCACGTTAGACTTACCGGTCTATAATTGCCTGGCGAAGACCTAGAGCCCTTCTTGAAGATTGGTACCACATTCGCCTTGCGCCAGTCCCTTGGCACAATACCAGACACCAGAGAATCTCTAAATATCATGAACATGGGTACAGATATTACTGAACTTACCTCTCTAACAACTCTTGGGTGCAGTCCATCCGGCCCTGGAGATTTGCTTACATTTACTTTACTTAACTTACCTTGTACCATCTCTAAATTAAGCCAGTTCAATACATTATATGATGTGTTACCAGCACTGACCTGGCCAATGTCAGCTCCTTTTCCCATAGTGTATACAGAACTAAAGAACCCATTCAGTAGCTCCGCCTTCTCTTGATCGCCCGTGACAACCTCCCCATTATCATTATTAAGGGGTCCTACATTTTTCAGCCATGTAGGATTTAGTTTTAATCGTTTATATTTGTTCCCCTTTGGTATATATTTAGCTGTATAGTTATTTAGAATTGATTTAAAAATGTCCCATTTACCTTCTGTATCAGTATTTGAGAACACCTCCCCCCAGTCTATGTCCTGTAGTGCAGCTCTCAGCCCAGGGAAGTTTGCCTTTTTAAAATTATATGTTTTTGCTTTCCCCGTCTGTCTTTGTTTTCTACATTTTAAGTCAAAAGTAACTATATTGTGGTCGCTATTACCAAGGTTTTCCCGCACAGTTACATTACCAATCAGCTCTGCGTTGTTGGAAATGATCAGATCCAACAAGGCATCACTTCTTGTTGGGTCCTCCACAAACTGGCCCATAAAATTATCCTGAAATAAATTTAGGAATTTTCTCCCCTTTGTAGTTTTAGCCAGCCCCCGGCCCCAATCTATATCTGGATAGTTAAAATGTCCCATTATTACCACTGTACCTGCCCGGGCGGCCCTCTCTATTTGTTTATACAGCCGACCTTCTATCTCTTCAGTGATATTAGGGGGTCTGTAGATTACACCAAATATTATTTTCTCAGTATTTCCCTCCTTTTGTAATTCTACCCACAATGATTCCACATCCTCAGAATCATCACACACTATGACATCGTTCACACTGACTTTCATACCACTTCTTACATACAGACAGACTCCACCACCTTTTCTGTTCATTCTATCCTTGCGAAACAATGTAAACCTCTGCAGATTAATGGCCCAGTCATGCGAGGAGTCCAGCCATGTCTCACTGACCCCAACTATATCAATATGTTCCTCCAGTATCAAGGCCTCAAGCTCCCCCATTTTATTTGCTAGGCTTCTGGCATTTGTGAACATACACTTTACATTTCCATTAAGTTTTACACATATAGTCTCACTAATGGGATTTTCAGAGTTATTGGGGTTAATGTTATTATTTGAGTTATAAGGGCTAATTGTACTATTTAAGTTATTGGGGCTAATGTGATTTTTTGAGTTATTGGGTCTAACGTTATTATTTAAGTTATTGGGGCTAATGGGATTTTTTGCGTTTTTGCGTCTAATGTTGTTATTTAAGTAATTGGGGCTAACAGTATTTTTTGAGTTAATTGGGCTTATTGTAGTTATTGAGTTATTGGGGCTAATGGAATTTTTTGAATTATTGGGATTACAATTTTTTGGGCTACATTTATTTTTACAGCTGGTTTGTAACGCATGAATCTCCTTATCCACTGCTCTTAACCTCCCCCCACAGGACTCCCCTCCACCCACCATTATGTCCTGACCCCTCTCTAACCTATCCATCCCACTGTCTGCTTTCTTTGCTTTATTATCCTCCCCCCACTCACCTAGTTTAAATACTCAGCCACCCCTTCCAGGATTCTCTCCCTCAGCACAGCAGACCCCCTTCCATTCAGGTGCAAATTATCCGTAGAATAGAGTTTGTACCCCAATGAAAAGTCAGCCCAGTGCTCTAAAAATCCAAACCCTTCCCCTCACACCACGACTTAAGCCATGCATTTAACTCCCTAAGCTGCCGCTGTCTTTCCTACGATGCGCATGGCACAGGAAATATTCCAGAGAACACAACCTTAGAGGTCCTTCCCTTCAGCTTGGCACCTAGTTCCTTGTTATTATTCTCCAAGGACCTCCACCTACCATATATTCTGTCGTTGGTTCCCACTTGGACCACGACAGCTGGGTCATCCCCAGCCCCCCCTAGTAATTTGTCCACCCTTTCCACCACATGCCAAACCCTGGCACCAGGGAGACAGCAAACCATTCCGTTGAGGTGGTCTTGGCGACAAATTATTCTATCCGTCTTCCTGATTATAGAATCCCCTACCACAACTAACTGTCTTGGCTTACCTGCGTTACCATCCCCCACACTACTAGTTGAGGTGTTCCCCCGGCTGTTAGGGAGACCAGTATCCACTAGGGTTGCCATCTCTGATACTGAGGCCCTCGCATCATCGCCCAACTTGGCAATTTTACTTGGGAGATCAGAAGCAGAAGTGACCTTCCTTTTCCTTGCCCCCTTTCCAGTCCCTCTAACTACATTAACCCAGCTCCCTACTTTGGCCTCCTGGCTAGTTTCTCCAACCTCCATTTCTACCCCACTAACTGCTTGCTCTGTAAGATTGTCAATCGCCCTCAATGTTGCATTTTGCTCCTCTAGATCTCTAATACGAGCTTCCAGGTGGGCAACATGTTCACATTTGTCACAGCGGTATTCACCCTGAAGCTGCTGCTCCAGAGATGTATACATGTGGCACAATGTGCACTGAAGAAAACCTCCAATCCTGCTGTCCATATCCTTGGTGACAAACAGCTGTTATTAACTATTAAGAAAAACTACTTTTATCAAGGGAGTGTAATACTTACAGTTACAGTAGGTCCTGCTTACAACTCCTGCTGTTTAAACTTCTGCTTATAAAACTTCTCAGATGTAACACTTAATAATACAACACTTTAGAATACAGACCCAGCTTCAGCTAGACTCAGTCAGAGCAGGGCTCTCAGAGTTTCCCAGTTAGTTTTATACACCTGAGAGCAGTTAATCAATTAACCCCTCCCCCAGGTGTGCTACAGACAGGAGGGGAAAAAAAATGCAAGGGCTATGATCTAAAAAAAAAATAATATTTTTCCTGGATAACCCCTTTAACCCCTTAAGGACCAAGGACGTACCGGTACGTCCTTGGTCCTGCTCTCCTGATATAACGCGGGGTTATGCAGTAATCCCGCGTCATATCATGACGGGCCCAGCGTCATAGTGAATAGCGCGCAGCGCCGCGCGCTATTAACCCTTTAGCCTAAAAGCGAAAGTGAAAGTTGCCGGCTAGCTCAGTCGGGCTGTTTGGGATAGCCGCGGCTAATCGCGGCATCCCTAACAGCTGACAGGACAGCGGGAGGGCCCCTACCTGCCTCCTCGCTGTCCGATCGCCGAATGACTGCTCAGTGCCTGAGATCCAGGCATGAGCAGTCATGCGGCAGAATCGATGATCACTGGTTTCTTATGAGAAACCAGTGATCAATGATGAAGATCAGTGTGTGCAGTGTTATAGGTCCCTATGGGACCTATAACACTGCTAAAAAAAAGTGAATAAAGATCATTTAACTCCTCCCCTATTAAAAGTTTGAATCACCCCCCTTTTCCAATAAAAAAAAAAAAAACACAGTGTAAATAAAAATAAACATATATGGTATCACCGCATGCGGAAATCTCCGAATTATAAAAATATATCATTAAGTAAACCGCTCGGTCAATGGTGTGCGCGCAAAAAAATTCCAAAGTCCAAAATAGTGCTTTTTTGGTCACTTTTTATATCATTTAAAAATGATATAATGATCAATAAGTCCTATCAATGCAAAAATTGTACCGTTAAAAACTTCAGATCATGGCGCAAAAGATGAGCCCTCATACCGCCCCATACACGGAAAAATAAAAAAGTTATAGGGGTCAGAACATGACAATTTTAAACGTATTAATTTTCCTGCATGTAGTTATGATTTTTTCCAGAAGTCCGACAAAATCAAACCTATATAAGTAGGGTATCATTTTAATCGTATGGACTTACAGAATAAAGATAAGGTGTCATTTTTACCAAAAAATTTACTACGTAGAAACGGAAGCCCCCAAAAGTTACAAAACAGCGTTTTTTTTTTCAATTTTGTCGCACAATGATTTTTTTTTCCGTTTCACCGTAGATTTTTGGGCAAAATGACTGACGTCATTACAAAGTAGAATTGGTGACGCAAAAAATAAGCCATCATATGGATTTTTAGGTGCAAAATTGTAAGAGTTATGATTTTTTAAAGGCAAGGAGCAAAAAACGAAAATGCAAAAACGGAAAAACCCACGGTCCTTAAGGGGTTAACTCCTTCCCTAATAAAAGTTTGAATCACCCCCCTTTTCCATTTAAAAAAAAAACCTGTGTAAATAAAAATAAACACATGTGGTATTGCCGTGTGCGGAAATGCCCGAATTATAAAAATATATTGTTAATTAACTGCACGGTCAATGGCGTAGGAGCAAAAAAACTCCGAAGTCCAAAATAGTGTATTTTTGGTCACTTTTGATATCATGAAAACATTTATAAAAAGCGATAAAAAAGTCTGATCAATACAAAACTTCAGATTACGACGCAAAAAATGCCGCCCCATACGCAGAAAAATAAAAAAAGTTATAGGGGTCAGAAGATGACAATTTTAAACGTATAAATTTCCCTGCATGTAGTTATTTTTTCCAGAAGTACGACAAAATCAGGGTATAATTTTTATCGAAAAATTTACTGCGTAGAAAAGTTACAAAATTTAGTTTTTTCTTAAATTTTGTTGCACAATTATTTTTTTTCCCATTTTCTCGTAGATTTTTGGGTAAAATGACTGATTTCATTACAAAGTAGAATTGGTGGCACAAAAAATAAGCTATCATATGGATTTTTAGGAGCAAAATTGAAAGAGGAGCAAAAATAATGAAAGTGCAAAAATGGAAAAACCCCTGGTCCTTAAGGGGTTAAGAGAGATAAGCAAAGCAGCTCATTGCACCATCTTTTGAAGTTAGGTTTCCCTTTAAGCCAATGTTATGGCACCTTAAAGAAAATGAGAATGGAATTCTAGTAAGCCAAGCCAAAAAATTTCCCCATAAGGAGAAGTGACCCAACTGTAGACAGCTATTTCGGAGCTCTGGCCCCTTATAAGTGTAAAGCAGGGCACTGGCAGGCTTTAAGAGAATTCCTTAATGGGACCAAAGGGGTAGTGTTTATTTTGGAGGTACACGTTTTATGGTACTTTCCTAATGGAGAAACATTACCCCTTTGGTCCCACAACTCAGGTGTCTCTGCTTCCAGCCAGCTCCCTGCTTTTAGGGAAAAGAACCAGAAACAGCTGTCTACAAATAGGTTGCTTCTTCTGGAAAAGTTTTTTTTTTTGCTTATTAAAAGGGTTATCCAGGAATAGAAAAACACAGCTAATTTCTTTCAAAAACAGTTCCACGTCTGTCTCCAGGTTGGGTGTGGTTTTATAACTTGGCTCCATTCAATTCAATGAAACTGAGCTGCAGAACCACACCCAACCTGGAGACAGACAGGAATTAGTTCTTGAAATAAAGTAGCTCTGTTTTTCTATTCCTGGATAACCCCTTTAAATTCCCTATTCATCTTCTGAGTCGTCATATAAAATATTTTTAGTGGAACATCTATGGCCTATAAGCCTCCACTTACTTTTACTGTGCTTTCCTGTGTAGAACTACATCAACATTTTCTTTTTTTCAGCTGTAGCTTTTTATTAAGATTTTTCACAATACAAAAAAGAACAGGACCACAATCGCATAGGGGACCCAAGGGTCACAAATAAATTAAACTGGCATTACTGGCAGGATATTGTCATGTATAAAAAGAGGCATGGACTCAAGGGACAGGGACATAATACTCCCCCTTTATAAAGCATTGGTACGGCCTCACCTGGAATATGCTGTTCAGTTTTGGTCGCCTGTTCATAAAAGGGACACTGCGGAGTTGGAAAGGGTGCAGAGACGCGCGACTAAACTAATATGGGGCATGGAACATCTTAGCTATGAGGAGCGATTAAAGGAGTTACAATTGTTTAGTCTTGAGAAGAGACGTTTAAGGGGGGATATGATAAACGTATATAAGTATATAAATGGCCCATACAAAAAATATGGAGAAAAACTGTTCCAGGTTAAACCCCCCCAAAGGTTGAGGGGGCACTCCCTCCATCTGGAGAAGAAAAGGTTTAGTCTAAAGGGGCGACACGCCTTCTTTACCATGAGGACTGTGAATTTATGGAACGGTCTACCTCAGGAACTGGTCACAGCAGGAACAATTAACAGCTTTAAAACAGGGTTAGATACATTCCTGGAACAAAATAACATTAATGCTTATGCAGAATTATAAAACTACATCCCTTTCCCTTATCCCCTTACACCCTTCACTTTAATTCCCTGGTTGGACTTGATGGACGTATGTCTTTTTTCAACCATACTAACTATGTACTAACTATGTAACTACTATAGTAGGCAAATTGCAATCAAACATCACTAGCCCGTAGGCCACTCCCAGACCCAGCCAAAGCTAGGTAGGGATATCAATCAAAATGAAGACCTTGAGCTAAACAATAGGAAGTCGAGAGGGAGGAAAGGGGGTAAAGGAGGGGGGTGGGAGGAAGTTAAGGGTTGACATTAACCACAAAAGGGCGCAGAAGGGCACCTACACACAGAGAACAGATACACAGAGATGAGATACACAGAGAACAAGTAAGAAAAGACACATAAACGCAGAACAAGGCCACGCAACCAGATTAGGACATAGAACAGAAAGAGAAGTGAAGGAACGAAAAGGTAGAAAGAACCGGACATAATCAGGGAAGGTTCCAATCAGTGAAGCGGTCCCAATCAGTGAAGCGGTCCCACGGCTCCCATACAGAGAGAAATAGAGGCACAGTGTCATTCAAGGAAGCAGTGAGAGACTCAAGAGAGCAGATTTCACGTACACAAGCAACAAGGTCAGCTTCAGATGGTGGTGTAGTTCTCTTCCAGTACTTAGCAATGAGTGTTTTAGCGGCAAGCACTACATGCATAAAGAGCTTAAACGGCTTCTTCAAAAGGTCCCTATAAGAAAGATGTAGAAGATAGACAATGGGGTCCAGAGGAACAGAGACACCCAGGACTGCAGAGAAGAGCTTCTGAACTACTCCCCAGAAACCCACTATAATGGGACAGGGCCAAAATATGGGAAAAACAGTACCCAGACCCACCCCACAATGCCAGCATTGGGAAGGAATGGCGGGGGTTAGTTTGTTCAGTATGATACCATCCCATTAGCATTTTAAATTGGGTTTCTTATAGGCTGTACAGAAAGATGCCTTGGAGACCCGTTCCCAAACCACCTGCCATTGAGGTAAAGTAATAGAGGTATGAAGGGCTTCCTCCCATCATTGCATGTAACGGTGGGACAGGACTTTACCGTCTGGGGGTAGAAGAAGGAGAGAATAGATATCAGAAGGAAGTCCCTTCGCCTGAGGCCCATTCCGACACAGCCGCTCAAAACAAGAGGGGAGGGACACAGTCAGAGTCCCTCGTTTAGAGGACAGGTAATGGCGGAGCTTCTGGTAGTGAAGTTCCTCAGACGGGGGAGATTCATGCGAGAGGCCAATTGTTCAAAGGAGAGAAGAGTATGAGAGAGGGGATCAACAACATCTGCCCAGCAAAAGAGACTCCAAGAGCCCCATTCCCGGACCATCCAAGAAATCAAGCCAGAGGGAAAAGTAGGGTGATACAGAAAAGATTGAAGGGGAGAAAAGGAGGAGTAAAGGTTAAACTTCCGAGAGCAATACTCCCAGACATAGCGGGAAAAGGACATGGTACCCAACAGTGGGCCCAAGGAAGCATAGGGGGAGGAGAAGCTCCACAAGAGAGTATTCGGGTGGACTGGGGATAACCATCATTTTTCCAGCTCCATCCAGCAACTATAGGAATGGTATGTAGACCACGCCACCAAATGTCGTAAATGGGCTGCCCAGTAGTACTTGGTTACATAAGGAACGCCCAAACCCCCCATTGACCTGCTAGCTAGCATAACTGACATCGGAAGCCGATGCCATTTAGCATCCCAAATAAAACGAAAAATAGCAGATTGAAAGGAACGAAGAACAGAGAGCGGAATTCTCACAGGTAAAGTCTCAAAATAATAAAGCAGTTTAGGGGGGATGGTCATTTTAACCCCTACAGGACCCATGACTGTTACATGCAATGATGGGAGGAAGCCCTTCATACCTCTATTACTTTACCTCAATGGCAGGTGGTCTCTGGGACCCGACCGCCCGGTAATTTTGCATGATCCCGCCTGTCACAGACAGCCAGGACCATGCTAAAGTATAGGAGCGAGGTGGCAAGCCGGCCACCTCCTCCTATTCCCTGCGATCTGTCGGTTAGTTAACCGACCAATCGCAGGGGGGGAGGGGAGGAAGACCTGAGGACGCAGCGGGGGATGGGGGAGTGCTGGGCCCCGGCCCGGTACTTACCTCGTCCCTGAAGACCCGGATCCCGGCGATGAAGACGGCGGCGGCGGCGACAGGTGAGTGGATCTTCAGCCGCGGTCGGGCCCTTTACAGCAATGCACGGCGCCGTAAAGCGACATGCATTGCTGTAATGGGACCCTGTATACTACAACTCCCAGCATGCCCAGACAGCCCTTGGCATCTGGGCATGCTGGGAGTTGCAGTTTTGCAACATCTGGAGGTCCACACTTTTGGTACCACTGTGCCCTTCCAGATGTTGCAAAACTACACATCCTCAGCATGCCCTTACTGTCCAGGCATGCTGGGAGTTTTAGTTCTGTAACATCTGGCCCTTCATTGTCTGTTTCCTAACTCAGTGTTTCCAAACCCGAGTGCCTCCAGCTGTTGCAAAACTATAACTCCCAGCATGCACTGATAGACTGTGCATGCTGGGAGTTGTAGTTTTGCAACAGCTGGAGGTCCCCCCCCCCTGTGAATGTACAGGGTACATTCACATGGGCAGGGGCTTACAGTGAGTATCAGGCTGCAAGTTTGAGATGCAGCAAATTTTGCGCGGCAGCTCAAACTCGCAGCGGGAAACTCTCTGTAATCCCCCGCCCGTGTGACTGTACCCTAAAAACACTACACTACACTAACACAAAATAAAATAAAAAGTAAAAAACACTACATATACACATACCTCTACACAGCCCCCCTCCCCTCCCCAATAAAAATGAAAAACGTCTGGTACGCCATTGTTTTCAAAATGGAGCCTCCAGCTGTTGCAAAACAACAACTCCCAGTATTGCCGGACAGCCGTTGACTGTCCAAGCATGCTGGGAGTTTTGCAACAGCTCGAGGCACCCTGTTTGGGAATTACTGGCGTAGCATACCCCTATGTCCACCCCTATGCAAATCCCTAATTCAGGCCTCAAATGCACATGGCGCTCTCACTTTGGAGCCCTGTCGTATTTCAAGGCAACAGTTTAGGGCCACATATGGGGTATCGCCGTACTCGGGAGAAATTGCCTTACAAATTTTGGGGGGCTTTTTCTCCTTTCACCCCTTATGAAAAGGTGAAGTTGGGGTCTACACCAGCATGTTAGTGTAAAAAAATTAATTTTTTACACTAACATAGTTACATAGTTACATAGTTAGTAGTTACATAGTTAGTACGGTCGAAAAAAGACATATGTTCATTAAGTTCAACCAGCAGGTTATTAGTACCCAGATGCATAACTTTACATTTATCCACATTGAACCTCATTTGCCAAGTGGATGCCCAGACACTTAGTCTATCCAAGTCATCTTGTAACTTATGCACATCCTCTATAGACTGTACCGTGCTACAACATGCTGGTATTGCCCTATACTTTTCATTTTGGCAAGAGGTAAAAGGGAAAAAAGCCCCCCAAAATTTGTAATGCAATTTCTCCTGACTATGGAGATACCCCATATGTGGGCGCAAAGTGCTCTGGGGGCGCACAACAAAGCCCAGAAGGGAGAGTGCGCCATGTACATTTGAGGTGATTTGCACAGGGGTGGCTGATTGTTACAGCGGTTTTGACAAACGCAAAAAAAACAAAACCCCACATGTGACCCCATTTCAGAAACTACACCCCTCACGGAATGTAATGAGGGGTGCAGTGAGAATTTACACCCCACTGGTGTCTGACAGATCTTTGGAACAGTGGGCTGTGCGAATTAAAAATTTTGTACAGCCCACTGTTCCAAAGATCTGACAGACACCAGTGGGGGATAAATGCTCACTGTACCCCTTGTTACGTTCCTCAAGGGGTCTAGTTTCCAAAATGGTATGGCATGTGGGTATTTTTTGCTGTCCTGGCACCATAGGGGCTTCCTAAATGCGACATGCCCCCGAGCAAAATTTGCTCTCAAAAAGCCAAATATGACTCCTTCTCTTCTGAGCATTGTAGTTCGCCCGTAGTGCACTTCAGGTCAACTTATGGGGTACCTCCATACTCAGAAGAGATGGGGTTACAAATTTTGGGGGGTATTTTCTGCTATTAACCCTTGCAAAAATGTGAAATTTGGGGGAAACACATTTTATTGAAATTTTTTAAATTTTTTTCTTACATATGCAAAAGTCGTGAAACACCTGTGGGGTATTAAGGCTCACTTTATTCCTTGTTACGTTCCTCAAGGGGTCTAGTTTCCAAAATGGTATGCCATGTGTTTTTTTTTTCCTGTTCTGGCACCATATGGGCTTCCTAAATGCAACATGCCCCCCATAAACCATTTCAGAAAAACGTACTCTCCAAAATCCCCTTGTCGCTCCTTCCCTTCTGAGCCCTCTACTGTGCCCGCCGAACACTTTACATAGACAAATGAGGTATGTGCTTACTCGAGAGAAATTGGGCTACAAAAAGAAGTATACATTTTCTCCTTTTACCCCTTGTAAAAATTCAAAAATTGGGTCTACAAGAACATGCGAGTGTAAAAAATGAAGATTGTGAATTTTCTCCTTCACTTTGCTGCTATTCCTGTGAAACACCTAAAGGGTTAAAATTCTGACTGAATGTCATTTTGAATACTTTGGGGGGTGCAGTTTTTATAATGGGGTCATTTGTGGGGTATTTCTAAGATGAAGACCCTTCAAATCCACTTCAAAACTGAACTGGTCCCTGAAAAATTGTGATTTTGGAAATTTTGTGAAAAATTGGAAAATTGCTGCTGAACTTTGAAGCCCTCTGGTGTCTTCCAAAAGTGAAAACACGTCAATTTTATGATGCAAACATAAAGTAGACATATTGTATATGTGAATAAAAAATAAAATATTTGGAATATCCATTTTCCTTACAAGCAGAGAGCTTCAAAGTTAGAAAAATGCAACATTTTCAAATTTTTCATAAAATTTTGGGATTTTTCACCAAGAAAGGATGCAAGTTACCAACAATTTTTACCACTATGTTAAAGTAGAATATGTCACGAAAAAACAATCTCGGAATCAGAATGACAACTAAAAGCATTCCAGAGTTATTAATGTTTAAAGTGACAGTGGTCAGATGGGCAAAAAATGGCCGGGTCCTAAGGTGTAAAATGGCTGGGTCCTTAAGGGGTTAAGAACCCATGACGTACAGTTACATCATGGGCAGTCCCCGCCGTGCGCCGGGCGGGGATCGGACCGGGATGCCTGCTGAAATCATTCAGCAGGCATCCCGTGCAAACGCCAAGGGGGTTCATCAGAATTCACACTTGCGATTTGCACGATTACGGGTCATTACGGGTCTATGGTGACCCGGAACATGAGGGGGATAGCGGTTGTCTAAGACACCTACGATCCCCCTGAAGGGATAGGAGTGAGGTGGCAGGGTGCAACCCTCCTATCCCTGCTATTGGTCGCCAGAAGCGACGACCAATAGCAGATCGGGGGCGGGGGTTAACTTTTGTTTTCCCTGTCCTGCCTACCCACAATAGGCGGGGCAGGACGGGGAAACGACGGGACCGGCGACGAAGATCGACTTACCCATCCAGGCAGGTGACAGAGACTGCGGGCGGCGACGTCGTGCGGCTGGATCGTACGGAAGCCGGTGAGTTGCCTAGCAACATCTGGAGGGTATAGTTTGAGACCACTATACATCAGTCCAACGGTCAGGTGGAGATGGTTAATCAAATTCTTGAGACTTATCTTCGGCATTTAGTTTCAGCTCACCAAGATGATTGGGTCGACCTTCTCCCCTGGACTGAATTCTCATATAATCATAAGGATTCCAAGTCCACAAGGTCATCCCCCTTTTTTGTTGTCTACGGACTCCATCTCCGTTCTCCTCTTACTCTCTCAGTCTCCTCCGGTGTGCCTGCTGTTGATGAGCTGGTCCGTGACTTCTCCACCATATGGCAACAGACCCGACAGTTGTTATCCCAGGCTTCTTCACACATGAAGGCGCAAGCGGATAAAAGTAGGAGACCTCATCCGTCCTACTCTCCTGGTGACATGGTGTGGCTTTCATCCAAGTACATTCGCTTCAAGATCCCCTGTTACAAGCTCGGTCCCCGCTACCTTGGTCCCTTCCAGATTCTACAAAAAATCAATGCTGTCTCCTACAAACTCCGTCTACCTGCTACATTACGTATTCCCAATTCCTTCCATGTCTCTTTCCTCAAGCCTCTTATCATAAACCGGTTCTCTCAGAAGAATCTTGTCCCCACACCTGTGATGAAGTCCATAGCAATATGTGTCCATGGACACTCCAGAATGAACAAAGGTTGTAACAACCCCGCAGGCTTAAGACAAGGAGTCTTGTCACGTGCACAGATTGAGCAGGAACGAACAAAATCAGAGACATCACGCTGCAGGTTCAGTCACCAGTAATGACGGGAAATGAGTAAAAAAGGCTTCTGTACGCCAGGATGCCCGGCTAGCAAAGAATAATGTCCCCAGTTCAACACCATAAGTCTTAGACGGAGAGGCACAAAAGACTTCTCCGGGGGGTACTTGCTGAAGATCGATTTGGCGCAACCTCAAGCAATTGTTCAGGTAGCACAATATACCGAGAAGAGGCCCACAATATCTAAGGATCTAGAAAGAGCATCAGCTTTACCATTCTTTTCCACTGGCCGAAAATGAATAAGGAAATTAAATCTGGAAAAGAATAGAGACCATCTGGCCTTACGGGGATTCAATTGCTGAGCGGACTGTAAATACAGGAGATTTTTATGATCCGAGTAAATATTGACAGGATGTGAAAATCCTTCCTGGAGGTGACGCCACTCTTCCAGGGTGACAACCACTAGATCAAAGTAATCACTGGAAAAAAGTGCACACCACCAGAAATGTAGTCATAAGTACAAAAATCTTTATTTAGAACACATATCAAAAAACCATATATAAAGGGACATTTAAAAACAATTAAAATAGCTCAAACAGAGCATAGCACAGCCCTGGGGAAGGGCCATGAACCCCCTCCCACAGGTAAGTGACCCCGTCCGTGGTGAACAAACAGTAATGAAAATATCACACAGTATGTAAGATAACAGTATGTCACAATCACCTATCCTGCCCTACAATAATGAAAAGATAATCCTGTTAATCTGTGAAGGGCCTACGTACTGTGAAAGTCCAAGCAACAGTACTCACCGGCTGTTTTACAAAAATACAGAGTTTTTTGGCGTATTGTAGCGCATTTTTCTGCCCTCATCAGTGCATACCACATACGTACATCTAATTAATGTACCATTTTGTACCCGTTAATCTGTGAAGGGCCTACATACTATCAAAGTCCAAGCAACAGTACTCACCGGCTGGTGTTTTACAAAAATACAGAGTTTTTTGGCGTATTGTAGCGCATTTTTCTGCCCTCATCAGTGCATAACTGTTACGCCGAGCGCTCCGGGTCCCCGCTCCTCCCCGGAGCGCTCGCTTCACTCTCCCCGCGGCAGCGCTCCGGTCACGTCCTCTGACCCGGGGCGCTGCGATTCCGCTGCCAGCCGGGATGCGATTCGCGATGCGGGTAGCGCCCGCTCGCGATGCGCACCCCGGCTCCCCTACCTGACTCGCTCTCCGTCTGTTCTGTCCCGGCGCGCGCGGCCCCGCTCCCTAGGGCGCGCGCGCGCCGGGTCTCTGCGATTTAAAGGGCCACTGCGCCGCTGATTGGCGCAGTGGTTCCAATCAGTGTGTTCACCTGTGCACTTCCCTATATCACCTCACTTCCCCTGCACTCCCTTGCCGGATCTTGTTGCACTTGTGCCTAGTGAAAGCGTTCCCTTGTCTGTTCCTAGTCCGTGTTCCTGACCTCCTGCCGTTGCCCCTGACTACGATCCTTGCCGCCTGCCCCCGACCTTCTGCTACGTCCGACTTTGCTTCTGCCTACTCCCTTGTACCTCGCCTATCTTCAGCATCTTCAGCAGCCAGAGAGGTGAGCCGTTGCTAGTGGATACGACCTGGTCACTACCGCCGCAGCAAGACCATCCCGCTTTGCGGCGGGCTCTGGTGAAAACCTGTAGTGGCTTAGAACCGGTCCACTAGCGCGGTCCTCGCCATCCCTCTCTGGCACAGAGGATCCACTACCTGCCAGCCGGCATCGTGACAGTAGATCCGGCCATGGATCCCGCTGAAGTTCCTCTGTCAGTTGTCGCTGACCTCACCACGGTGGCCGCCCAGCAAGCCCGACAGATCGCCCTTCTAACCCGTCAGCTGTCGGAAATGTCCACCATTTCGCACCAACTTCAGTCGCAACTTCTCCAGCAATCTTCTCCTCCGCCAGCTCCTGCACCTCCTCCGCAGCGAGTGGCCACTCCTAGCCTCCGCCTGTCCTTGCCGGACAAATTTAATGGGGACTCTAAGTATTGCCGTGGCTTTCTTTCGCAATGTTCCCAGCACTTGGAGATGATGTCGGACCAGTTTCCTACTGAAAGGTCTAAGGTGGCTTTCGTGTTCTGCCTTCTGTCTGGAAAAGCCCTGTCATGGGCCGCACCGCTCTGGGACCGCAATGACCCCGTCACTGCCTCTGTACACTCCTTCTTCTCGGAAATTCGAAGTGTCTTTGAGGAACCTGCCCGAGCTTCTTCAGCCGAGATTGCCCTGCTGAACCTGGCCCAGGGTGTTTCTTCCGTTGGCGAGTACGCCATTCAGTTCCGTGCTCTTGCTTACGAGTTGTCCTGGAATAGTGAGGTTCTCTGCGCGACCTTTAAAAAAGGCCTATCCAGCAACATTAAAGATGTTCTGGCCGCACGAGAGACTCCTGCTGACCTACATGAACTCATTCATCTAGCCACTCGCATTGACATGCGTTCTTCCGGATGGCGTCTGGAGCTCCGCCTGGATATGGACTTTGTTCGCACAAAGCGTTTTTTCTCTCCGGCTCCTCTCTCCTCTGGTCCCCTGCAATCTGTTCCTGTGCTTCCCGCCGCGGAGGCTATGCAAGTTGACCGGTCTTGCTTGACACCTCAAGAGAGGACACGACGCCGCATGGAGAATCTTTGCCTGTACTATGCCGGTACCGAACACTTCCTGAAGGATTGTCCTATCCGTCCTCCCCGCCTGGAAAGACGTACGCTGACTCCGCACAAAGGTGACACAGTTCTTGATGTCAACTCTGCTTCTCCACGCCTTACTGTGCCTGTGCGGATATCTGCCTCTACCTTCTCCTTCTCTACTATGCTCTTCTTGGATTCCGGATCTGCAGGAAATTTTTTTTTGACCTCTCTCATCAACAGGTTCTACGTTCCTGTGACCAGTCTCGCCAGACCCCTCTACATCTATTGTTTTTACAATAAAAGATTGGACTGTCTCGTACGTTTCCACACAGAACCCCTCCTAATTTGCATCGGACCTCATCACGGAAAAAAATTGAGTTTTTTTTTCCTCAGGTTCTTTGGCCCCAAGAAGAGGGGGAGACCCAAGGGGGGGGGGTACTGTTACGCCGAGCGCTCCGGGTCCCCGCTCCTCCCCGGAGCGCTCGCTTCACTCTCCCCGCGGCAGCGCTCCGGTCACGTCCTCTGACCCGGGGCGCTGCGATTCCGCTGCCAGCCGGGATGCGATTCGCGATGCGGGTAGCGCCCGCTCGCGATGCGCACCCCGGCTCCCCTACCTGACTCGCTCTCCGTCTGTTCTGTCCCGGCGCGCGCGGCCCCGCTCCCTAGGGCGCGCGCGCGCCGGGTCTCTGCGATTTAAAGGGCCACTGCGCCGCTGATTGGCGCAGTGGTTCCAATCAGTGTGTTCACCTGTGCACTTCCCTATATCACCTCACTTCCCCTGCACTCCCTTGCCGGATCTTGTTGCACTTGTGCCTAGTGAAAGCGTTCCCTTGTCTGTTCCTAGTCCGTGTTCCTGACCTCCTGCCGTTGCCCCTGACTACGATCCTTGCCGCCTGCCCCCGACCTTCTGCTACGTCCGACTTTGCTTCTGCCTACTCCCTTGTACCTCGCCTATCTTCAGCATCTTCAGCAGCCAGAGAGGTGAGCCGTTGCTAGTGGATACGACCTGGTCACTACCGCCGCAGCAAGACCATCCCGCTTTGCGGCGGGCTCTGGTGAAAACCTGTAGTGGCTTAGAACCGGTCCACTAGCGCGGTCCTCGCCATCCCTCTCTGGCACAGAGGATCCACTACCTGCCAGCCGGCATCGTGACAATACCACATATCTACATCTAAGTAGTGTACTATTTTTAACCTGTTAATCTGTCAAGGGCCTACATACTGTGAAAGTCCAAGCAAAGTTACTCACCGGCTGGTGTTTTACAAAAATACTGAGTTTTTTTGGCGTATTGTTGCGGATTTTTCTGCCCTCATCAGTGCATACCGCATACGTACATCTAATTAGTGTACCATTTTGTACCTGTTAATCTGTCAAGGGCCTACATACTGTGAAAGTCTAATCAATAGTACTCACCGGCTGGTGTTTTACAAAATTTACAGAGTTTTTAGGCTCATTGTAGCGCATAAGTGCATACCACATACCTAAATCAAAGCAGTCTACTATTTTGTATCTGTAAATCTGTAACAAGTCTAGATACAGGGAAAGTCCAGGCAAAAGTAATCACCGGTTGGTATTTTACGAAAATACATTTTCCAAGTGTACTATGGAGCCTTTTTTTCTGTCATATGTGCATACCACATAGCTACATCTAAGTAGTGTACTTTTTTGAACCTGTTAATCTGCAACAAGCCCACATACAGTGAAAGTCGTGTAGTGAAGCCTATTTTACTCACTTTGTATACGCAGTAAGTATGTCAGGCAGAGAAGTGCCAGGACGTGCTCAGAGGAGTGTCAGAGGCCTAAATTTATCAGGCAGATGTCACAGCAGACTAGGGGCGAGTGGCAGCAGGAGTCGCAGCGAGAGGCCTGAGCTCCCGGTATCAGCTACCGGTCGTGTTTCTACCAACAACCCATCTGTTGTCGTCGTCGATTGGTTGACGCGTTCATCCACTTCATCACAAGTAACATCTGATACCCCTAGTCAACAGTTGGTGGGTTCCTAAGACACAACCCTCAGTTGGCTTGGCCCGGGATCAGTCCCTGTCCTTCCATTGCCTCTGTCCTCTGCTGTTCCCACCCACCCCTAAAGAATTATCTTACGCAGTAAGGTTCAGCTCCACTATTCAGTGAGGAAGATGTATTAGACGACAGTCAGCAGCTACTGCCCAGCCAAGAAGTGGCGGAGACATCTGCCGCTTCCTATGCTAGGCGGGCAATTATTAATGAGGAGCGTGGGAGGTGGTGTTTCCAGCATTCAATGTCCTGAATCATACACTGTTTAGGAACCGGAGGAGGACATGAGTGACGTGCATACAGAACTCGATGATGATGAAGCTGATCACACTTGGGAGCTGGGTGCAGAGGGGGCTTCATCATCAGCAGCAGAAGAGGGTTGCAGGTTGCCCGTGAGGCAGCAGATAAGCCAGCAAGGTGGTAGCATGCTTGGCAGTCAGCATACTGGCAGAAGTGGAAATTCAGGAGCCAAACGTGCCCGGGGTAGGCCACTTGCTTCGCGGCAGCCTACCTTCCCGGGAGGTAGTGGAACAGGGGTTCCTGGAGATGGCGGCAGAAGCAGTCAATTATTGCGTACTGTTGGTGGAAAAATCAGATACTCGGTGGTCTGGCAGGCTTTCATCAAGCATCGGGAGGAAGTTAACACATCCACATGCAAGATATGTCGGCAAAAGGTGAAGCGTGGACAGGGTAGCAATGTTGGCACCACGACCCTGCGTCAACATATGATGCGCCACCATAAAGTGGCCTGGGACAACCGTGGCTCAGATGTGGTAGTCCAGCCTGCAGCATTACCCAGTGGCACGCCACTCCCACCTTCAGCGAGCCTCAGGCGATGGGAGCTGTGTGTCATACCCTCCTTTTGTCGCTACAGATGCTTCTGCTCCTACTTGTAGTCAGCCATTCCGCCAACAATCCATAGGCAAAGCCATGTCCAAGAGACAACAGTATGCACCAACTCATCCAATGGCGCAGAAGCTGAATGTCCTCCTTTCCAAGTTGCTAGTGCTGCAGTCCCTCCCATTTCAAGTGGTGGACTCTGCAACTTTCAGAGAATTGATGGCTTGTGCTGAGATGGAGAGTCCCAAGCCGTCATTTCTTTGCGAAGAAGGCAGTATCAGCCCTGCATAAGTTTGTACAAGAGAAGGTGTGCCAGTCCTTGAGCCTGTCGGTGTGTTCAAAAGTGCACAGCAGCGCTGACGTGTGGAGCTGTAACTACGGGAAGGGACAATACATGTCTTTTACGGCCCACTGGGTAAATGTGGTTCCTGCACAGCCACAACAGCAACTTGGACAGATCACACCGCTTCCTCCTCCAAGCTCTTGCTCTCAGGCAGTTGGTCCTGTGACAGTGTGCGACTCCGCCTCCTCATCCTCCACCATGTCCTTGGCCTCCACTGCAAGTACAAATCTCAGTGGCCCTTCATCGTACCATGTATGTAAGGCATGGCGGTGTCACGCTGTTCTTCAAATGGTTTGCCTTGGCGAATGGAGTCACACAGGGGAGGAACTGCTAAAATTCACTCGTCAAGAAATCAGAGTATGGCTTACTCCAGGAAAACTGGAAATGGGAACCATGGTGACCGACAACGGGAAGAACATTGTGTCTGCGCTGCGACAAGGAAGTGTGAAACATGCACCCTGCATGGCACACGTGTTGAATCTGGTTGTCAAGCACTTGCTGAAGTCTTCACCCCATTTGCAAGACATCCTAGTAATGGCAAGGAAACTGTGCGTGCACTTCAGCCACTCGTACACCGCAAAGCACACCCTCCTTGAGCTGCAGTGTCAGAACGGTATCCCACAACATAGTCTTATTTGTAACGTTGCCACACGTTGGAATTCCACTCTCCATATGTTGGACAGACTATACGAACAAAGAAAAGCCATCACCGATTTCTTGATGATCCAAGCAGATAGGGGTACTCCCCTGTGTAACTTCAATGTGAACCAGTGGCAGCTCACACGTGAAACCTGCCGTTTGCTGAGGCCCTTTGAGTAAGCCACATTATTTGTAAATCACCTGGATTACAGGATGAACGACATAATTCCACTCCTACATAGCCTACAACAAATGATTGAAACAATGGGTGGTCATGGCAATGGAGACATTGCGCCTACATCTCACGGCTACATGAGCCCTGTGGGGACTGAACTGGAAGAGGAGGATGAGGGGCAGAGTGGAGCACAGTTTAGGTTTGATGAGATGGGCAGTGTTTCTAGTCATCAGACAGGAGAGGAGGAGCATGATCAGCTAGAGGAGCTAGAGGGTTATTATGAGGAAGGCGAGACAGAGGACCCAGACACACTGTGGCAGTATGCAGTGGAGATGGAGGGAGGGAGTCCCTCCGAGTTACTGGCGCAAATGGCACGATGCATGCTCAGTTGCTTGCGTAGTGACCCCCGAATGGTCATAATTCGTCAGCGGGATGACTTCTGGCTCTCCACCTTATTGGACCCTCGCTACCATCACAGAATGGGGGCCTTTTTTACACCCACTGAGAGGGAGGACGAACTGACCTACTACAGAGAGATCCTACGTAGTCAGTTGGCCGATGCCTATCGGCGACATGGTCCATCCACTAGCAGGTCTGACTCGGGGGGCCCTCTGCGCTCACCTTCCACTGCCATGGCTGTTGGGGAGGGGAGGGGTGGCAGGAGCAGTACCAGCTCCATTATCAACAGCCTAAGTCTACAGTCGATGATGAGTAGCTTTCTTCACCCGCATAGTGAAGCAACTCGTCAGCAGCAGGTAGACAAGGAGCAGCACCTGAACCAGCAGGTGGTGGCATACCTTGACATGCCCATGCCAACAAACCTTGAAGATCCGCTGGACTTCTGGGCAGCCAAATTTGATTTCTGGCCGCAACTAGCAGAGTATGCCCTGGAAAAGCTGACCTGCCCGGCCAGTAGTATGCCATTAGAGCGGGTGTTTAGTGCGGTCGGTGCCCCAAGGCGAACTCATCTTTCCAGAGACTGACCATTGTGAAGATGAATCAGGCATGGATCAGCCAGGATTTCCACCCACCAATGCCAGATGCCTCAGAGTAGATTGACCATGCTGCTACACCAACACTTCACAATTATGGTTATGAAACCCTCTTAGGTTATCAATTAGGGTTATGAAACCCTCATCTGGCCTTGGGCCTTTAATTTTTGGATGTTTAGCATGCTTAATGCAAATTTCAACATTGATCTTTAAATGTAAGGGGGGTTATGAAACCCTCTTGGGTACTGCAAATGCCTGCTCCTGACTGATCCTGTTCTTTCAGGAACTACTTGCCTCACTGATGCTTCTGGCCTTGGGCCTTTCATTTTTGGATGTTTAGCAGTAGACTAGTTGAATACCCGGCGTTGCCCGGTTTTTCCTTCCTAATCCTTGTTGGGGAGGAAAATATCCCGACCTCCTATCCCGTCATCATAGCCCGTCATCCTATCCCGACCTCCTATCCCGCCCTCATAGCCCGTCCTCCTATCCCGCCCTATCTCGACCTCCTATCACGACCTCCTATCCTGACCTCCTATCCCGTCTTCATATCTCGACCTCCTATCTCGACCTCCTATCCCGTCCTCCTATCTCGACCTCCTATCCCGACCTCCTATCATGTCCTCCTATCCAGTCCATCTATCCCGACTTCCTATCCCTTCCTCCAATCTCGACCTCCTATCTCGACCTCCTATCTCGACCTCCTATCCCGACCTCCTATCCCGACCTCCTATCCCGACCTCCTATCCCGACTTCCTATCCCGTCCTCCTATCCCGACCTCCTATCCCGACCTCCTATCCCGACCTCCTATCTCGACCTCCTATCTCGACCTCCTATCCCGACCTCCTATCCAGTCCTCCTATCCAGTCCATCTATCCCGACCTCCTATCCCGACCTCCTATCCAGTCCTCCTATCCAGTCCATCTATCCCGACCTATCTCGACCTCTTATCCCAACCTCCTATCTTGTCCTCATATCTCGACCTCCTATCCTGTCCTCCTATCTCGACCTCCTATCCTGACCTCCTATCCCATCCTCCTATCCTGTCCTCCCATCTCGACCTCCTATCTCAACCTCCTATCCCGACCTCCTATCCCGTCCTCCTATCTCGATCTCCTATCTTGACCTCCTATCACGACCTCCTATCACGACCTCCTGTCCCGTCCTGCTATCCCTTCCTCATATCCCGTCCACATATTCCGTCCTCGTATCCCATCCTCCTTTCCCGACCTCCTATCCTGACCTCCTATCCCGACCTCCTATCCTGACCTCCTATCCCGACCTCCTATCCCGACCCGTAATATGTGTCCCAGGTATTGAAATAGCTCCAGCCGTACGGAAGTTATGTGGGAACATACATTTCCCATTGATTTGCATGGAACATTAAACAAAAACCCTGACCCTCACAAATGGGGGTAGTTAAGGGTTAAATTAACTATACTATATTTTAAGTGGACATATAAGTAACATGTGACCAAGTATTATCGAAATATCTTCAGCCGTTTGGAAGTTATGCTGTAACATGTATTTCCCATTGACTTGTATGGGACTTTAAGCATAAACCCCGCCCCTGGCAAATAGGGGTGAGTAAGGGTTAAATCACCTATCCTATGTTTGTTGTTGACATATAAGTAACATGTGTGCCAAGTTTCATGTTAATATCTTTAGCCGTTTGGACGTGATGCTGGAACATACACACATACATACACACACACACGTTGAGTTTTATATATATATAGATAAATACATGCTTAATGCAAATTTCAACATTGACCTTTAAATGTAAGGGGTTATGAAACCCTCTTGGGTACTGCGAATGCCTGCTCCTGACTGATCCTGTGTCTTTCAGGAACTACTTGCCTCACTGATGATTCTGGCCTTAGGCCTTTATTTTTTGGATGTTTGCACTTGCTACATACATGCTTAATTGACATTTCAAAATTGATTGTGCAATGTAAGGGGTTATTAAAGCCTCTTGGGTATTGGTGATGCCTGCTCCTGACTGTGTTTCAGGAACTACTTGGCTTATTGATGCTTCTGGGCTTGGGCCTTAAATTTTAGGATGTTTAGCACAAGCTAAATACATGCTTGATAGAAATTTCAACATTGATCTTTCAATGTAAGGTGTTATGAAACCCTCTTAGGTACTTCTGATGCCTGCTTAGATTTGGCCCTTTGTACCCACACGCCGGGGTCCGGGACACTAAAACTTGGGAGTTAAAAGTTACATATCAAAATCATTAAATTAAATTTCAAAATCTTAAATTTTAATTAAAAAAATGGTCTCCTCATGCTTCAGCCAACTCCAGGCTGTGTCATTCAGGCAATGTATGGTTTACTGATACTGCTGCTGTGCCTGGGTCTGGGACTAAAAAGTTTGTTATGGTAGCACTAGCTATCCAAAATCTTCATTTTAAATTTCAAAAATTCTTGTGTTTTTTCTTGGGGATTGTGAAGCCCTGGGGTCTCCTCAAGCTTCAGCCATCTCCAGGCTGTGTCATTCAGGCAATATATGGTTTACTGATACCGCTGCTGGGCCTGGGTCTGGGAATAAAAATTTTGTTATGGTAGGTAGCACAAGCTATCCAAAATCTTTGGTTTAAATTTCTGAATTCATCTTTTAATCTTAGGGATTGTGAAGGCCTAGTGTCTACTCATGCTGCTGCCAACTCCTGGCTGTGCCATTCAGCCACTATATGGTCTCCTCATGCTTCAGCCTCATCCATGCTGTGTCATTCAGCCACTATATGGTCTCCTCATGCTGCGAACACCTCCACGCTGTGTCATTCAGCCACTATATGGTCTTCTCATGCTGCCAACATCTCAACGGTGTGTCATTCAGGCTCCTCATGCTGCCAACACCTCCAAGCTGTGTCATTTAACCACTATATGGTTTCCTCATGCTGCCAACACCTCCACGGTGTGTCATTCAGTCACAATATGGTCTCCTCATGCTGCCAACTCCTCCACGCTGTGTCATTCAGCCACTATATGGTATCCTCATGCTGCCACCACCTTCACGCTGTGTCATTCAGCCACTATATGCTCTCTTCATGCTTCAGCCTCATCCAAGCTGTGTCATTCAGCCACTATATGGTCTCCTCATGCTTCAGCCTCTTCCAAGCTGTCTCATTCAGCCACTATATGGTCTCCTCATGCTGCCAACACCTCCACGCTGTGTGATTCAGCCACTATATGGTCTCCTCATGCTGCCAACACCTCCACGCTGTGTCATTCAGCCACTATATGGTCTCCTCAAGCTGCCAAAACCTCCACACTGTGTCATTCAGCCACTATATGGTCTCCTCATGCAGCCAAAACCTCCATGCTTTGTCATTCAGCCACTATATGGTCTCCTCATACTGATGCCACCTCCAGGCTCTGTCATTGTGCCGCTCTGCGGCAGTGATTCTAAAAGCGATGCCGGTAATCTGCATGTTATTCTGAATAACAGTATTATTTCACTACCCCAGCATACTCCATATGCGTGTAAGAAGACAGCAAAGTGTTCCATACCCCAATTGAGGCTCTCTGTTGGCCAGAAATAGCCGTTTTTAATATAGTTTTGCCGCAAATAAATTCGGATCGAAACAAATTATTTTGGAAAATTTGGCGAATCGGCCAAATCAAATTTTTGAAAAGTTCGCTCATCTCTAGTCACAAACCCTACCTCTATACACTCTAGATGATACACTTAATTTTGAGGACACCATTTACATTATGTCTCTTTTTTTATTTGTTTATAAAAAAAAATTTTACACATATTCTCTGAACATGTCCAGTTTATTGGGAACATGTAGAATTGCACAACCTAAACACTAGGAATTACTACTATTTTTTTTTTATTATTATTATTATTATTTTGTTTTTCACATAGGGTCTTTGAGGTACTTACTCTTCTATACTTATATTATTTGGGTTGTGTTATTTTGTTTATGGTGCATGTACATGCATGCATTTACATGCGTGTATGCATATGCACTATTTCTTTTTCACGTACCCTTATACTCTTATTATGTCACATAAGTTGGATATACACTATTTGTATATATACTTATCTGTATACCTTCACTACATCACAATATGGACTTAATATTTTATTATTTATTCTTTATCTATTTCTTATTCTATATTTTCTTCTATTTTAGTTTTTATGCTTTATTTATTTACCATTTCGTTTTTATTTATTTTTTATGTATTTTTTTTATTTTCTGTCTATTATTTAGTTCATTATTTATTTTTAATAAAAAATTATTTGTATTTATTTTTTAATATATTTTTTTATTTTTTCATATTTTTTATTCTTTATTTTTATTATTATTTCTATATTCTTTATATTGTTTATTATTTATATATATATATATCTTTTTTGTCTTTATATTTATAATATTTTTGTTTATTTTTTACTACACATGTTTTCTATTATTTTTTTTTCTTCATGTCTTTTTCTAAAACTTGTATATTTTTTACTATGAATTTTTTGTTCAGAACATTATATGCCCAAGCAAGAACTTATACTAAATCTCCTATTACATCATAAAGTACATAATATATCTACCATACTTTCTCTCCTTTGTCTTGTTCTATGTTTCTTTCTACCTGGCACACATACACACTCTTCTACCCATTTAATACTACTGTGGGATGCATTTGTATGAATCGCCTTTTACAATGCGCATTGTATGTATGAGTGTGAATGAGTGTGAATGTCATGTTTATCCACACATGCGCAACAAAATGGCAATAATAGGTTAATACTACATGGGCGCATGCGCGAGAATACTCGGAGAGGCTATAGGAGGTTGCAGTACTGCAAGTCTCGCGAGAATTAACAGGCGGCGATCACGTGAGTGGGACTTGGATCCCATAGATACGTTACATATTGTGTGCCGATGCGCATGCCCTAATTCTTTCCACCCATTGCCACTGCACATTGCGCTTTTATGGCGCGCATGCACTTTACATGGGAACATCTCGTGATACCGTCCCTAGACAACACATGACCGACATCACGTGATACACACAACACCGGAAGCTATCCGGACAGGAAGCATCTGTATGATGCATGCTGCTTTAGGAGGTGGGGAGCGAGCTCACCAGCCAGGTATTGTCCAAATTAATATATATATATATATATATATATATATATATATATATCTGATGTGGGGGCTGCTTCTGCACAACACCCCTGAGGAAGTCGCTCTGCGACAGAACGCGTGGGGCTCTGGCGTGAACCTGTCTTTGTGTATTGGATGTCCATCTCTGTCTCTTGCCTGAGTATCATTTAATACTATTCCTATTGTGGATTATCTTTTCATTATTGTGGGGCAGGATAGGTGATTTTGACATACTGTTATCTTACATACTGTGTGATATTTTCATTACTGTTTGTTCACCACGGACGCGGTCACTTACCTGTGGGATAGGGTTCATGGCCCTTCCCCAGGGTTGTGCTATGCTCTGTTTGAGCTATTTTTATTGTTTTTAAATGTCCCTTTATATATGGTTTTTGGATATGTGTCCTAAATAAAGATTTTTGTACTTATGACTACATTTTTGGTGGTGTGCGCTTTTTTCCAGTGATTACTTTGATCTAGTGGTTCTTGTGCATGTTTTTTCACTGCAGCAGCACCCCCTAGCTTTGTATACATTTATATGTACACATATAAGTTGAGCCCTCCCTTACTCAATTGTTACTCTTCCAGGGTGAGCTTAATGGCCAAGAATTCACATTCTCCTATGGTGTAGTTCCTCTAAGATGGTGAGAACGTCTTGGAAAAGTATCCACAGGTTACTGATTTGCCCCTGGAAGTCTTCTGGGTAAGGACCGCACCGGCTCCTACAGAAGAGACGTCCACCTCCAGAGAGAACGATTTTTCAGGGTCTGGTCTTGTCAGAATAGGGGCCGTGGCAAAGGCTGAGTTCAATCGAGAGAAGGCTTCTTCAGCCTCAGCAGGCCAGGATTAGGGGTTACCACTCTTCTTGGTGAGTGCCACAATTAGAGCAACCAACGTAGAAAAGTGCGGTATGAACTGTCGGTAATAATTGGCGAATCCAAGGAAGCGCTGTATAGCACGCAAGCCAGAAGGTTGTGGCCAGTTAAGAACAGAAGACAGCTTTCCAGGGTCCATCTGAAGGCCTTGGTTGGAAACAATATCGCCTAGAAACAACAGATTAGACTTCTCAAAAAGGCATTTTTCGAGTTTTGCGTAGAGTCGATTACTCCGAAGGCGTCGCATGACCTGGCACACATGAGTGCGATGGATCTCCAAGTTAGGCGAGAAGATCAGAATGTCATCCAAATACACCATGATACACATATAAAGGAAATCCCAGAAGATGTCATTGACCAATTCCTGGAAGATGGCCGGGAGTTACAGAGACCAAATGACATCGCTAGGTACTCGAAATGTCTGTCACGGGTATTAAAAGCGGTCTTCCATTTGTCTCTTTCGCATACTCTGATCAAATTGTATGCTCCTCGTAGATCCAGTTTGGAGAAGACCTTGGCACCCCCTGAGGCGGTCAAAAAGTTCAGAAATCAGTGGAAGAGAGTATCGGTTCTTGATAGTGATTTTATTGAGCCCCCGGTAATCAATTAAAGGGTGAAGAGACCTATCCTTCTTCTCCACAAATAAAAATCTAGCACCAGTAGTGGAGGAAGACTTTCAGATGAAACCCTTCTGGAGAATCTCCTTGATACACTCAGCCATGGCTTTTGTTTCAGGAGTAGTACAAGGTAGAAGGTCGATCGGATAATCATAGGGGCAATGCAGAGGAAGGCTCTCAGCCTGTTTTTCTCAGAATACATCAGCAAATTCCTGGTATGGAGGAGGCAGACCCGGCAGAGAAGGAGAAGGCAGGATACACTTCAGTTGAGGAATCGTCAATCCATGGCCGGATCTTACTGTAACAGCTGGAGTAGTGGATACGCTGTACCACTGTAGATGATGGTGAAAGCCACAAGAGGAAGCGGAGTCTAAGGAGCCGCAGGTTTTCACCAGAGCCCCCGCAAAGCGGGATGGACTTGCTGCGGCAGGCAAACTCCCAGGTCGCTACCCCTGGTGCAACTTGTCCACAGAAGAGGCCGAGATGAGGCGAGGTACAGATTCGTAAGGCAACTCAGAGTCAGGGACTGACAGGTAGGTCAGGGCACGTGGCTAGGTTCAGTGGTAAGGAAACATAGCAAAAGTACTGGTACACGGTAGACAGAACACAGTATGGAATGCTTTCTCAATGGCAATAGAGCACAAAGATCCGGCAGGGGTCAAGGGGAAGTGCAGACACTTTATAGAGTCAGTGCACAGCAAGGACCAATTAGCGATGCACTGGCCCTTTAAATTTCAGAGAGCCGGCGCGTGCACGTCCTAGGAAATGGGTATGCGCATGCCGGCAGTCAGGGAAAGCAGAGGAGACAGGAGCACAGAGAGGTAAGTAACTGCTGGCATGGTAAATGCGACTGCAGCCGGACATGTTGGCTGCGGCGCTGCCTGTCCCTGAAGCAGTACAGGGACAAGAGCTGTGAGTGCGCCCAGCGGCCAGCATGACCCGCCGCGGTGCAACACATAACACCCACTTTGCACAATCCCATGGATGAGAGGTGGGCCACTCCATGCAGTTGTCAGTGTGCAGCACAGTGAATACCACGATAGATATATGGAGTATTAGCTATGGTCAGGGCCAATACATGCCTTTTATGGCCCACTGGATCAAAATTCTGCAGAACGAGGTTCCATTGCAACAAGGCCAGAAAATAGAAGTGACATCTCCACAAGTGCACCGATCCGGTTAAACTTTTGACACCTGCTACCTATCCTCCTCATCCAGGTCCACATAGACGTACATTGTCTATTAAATGACCTCCTGTATCAGCAGCACAAATTGGTGACAGATGTTTTTTAAAACAGCAGACAGTTTTTTGAGCCAGTGTTACTTTCAGCTGAGGCATTGGCAGCTAATCAGTCACATGTCGTGTGCTCAGGCCTTTCAAAGAGGTAACAAGATTTGTCAGCAAGGACATCAGTGAAATTAGTGATGTTATGCTGCTGATATTCCTAATGCTTACTATGATGATTGAGCAAGAAGGGATAGAGGAAGGTTCACATCTGGCTGGCACACGAGCGGACACACAGACCTACGCGGCCGCAGCTGGGAGCTCGCCTTGCAGTCCCTCTGTGACTGCCATCGGCACATCCGCAAAGTGAAACTGTGGATGTGCTTGTGTGACCCTGCCCTTACTCTGTTTTTGCTTCACAAAGGCAGCATGGTAACTGATAATACACTAAAATTTTGCTTGCTGAAAATACAGCTTTTGTTTTTTACTTTTTTTCTACAGAAAATATTTAGCTGTTTTCTTTTATTTACTGAACTCCAGTACTAAACAAAGCACTATGGACATATGGGGTGCTATTTGTTAAAAAATAGCAGACACTCTTCTAGTACTGGGCATATAATGTGGTTTCATAGTAGATACAACTGAAACATCTAACCTATAAACCTATTACATTGATCCCGAGGAAGGCAAAAACCCCATGAGGCAGATGTAAATTGCCCAAGAGCTGTCAATTTAAAAGATTTTTAAAAACTTTTCTGTTCCTTTTTTTATTTTTTATTTTATTTAATCCTTCAGAGTGTTGAGATGATTGTAGGGTGTTCACTGCTGTTATTGAACCCCTGATTTTTCACTCTCTCCATTTCAAGGGGCAGGACTTTAGGTGGTCTGCTTACCAGTAGCACACATACATACATCTGGCCAATCACAGTACTGCACAACAAATCACATACTCATCTCTTCTAGGTCATGACACAGTGCTGGTGAAAGTGCACTGAACAGGCTTGCACGTTGCTGGGGATGATTTAGGCAGTATGGTTCTGTAGATGGCAGGTGGAGGAGAAGGCATTGCTGATCTACTTGATTTGCAAGTTGCTATGTGAGCAACAGGAAAGTAACAGAAGCAGCAGGATCAAAGCAGGGAAAGGGTTACACTAAGAACTGAGCTAATGTTGCTGCTGCTGCTGCTGAGAAGCTAAAGGGAGGGGAAGGGAAAGATTACACTGCATCACCTGGAACTTTATTGATGTTCAGAGATGAGATGGAAGACTTGATTTACCTTTTGTGGATCATCTTAAGCAGGCAGACTGGCTTACAGATTTCAGGTACAATGCCCAGACTTTCTCAGACTCTCAATTACCTGCACCGAGTACATAGTAAACTCAACATTCACGTCCCTGACAACAGTCAGTGCAGGTAAGTGTTTTTAGGGGTAATGAGTAATTTGTGATTAATAAAGTAATTTACAAATATGTTAGGAATCACATCAGCTATCAAAACGAGGGAAGTTGGTTAAAATTTAAATTGACATTGCTCATCCTTAACCAACATCTTCCCCATATTCATCTGAACTATTAAGTATTATCCTTTATGTTGACAACCTGCTCTTAGGCAGTATCTCATGATATGTTTGTCTTCAGAAAAATGGCTGGATAACTTCTCCATCTGAAGAACAGCCTGACATTGCACTGTTGAAGATATCAGGACAATAGTGCCTAAGTGTACATTTAGTCACTCGGCTTCAACGAACATATTATCCATATACACTCTCCTGAACATATTTTAATAGACAAACAAGATGAAGTGGATCCGGCACTGCAATCTGCCTTAGATCCCATCCAGGACTAGCCAGTCCAGCAACCAAAACCAGTGGGGCTGATCTGAGGGTGCAGTCCAAGATAAGCAGGGAATATCATATAGTTCAGAGAATAAAGCGGATGCACTCACCCAGGGATTCTTGTCAGATGAAATCTTTATTCAACTATCCATAAAACGGTATAGTGAGTAGATGCAGAGGAGCAGCCTCGCAGCGACAGACTGTTTCTTGCGCCCCAAGCGCACTTCCTCGGGCTGCCTGATCAGGCAGCCCAAGGAAGTGCGCTTGGGGCGCAAGAAACAGTCTGTCGCTGCAAGGTTGCTCCTCTGCGTCTACCCACTATACCGTTTTATGGATAATTGAATAAAGATTTCATCTGGCAAGAATCCCTGGGTGAGTGCATCCACTTTATTCTTTGAACTGAATGATATTCCCTGAACATATTTTGTTTGTTCCCTTCTAACACGATTTTTTCACTGAGATGTTAATCAATATTTAATTCCTCTCAAACCTTTTTTCAAAGTTAGTTGTGAACAAAGTTAACAGTATAGAAAAGCAATTAACTATTAGCCACTATTGTTATATATAGATACCAAGTGATGCTATTTTTCCGGAACAGGTCCGTTTGTTTCAATAAGTTGATTCACCATCATACCTTACCATTACCTAGTTATATCGGTATATCACAATTTTCTTAGTATTGATCTTGGTATTTCTTGCTTTGTTATTGATATTATAATATCCTAATGCAAAGAAGGTTGCAGAATAAAATTAAGTTTGTCTAATAATAATATCTCTGTAAAAATCTGGATCAAGTATGTGTGGGCTAAATTAATGTTATTTACCCAAGGCAATTTGAAATTTTAGCAAAGACAGATTATATATATATATATATATATATATATATATATATATATATGCCTTTTGAGTAAATAATCACTCACTGTAAGAGTGTAATGCTGGGATCTGCAATACAATTATTCCATCTGCAATGCATTTTCTCAAAGAGACGACTAGAATAAGAAATGTAGAATTAACCTGTAGGAATGCAAACAGTAAAAGTAGCTTGTCTTTTTCAGGGAAGAACAAATGATTGAAAGCTTCACATGGAATTAATACTGTTGATTTAAATGCAACAAAGGAAACGTTATCAAAGGAAAAATACTGATATTCTTTAAGAAAAACCCAAATGACTTGATTGCTTAGCCGCAGTGTCTTTATGTATTTGATTTTGAAATACAATCTACACCTGAGATTTGGTTTTAAAATGAAACCCCTGGCTTTGAAAGAAATTACAGTACATTAAGTTTCAAAGCAGATAAAATAATAAAAGTCATTATTTTTATTATAGATTCAAGAATGGTTATAACATAAAATTCTTGATGTAAACGTGACTCAAACAGATCAGATTATAAACTGAGAAAGTAAAAAAACGTAAAAATAATTTTCTTTGATATGATCTCAGGGTGCCAATGAATATCCAGTAATGTCAGGGGCTCTTTGGGTCTATCCTGGTCTGTGGTTTAGTTAACCCTTTGTGTCCTGAACTTTTCCCTGATCTCTGTACTGTGTTTTGTTATATTATTTTGACATTGCTACTAGGGATCGACCGATTATCGGTATGGCCGATATTATCGGCCGATAATCACGATTTTGGGCATTATCGGTATCGGCAATTACCTTGCCGATAAGTCGATAATGCCCCGCACCGCTCCGCGACCGCCCCCCTGACCCACCGCGTCGCACCCCCCACCGTAGTGCTGGGCGGTATACCGGTATGGATTTTTGACCATACCGCTATACCGGTCGGGCCCCTCCCCCACCCTCCGAGTCAATAAAAAAATAAAAAAATAAACTTACCCGTAATGGGGGTGGTCCGGGCAATCTATCCTTCCTGTAGTGTCCGGCGACATTCCGGGTGGAGGGTGCACCGGTACGGGCTGTCCTTCTCGGGGGGTCCTCTTCTCCACTCCGGGCAGGCTCCGGCCTAGTACGCTGCATAGACGCCGCTACGCCGTGACGGGCACGGGCGTCACTGCGCAGCGGCGTCTATGCTGCGCTACTAGGCCGGAGCCTGCCCGGAGTGGAGAAGAGGACCTCCGGAGAAGAAGGACAGCCCGGACCGGTTCACCCTTCACCCGGAATGCCGCCGGACACTACAGGAAGGAAGGATGGCCTGGACCACCCTGACAGGTAGGAGGAGAGAAGTGGGTGGTGGCGGCGGCGGCCTATGGCACCGCAAAAGCCACTGCAGTGCATTGATTTAAAGCGCCCGCTTTAAATCAATGACCTGCAGCGGTGTCGAGGGGGGATAAATAGCCGATAACTTATACCGGAATATCGGTATAAGTTATCGGCTATCGGCCCTAACCTCCACCGATTATCGGTATCGGCCCTAAAAAAACGATATCGGACGATCCCTAATTGCTACACCTTGCACTTGCCAAGTATAGGAACTATCCAGTTGGGGATCTGTCGTTTAGGGCAGATCTTCAAGTAGGCAGGGAAAAAGACTGTTGCCAATCTCAGAGCTGCACATATGCCTGCCCAAAATGACACCAGGATTTCAGTTTGTGACAAATCAGCACAGGTGTTATATGCTGCTCGTTACTGGGTTTACAAAAAAAAGATGTAATTCACTCAGCAAAATAGGACTGAGAGAAATATGACAATCTCTGAAAGGATACAGCCTCAAAAAGCAGACTGTTACAATTGCTAATGTCTAAAGCAACACATGTAAGGTTTGTTTTGCCAAGTGGAAAGTAGTAATCAGTCAGGGCAATCTTAAGTGTTTAGTTAGTACTGAACAATCAGGGTTGATTTGTTTGGTGCCAGTGTGAAAATGGCTGTATTGTTGTGTCTGAAAATAAATAGCAGAAGAAACCCTGCATTTGTACTATATCTCAGAATGCTATTTACTACTGTTTTCCCATCAATGCCACTGCAGTTTTTGAGCTTATGTCAAAAGTGGATCCAGCAGGAAGAAGTATAAGGCCCTTCTTCATATTCCCCATTCCTTTTGAATACACTTCTGGATTTGGCTCAAACTGCTCAAGTGGCAGTTTAACCTCCTGAGCGGTAATCCCGAGCGTGACTCGGGGTTAATTTTCCCTGCCAGGATCGGTAACCCCGAGTCATGCTCGGGGTAGAATTGCAGGGTTCCCGGCCGGGCTGCATGATATATCGCAAAAGCAATGCGATATAGGGATGCAGCCCTCGTGAAAACATGCGATTATCTGCTCTGGTCGGCTCCCGTTGCGGGGGCCGGCCAGAGCAGGTAAAGAAAAATACTAAAAGTCAGTGTTTCCCTACCAGGGGGCCTCCAGCTGTTGCAAAACTACAACTCTCAGCATGCCCGAACAGCCAAAGGCTGTCCGGGCATGCTGGGAGTAGTAGTTTCACAACAGCTGGAGGCCCCCTGGTAGAAAAACACTGAGCTAAGTGTAAAAGGAAGAAGTAGCAAAATAAAAAAACCTTTTGCTCACCTAGTCCCGGTCCCTGCAGATGCCGTTCCCCTCCGTGCGGTCCGGGGTGTCCTCTCTTCACTATTCATCTTCTAGGACCTTTCACTTTTCAGCCAATCACAGGCCGCAGTGGTGTAAAGCCTGTGATTGGCTGAAGGGGAAAGGGCTTGTTCTGCAGCAAATACACTAGGTTTGAAATCTGCCGGCAAACCCAGTGTATTTGCTGCAGGACAAGGGGGGGAATGTGACAAGGGGGGAATGTGACAAGGGGGAGAATGTGACAAGGGGGAGAATGTGACAAGGGGGAGAATGTGACTGGGGGGGGGGATGTGACAGGGGGGGATGTGACATGAAGGGGGGATGTGACAGGGGGGAGGGGAATGTGACATGAAGGGGGGATGTGACAAGGGGCATGGATGTGACAGGGGGAGGGGAATGTAACATGAAGGGGGAGAATGTGACAAGGGGGGGAATGTGACAAGGGGGGAAGAATGTGACAAGGAGGGGGGAGAATGTGACAAGGAGGGGGGAGAATGTGACGGGGGATGTGACAAGGGAGAGGGGAATGTGACGGGGGAGATGTGAAATGGGCGGAGGGAGATGTGAAATTCAGTAAAAAAAAAATTGTACCGCTTTTGGTACACATTTCCAGACAGAATCATACCGCCAGGGAGGTTAAGAAAACAAACAAACCAAAAAAACTGCTAAGTAAAAACCCAGCCCAAAGGTAATAAAACATAAAAAACCTGTATTAATTTTATATCGGTACAATCAAACTAATCCACAAAATAAAGTTAAAGAAGTTATACAGAATTAAAAAAAAAACATGGCTGCTTTCTTCAAGAAACAGCGATACTCTTGTCCTCAGTTTTTGTGTGGTATTGCAGATTACTTCCATTGAAGTGAAGGGAGCTAAGTTGTAATATCTCACATAACCTGAGAAATGGTTTGGTGGGGACTTTGGAAGTAAGCAATCATGTTTTTTTTTTTTTTTTCTTCTATCCTTGGCCCAAAATAAACGCAAGGAAAAAACGCCACAGCATTTTCATGTGTTTTGCATTTTTTCTGGTGTTTTTTGCCCTTGAGGGTGTAGGATGCAGTAGTGATGGAAAAAAAATAATATTATTTTATATTTTTTATAACTAAATTTTAATACATTTTTAATAAAGTTATTGTGATTCCTTTCTATTGCAGAGATGGGGCGGCTTTCTTCTGCGCTCGCATCACTGCACTATACTCCGGCCGGCCAGTGATGTGAATAGAACATCACTCATTCATATTTTCCGCCCAGAGTGGAGATAGGCCAGAGGGTTGAAGCAAATCCCCGCTCTCAGAAGGAAATATGAAAGAGTGATGTTCTATTCATATCACTGGCCTGCCCGAAGTATAGTGCAGAGATGCGGATCTGTCCTTAACTGCAGGTACTACTACTCCCAACATGGAGCACACTCTGCTCCATGCTGGGAGCTGTAGTATCTGCATTAATAGATAGGTCGCAGCGATTGGAACTTCTGACACCTGTTGCGATCTGTCTATTGATGCAGGTACTACAGCTCCCCGAAATGAGCGGAGTGTGCTTCATGTTGGGAGCAGTAGTACCTGCAATTAAGGAAAGATCACAGCGGATGTCACTCCTGACACCTGCTGTGATCCTCCTGTATAATGTATAGATGCGGGCGGCCGCTCTTCTATAGTCCCCTGCACTGCCATATATATTTATATACACCTATTCATATTTTCCCACAGAGAGTTGCGATTGGCTGGAAGCATCTGGGAAATATGAATAGGTGTGTATATATACGTCAGTGCAGGGGACCATAGAAGAGCGGCCGGCCGCATCTATAAATTAAACAGAAGGGTTGCACTGGACCCGGGGTGATCTGTCAATTAGTGCAGGTACTACTACCCCCATCATGGAACAGTGTGTTCCATGCTGGGAGTAGTAGTACTACCTAAAAATGTAAAAAAATAAAGAAAAAATAAGTGAAAAACACACACACTACATTTTTATTATTGTCAGCTAAATTTTTGATCTCTGTTTTAAAAATTAATAAAAACTTAGTTATAAAAAGGATAAATTGAGTAAGATACAATTTTTTTCCATCACTACTGTATCTTTTTTACTTATTTATTTATTTTAATGGCACCCTACAAAATTGTATTAAAAAAAGATATCTCCATCACCTGCAAAGAAACCTAAGTTAAAACCCACATGTCGTTTTTCTTGGAGTTTTTTTACTCCCATGGACTTCTGTGGGAGAAAAACGTCACAATTTTAGAGGAAAAAAACGCCATAGGCTCAACATGCTGCAACTTTACAAAACCGCCAAAGAGCTGAAAAACGCCAAAAAAGAGTGAAAAATCACCAAACTGAAAAACGCAAAGTGGAAAAAGAATTTTGCGATTTCTTATTGATTTACGCGCACACAAAAAGAAAAAAACTTAGCCTTAACATGTCCTTTACACCACATGGTACTGTAAAAGGAATCAAAACAAAACCCAAAAAACAATGGCAAATGCCCCATGGGGGAGATTTATCAAAACCTGTGTTAAGGAAAAGTTAACCTATTTCACCACAAAATCTATGGCGAAACCAGAAAAAAATATTTGTGGGGCAAAATTGAAAAAAAAGAGCCATCTTTTGGGGACTTCCGATTCTATGCAGTGCATTTTCCGGTAAAAATTACGTATTTTTATTCTGTAGGTCCATACTGTTACATTGATACATAATTTATAAAGGTTTTATTTTATTCTAAAATTAGGCTCCAAAATTTGTATGTTTAAAATTGTCATATTCTGACCTCTATAACTTTTAGATTTTTCCCTATACAGAGATATATCAGGGCTATTTTTTTGCACCGTGAACTGAAGTTTTGGGTACCATTTTTGTTTTGATCAGACTTTTTGATTGCTTTTTATATATTTTTGTAGAGTATACAAAATGACCAAAAATATGCAATTTTGGACATTGGTATTTTTTTTTATGTGTATGCCATTGACCATGCGGTTTAATTATCATTATATTTTTATAGTTCAGACATTTACACACGCGGTGATAACACATATGTTTATTTATTTTTGTTTACATTTTTTTTTAACCTGTCCAGGACCAAGGGCGTACAGGTAAGCCCTCGGACCCTAGGGTTATCCACCATAAGGTGATTTTAGTACATACCTGGCAGGCAGTAATGGACATGCTTAGGAAGGATATGTGCTTGTCTTGGGGCTAAATGGCTATGTCATGAGATTATCAGAACACTGTGGCTAGCTTTTTGTGAACTTGCATTTCCTGTTTGACTTTTCTTTTTTTGACTACAAATCCCACAATTCCATTTTCCTCCCTCCCACGCATCAGCCACCCCACCCATTGAAACATAAATGAGCTGCATCCATCAAAAGACCTGTGGTTTTCAATCAGGGTACCTACAGCTGTTGCATTAGTTGCAGTTGATCTCTCTCCCACCAAGCGATCGCTCCACCCATTGAAGCAGACAAGCTCCCTGTCATCAGCTGACTAGTGAGTCAGGTCTCGGCCGTATTGCTGCAAGCTGGGAAAAATCTGAGACAACAGTCATTTTGTATGCTTTTAAAAATAAATAGTGGGGTGAAAATCACAGAAGAATTGTGAGAAAACCATCACACACAGGTACAGACACTATATTATGAACTACACTAACTTTACAGCCCCTGTAGCATAGTCGAACAAAAAAAATTCCTGGAATACCCCTTTAACCCCTTAAGGACCTATGACGTACTGGAACGTCATGTGTCCGCTCCCGATCTATAACGCGGGGCCACAGCGGGACCGGTAGCTAATAGCGCGCGGCATTGATCGCGGTGCCGCGCTCTATTTACCCTTTAGACGCGGCGTTCAACTTTGAACGCCGCGTCTAAAGGGTAAATAGCGCGCGGCACCGCGATCAATGTCTAAAATCTAAAGTGAAAGTGAAAGCATGCTGGTTAGATAGAGCAGGAAAGCAGCACTCCAGGGTAAAAAAAGGTGCTCGGGTGCCTACTGTGTCGGGTCTAGGTTGGGGACCCCTCCAAACACAGAAAAATTAAATAGACAGTGGCACACCAGGTGTCAGCAAAAAAAAGTGATTTATTCAAAAGACGTGTTAGGCAACGTTTCAGCTGGCTCACCCAGCCATTTTCAAGCCTTTTAGCTCAGTGGGCTGTTCGGGATACCCGCGGTGAAATCGCGGCATCCCGAACAGCTTACAGGACAGCAGGAGGGTCCCTACCTGCCTCCTCGCTGTCCGATCGCCGAATGACTGCTCAGTGCCTGAGATCCAGGCATGAGCAGTCAAGCGGCAGAATCATCGATCACTGGTTTCCTATGAGAAACCAGTGATCAATGTAAAAGATCAGTGTGTGCAGTGTTATAGGTCCCTATGGGAGTTATAACACTGCAAAAAAAAAAAAGTGAATAAAGATCATTTAACCCCTTCCCTATTAAAAGTTTGAATCACCCCCCATTCCCATAAAAAAAAAACACAGTGTAAATAAAAATAGACGTATATGGTATCGCCGCGTGCGGAAATGTCCAAATTATAAAAATATATAGTTAATTAAACCGCACGGTCAATGGCGTACGCGCAAAAAAATTCCAAAGTCCAAAATAGTGCATTTTTGGTCACTTTTTATATAATGAAAAAATTAATAAAAAGCGATCAATAAGTCCTATCAATGCAAAAATGGCACCAATAAAAACTTCAGATCACGGTGCAAAAAATGAGCCCTCATACCGCCCCATACGCACAAAAATAAAAAAGTTATAGGAGTCAGAATATGACAATTTTAAATGTATTAATTTTCCTGCAAAATCGACAAAATCAAACCTATCTGTAGGGTATCATTTTAATCGTATGGACCTACAGAATAAAGATAAGGTGTCATTTTTTACTGAAAAATGTACTAGAAACGGAAGCCCCAAAATTTACAAAACAGCGTTTTTTTTATATTCAAAACACAACTTTATTAAAGGTTATAAAAGACAGAAAAACAGGGCAGTGCAGTACAAAGTCAGCAACATAAACAGTCAGGAGAGCACAATCCAACAGTAATATACAGCAGGCACGTAAATTCAAAATTCAGGAGTGTTACATCTACCATTTCTACCAGTAATGGGTAGTGTTACGCCTAGCGCTCCGGGTCCCCGCTCCTCCCCGGAGCGCTCACGGCGTCTTTCTCCCTGCAGCGCCCCGGTCGGTCCCGCTGACCGGGAGCGCTGCACTGTCTTGGCCGTTGGGGATGCGATTCGCACAGCGGGACGCGCCCGCTCGCGAATCGCACCCCAGGTCACTTACCCGTCCCGGTCCCCTGCTGTCATGTGCTGGCGCGCGCGGCTCCGCTCTCTAGGGCGCGCGCGCGCCAGCTCTCTGAGACTTAAAGGGCCAGTGCACCAATGATTGGTGCCTGGCCCAATTAGCTTAATTGGCTTCCACCTGCTCCCTGGCTATATCTGATCTCCTCCCATGCACTCCCTTGCCGGATCTTGTTGCCTTGTGCCAGTGAAAGCGTTTAGTGTGTCCAAAGCCTGTGTACCTGAACTTCTGCTACCCATCCTGACTACGAACCTTGCCGCCTGCCCCCGACCTTCTGCTACGTCTGACCTTGCCTCTGCCTAGTCCTTCTGTCCCACGCCTTCTCAGCAGTCAGCGAGGTAGAGCCGTTGCTAGTGGATACGACCTGGTTGCTACTGCCGCAGCAAGACCATCCCGCTTTGCGGCGGGCTCTGGTGAAAACCAGTAGCCTCTTAGAACCGGTCCACTAGCACGGTCCACGCCAATCCCTCGCTGACACAGAGGATCCACTACCTGGAAGCCGAATCGTGACAGTAGATCCGGCCATGGATCCCGCTGAGGTGCCGCTGCCAAGTCTCGCTGATCTTCCCACGGTGGTCGCTCAGCAATCACAGCAGATTGCCCAACAAGGACAGCAGCTGTCGCAGTTGACCGCCATGTTACAGCAACTTCTGCCTCTGCTACAGCAGCAACCATCTCCTCCGCCAGCTCCTGCACCTCCTCCGCAGCGAGTGGCCGCTCCTAACCTCCGCTTGTCCCTGCCGGACAAATTTGATGGGGACTCTAAACTCTGCCGTGGATTTTTGTCTCAGTGTTCCCTGCATATGGAGATGTCGTCGGACTTGTTTCCTTCAGAACGGTCTAAGGTGGCGTTCGTAGTAAGCCTTCTTTCAGGAAAGGCCTTGTCTTGGGCCACACCGCTCTGGGACCGCAATGATCCTGCCACAGCCACAGTCCAGGCCTTCTTCACTGAACTCCGGAGTGTCTTCGAGGAGCCAGCCCGAGCTTCTTCTGCCGAGACTGCCCTGTTGAACCTGGTCCAGGGTAATTCTTCAGTGGGCGAGTACGCCATCCAATTTCGTACTCTTGCTTCCGAGTTATCATGGAATAACGAGGCTCTCTGCGCGACCTTTAAAAAAGGCCTATCCAGTCGCATCAAGGATGTGCTGGCCGCACGAGAGATTCCTGCCAATTTGCAAGAACTCATCCATCTAGCTACCCGCATTGACATGCGTTTTTCTGAGCGACACCAAGAGCTCCGCCAGGAAAAAGACTTAGATCTCTGGGCACCTCTCCCACAGTATCCGTTGCAATCTACGCCTGGGCCTCCCGCCGAGGAGGCCATGCAAGTGGATAAGTCTCGCCTGACCCAGGAAGAGAGGAATCGCCGTAGGGAAGAAAATCTCTGTCTTTACTGTGCCAGTACCGAGCATTTCTTGGTGGATTGCCCTATCCGTCCTCCACGCCTGGGAAACGCACGCACGCACCCAGCTCACGTGGGTGTGGCGTCTCTTGGTTCCAAGTCTGCTCCTCCACGTCTCACGGTACCCGTGCGGATTTCTTCTTCAGCCAACTCCTCCCTCTCAGCCGTGGCCTGCTTGGACTCCGGTGCCTCTGGAAATTTTATTTTGGAGTCGTTTGTTAATAAATTCAGCATCCCGGTGACCCGTCTCGTCAAGCCGCTCTACATTTCCGCGGTCAACGGAGCCAGATTGGACTGCACCGTGCGTTACCGCACAGAGCCCCTCCTCATGTCTATTGGACCCCACCTTGAGAGGATTGAGTTCTTCATTCTCCCCAACTGTACCTCTGAGGTCCTCCTCGGTCTGCCTTGGCTCCGGCTTCATTCCCCCACCATTGATTGGACCACCGGGGAGATCAGGAACTGGGACTCTGCCTGCCACAGGAAGTGCCTCTCCCCCCCTCCCAGTCCCGTCAGGCAAGCCTCTGTGCCTCCCCATGGCCCCCGTCCTGGTGTCACACTGCCCCGTGCCAGGCCTCGCCCTCTGCCCTCCCTCCCCATTCCCACTCCTGCTGTACTGCCTGCCGTTGAGGAAACCCTCCATTCTTTCCCGGTGTCCTCATCCCAGGGGAGGCAGTTACCGGACAAAGAGAAGGGGAGACCTAAGGGGGGGGGGTACTGTTACGCCTAGCGCTCCGGGTCCCCGCTCCTCCCCGGAGCGCTCACGGCGTCTTTCTCCCTGCAGCGCCCCGGTCGGTCCCGCTGACCGGGAGCGCTGCACTGTCTTGGCCGTTGGGGATGCGATTCGCACAGCGGGACGCGCCCGCTCGCGAATCGCACCCCAGGTCACTTACCCGTCCCGGTCCCCTGCTGTCATGTGCTGGCGCGCGCGGCTCCGCTCTCTAGGGCGCGCGCGCGCGCCAGCTCTCTGAGACTTAAAGGGCCAGTGCACCAATGATTGGTGCCTGGCCCAATTAGCTTAATTGGCTTCCACCTGCTCCCTGGCTATATCTGATCTCCTCCCATGCACTCCCTTGCCGGATCTTGTTGCCTTGTGCCAGTGAAAGCGTTTAGTGTGTCCAAAGCCTGTGTACCTGAACTTCTGCTACCCATCCTGACTACGAACCTTGCCGCCTGCCCCCGACCTTCTGCTACGTCTGACCTTGCCTCTGCCTAGTCCTTCTGTCCCACGCCTTCTCAGCAGTCAGCGAGGTAGAGCCGTTGCTAGTGGATACGACCTGGTTGCTACTGCCGCAGCAAGACCATCCCGCTTTGCGGCGGGCTCTGGTGAAAACCAGTAGCCTCTTAGAACCGGTCCACTAGCACGGTCCACGCCAATCCCTCGCTGACACAGAGGATCCACTACCTGGAAGCCGAATCGTGACAGGTAGCAGCAACGATCCAAGCTAGGAATGGTTCAGAAAGGTCAGGATTTGCGCTCTCAGTTGTGCGTAGTAAGTTGTGAGCACAAAGAGAGTGGAAGTAAAGAGTGTGAGTGAAGCTCTGATCGTCAGTAGGAACCCGGAGTCGGGCAGACAGAGCAGCAGCAAACAGAGAAAACAGAAAAAGAAGGCAGAAGGAAAGGGGTAACAGAAAGAGGGAAAACAAGGAGAGAAAACAAATACAAATCACAATAAAGAAAAAACAGGAACAACGTCACTGACCTGATCTTGACCAAACCACTCGTAACAGCGTTTTTTTTTTTTCAATTTTGTCTCACAATTATTTTTTTTTCCGTTTCGCCATTTTTGGGCAAAATGACTGACGTCATTACAAAGTAGAATTGGTGGCGCAAAAAATAAGCCATCATATGTATTTTTAAGTGCAAAATTGAAAGAGTTATGATTTTTTAAAGGCAAGCAGGAAAAAAAAACGAAAATGCAAAAACGGCTTACCTGTATGCCCTGGTCCCGTTAACAGGGTTTAAACTTTTCTCACCAGCGGAGAACGGGTTAAACTCTGTGGGTCCAGGTTGCTACGGGCAGCAAGGACCCACGGCTAATGCCAGGCACCGTTGATCGGGCCGATGCCAGGCATTAACCTTTTAGACGCTGTGATCAAAGTATATTGCGGCATCTAAAAAGAAAGTTAAACTGTCCTGGCAGCTCAGGGGAGCTGTTCGGGATTATTGCAACATAATTGCGATGTCCCGATCAGCTTACCGGACGACGAGAGTGTCCTCACGTGCAAATTCGTCGTCCGTTTGGCAATCTGCTGCTCCTAGCTTGCGCAGCAGGCTAGAGCAGCAGAGCATCGGTTAAACTGATCAATGCTATGCTATCAAAAGGTAATAAAAGTTACTTAACCCCTTCCCCATTAAAAGTTCAAATCACTACCCTTTTCCCGTTTTTTAAATAAAATAATGTAATAAAAAAGAAAAAATGATATGTGGTGCCGCCGCGTGCGTAAATGTCCGAACTATAAAATATAAGCTTAGCTAAACCACACGGTACATGTAAAAAAAAATCCAAAAAACGTCCAAAATTGTGCATTTTTTGTCAATTCATACACCATTAAAAAATTTATCAAAAGCAATGAAAAAGTCCCATCAAAACAAAAATGTTACCGAAAAAACTAAAGACCAAGGAGCAAAAAATGGGCCCTCATATAGCCCCATATGCAGAAAAATAAAAAAGTTATAGGGGTTATTTTAGTAGTAGTAAAATAAAATAAAACCTACATAAATTTGGTATCCCTGTAACCATATGGACCTACAGAATAAAGATCAGGTGTCAGTTTTTACCTGAAATTGCACTGTGTAGAAATGGAAGCCCACAAATTAACAAAATGGCATTTTTTTCAATTTCATCCCACAAATATATATTTTTTTGATTTTGCGGTAGACTTTGTTATTAAATGATTGATGTCATTACAAAGTACAAATGATGGACGAAAAAACAAGCACTTATATCGGTCTGTAGGTGCAAAATTGAAAGCGTTATGATTTGTAGAAGGTGAGGTGGAAAAAATAAAATTGCAAAAACTAAAATTGGCCTGGTCCTTAAAGGGGTACTCTGCCCCTAGCATCTTATCCCCTATCCAAAGGATAGGGGATAAGATGTCAGATCGCCAGGGTCCCGCTGGTGGGGACCCTCGGGATCTCTGCTGCAGCACCCTGCTATCATTACTCTGTGCAGCACCCTGCTATCATTGCGTAATAACGGGCAATACAGGGGTCAAAGCATCGTTACATCTATCCCCCTCCCATAGACTTGCATTAAGGGGGTTGGCCGTGATGTCATGAGGGGGCGGAGCCGTGATGTCACGATGCTCCGGCCCCTGTATCGCCGGTCATTACGCACAGAGCAAGTGTGCTCTGTGCAGTAATGATAGCGGGGTGCCGCAGCGGAGATCCCGGGGGTCCCATGCAGCAAGACCCCGGCAATCTGACATCTTATCCCCTATCCTTTGGATAGGGGATAAGATGTCTAGGGGCGGAGTACCCCTTTAAGGTGAAAATAGGCTTGGTCCTTAAAGGGGTATTCCAATGGAAAAAAATGTTTACTAAATCAACTGGTGCCAGAAAGTTAAACATATTTGTAAATTACTTCTATTAAAAAAATCTTAATCCTTACAGTACTTATCAGCTGTTATATGTTCCACCGGAAGTTCTTTTCTTTTCAAATGTCCTTTCTGTCTGACCTCAGTTCTCTCTGCTGACACCATTTTAGGAACTATCCAGAGTAGAAGCAAATCCCCATAGCAAACCTCTCCAGCTCTGGACAGTTCCTGATATGGACAGAGGTGTCAACAGAGAGCACTTGTGGTCAGACAGAAAGGAAGTTCAAAAATAAAAGAACTTCCTGTGGATCATACAACAGCTAAGTACTGAAAGGCTTAAGATTTTTTAACAGAAGTAATTTACAAATCTGTTTAACTTTCTGGCACCACTTGATTTAGAAAATGTTTTCCAGGTGAGTACCCCTTTAAGGAAGGGGAAGGAAGGGAGGTGATTCAAACTTTTACTAAAGAAGGGGTTAATTCCCATTTATTTTTAAACAGTTTTTACACGATTTTATAGTCCCCATAGGGACTATTACATGCAATCTTCTGATTGCATACACTGAACAATGCTATGCCATATCATAGCATTGATCAGTGTTATCGGTGCTCTGCTGCTCCTGCCTTCTGAGGCACCAACGATCGGACGGCGAGGAGGCAGGTAAGGGCCCTCCCGCCATCCTCTAAGCTCCGCTGAGCTGCCAGGAAAGATTTGATTCTATTTTTGATGCCTGAGGGGTTAATTCCAGGCAGCATCGGGATTGGTGATGTCCGGTATTAGCCGCCTGTCCAACAGGTCGTGACCCTGTGTCATAAAAGGGGAGCTGGACTAGGTACGCCCCTTCTTGCTTAACGAGTTAAATTTCAAATCCACTACAAATATAAATAGACTTTTTTTTTTCATACAAACCAAAATAAACCCATCCTCATGTGGCTTCTTGTGGGGCCAAGGCCATGCTCTAGAGATGAGCGAACTTTTGAACGTCAGATTCGACGAATTTTCCGAAAAAATTTAGTTCGGTCCCAATTTATTTGTGGTGAATCTGTATTAAAAACAGGTATTTCTAGTCTACAGAGAGCCACAATAGGGGTGTAGAAAACTTTGCTTTGTTCTAACATGCATTCTAACACTGCTGTGTTAGTGAAATAATACTGTTATTCAGTATGACATGCAGATTACAGGCATTGCTATTAGAATCACTGCCGTAGAGCATCTGGATGTGGCAGATTTTTTATGTAATTTTTTTTCCTCTGATTACCCATTCTGGTGAGCATCGAGCTGGCAGTCTGCCGTGAGGCGAGCTACCACCTGTTCCAGCCCCTGCCTCTCAGCGCACCCCCATGCTCTGAGTGTCCACTTGAAAAGGGAGGGACTGCAGTACCAGCAACTTGAACAGGAGCACTATCAGCTTCTGTGCCATTGGATAAGTGGGCACATAAACCTAGAAGTGGCTGCAGTGAAAAAGCTTCTTACTTGTATATTAAAATCGAGCTGGTGGTCCTCTTTCAGGCGAGATACCACCTGTTCCAGTACCTGCCTCTCAGCGCCCCCCTGACTGTGAAATCAGTTATGGTTGATTGTTATCGCTCCAAGCTGTTTAATTGGAATCTTGTGATAATTCCACAGGTAATATGATGGCGACGATCATAGGGCCTCAGTCCTGAAAAGATCGATTTTTTTATTAAAATTTAAGATTTATATTAGATTCCCATAAAACCCAAACTAACAAGGAGTCACATGGCAGCGCAATGACAGAGCCTAGAGGTGGCAGCAGCATGAGGAGACCATAACCTCTGAGAATGACAGCCTGGAATTGTCGGCAGCAAGAGGAGATCATATAGTGGCAGAATGAGAAGACCATAGGGCCTCAAATTCCCTAAGATTAAAAGATGAATTTTAAAATTTAAATTGAAGATTTATGGTAGCTAGTGCTACCATGAAAATTTGTAGGTAATGCCCCAAGCCCAGCAGCATCAGTGAACCATATAGTGGCTGAATGACACGGCCTGCAGCTCGCGGCAGCATGAGGAGACCATAGGGCTTCACAATCCCTAAGATTTAAAGATTCATTTTAAAATTTAAATTAAAGATTTATGGTAGCTAGTGCTACCATAAAAATGTATAGGTAATGTCCCGGGCCCAGCAGCACCAGTAAACCATATAGTAGCTGAATGGCACAGCCTGGAGGTGGCTGAAGCATGAGGAGACCATAAAGTGGCTGGATGGCACAGCCTGGAGTTGGCAGAAGCATGAGAAGACCATATAGTGGCTGAATGGCACAGCCTGGAGTTGGCTGAAGCATGAGGAGATCATATAGTGGCTGAATGGCAGAGCCTGGAGTTGGCTGAAGCATGAGGAGAGCATATAGTGGCTGAATGGCAAAGCCTGGAGGTGGCTGAAGCATGAAGAGATCATATAGTGGCTGAATGGCACAGCCTGGAGATTGCAGAAGCATGAGGAGACCATATAGTGGCTGAATGGCACAGCCTGGAGGTGGCTGAAGCATGAGGAGACTAAATAGTGGCTGAATAGCACAGCCTGGAGTTGGCAGAAGCTTGAGGTGACCATATAGTGGCTGAATGGCACAGCCTGGAGGTGGCTGAAGCATGAGAAGAACATATAGTGGCTGTATGGCACAGCCTGGAGGTGGTTGAAGCAAGAGGAAACCATATAGTGGCTGAATGGCACAACCTGGAATTGGCAGAAGCATGAGGAGACCATATAGTGGCTGAATGGAACAGCCTGGAGGTGGCTGAATCATGGGGAGACTATAGAGTGGATGAATGGCACAGCCTGGAGTTAACAGAAGCATGAGGAGACCACATAGTGGATGAATGGCACAGCCTGCAGCTCGCGGCAGCATGAGGAGATGATATAGTGGCTGAATGAGACAGCCTGGAGGTGGCAGCAGCAGCATCAGGAGTGTTGAAAGTGATCTGGTGACAGAGTGGAGCAGTGGGTGGCAATACCAGTACCCGGTGAAGAAGGTGGGTGAAAAAAGGTCTGATGCGGAGGAATGCTTGTAACAGGGGAGCAGCGCCTTAAATCTGTTTGCCACTATCCATGTTTGTGAAGTGTTTGTGTGGCACCATGGTCAATCTACTCTCATGCATCAGGCATTGGTGGCTGGAAATCCTGGCTGATCCATGCCTGATTCTGGCTGATCCATGCCAAGTTCTCCTTGGGGTGACTATGGCCCCCGCCGCACTAAACACCCACTCTGAAGGCACACTACTGGCCGGGCAGGACAGCTTATCCAGGGCAAACTCTGCTAGTTGCGGCCACAAATCAAGTTTGGCTGCCCAGAAGTCCAGTAGATCTTCAAGGTGTCTTGGCATGGTCATGTCAAGGTATACCACCACTTGCTGGTTCAGATCCTGATTCAGGTCTACCTGCTGCTGATGAGTTGCTTCACTATGCGGGTGAAGAAAGGTACTCATCAGCGACTGTTGGAGCTGGTGCTGCTGATGGAGCTGGTGCTGCTCCTGCCACCCCACTCAAGCAGCCATGGCAGTGGAAGGTGAGCGGACAGAGGGCCCCCTGAGTCAGATCTGTGAGAGAATGGACAATGTCGCCAATAGGCATTGGCCAACTGACTTACTATGTAGGATGTCTCTGTAGTAGATCAGTTTGTCCTCCCTCTCAGTGGGTGTAAAAAAGGCCCCCATTTTGTGGCAGTAGCGAGGGTCCAATAAGATGGAGAGCCAGAAGTCATCCCGAAGCTGAATGGTGACAATTCGGCAGTCACTACACAAGCAAGTGAGCATGCATCGTGCTATTTGTGCAAGTGACTCGGAGGAACTCCCTACCTCCATCTCCACGGTGTGTCTGGGTCCCCTGTCTCGCCTTCCTCACAACCCTCTAGCTCCTCTTGCTGCTCCTGCTCCTCCTCTCCTGTCAGATGACTAGAAAAACCGCCCATTTGGTGAAATCTAAACTGTGCTCCACTGTGCCCCTACCCCTCCTCCAGTTCAGACCCCACAGGGCTCATGTGGCCATGAGATGTAGGTGCTACGTCTCCATTGCCCTGTCCAGCCATCATTTCCAACACGTGTTTTAGAAGATAAAGCAGTGGAATAACGTTGTTCATCCCGTAATCCTGGCGACTTACTAATAATGTGGCTTCCTCAATGGGCCTGAGCAAACGGCAGGTGTCACGTATGAGCTGCCACTGGTTGACATTGAAGTTACACAGGGGAGTACCCCTATCCGCTTGGATCATCAAGAAATCAGTGATGGCTTTTCTCTGTTCGTATATGCGGTCCAACATATGTGTTACGCCGAGCGCTCCGGGTCCCTGCTCCTCCCCGGAGCGCTCACGGCGTCTCTCTCCCTGCAGCGCCCCGGTCAGACCCGCTGACCGGGAGCGCTGCACTGACATTGCCGGCGGGGATGCGATTCGCACAGCGGGACGCGCCCGCTCGCGAATCGCATCCCAAGTCACTTACCCGTCCCGGTCCCCGGCTGTCATGTGCTGGCGCGCGCGGCTCCGCTCTCTAGGGCGCGCGCGCGCCAGCTCTCTGAGGCTTAAAGGGACAGTGCACCAATGATTGGTGCCTGGCCCAATTAGCTTAATTGGCTTCCACCTGCTCCCTGGCTATATCTGCTCACTGTCCCTGCACTCCCTCGCCGGATCTTGTTGCCTTGTGCCAGTGAAAGCGTTTAGTGTTGTCCAAAGCCTGTGTTACCTGAACTCCTGCTATCCATCTTGACTACGAACCTTGCCGCCTGCCCCGACCTTCTGCTACGTCTGACCTTGCCTCTGCCTAGTCCTTCTGTCCCACGCCTTCTCAGCAGTCAGCGAGGTTGAGCCGTTGCTAGTGGATACGACCTGGTTGCTACTGCCGCAGCAAGACCATCCCGCTTTGCGGCGGGCTCTGGTGAACACCAGTAGCCTCTTAGAACCAGTCCACCAGCACGGTCCACGCCAATCCCTCGCTGACACAGAGGATCCACAACCTGTAAGCCGAATCGTGACAGTAGATCCGGCCATGGATCCCGCTGAGGTGCCGCTGCCAAGTCTCGCTGACCTTACCACGGTGGTCGCTCAGCAATCGCAGCAAATTGCCCAACAAGGACAGCAGCTGTCGCAGTTGACCGCCACGTTACAGCAACTTCTGCCTCTGCTACAGCAGCAACCATCTCCTCCGCCAGCTCCTGCACCTCCTCCGCAGCGAGTGGCCGCTCCTAGCCTCCGCTTGTCCCTGCCGGACAAATTTGATGGGGACTCTAGACTCTGCCGTGGATTTTTGTCTCAATGTTCCCTGCATATGGAGATGTTGTCGGACTTGTTTCCTACAGAACGGTCTAAGGTGGCGTTCGTAGTGAGCCTTCTTTCAGGAAAGGCCTTGTCTTGGGCCACACCGCTCTGGGACCGCAATGATCCTGCCACAGCCACAGTCCAGTCCTTCTTCGCTGAAGTCCGTAGTGTCTTCGAGGAACCAGCCCGAGCTTCTTCTGCCAAGACTGCCCTGCTGAACCTGGTCCAGGGTAATTCTTCAGTGGGCGAGTACGCCATCCAATTTCGTACTCTTGCTTCCGAATTATCATGGAATAACGAGGCTCTCTGCGCGACCTTTAAAAAAGGCCTATCCAGTAGCATCAAGGATGTGCTGGCCACACGAGAGATTCCTGCCAACCTGCAAGAACTTATCCATTTGGCCACCCGCATTGACATGCGTTTTTCTGAGAGACATCAGGAGCTCCGCCAGGAAAAAGACTTAGATCTCTGGGCACCTCTCCCACAGCATCCTTTGCAGTCTACGCCTGGGCCTCCCGCCGAGGAGGCCATGCAAGTGGATCGGTCTCGCCTGACCCAGGAAGAGAGGAATCGCCGTAGGGAAGAAAATCTTTGTCTGTACTGTGCCAGTACCGAGCATTTCTTGGTGGATTGCCCTATCCGTCCTCCACGTCTGGGAAACGCACGCACCCAGCTCACGTGGGTGTGGCGTCTCTTGGTTCAAAGTCTGCTTCTCCACGTCTCACGGTGCCCGTGCGGATTTCTCCTTCATCCAACTCCTCCCTCTCAGCCGTGGCCTGCTTGGACTCTGGTGCCTCTGGGAATTTCATTTTGGAGTCTTTGGTGAATAAGTTCTGCATCCCGGTGACCCGTCTCGTCAAGCCGCTCTACATTTCCGCGGTCAACGGAGTTAGATTGGATTGCACCGTGCGTTACCGCACTAAACCCCTCTTAATGTGCATTGGACCCCACCACGAAAGGATTGAATTTTTCGTCCTTCCCAACTGCACCTCTGAGGTCCTCCTCAGTCTGCCATGGCTCCAGCTTCATTCTCCCACCCTTGACTGGACCACCGGGGAGATCAAGAACTGGGACTCTGCTTGCCATAAGAAATGCCTCTCCCCCCCTCCCAGTCCCGTCAGGCAAGCCTCAGTGCCTCCTCGTACACCTGGTCCCCCCAAGGCTTATCTGGACTGTGCCTTGCCTCCTCATGGCCCCCGTCCTGGTGACACCCTGTCCCGTGCCATGTTTCACCCCCTGCCCTCCCTCCCCATTCCCACTCCTGCTGTACGGCCTGCCTTTGAGGAAACCCTTCAATCACTCCCAGTGTCCTCATCCCATGGGAAGCAGTTGCCGGACAAAGAAAGGGGGAGACCTAAGGGGGGGGGGGGGTACTGTTACGCCGAGCACTCCGGGTCCCTGCTCCTCCCCGGAGCGCTCACGGCGTCTCTCTCCCTGCAGCGCCCCGGTCAGACCCGCTGACCGGGAGCGCTGCACTGACATTGCCGGCGGGGATGCGATTCGCACAGCGGGACACGCCCGCTCGCGAATCGCATCCCAAGTCACTTACCCGTCCCGGTCCCCGGCTGTCATGTGCTGGCGCGTGCGGCTCCGCTCTCTAGGGCGCGCGCGCGCCAGCTCTCTGAGACTTAAAGGGCCAGTGCACCAATGATTGGTGCCTGGCCCAATTAGCTTAATTGGCTTCCACCTGCTCCCTGGCTATATCTGCTCACTGCCCCTGCACTCCCTCGCCGGATCTTGTTGCCTTGTGCCAGTGAAAGCGTTTAGTGTTGTCCAAAGCCTGTGTTACCTGAACTCCTGCTATCCATCTTGACTACGAACCTTGCCGCCTGCCCCGACCTTCTGCTACGTCTGACCTTGCCTCTGCCTAGTCCTTCTGTCCCACGCCTTCTCAGCAGTCAGCGAGGTTGAGCCGTTGCTAGTGGATACGACCTGGTTGCTACTGCCGCAGCAAGACCATCCCGCTTTGCGGCGGGCTCTGGTGAACACCAGTAGCCTCTTAGAACCGGTCCACCAGCACGGTCCACGCCAATCCCTCGCTGACCCAGAGGATCCACAACCTGTAAGCCGAATCGTGACAATATGGAGGGTGGAATTCCAACGTGTGGCAACATTGCAAAATCAGACTATTTTGGGGGATACCATTCTGACGCTGCAGCTCAAGGAGGGTGTGCTTTTCGCTGTTAGAGTGGCTGAAGTGCATGCAAAGTTTCCTTCCCATTTTTAGGATGTCTTGCAAATGGGGGGAACAGATTTAACACATGTGCAATGCAGGGCGCATGGTTCAGCCTTCCCTGTCGCAGCGCAGACAAGATGTTCTTCCTGTTGTCAGTCACCATGGTTCCCATTTCCAGTTATTGTTGAGTAAAGCCATGCTCAGATTTTTTTAGGAATGACTTTTAGCAGTTCCTCCCCTGTGTGACTCCGTTTGCCAAGGCAAACCATGTGAACAACAGCATGACACCACCGTGCCCTGCACACATGGTATGTTGAAGGGGCATTGAGACCTGTCCGTGCAGTGGAGGCTGTGGACAAGGTGGAGGATGAGGAGGCGGAGTCGCACACTGTCACAGGAGCAACGGCCTGAGAGCATGGAGGAGGAAGAGGCATGACCTGTCCAAGTTGGTGTTGGGGCTGTGCAGGAAACACATTCCCCCAGTGAGCCCTAAAGGACACGTATTGTCCCTGACCATAGTTACAGCTCCAGACGTCGGTGCTGCTGTGCACTTTGGTACACACCGACAGGCTCAAGGACTGGCCCACCTTCTCTTCCACAAAATTGTACAGAGCTGGTACTGCCTTCTTCGCTAAGAAATGACTGCTTGGCACTCTCCACCTCGGCTCAGCACAAGCCATTAGTTCTCTGAAAGGTGCAGAGTCCACCACTTGAAAACGGAGGGACTGCAGCACCAACAACTTGGACAGGAGAACATTCAGCTTCTGCACCGTTGGATGAGTGGGCCCATACTGTTGTCTCTTGGACATGGCTTCGCCAATGGGTTGTTGGCGGAATGACTGACTAAAAGTAAGAAAAGCAAGAGCATCTGGAGCGAGAGAAGGAGGGTATGAAACACAGCTCCCTTCGGCTGAGGTGGTGGAGCCTTGGCTGGTTGAAAGAGCGTGCCACTGGGTGATTCAGCAGGCTGGACCACCAACTCGAAGCCACGGTTCTCCCAGGCTGCTTTTTGGTGGCGCAGCATATGTTGACAAAGGGCCGTGGTGCCAACATTGGGACCCTGGCCACGCTTAACCTTCTGCTGTCACATCTTGCATGTGGCTATGTTACCCTCCTCCGGATACTTGATGAAAAACTGCCACACCGCCGAGTAGCTGATTTTCCAACCAATAGTCCGCACTAATTGACTGCTACTGCCGCCATCTCTAGGAACCCCTGTTCCACTACGTCCTGGGAATGTAAGCTGCTGCAAAGCAGGTGGTCTCCCCCAGGCACGTTTGGCTCCAGAATTTCCACTTCTGCCACCATGCTGACTGCCAACCATGCTACCACCTTGCTGGCTCAGCTGCTACCTCACGGGCAACCTGCAACTAGGCTTGTGCAATTGTACATGCCTAAGAAATTGTGAAAAACAAATTTTATTTTTCTTAAAACAAAATGTTTTTTCATTTAGAAGCAAGGGACCATTTAATAAAGTTTGTGTTTCACTTTTTTTCTCAATTTTTTACATTTTTTAGGTAGTACAACTACTCCCAGCATGGAACAGACTGTTCCATGCTGGGAGTAGTAGTACCTGTAGTAATAGACATATCGCCCCGGGTGTCAGTCATGTCACTCGATGCGATCGTCCATAATATAGTAGAGATGTGGAGCGGCTCTATACTGCGCTCGCATCTCTGTACTATACTCCAGCCAGTAATGTGAATAGAACATCACTCATTCATATTTTCCGCCCAGAGTGGTGATTGGACGGATGTTTGCAGCCAATCACCGCTCTCTGAGGGAAATATGAATGAGTGAGTGGCTGGCCAGAGTATAGTGCAGAGATGCGAATTAAGGAGAAAGCCACTCCATCTCTGCAATAGACAGGACTTACACTCGCTGCAATCTTAATGCAGGTACTACAGCTCCCAGCATGGAGCAGAGTGTGCTCCATGTTGGGAGTAGTAGTACCTGCAGGTAAGAAAAGATCTGTGATCTTTTCTTACCTGCAGGTACTACTACTCCCAACATGGAGCACACTCTGCTCCATGCTGGGAGCTGTAGTACCTGCATTAAGATCGCAGCGAGTGTAAGTTCTGACACCTGTTGCGATCTGTCTATTAATGCAGGCACTACAGCTCCCAGCATGGAGCAGAGTGTGCTCCATGTTGGGAGTAGTAGTACCTGCAGTTAAGGAAGGATCACAGCGGATGTCACTCCTGACACCTGCTGTGATCCTCCTGTATAGTGTATAGATGCGGGCGGCCGCTCTTCTATGGTCCCCTGCACTGACGTATATATATACACATATTCATATTTTCCTCAGAGTTGTGATTGGCGGGAACCATCTGGCCAATCACAGCTCTCTGTGGGAAATATGAATAGGTGTATATATACGGCAGTGCAGGGGACCATAGAAGAGCAGCCGGCCGCATCTATACATTATACAGGAGGATCGCAATGAACCCCGGGCGATCTGTCAATTAGTACAGGTACTACTATTCCCATCATGGAACAGTGTGTTCCATGCTGGGAGTAGTAATACTACCTAAAAAAATGTAAAAAAAGGAAGAAAAAAAGTGAAAAACACACACACACTACATTTTTATTATTGTCGGCTACATTTTTAGTGCCCTGCCCGCCCACATAAATTGATCCCTGTTTAAAAATGAATAAAAAATTTGTTATAAAAAAAATAAATTTTGTTAGATACAATTTTTTCCTTCACTACTGAATCTTTTTTATTTTCGTTTTTTAATGGTACCCTACGAAATTTTATTAAAAAGGTATCTCCATCTCCAATAACCATAAAACTAATAACAAAATCGTCCGAAAACTAACGATATGTATAACGAATAGATCCGAAATAACGAATTCATCCGAAAGCCAAACAGTTTCCGAATAGAACAAAAAAATATATACACAAATGCGTCCAAAAACAGAATAAAAGAATTACTGTGTCCGGAAGGTTTAACAGAACCGAAAAAAAATTTTAGCCGAAAAAAAACTAAACTAAACTAGACAAAATTTTGGGTTGTGCACATGTCTACCTGCAACCTTCTTCTGATGATGATGAAGCCCCTTCTGCACCCAGCTCCCAATTGCGATCGGCTTCATCATCATCATCAAGTGTCTGAAAGTCACTGATGTCCTCCTCAGGTTCCTCAACAGTGCCTGCTTCAGGACGCTGAACACTGGCAACACCATCAAGGGACTGTGATACCATTTACAGTTCTCCGTATAGATACTGTCCCAGTAAATAAATCAAACCGGTTTGAGGTCCTCCAAAAATTTGAGGTTTTTTGGATTTATAAATGCAACTCCCTGCAGCCCCTTGGTCTGAACGAGATCTCAGAAACCATATTAGTGTGACGTATACCACATCTCTACTGCACTAACATATATATATATGTGTGTGTATACATATGCATGTGTGTGTGTGTATATATATATATATATATATATATATATATACATATATATAATATACGTCACTATTCTTAATATCGCAGTTACTCTACCAACGAAACCAATCCATAATACAATTATTCTCATACCTTGTCAGATTACCACGTGACTGTTTCGTCACACCAGATAGCTAACAATTATGGTGACTCCGCTGCCTATCCACTCAATACTGGATACAGGGCACTATAATATTGTAATCTTACCTCTAATACGTTCATCATAATAACAACCATAATGACAGTCATTAACCTGGTCATCCACATCATATTGTAAGGGTTTTCCCTACTGAAATGGCTTTACCAGCTCCATTCACCACATGAAACATTACCTAGCTACCGGCTAACCCCGCCCACCGCTAGCTACGCTACAGTCTTCACATCGCTCTGTTTCAGAGCACTCATGTGCAGGAGCGCACAATACTTCGCCCCTTTTCCAGTTACATCACAGCCTGGGTTATCTCTTTCAGCGGACGTATCGCTGATTAGTACCACTCCTCTGATCGGCAAACCACGCCCCCTGCTAGCTGCGCTACAGCCATATAGCGCTCCTTAAACCCACACTTTGCAAACAGTGATCCATATTCTTACCTACTTCACAGGATTTGAGATCGGGTACACCGATCATCAATTGCAATACCTGACTTCCCCAAGCATACCCCTTACACCGATCGCGTTCTGTGCACACCAGCACCTACGCAAACGGCATAACATACGCAATAAACGTTAGCATACCTATAATGTCACACAGCACTATACAAATCTATAGTGATATGTTTAGACACATAATATCCAATTTTAACATAAGCAATATAATTGTTATTAGTTGTTCTTACACCCTTGCTTTGGATTTTAATATTTGACAGTTTTTATGTTTTTTCTAACTTATGTAATGTTTGTGAATACCAAAATGAATGTGACCTTTACCAGACTACTGAAAGGGTATTTCAGTGTCTTACTTACATCTTACCTGCAAGCACCTTACCTGAGGAAGGGTCTATTACGAATCAGAAACATATTGTTTTTAGTGCAATAAAATACCATTCAGACTTAGAAACGTGTCAGACTGCCTTCTTTGGAGATCAGCGCCTGGAAAAAGCTCAAGTTTTTCCTTTGAGACTGCCTTTCTACCGGACCAAGCGAAGCTACCACCGGATGAGCTGAGGCTGCAGGCTCCATACCTATATCTACATGACTTCTTAGGTGTTGTGCTCTTAGCGCAACACAATCTGGTAAGTGGCTCTCCACCTACTTACTTACATACCACTGTGACATACTTCACTAGGGGCGCGTATCGCTTTTTTTGTTTTCATTATATATATCAATATATGTTTATGGTAGCACTAGGTACCATACATCTTGGGAATTTCAAAATTCATCTTTTATTCTGAGAGATTGTGAGGCCCTATTGTCTTCTCATCTGCCGCCAACTCCAGGCTGTGCGATTCAGATACTATATGGTCTCCTCATGCTCCAGCCACCTCCAGGCTGTGTCATTCATCCACTATATGGTCTCCATATAATGACTGTGCATTGTAGGAAACATGTGGCTATCTTTGAGTTCCTCTCCCAGCATTATTGCTGTTGATACCAGACCAGTAATACATATAGTTACATAGTTAGTACGGTTGAAAAAAGACATATGTCCATCAAGTTCAACCAGGGAATTGAAGGGTAGGGGTGCGGCGCGATATTGGGGAAGGGATGGGATTTTATATTTCTTCATAAGCATTAATGTTATTTTGTTCCAGGAATGTATCTAATCCTGTTTTAAAGCTGTTAATTTTTCCTGCTGTGACCAGTTCCTGAGGTAGGAGGAATATTGCCAAGGACTAGCAGAAAAAGGGAACTGTGGATACTGACCACCGGCTGTTGGAATTGACTGACTATCCCAGGTGGTAGATTAACCATTTTGAAGTTCCTCAGTTCTAGTAGGCTTTAAGTCCTTCATTCTTTGTTGTGGTTCTTTAGTTGCAGAATTAATTTGTATCATGTTTTCCTGTTCCTCCAATGAGCTAATATCACTGGAACACATAATACTCATATTGTCATCTAATGAAGGATCCTTTTCTTCAGAGAACGTATCTATCATTTTATTATTTTGAATGTCAGGTGGTATTCTGACAATTTCTGAATAAAGGAATTTTGTCATCTGGGACACAGGTTAAAATAAGTATTTTTAAGCATACTGCAGTACATTTTCCTGCCCTCATTGGTGCATACCACATACCTACATCCAAAAGTAGTGTACAATTTTGTACCTGTTAATCTGTCAAGGGTCTATATACTGTGAAAGGACAGCCAATAGTACACACCTGCTGCTGTTCTAGACAAATACTGTTTTAAGCGAACTGAAACATATTGTACTCCCCTCATATACGCAATAAGTATGTCAGGCAGAGTAGAGAAATTTCAATTACTGAATCCATGATATCAATTTCAAAATCTTAAATTTAAAATTATAGATTTCAATGGTCTCGTCATGCTGCAGCCAACTCCAGGCTGTGCCATTCAGGCATTATATGGTCTCCTCATGCTTCAGCCAACTCCAGGCTGTGTCATTCAGCCAAAATATAGTTTACTGATGCTGCTAGGCCTGGGAATAAAAAATGTTGTTATAGTAGCACTAGCTACTCAAAATCTTCAGTTTAAATTTCAAACTTTGTCTTTTTTTCTTAGGGATTGTGAAGCCCTGGGGCCTCCTCATGCTTCAGCCAACTCCAGGCTGTGACATTCAGACACTATATGGTCTCCTCCTACTGATGCCACCTCCAGGCCCTGTCATTGTGCTGACATGTGACATGGGACTCCTTGTTAGATTAGGTCCTTTGTACCCACTCGCCGGGGACAGGGAAACTAAAACATATGAGTTAAAAGTTCCATTTCAAAATCCTCAAATTCAATTTCAAATTCTTAGATTTCTATTTAAATTTCTTGTATTTCAATGGTCTCCTCATGCTTCAGCCATCTTCAGGATGTACCATTCAGACACTACATGGGCTTCTTATGCTTTCCCCACCTCCAGGCTGTGTTATTCATCCAATATATCGTTTTCTGATGCTACTGGGACTGGAATATTAACTCCAAATATGTTCTGGTAGCACTAGCTAACATAAATGCTTAATTGAGATTTCAAGCTTGATCTTTAAATGTAAGTGGTTATGAAACCCTCTTGGGTACTGCTGATGCCTGCTCCTGACTGCTCCTGTGTCTTTTAGGAATTACTTGGCTTACTGATGCTTCTAGGCTTGGGCCTTACATTTTTGGATGTTTACCACTAGGTAAATACATGCTTAATAGAAATTTCAACATTGATCTTTCAATGTAAGGGGTTATGAAACCCTCTGGTGTACTGCTATTAATGCTGCTGCCAACTCCTGGCTGTGCCATTCAGACACTATATAATCTCCTTATGCTGCCAACACCTCCACGCTGTGTCATTCAGCCACTATATGGTCTCCTCATGCTTTAGCCTCATCCAATCTGTTTCATTCAGCCACTATATGGTCTCCTCATGCTGCCAACACCTCCACGCTGTGTCATTCAGCCACTATATGGCCTCCTCATGCTTCAGCCACATCAAAGCTGTGTCATTCAGTCTCTATATGGTCTCCTCATGCTGCCAACACCTCCATGCTGTGTCATTCAGCCACTATATGGTCTCCTCATGCTGCCAACACCTCCACACTGTGTCATTCAGCCACTATATGGTATCTTCATGCTGCCAACACCTCCACACTGTGTCATTCAGCCACTATATGGTCTCCTCATGCTGCCAACACCTCCACGCTGTGTCATTCAGCCACTATATGGTCTCATCATGCTGCCAACACCTCCACACTGTGTCATTCAGCCCCTATATGGTCTCCTCATGCTGCCAACGCCTCCACGCTGTGTCATTTAGCCACTATATGGTCTCCTCATGCTGCCAACACCTCCACGCTGTGTGATTCAGCCACTATATGGTCTCCTCATGCTGCCAAACACCTACATGCTGTGTTATTCAGCCACTATATGGTCTTCTCATGCTGCCAACACCTCCACGCTGTGTCATTCAGCCACTATATGGTCTCCTCATGCTGCCAACACCTCCACGCTGTGTCATTCAGCCACTATATGGTCTCCTAATGCTTCAGCATCATCCAAGCCGTGTCATTCAGCCACTATATTGTATTCTCGTGCTGCCAAAATCTCCACGCTGTGTCATTCAGCCACTATATGGTCTCCTCATACTGATGCCACCTCCAGGCGATGCTGGTAATCTGCATGTTATACTGAATTACAGTATTATTTCACTACCCCAGCACACTCCATATGTGTGTTAGAACATAACAAAGTGTTCTACAACCCTAAGTGTTCTACACCCCTCTCTGTAGGCCAGAAATAGCTGTTTTTAATATAGATGTACCGCAAATTAATTTGGATCACACCAAATTCTTCGAGAAATTCGGCGAATCTGCCAAATCGAATTTTTATAAAGTTTGCTCATCTCTAGTGTTAACCAATCGATGATGGCAGATGGGTTGCTGGTCGAGACACGACCGCTAGCTGATACCGGGAGATCAGGCCTCTTGCTGCGACTCCTGCTGCCACTCGCCCCTAGTCTCATGTGGCCTCTGCCTGCACCTGATGAATTTAGGCCTCTGCCACTCTTCTGTGCACGTCCTGGCACTTCTCTGCCTGACATACCGTATTTATCGGCATATAACATGCATTTTTTAGGCTAAAATTTTTAGCCTAAAGTCTATCTGCGTGTTATACGCCAATAAGCCGCTGCAGTTCAATGATTTAAAGGGGGTGCTTTAAATCAATGAATTGCAGCGGCTTTTGCAGGTCCAGAGACCTGCCATCGCTGCCCAATTCTCTGCCCCTGCCTATCCTGGGGTCCAGAGACTGCCGGCACCGCTGCCCCAGTGCCTCCCCCATCCCCGGTTTTTCTGACCCCGCAGAAGCCCCCAGGAAAGGCAGGGGGAGAGAGGCCGTCGCTGCCCGCTTCTCTCCCCCTGCCTTTCCTGTGGTCTAGAGCCCTGCTGCTGCCGCTTCTCTCCCCCTGGCTATCGGCGCCGATGCCCGTTCCCTCCCCCATCCCCGGTTTTATAATTACCTGTTGCCGGGATCGGGTCCGTGCTGCTTCTGGCTCCGGTGTGGCATCTCCTGCGTCGTTGCTATGCGCTGCGCTACGCAATGATGAGTGACGTCGTGTTGAATACGTCACTCGTCATTGCACCTCGCAGCACATAGCAACAACACAGGAGACGCCACACCGGAGCCAGAAGCAGTGCGGACCCGACCCCGGCAACAGGTAATTATAAAACCGGGGATGGGGGAGGCAATGGGGCAGGGGGAGAGAAGCGGCGTCGATAGCCAGGGGGGAGAGAAGTGGCAACAGCAGGGCTACAGACCCCAGGAAAGGCAGGGGGAGAGAAGCGGGCAGCGACGGCCTCTCTCCCCCTGCCTTTCCTGGGGGCTTCTGCGGGGTCAGAAACAGTGTATCGGAGTATACACATGCACACACACGCACCCTCATTTTACCAAGGATATTTGGGTAAAAAACTTTTTTTTACCCAAATATCCTTGGTAAAATGAGGGTGCATGTTATAGGCCAGTGCGTGGTATACCCCGATAAATACAGTACTTAGTGCGTATATGAGGGGAGTACAGTATGCTTCACTAGGCTTAAAACAGTATTTTTCTAAAACAGCAGCAGGTGTGTACTTTTGGCTGGCCGCTTACAGTATCTAGGCCCTTAAGACTTTATCAAGAACAAAATGGTACAACACTTAGGTGTACGTATGTGGTATGCAATTATGAGGGCAGTAGAATGCGCTCCACTACGCTTAACAGTATTTGTCTAGAACAGCAGCAGGTGTGTACTTTTGGCTGGCCTTTTACACTAACTAGGCCCTTAAGACTTTATCAGGTAAAAAATTGTACACCACTTAGATGTAGATATGTGGTATGCACTTATGAGGGCAGAAAAATGCGCTACAGTATGCTTAAAAAAGTATTTGAGTACAACACCAGCCGTTGATTACTTTTGCCTGGACTTTTACAGTATCTAGGCCCTTGAGAGTTTAACAGGTACAAAATAATGCACAACTTAGATGTAGGTATGTGGTATGCACTTATGAGGGGAGAAAAATGCACTACAGTACGCTTAAAAAAGTATGTGAGTACACCAGCCGGTGAGTACTTTTGCCTGAACTTTCACAGTATCTAGGCCCTTGAGAGTTTAAAAGGTACAAAATAGTACATCACTTAGATGTAGGTATGTGGACAGAAAAATGTGCTACAGTATGCTTAATTAAGTATTTGTGCACAACCTCAGTACACAACAGTGCTGCAGCACACAGTCGCTGTGTATTAAGCCCAAAATTGCACTCTCTCTCGCAATCTCACTCCTTTCCCTATCAGTGCTTCTAGGCAGGATTTGTGCTTCAGCTGAATCGCTGCTGTTCTTCTGTGCAACACACAGCTCTCTTCCCCTCTCTATAATACCTCAACAACACCAAAATAGTCCCCAGAGGATCTTAGGGACAACTATAGAAAATTCAACTCCTTGGAGAATTATCCCCTTAGGGATAACCCTTACTAAAAATCTCCCTAAATAATATTTAAAACTTAACCTTTATTTCAATGGCAAAAAGTTGAAAAAATGTGCTCAGTGGCCACTAGATGGCAGTGGTGCTTTAAACTTACAACTACTGTACTTTTTACGTTCCTCTAATCAATTTCTTTTGAGTCTGTTACACAGACTATTAGAAATAGACTGCTGGGTATGCATTAGGGTATGTTCACCCTGCGGAATCCCCGCAGGGGAAAAGTACGCATAGTGAACATTATCATCAGTGTGAATGGGTCTTCCGTGAGACCCGTTCACACTGTGGAATTTCAGCGGAGGACAATTCCGCCGCTGAAATTGTTCTGCGCAAAGAAGGAACATGTTCATTCTTTGCGCAGAAGTCCGCAAGCACTGCATAGCCGTCAATGGTGACGGCGTAGTGGCGCGCGGTCCTACCGCGACCGCCAGCTGCCAGTCTTAATCTCCGCTCGCGGAATTCTGCGAGCGGAGATTCCGTTCACACTCTGTAGTGTGAACATACCCTTATACCATCTACAGACTAGTATAACCAGCAGACCATTTGTTGAGGAACAAAGACAGAGTTGGGCTAAAAACGTATTCCTCCCTTCTCTCGCTGAGTTAGCTTGTTCAAACATATGAGGCAACACACAGCTCTCTGCCCCTCTGTAATACAACGCAGTAGACAGTGACTGGGAGGTTATTCGCTGCAGTAAGAATTCTTTTATGTAAAAAATGCACTGTTCTCTGTCCAACAGAATGCTGACATGATTAGGAGTTGAAACCCTGCTGGAAAAAGCTTTTCTGTGTAACACACAGCACTGTCCTATCTCTCTGCAGTGAAAGGATGAAGTGACTAGCCGGAATATGGATGCCGATTATATAGGGTTGTTATATCACAGGGGTGACTGTCTGCTGATAGGCTGCATCCTGCATGTGATTCAGGGTCTACCCTTGTTCCCATTTTCCCAGGATTCCTTGTCACATGTCCTCACATGTGGATCCGCCATTTTTGATGCCCTGGAGTCTGGATTGCACTATATGGAGTTTAATGAAGCCATTCGCGCAATAGAATTACAGCGATATTCGCATTTGTTACAAATCTAAATTTTCATGAAATTCGTAACGAATTCGGATTCATCAGATTCGATTCGCTCATCTATATTTCTGGCTTTTTTTTTTTTTTTTTTTTTTTTTATATATAAAAGCTTTCTATATGGCCCAAGCTTGTCAGATGTTTCTCCATTTGACACCTGAATGGTCAGGCTTTTTCATCAGTCTAAATAAAATCATCCTTAAATCACCATTGTTGAGATTTATGTTGATTATAGCAACCAATTAGATTGCTTCTTTAATTTTTTCAAAGGCTTCTGAAAAAAATTAAGAAGCGATCTGATTGGTTGCTATGTGCAACTCAGCAACTTTTCCACTGGACAGGCTTTGAGAAATCTCCCCCATGTCCCTTCCACACATCCCTCTTTCCCCCAAGAAAGTTATGGGGTTTTTTTTGTAAACAATTTAACCCCCTTGGACCATGCCATCCCTAGCAGGCATAATTTCCCTATTTTTCCTTTTTTTTCCTTTTTTTTTTTTTTTTTAACGGGAACTTGGCACAATTGGCTTACCACATGTTAGGCTTTATTTTTTTAATCACCTTTCTTGTTAAAAATCATTAACACTTTCATACACTATTGTAAAGTAAATTTTTTTTTTTTTACAAACATTGGAAATGTTGCCTTGAAGATTTTATCATTAAAATATTCATTTAAATATCCAATATTGATTTAGTATCAAATTTGTACAAGTTGTGTGATGCCAATTTATCCATTCTTAATATTTCTGTTTCTACTTCGTCCTTTTAGGTGACTGGCAACTTTGAACATCTCTTTGGCCGTTAAAATGAAAGGGTTCCATTATCTATCTAGAAAATATGGCGTAATATTTCGCGAAAAGTAAATGCTATTGGAGTTGTCAAATGCACAGAAGCTAAATTGCAGTGTAAATGTATGACTGTAAGAGTCAAGTCAAAGAGAAGTTGTCCACACTCAAAAAAAACGTGAGGCGGAAGACCATCATGTAAAAAGCTAAATGAAGTTGAAGAGATGGTATCCAAAACCTTTCAACACGAACAAATAAGGCATAGGGAAATATGACGTTATGGCTCGCTTAGAAGGTAAATATATGATAATTTTGTGTAAACTAGCAATATTCCCTGCTAATTTTAAAATGTAGCCTTACCTGTACCTTATTAAAAACAATTTTATCTTGTTTAATCTTTGACAGGGTGTTCTTACATTATTGTCGCATAACCAAACAAACAAGGAAGCAACCTTATTGTTAACATTTTAAAGCATTAAAGGTGTGTGGCAACACAGGTGAAAGGGCAGTTACATCTGGCATATTATTTAATGACTACCTTATTTAATTTTTTTTATTCTACTCTACTTCAAGGGTTTAAATTGGAGATGAGCGAATCGAATCGGACAAAGTCAAATTCGTTCCAAATTTCATGAAAAATTTGATTCAGGCCAAATCCAAACTTCGACTTGATTCAAAATAAGGAAATTCTCCAATAGTTACACCCCTGCAATCGTCCTATATAATGTATAGATGCGAGCGGCTTTCTCCCACACTCACATCTCTGAAATAGATAGGACGATCGCAGCGGGTGTTAGGAGTGACACCTGCTGTGATCTGTCCTTAACTGCAGGTACTACTGCTTCCAACATGGAGCACACTCTTCTCCATGCTGGGAGCTGTAGTACCTGCATTAGCAGACAGATCGCCGCGGGGGTCACTTCTGACACCCAATGCGATCGTCCAGTATAATGTATAAATGCGGGCGGGTGGCTGCTCTTCTCTGGTCCCACTGTAGTATGAGTATATGCTGTATATATATATATATATATATATATATATATATATATATATATATATCTATTATTCATATTTCTTGCAGAGAGCTGTGATTGGCTGGAACCATTTGGCCAATCACAGCTCTCTGTGGGAAATATGAATAAATGATGTGAATTCTATTCACATCAGTGACCAGACGGAGTACAGTGCAGTGATGCGAGTGCAGAAGAAAGCCGCTCCATCTCTCCAATATATAGGACAATCGCATCGGGGCAATCTGTCTATTAGTACAGGTATTACAGCTCCCATCATAGAACAGTCTGTTCCATGTTGGCAGCAGTAGTACTACCTAAAAAATAAAAATAAAAAGTGAAACACACACTTTATTAAACACAATAATAAAATACATTACTAATATAAAAATAATAATAATAATAATTATAAAAAATATATTATTTTTACATTTAAATGGCCCCTTTCTACATTTTTATTATTGTTGGCTGCATTTTTAGTTCCCTGCCTGCCCACATAAATTGATCCCTGTTTAAAAATTAACTTTTTTTTTTTTTTTTTTCAATTTTCAGGAGCGGGCAGGGACCAGAAAATTCAGTGCTCAATATTAAAAATGAATGAGGAGTGCATTTCATATTTTTTTTCCTAGTTTTTGTTCTAAATCATGTTTTTTTTTTATAATCACTTTACTTTTTTAGACCCATTTATTAAATTTTTTTGGGCATTTAGATGTGCTGCCATGAATAATTGCGGGGGTCAGAGACGAGCCGAGGACAGGGACATCAGTAATATGTATAACATTCAAACATTCCCAAAAAGGGAAAGGTTACACGTAGTAAGTGAGTGGTCACCCTACCAGTTTTGTCAAATCAAACCTACACAAAAGAAGGAAGGGTGGTCGTATTAAGGGTTAGACTGTGTCACTGTCTTAATTTGTTTCCAAACATCTGTATTTTATTTTTATAATAACATTTTATTTTCTGTTGCTTCTATTGTTTTGTAAGTGTCAATTATTTTAAGTACTTATCAGCTGGTTTAGGTTCTACATGTTTTTTTTTGTTTGTTTTTTTCCCCCTAAATTTCTGCTATATGACCACAATGCTCTCTGCTGACACCTCTGTCTGTCTCAGGAACTGTCAAGAGCAGGAGCAAATTACCATATCAAACCTCTCCTGCTCTGGCCAGTTCATGACATGAACAGAGGTGTCAGCAGAGAGCACTGTGGTCACACAGCAACTCATAAGTACTTTCTTGCAACATTTAGCAAATCTAAAAATAAAAATTGTAACCGGAGTAACCCTTTAAAGGGCTTGTTTCCATACGGTAATTTATTTCTGTGTTCATAGGTCAAGCGGATTGTCTGTTGTTGACCCTTGGAAATTGTTTTAAGTCAGGATCATGTGTTAGCCAAGCTTTTACCTTAAAGGACAAGTCTCAATGTAAAATATTAATTCCCTATTATAAGGATATTTTCTAAGTTTTAGATCGCTGAGCCCCCCCCCCCCCCGTAATCTCCAGTATAGAGCCCCTGTGCTGTAGCACAGGAGCGCATCACGACCCGCACCAAAAGCGGACACAGCAAAAATACCTCTATAAAGCTTTATAGGAGAGCCTAACATTGCCAAACGGCTCTCCCATATGTCTAAGTTTCCATTTTTTTTTCTTGAATTTTTTAGAAAAGTGCCACTGCAGTTTTTGAACCAAAGCCAGAAGTATATTTAAATGGAATCGGACATATAAAGGACGGACTTACACTTCTCCTCCCTAATGGATCCACTTGTGACTTTGGATCAAAAACTGCAGTGGCAGTTTTCTAAAAACTGCAACAAATAAAGCCAAGTTTAAAATGAACTTATAACTAAATTGAGGGAGTGTGGCAGCCTCCACTTTGGCCGGGGGTGGTGACGTGTTCCTGTGTTACAGCACAGGGGCTACATACAGGATGTTGCGGGGGGGGGGGGGGGGCATCGCTCGCCCCTCCTATCAAAAACTTAGCTCATATCCATTTATATGGATAAACCTTAATAAAATGGGAATGGTTGGTGATATTAACTTCCTATTTGTGGCACATTAGTATATGTGAGGGGGGAAACTTTTCAAGATGGGTGGTGAACATGGTGGCCATTTTGAAGTCGGCCATTTGAATCACGCTTTAGTTTTTTCAATAGGAAGAGGGTCATGTGACACATCAAACTTATTGGGAATTTCACAAGAAAAACACTGGTGTGCTTGGTTTTAACTTTATTCTTTCAGGAGTTATTTACAAGGTTCTCTTTGTTTACAGACATTGACATGTCGTCGAGGTTAACACGTGAGGAGCAGATAGAAATTGTGTTAATGTCTGGTGAACGCAGTAACCGGGTCTTGCAGCAGATTTCAATGCAAGACACCCTACGAGACCACCCATCTCCCATGCTACAGTTAGCAAACTGCTTGCTAAGTTTCGTGAAACTGGTTCAGTGTTGGATTTGCCAAAATGTGGACGCATGAAATCTGTCTCTAATGAAGAAACATCAGTGGCTGTCCTAGCTTCATTCAGCAAGAGCCCTCGCCGCATGTCACTGGAGAGTGGCATTAGTCGAACATCCCTTCGGCGGATATTAGCTACTCACAAATGGCACCCTTACAAACTCCAGCTACTGCAGCATCTCAACGAGGATGACCCAGATCGGCGCACTGAATTTGCAGAATGGGCGAAACAAAAATTGGAACAGGACCCTCAGTTTATGCAGAAGATTTTGTTCAGTGATGAGGCAGACTTTTATGCGAATGGTGACGTTAACAAACAAAACCACCGCTATTGGTCTGACACTAACCCACATTGGATAGATCCCTCCATGACTGTTGCAACACAAAAATTGATGGTATGGGGTGGTATATCGGGTACAAAGGTAGTGAGGCCATTCTTCATCAATGGAAACCTCAAGGCCACTGGCTATGCGAAATTGCTACATGATGATGTGTTTCCCTCTTTATGCACTGAAGCTGGCACGTTCCCTGAGTTTTTCCAGCAAGATGGTGCACCACCACATTATGGGTGTCAGGTCCGAGCATTCCTAGATGAACAGTTTCCTGGAAAGTGGATTGGTTGTCGTGGGCCAGTTGAATGGCCCCCAAGGACTCCCGATCTGACCCCCTTAGACGTTTATCTTTGGGGTCATCTGAAGGTAATTGTATATGCTGTGAAGATACGAGATGTGCAGCACCTGAAACTACGGATACTGGAAGCATGTGCTAGCATTTCTCCTGTGGTGTTGCTATCAGTGTGTGAAGAGTGGGAGAAGAGGGTTGCATTGACAATCCAACATAATGGGCAGCACATTGAACACATTTTGTAAGTGGTCAGAAACTTGTAAATAACTCATGAAAGAATAAAGTTACGTTAAAACCAAGTACATCATTGTTTTTCTTGTGAAATTCCCAATAAGTTTCATGTGTCACATGACCCTCTTCCCATTGAAAAAACAAAAGTTGGATTCAAAATGGCCGACTTCAAAATGGCCATCATGGTCACCCATCTTGAAAAGTTTTCCCCCCTCACATATACTAATGTGCCACAAACAGGAAGTTAATATCACCAGCTGTTCCCATTTTATTAAGGTGTATACATATAAATGGCCCACCCTGTACTTTGGATAGGGGATAAGTATTTAACCTGTTGGGGATGGAGGGCGTACCTGTGCAGGGACCCGTGGCTAATAGCACGTGGCACTAATCGCCATGTCTAAAGTGAAAGTAAAATGTTGCTGGTTAGCTCAGGGGGCTGTTTGGGATCGCCACAGCAAAATCGCTGCATCCCGAACAGCTGTAGGACAGCAGGAGGGTCCCCTTACCTGCTTCCTGTTGTCTGATCGCCAAATGACTGCTCAGTGCCTGAGATCCAGGCATTAGCAGTCAAGCGGCAGAATCATTGATCAATGGTTTCCTATGAGAAACCATTGATCAATGTAAAAGATCAGTGTGTGCAGTGTTATAGCCCCCTATGGGAGCTATAACATTGCAAAAAAAAAAAGTGTAAAAAAAAAGTTAGATCATTTAACCACTTCCCTAGTAAACGTTTGAATCACCCCGCTTTTCCCATTTAAAAAACAAACAAACAGTGTCAATAAAGATAAACATATGTGATATCGCCGCATGCGGAAATGTCCGAATTATAAAAATTAATTTTTAATTAAACCGCACGGTCAATGGCCTACACGCAAAAAAATCCAAAGTCCAAAATAGCGTCTTTTGGGTCACTTTTTATATCATGAAAAATCAATAAAAAGCTATTAAAAAGTCCAATCAATACAGTACCGCTAAAAACGTACGATCACGGCGCAAAAGATGAGCCCTCATACCGCCCTGTATGCGGAAAAATAAAAAAGTTATAGGGGCCAGAAGATGACAATTTTAAACGTATACATTTTCCTGCATGTAGTTATGATTTTTTCCAGAAGTACGACAAAATCAAACCTATATAAGAAGAGTATCATTTTAATCATATGGACCTACAGAATAAAGAGAAGGTGTCATTTTAACTGGAAAATGTACTGTGTAGAAACGGAAGCCCCAAAAATTACAAAATTACGTTTTTTCGTCAATTTTGTGACACAAGGATTTATCTTTCCGTTTTGCTGTAGATTTTTGGGTAAAATGACTGATGTCATTACAAAGTAGAATTGGTGGCACAAAATATAAGCAATCATATTTATTTTTAGGTGCAAAATTGAAAGGGTTATGCTTTTTAAAAGGTAAGGAGGAAAAAACTAAAGTGAAAAAACTGAGAAACCCTCCATTCCATTCTGGGCCTAAAAGGAACCCCTTTTTTTCAGAAAAAAATAAAAATAAAATAAAAAACAATACATTAGCTATATTTTAAAAAAATATATAACTTTCTCCATTTCTTGAGATCACATTGCCTACTGTCCAATCATCACCATTTTGATGATTCTAAGTAAGAGTCACATTTTTAGATACTTTTTGTGACAAAACAAACAAAAAATCTAAAAAGCATACCTCAATGTGAAAAATAAAAAATGTTCACATTGTTGATCACAAATCTTGACTCTAGGGCAAATAATTCTGATTAACATTTAAAATAAATGTAAAAAATATATATAAAAAAAATAGAAAGAGCACTTTGGCAGATGTTCAAGCTTTACAAAAAAAAAAGAGAAAAAAAAGAAAAGTGTTCAATCATGGTGAGTTCAACATCTTTCACAATACATAATTTATTATGGTCAATTTTTAACAAATGGGTTTCAAAAGGACTGGGTCACTTAAAGACCAAGTGCCTTTGTTACTGAGGAAAACACAGTCTGCCTGAAGTGGCCGTGCAAAAACCTTCATGTTGACGAAGCAGACCCCCCCCCCCCCATCTAACCCCTGGAGAGACAGGGAGGGGGCATGTCTGAACACCTTCCTGCAGGGATTGTCATTTCAAGTAGATTAACATAACCATTCCTTGACCCCCCCCGCACCTTAATCGCCGCAACAGAAATAATTCAAGATTACACAGGATATAAAGGATAACAGCTAATTTTTCATGTTAAAAAGGACTTAGTTTTGTAAAGAGTGTGGATTATTATACAACACACCAAGATATGTCCGTTTATCTTTTTTTTAGCTAGTATGTTGAATTTACTTACCGTGCTTGGTCCTTGCTCTGCAACATACGTTTCTACATTGGCAGCCTCATCCTCTGCAATATTTTGTACACTTGGTTTTAAGAAATGTGTTAACCATTATTTTCCATCCTCTCCAAGTTTTGTGTCTGTAGTCACTGTTGACTTAACCTTTTCCTGCAAAACCTTTCTGCGCAGACTTTTAGGTAATTTAGGTTGCAGCACATTTAAGTCCGAGAAACGCTTGGCTATTTGTTGTGGGCTGTGTGAGTTTCCAAAACTGGATTTTTAAGCGGCAGGCTAGTCTTCTCTTAATCATGGTTTTTTGTTTTTAAGATTTTCCAAAATCAGAGGACTCATAATGCCTTTCATCCAAAAAATTTACCATGTACTCCAGCTCTGCCCAGGTGAATGGTGGTGAGCGCACTGTGACAGTGCGTGTACCTTAAAAAGAAAGAGAAATAACAAATGTAGATACTTAGGCCTAAAATGGATGACAAGACTTTTTATTTCATTTTGCAGGTTAAAGATTACCTTCACCACAATGACCCCTTGAAAAATGCCTAACAACACAATATGGATAAACTCGCCAACCTATCTTGATTTGGCTTCATTAACCCACACGCATTGATTGAACTGTGTCTTGGCCTTCATGCACACACAGATAACACCATGATCATGCATACAGCTGCAGGGGATCCTGTACTCCCTTGGCACGTTAATTTCATTTAAAAATAATCAAAGGGGTAGTATGTTTTTTGTTAATTTTGTCTGATAAAAAAAGCACCCTAAATTAACAATGATTATGTGAAATGAAATGCCTTGGATTTAAAAAAAAAAAAAAAACCAACACTTTCCAATAAATATAATCTGATGTATCCTAACGTTTTTATTTTTCTATGAACATTTTTTAAATGTTTAGACAAGGTAGGAAAATCAAGACTAATTTATAGTTTAAGCCATGTAAAGATACTTGTTGTCAAGTGTACCTACCTTCTTGCAAAGTGGATGGAATTGCTACTTTTTAGCCTGACATCTTGTCCTTTTTGTATTATGTTTGTGTAATTGACAGGTCTTGTTTAAAAATTTCAAAAAAAAATACTTTCACTGGTGTACAGTTGGAACAATAAAAAAAAAAAACCTTAACTGTGTTTGTAAAGCCTGGGGCACCCATACAGCAACAGCATTCTGGCACAAAGATAAAGGATTAACCTTGACAATAAATAAAAGTGGGAATCCCTTTTAGAAAGCAAAATTTACAGTTACATGGTTTAAGCACTATAACACAAATGAGCTAAATACAGTGCTCTCGGATGACACTTGTCTCCCTAGCTTGACCTGACCAGAGGAATATAATTAGGCTAAGGGTATGGTTGTGCCCTGTGGAAATGTCATGACCAGACAGAGGGGTCATCCCATCATGAAAACCTTTAAGAGTGTTTATATTTGAACATTGAAACAATTGGAACACTACCAAGTAAGGTTTTTTTTTTTTTTTTTGCAGGAGGTTGATTTGCTACCAAGTTTAATATGTGCTGCCATTCACCAACATTCAAGGCTTGGCCCTGCACGTCGAAGGATCCGTCGACATCCATAACATTTTAAAGCCAGATTGTCCTTAGACAGCCTAATGGAGTTGAAAGCTCATCTCAACTTTAGGCTGAGCAAACCAGCTATTTACCAACTAATGCACAAAATAGAACAACAGAAGAAAACCAACCAATCTCCTGCCCTATGTGGGTTGACCAAACTTCTATCTGTACTGTACTTTATGAGCTCAGGGATCCGACACTGATGTGCATCTAGATTTGGCATAAGCCAACCAACTTTTTCTAGAATTATTGGGGAGGTCTTGAAAAGCATGTTAAGTGTAGCACACCATTACATACGCTTTCCACATACTACAGCGGAAATGAATCACTACAAAGAGGCCTTCTACAATTACACTGGAATGCCGAATATAGTCGGATTAATTGATTGTACACACATTGCACTTGTTCCCCTGGCCCGTAATGAACATATCTATCATCATCGAAAGATGTACCGTTCATTAAATGTGCAGGTCGATGTTGGTCCATACCTTAACATTATAGATGTGGTACCTAATTTTCCAGGCTTCTGTCACGACACATTTATTTTGAGAAACTCTGAGCTTTATGCACCGTTTGAAAGAGGTGTATATGGAGACCCATGCCTATTAGGTAAGTGCCTACTAAAATCAAATACGCTTAAACTATAGAGCAATTGAATTAATAACACCCTGTCCTCCATACTTACTTTGGGCAAATGTTTACTTAAAAAAAAAAATATATATATATATATGTTTTTATTTTTATCTCTACAGGGAACAATGAATATCGTCTCAGTAGATGGATGCCCACACCATACTTAAATCCAAGGAATCGGGCTGAGGTCAAATTCAACAGATCACACAAAAAAAAACATTTGATGATTGAACATACTTTTGACCTACTAAAGAGCTGATTTCGGTGCTTAGACTTCACGGGTGGTGCCCTGCTTTATAAACCAAATACAGCATGTGAGATAATAATTGCGTGTTGAATGCTGCATAATATTGCAGAACAACATCAGGTGCCCATGGAAATAGCCAAGAACTTGAGGGAGGAAATAGCAGCACCTTTTGAAACACAAGAGGAGGATCCTGCTTCTCTCTGTCAGACAGCATATTACAGAAACATTTTTTAGAGAATAGCAAAATAATTGAACCAGATATAAAAATTGACATTAGCATCTACTTTGATTTTAGTAAAAAAAAAAAAAAACATGCATCTGATGGAATGTTTTATTTGTGATGTGAGAAAATTGTACAGAAGCTAAGTTGACGTTTACTTTGACAATAGAATGATTTCAAAAAGCATCCTTCAGTTTTTCAAGCCTAAAAACATGTTACAAACATAACTGCATAACATTTATGCAAAAGGATAAGATATAAATGCATTTAAAGGGGTACTCCGCCCCTAGACATCTTATCCCCTATTCAAAGGATAGGTTATAAGATATCAGATCGCCGCGGTCCCACTGCTGGGGACCCCCGGGATCGCCGCTGCGCCACTGAGCTATCAATACTGCACAGAGCGAGTTCGCTCTGCACGTAATGACGGGCAATACAGGGGCCGGAGCACCGTTACGTCACGGCTCCGCCCCTCGTTACGTCACGGCCCGCCCCCTCAATACAAGTCTATGGGAGGGGCGGTCATCATGCCCCCTGCCATAGATTTGAATTAAGGGGACGGGCCGTGATGTCGCGAGGGGAGGAGTCATGACATCACGCTGCTCCCCAGTATCGCCCGTCATTACGCACAGAGCGAACTCGCTCTGTGCAGCAATGATAGCGCAGTGCTGCAGCGGCGATCCCGGGGGTCCCCAGCAGCGGGACCCTGGCAATCTGACATCTTATCCCCTATCCTTTGGCTAGGGGATAAGATGTCTAGGGGCGGAGTATCCCTTTAAGCATGATTAAGTAAGAACTCGCACAATATAAGTTCACAGTCAACAATGTCAACATTTTCATGTGTAAAGATTACACAAGTTTTGAAAAGCAAAGCTAAAAAAAAGTTACCCAAAAGGTCAGAAATAACTACCCAAAATTTAAATTGTGTAGGCATAAATTTATATGATAAATAGTAAATCAGGTGGTTGGGTAGCAGTGCATATTAAATACAATTTAAATTTAAAAAGCAGGTGAAAAAAATTGCCTAAAATGCAGACTTGGAGAAGAGAGGACCTTTGTAGAAAATGACTATGTTCAAAGCAATAACAATAAAAAATATCCCTCACATGTCCAAATTAATTAAAAATTAAACAAAAATAGTACATGTAAAGAAAGGCTGACTAAAGGGCTCAAAATCACCCACCAGCTTGTTAACATAGCCTCAGAGAGGCAAATAACTTGGCTGTTGTTGTGAACATCATAAAAAAAACTCAGTTTTTATGAACTTTTACTTTTTACAATCTCATACTTTTCCGTGTGTTATACTCCGAGAGATTTTGGAATTTACTCAGGATCACGGCCCATTTCTGTCAAACCACGCCCATTTGGTGTGTTTTCAAAAACACTCGGAGAGTTTGCAAAAATATGTTTGTTTTTTTTGCACAAAGTGTCGCATACATCGTGCCACAGAATATTAGGCGCATAACCCAATAAAAAACACTTGGGTTCACTTTAGTGAATCAGGGCCATTATTTCTGGCCACATGGAATACTGGGAAAGGTCAAAGACAATAGTAAAATAAAAAAATTTGCATTACAGCACTTCCAGATGTGGGTCCAGTGCATAAAGTTATTTACATAGTTTATTACACAGTATTAAAACTTGCCAACATGGAATCAAAGGCTAAAATAAATAAAAAATCCTGGGATAGCCCTTTAACCCCTTAAGAGCCCATGACGTACCGCTACGTCATGACACCCTGGGTCTTAAAGACCCATGACGTACCGGTACGTCCGTGGGAATTACGGTCCCTGCCAGGCAGGTACCGTATCGGGGTGACTGCTGATATCAATCAGCAGGCACTCCGCACAACTGCCCAGGGGGGTCAATAGACCCCCACATGTTGGCAAATTTGCGGCAATTCCGGGTCATACAGATCTATGGTGACCCGGAAAATAAGGGGGATCGGGGTTGTCCAAGACACCCACGATCCCCCTGAAGGCATAGGAGTGAGGTGGCAGGGGTGCCACCCCTTCTATCCCTGCTATTGGTCGTCTAGAAGCAGCAACCAATAGCAGATCGGGGGCGGGGGGGATAACATTTGGTTTCCCCATTCTGCCCACCCACTATAGGCGGGCCAGAACGGGGAAACCGACAGGGACCGGAGGCAGAGGTCCACTTACCCATCGGAAGTGGTGGAGCCGACGATCGGTGGTGGGGATCAGCGGCAGAAGAGGACGGCGATGTGGCTCCCTGGATCCTATGGAAGCTGGTGAGTTGCCTAGCAACATCTGGAGGGCTACAGTTTGAGACCACTATACAGTGGTCTCTAAACTATAGCCCTCCAGATGTTGCAAAAATACAACTCCCAGCATGTCCAGACAGCTGTTTGGGCATGCTGGGATTTGTAGTTTTGCAACAGCTGGAGGGCTACAGTTTGGCGATCACTGTGCAGTGATCTCTAAACTGTGGCCCTGTAGATCTTGCAAAACTACAACTCCTAGCATGCCCACACAGCAGTTTGCTGTCTGGCCATGCTGGAATTTGTAGTTTTGCAACATCTGGAGGGCCACAGTTTGGAGATCACTGTGAAGTGGTCTCTAAACTGTAGCCCTCCAGATGTTGCAAAACTGCAAATCCCAGCATGCCCAAACAGCAGTCTCAGCATGCTGGGAGTTGTTGCTGCGTACCTCAAGCTGTTGCATAACTACATCTCCCAGCATGCCCTTTGGCGATCAGTACATGCTGGGAGTTGTAGTTTTGCAACAGCTGGAGGCATACTGGTTGGAAAATATTGAGTTAGGTAACAGAACCTAACTTAAATGGGCACTGTCATGAAAACAAAAAATTGATATGTTGTAGTACTTAAGTACTACAACATATCTCTAATATAGTTTAATTTAAAAAAGTGATTTTAAAACAGTTTAAAATCACTTTTAAATTCGGCCACTAGGGGTCGCCCTCCTAGTGGCCGAATGACGTCACTACAGAATTTCGACTCATTTCAGCCGGGCAAATGAGTCGAAATTAATTCACTGCGCCCTGGCTTCCTGTCTGTCAATCAAACAGGCAGGAAGCCAGCGCAGTAAAGTTCAGGAGCAGCCGCCCTGGCCGCACCATGCACGCAGCCTGTACCTCAGCCCAGTTGGAGTCTGCACTCTCTCGGCAGACTCCGGTAACTGAATTGGATTCCCCATTTCTCTGCAGCTTGCCGCGCAGCGCAGAGTTTCGCTGTCCCCGCTTCTTCTATCCATCTGAGCCACCGGAGGTGAGGGGAGGGGGGTGGGGGCCGAAGGTTGTTATGAATGGGTGCCTCCAGTTGTTTCCCCACTACAACTCCCAGCATGCCCTGTAAGCCAATAGATGTCAGGACATGCTGGGAGTTGTAGTTGTGAAACAGCTGGAGGCACCCTGTTAGAACTAAGGGCGGAAGTCCCCCCCAGCAGGCATCAGTGACGTGGTGCCTGCTGGGGAAGTCTACCTGGTAGTGAGCACACTACCAGGCAGACAAAATGCCGTTTATTAGTCAATAAATATAAAAATAAAGGCAGGGAGGGGGTTAGGGATAGAAGGGCAATAGGCAGGGACAGAAAAAAAAAAGAGGGTTGGTGGGAGCTACCCTTTAAGGTTTTCCAACCAGTGTGCCTCCAGCTGTTGCAAAAGTACAACTCCCAGCATGCGCGGTCTGTCAGTGCATGGTGGGAGTTGTAGTTTTGAAACAGCTGGAGGTTTGCCCCCCTATGTGAATGTACAGGGTACATTCACACTGGCGGGTTTACAGTAAGTTTCCTGCTTGAAGTTTGAGCTGCTGCAAATTTTTCGGCGCAGCGCAAACTCCTTGCGGGAAACTCACTGTAAACCTCCACCAGTGCGAATGTACCCTAAAAACACTACACTACACTAACACATAATAAAGCATAAAACACTACATATACACCCCCTTACACTGCCACCCCCCCCCCAATAAAAATGAAAAACATATTGTATGACAGTGTTTCCACAGCCTTCAGCTGTTGCAAAACAATAACTCCCAGCATTTTCAGACAGCCACTGTCCAGGCATGCTGTGAGTTTAGCAACAGCTGGAGGCACCCTGTTTGGGAATCACTGGCGTAGAATACCCTTATGTCCACCCCTATGCAATCTCTAATTTAGTCCTCAAATGCGCATGGCGCTCTCTCACTTCGGAGCCCTGTCGTATTTCAAGGAAACAATTTAGATCCACATATAGGGTATTTCTGTACTCGGGATAAATTGCACTACAAATTTTGGGGGGCTTTTTCTCCTTTTACCCCTTATGAAAAGGAAAACTTGGGGTCTATACCAGCCTGTTGCCCCATACTTTTTATTTTCACAATTTCTTCTGAGTATGGAAACACCCCATATGTGGGCGTAAAATGCTCTGCGGGCACACAACAAGGCTCAGGAGTGAGAGCGCACTATGTACATTTGAGGCCTAAATTGGTGATTTGCACAGGGGTGGCTGATTTTACAGCAGTTCTGACATGAACACAAAAAAATTAATACCCACATGTGACCCAATTTTTTAAACTACACCCCTCATGGACGGTAACAAGGGGTATAATGAGCCTTAACACCCCACAGGTATTTAATGAAAATTCTTCAAATTTGCATGGAAAAATTAAAAGAAAAATGTTTTCACTAAAATGCTGGTGTTACAAGGGAAAATAGGAAAAAAGCCCCCCAAAATTTGTAACCCATTTCTTCTGAGTAAGAACATACCCCATGTGTGGACGTAAAGTGCTCTGCACATGCACTACAATGCTCAAAAGAGAGGGAGCGCCACTGGGCTTTTGGAGAGAAAATTTGTCAGGAATTGAAGACCACGTGTTTAAAAAGCCCACATAGTGCAAGAACAATGGACACCCTTCATGCAATGTAAGAAGGGGTACAGTGAGCATTTATGCCCCACAGCTGTCTGACAGATTTTTGTAACAGTGGTCCGTGAAAATGAAAAATATAAATTTTAATTTGCAAAGCCCGCTGTTCCAAAGATCAGTCAAACGCCAGTGTGGTGTAAATACTCACTGCACCCCTTTTAAATTCTGTGAGGGGTGTAGTTTCCAAAATGGGGTCACATGTGGGGGGGGGGGGGCAACTGTTCTGGCACCACGAGGGGCTTTGTAAACGCACATGGCCCCTGACTTCCATTTCAAACAAATTTTCTTTCCAAAAGCTCAATGGCGCTCCTCCTCTTCTGAGCATTGTAGTGTGCCAGCAGAGCACTTGACGACCACACATGGGGTATTTCCACACAAATTTAGGGGGTCATTTTCTCCCATTAACCCTTGTAAAAATGTAAAATTTGGGGGGAAAAAACAGCATTTTAGTGAAAATATAATTTTTTTTCATTTACACATCCAACTTTAACAAAAAGTACAGTAACGTATATAACCAAGAGAATTATATAACCGGTCCTCAAAGGGTAGTTGGAAATGTAAGAATAGCAAAGAATGGAGAATGGGTAAACAGGGATATGAAATCACAAAAGGTATGAATAAATAATGATAATAATGGTAAAACATACCTTAGTAAAAAGATAAATAATGAATAGAAAATAATGGTTGATAGATAATAACAAATACCTGCAAAAAAGAGAAGCTTAAATAATCATATACATTTATTAATAAATATAGTAGTAAAACATCTGGGCAGGGCCCTTGCCCAGGTGCTTGGTAAAAATATGCTAATATAAAAATGTGCTAATTGGAATAAAAAAAATAATATTTTGCCATCCATCTCATGTAAAATAATAATGTTCATAAAAGTCCTTTATCAGCCAATGTCTAAAATCAGTGCAGTAGTTGTGGTTTGATTCACCAGCTACATTGATTAGAGCTGTCCATCAAATAGAATCTGTGCGCTTATAGTAACAGCAAGGTGGAGACAAAGTATCTGTATTATATGATTAATGGGCTCAAGTGCTTTCATGTGCGATACAGTTGTAGCAATTACTTCCATAGGAGCATGCCGGTTATTACAGATAGTTACAATGTTAAGGACGGTACCTTGTAGATGACTTCACCGTGTTCTACGGCAGCTGATGTCTCCAGGAGCGGCAAGCTCCGGTGACTACAACAGATCAGCGCTCGCACGGACTAATGTAAAGGTGACCACCAACCATGCATAGGTGCAGGGGCTCCTCTGATGCAGCGACGGGTAGGTACACTGGTCCAAATTGATGTAGTATTGTCCTCTGCAATGTAGGAAGCTGGTTTATGATATCAGAAGAAATATGGAAGTAATCACGCTGAGCACAGTTCGCCCGGTCTGTAGAGCAGCAGTTAGGCTTGTAGATTGGCGTCCTTGTGATGTGAATAGCACGCTATTCAATAGTGGTCCGCAAGTTAGGGTCCTGCAGCGCTTGCAAGGTGGTATCGGCTGATACAATGGCTGATGATACTGAGAGATAGGTATGGCAATAATGATATAGATAGAGGCTAAATGCTTTTCACCACTAATGTGGTATTCCTCAGTAGCCAAATTATATTAAGCTACTGGTTGGTGGTCACCTTTACATTAGTCCGTGCGAGCGCTGATCTGTTGTAGTCACCGGAGCTTGCCGCTGCTATTCCTGTGAAACAAACCTAAAGGGTTAACAAACCTTTTGAATGTAATTTTGAATACTTTGAGGGGTGCAGTTTTTATAATGGGGTCATTTATGGGGTATTTCTAATATCAAAACTGAACTGGTCCCTGAAAAATTTTGATTTTGAGAACAATTGGAAAATAGCTGCTATACTTTGAAGCCCTCTGATGTCTTCCAAAAGTAAAAACATGCCAACTTTATGATGCAAACATAAATTAGACATATTTGATATGTGAATCAATATATAATTTATTTATATAAAAAGAAATGCTAAATTTTTAATTCTTTCATAACATTTTTTTATTTTTCACCAAGAAATGATGCAAGTATCGACAAAATTTTATCACTAACATATAGTAGAATATGTCGCGAAAAAAACAATCTCAGAATCAGAATGAAAATTAAAAGCATCCCAGAGTTATTAATGCTTAAAGTGAGAGTGGTTAGATGTGCAAAAAAATGGCCGGGTCCTACACTAAAAATTGGCTGGGCCCTTAACCCCTTAAGGACCAAGGACGTACCGGTACGTCCTTGGTCCTGCTCTTCTGATATAACGCGGGGTTACACAGTAACCCCGCGTCATATCATGGCGGGCCCGGCGTCATAGTGAAGCCGGGACCCGCCTCTAATAGCGCGCAGCGCCGATCGCGGTGCCGCGCGCTATTAACCCTTTAGCCGCGCGCTCAAAGCTGAGCCGCGCGGCTAAAAGTGAAAGTGAAAGTTCCCGGCTAGCTCAGTCGGGCTGTTCGGGATAGCCGCGGCTAATCGCGGCATCCCGAACAGCTGACAGGACAGCGGGAGGGCCCCTTCCTGCCTCCTCGCTGTCCGATCGCCGAATGACTGCTCAGTGCCTGAGATCCAGGCATGAGCAGTCATCCGGCAGAATCGTTGATCACTGGTTTCTTATGAGAAACCAGTGATCAACATAGAAGATCAGTGTGTGCAGTGTTATAGGTCCCTATGGGACCTATAACACTGCACAAAAAAAGTGAAAAAAAAAAGTGAATAAAGATCATTTAACTCCTCCCCTATTAAAAGTTTGAATCACCCCCCTTTTCCAATAAAAAAAAAAACACAGTGTAAATAAAAATTAAAATAAACATATGTGGTATCACCGCGTGCGGAAATGTCCTAATTATAAAAATATATCATTAATTAAACCGCTCGGTCAATGGCGTGCGCGCAAAAAAATTCCAAAGTCCAAAATAGTGCATTTTTGGTCACTTTTTATATCATTGATCAATAAGTCCTATCAATGCAAAAATGGTACCGTTAAAAACTTCAGATCACGGCGCAAAAAATGAGCCCTCATACCGCCCCATACACGGAAAAATAAAAAAGTTATAGGGGTCAGAAGATGACAATTTTAAACGTATTAATTTTCCTGCATGTAGTTATGATTTTTTCCAGAAGTCCGACAAAATCAAACCTATATAAGTAGGGTATCATTTTAATCGTATGGACCTACAGAATACATATCAGGTGTCATTTTTACCGAAAAATGTACTACGTAGAAACGGAAGCCCCCAAAAGTTACAAAACAGCGTTTTTTTTTTCAATTTTGTCGCACAATGATTTTTTTTCCCGCTTCACCATAGATTTTTGGGCAAAATGACTGACGTCATTACAAAGTAGAATTGGTGGCGCAAAAAATAAGCCATCATATGGATTTTTAGGTGTAAATTTGAAAGAGTTATGATTTTTTAAAGGCAAGGAGCAAAAAACGAAAATGCAAAAACGGAAAAACCTCCGGTCCTTAAGGGGTTAAGGGGTTAATGATTTATTAATTTTTTTTTTGTAAGAGAGTATTCTTTTTTTTTACTTAACGTTGTCAGTGGCAATTTTTTTTAGTTACAATATAACAATCAGTTTCATATTTACAATATCAGATCTTCTCTTCTGAGTGAACAAACCATCTCTCTTGCTTGATAAGAACAGTGATTCTGCTTCTCAGTTCTTGAGTCTGTGAATTCTTTACACTCTGACTAGATATGGTAAATGAATAGCTTCTCATAACTGTGTTTCAGTATCTTATATGAAAAAGAAAGATAAGCATGACATTTATAGATTGAAAGAATGACACTTCACATGGGTGTCTGACTTTTCTGCTTTAGAAAAAAGTGAGCCGCCTCATGTTACATATCCTGGAGATAACCCTAAATGCAAGGTCTACTTAGTGTTTATACTGTACATACTGCATTAAAATCAAAGGTTAAAAAATAGAGGCTTTTTCTAGGAAGATTTCAACTTAGAAGGGCAATTTTGAAGGGGACTCAGGATGAATATAAAAACACTTACATTATTGTGCAATCAGCAATAAAGCTACTGAAGTGAATCTTTAGAAGGAAAAGGACCATAACAGGTAATGACAGCCAAGACTTAAGGTCAGAGAGGAAAAAGAGGTTACATTTATGGAGACTACAGAATTCTCAGGATGCCAGAAAAAGATGCTCATTTCTGATGTTCACTTGTAACATAGAAATAGAAATTCACCACTAAGCAGGTGTGGACCTAAATACTATACTGTCTCTATGTATGTTGCTCTTTATGTATTTATTTATTCATGTCTTTTTTTAACTTAATTTAGCCAGGAAAAAAGAAAAACCACATTAGCTATCAGATATGCATAAATAAGAATGTTGAGTTCAGGTAAAGAAAGAATTCTGCGGTGGCGCTGCCTTGGTAGCAAAGTCGAGTCCGAATTAAAAGTAACAATGCATTTTATTTAGCACAAGACTTTTACAGGGAAGTGCAAGACAGGTTTCAAGGGTGTGTTCCCTCTTTCTCAATTGCATCAAGTGTACAAACATCACAGTGCGAGTTTAAATAACACACATTTGGGGTGCCAAAATTGGCAGTCGTCGGGGGTCAGGGTGGGCAGCACTGTGGACCAGGGTCGTACAAGTTAAAAAACACACTTGGACAATTGTTAAAATTAAAGTACAAAATAGATTGTTGCGTTGTTTTTGCATGAGTGTATTCGCAATACACTATTAATGGTTATGGGGATGTGATGTGATTTAATATGTGGGCTTAATTCAACGTTTTATAATACAGAAAACAAACTTTTATCGGGATTTACCCACTGAAAAATTCATAATGTAGTGACGTCATTTGTTGTGATGTTCTTGGTGCCGGTCATGTGGTGTGTGAGTGATCAATTGTGGGTTACTAGGGTTAGTTTCAAACAAATCGCTTTACCGCTAATAATATCCCAAAAAGCGAGGAGAATTAGATGATAATGTATAGGACATGTGGTAAAGTAGCGACCAGTAGAAAGACATCGCAGGATTTGGTTTGTATTTGAGTTCTTTTTTAATTCAAATAATTTTATTGCACAACAAAAACAAAAAGTACAACATCTGAACAGATGCAATGCACATATAGAGGTAACATATACATCACCACCAACAGCATATTTAACCATAATATGAATGCAAGTAGGAGAGAACCTGAACTCTCCTAGAGTCCCTTGGTGGAGACCAAGGGTTCAGGGGGGAATGAGGGTTGGGGAACAGAAGGAAAGAAGGGAGACAGGGAAAGAAGAAAATGGGAGAGCCCACTTGAGAGGGGCTGCCATACTCAATTATCACAACCCACATGAGGCCCACAGAAGCAATAGCCTAATCCCTCAGCATAAAGTACAATGAAGTGGGGTCCACAGGAGGATAGTGAGGGCTAGCGAGCCATCTATCCCATCGTTTATGAAAGGTCGTACAATGGGAATGAACCAACGCATACAATCTCTCATAACCACATGTTAAATTTACCATATTAATTAATTCTAGTAAACTAGGAACATCCGGGGAGCGCCACCTTCTGGCGATCAGAAGTTTAGTCGACATTAGAACATGAGCTACTGGGGAGCGCACTTCTTTGGATAATCGGTCTAGATTCAATAGTAACACAGCCAAGCTAAGGTGGAGTGTGAAATCGTTGCCTATGAGTTTTCGTAAGATCAACTGAACCCCATTCCAATGGGGGATGAGCTTGGGGCAGCTCCACAATGTGTGCAAAAGGGTACCCCGCCGTCCACAATTCCTCCAGCAGAAATCCAAGGTAGTTGGGTTCATAAGATGGAGTCTGGAGGGTGTAAAATACCATCTGTAGATAGATTCAAGAACCTCCTCTCTATGGTTGGTAGAACGTAATAGTGTACGAGAGTGTCTCAAAGCTTGTTGCCATTGATCATCAGAGAATGAGTTGCCCAGATCCGTCTCCCATCTCACCATAAATTTGATGCCTGATGAAACCGCGCAAGCGCTGTGAAACGCGTTGCATTGGATTAAATCTGTTCGTTACACACCTGGCTCTATTGTCTCCTCCTTGGTCAGCGCCGGAATTCCTATCCTCCTCGAAGTTTGTCATACATCTCCTTACTGTTTTTAGGAAGGCTGCAGACCGGGATCCTCTTATCAAACGCATATCCTGGTTGTGTGGGAGTGCACACAACCTGGCAGGGTGAGCTTTAACCTTTTCCCTCACCACCCACACACCTGTGATCCCGTTGATTCTCCACAAGGGAGCGCCTGTTTTTCTTTGTTTTACATCTCACCATAAATGGAAATTTTGCAAACTCCAAACGGTCGCCCATCATATCATAGAACTGTGAAATGCCCTTTTTACATGCAGTCGGGGAGGAAGAAGAATATTGCTAACAAACTCCTGTGTCAGCAGACTCCTAATTTGGAGCCCTTTGCGGAAGTCGGTATGTGGAAGGTCATACTTCTCTCTCAGATATCGAAAGTGAATGGAGCCTCTATCATCAACTAGGTCACACAAGGTCAGTATCCCCTTTCGCATCCAGGGACGCAAACTTAAGTCTGGGATGTAGTGGGTAAGAAAGTCTACAGGGAAGTTCCTGCAGGGGTACCGTTCTCTTCTGCGACAGTTGTTTCAAGAATTGTGCCCATATGCTATCAGAGACATTAGACTTGTGCACAAGAAAAATTTTCGTTTCGTTTTTTCATTTTGGATAACATTTTCGGTTCGGTAATATTTTTTGCATACATTCGGTATTCAGGTGTTCGGTTAGATTTTCGGATACATTCTGTATTCAGGTTTTTATTTTCTTTCGGATACATTTGGTATTCGGGTACATTCGAGTAAATCTTTTTATTCTTTTTTGGACTTTAGCGATCCTAAAAAATGATGGAGATCCTTTTTTATTAAAATTTGGTAGGGTACCATAAAAAAAAAATAATAATAATAAAAAAGATACAGTAGTGATGGAAAAAATTGTATCTAACGAAATGTATCTTTTTTATTATGAAATGTTTATTCATTTTTAAACAAGGATCAATTTATGTGAGCGGGTAAAGCACTAAAAATGTAGCCGACAATAATAAAAATGTAGTGTGTGCGTGTTTTTCACTTTTTTTTTTTAAACATTTTTTAGGTAGTACTACTACTCCCAGCATGGAACACACTGCTCCACGATGGGAGTAGTAGTTACCTGTACTAATTGACAGATCGCCGGGGTCCCTTGCGATCCTCTTGTATAATATATAGATGCGGCGGCCGCTCTTCTATGGTCCCCTGCACTGACGTATATATACACATATTCATATTTCCCGCAGAGAGCTGTGATTGGCTGGAACCATCTGGCCAATCACAGCTCTCTGTGAGAAATAGGAATACGTGTATATATACAGCCGTGCAGGGGACCATAGGAGAGCGGGTGTCAGGAGTGATACCCGCAGTGATCTTTCCTTAACTACAAGTACTACTACTCCCAACATGGAGTACACTCTGCTCCATGCTGGGAGCTGTAGTACCCGCAATAGACAGATCGCAGCGGGTGTCAGAAGTTACACTTGCTGCGATATGTCTATTAATGCAGGTACTACAGCTCCCAGCATGGAGCAGAGTGTGCAGAGTGTGCTCCATGTTGGGAGTAGTAGTACCTGCAGTAAGGGACAGATCACAGCGGATGTCACTCCTCCTGACACCCGCTGCGATCCTCCTGATGTGAATGTCGGAATCAGCTGTTCTCAAGGCTACAGAGCCGGGAGAGCAGCTGACGCTGAGCCGTAGGTATACATCGTATGTCTACTGCCCAGCAAGAACTTACAGTGAGCCTGCAATGTGTATACAGTATACACATTGCTCGCTCACTTAACCCCTTGCTGAGCTGTGCGCTATGCGCAAGCCCAGCAAGGAAAGAGTTAACTTACACTGCTGGTCAGTGTAGGTTAATCCTTTGGGCGGTATACACTATATAAAGCTATCTATAGATAGCTGTATATAGTGTATACAGAACACTAAGTCCGCTCACTTCCCTCGAGCAGGTCCGTGTAGCTCTGTCCCCTAGTGATGATGTCAATAGGGGGTGGAGCTACAGATGGGATTCAGGCTAGTCTGAAGCTCTGTTCACATTGGGAACAGACCCTTCTGCCAGTGTCTACCCAGACAGGGAGACTCCAGTTGTTGCTAAAACTACAACTCTCAGCATGCCCAGACAGCCAAAGGTTGTCTGGGCATGCTGGGAGTTGTAGTTTTGCCCCAATTGGTGGCTCCCTGTTTGGGTAGACATTGCATCATGGGTGCTCTCCCCAGCAGACAGCGCCAAAAATGTCATAACCAATTTTTGGTGTTTTTTTTCTTCTCGTTTCAGATCCGTCTATGCAGAGGATTACGGCGGATTCGATGGATTATGGCGGATTAATTTTTTTTCTTTTAATAAAATGGTTAACGAGGGCTGTGGGAGAGTGTTTTTTAAAATAAAATAATTGTGTTGTGTTGTGTTGTGTTTTTTTTAATTGAATTTTCAGGCTTAGTAGTGGAAGCCGATCTTATTGATGGTCCTTGTTAACCATTTTATTACAATTTAAAAAAAATGAATCCGCCGTAATCCTCTGCATACACGGATCTGAAACGGGAAGAAAAAAAACACAAAAAATTGGTTATGATATTTTTGGCGCTGTCCGCTGGGGAGAGAACCCATGATGCAATGTCTACCCAAACAGGGAGCCACCAATTGGTGCAAAACTACAACTCCCAGCATGCCCAGACTGCCTTTGGCTGTCTGGGCATGCTGGGAGTTGTAGTTTAGCAACAGCTGGAGTCTCCCTGTCTGGGTAGACACTGGCAGAAGGGTCTGTTCCCATTATCCAAAACGGACAATGTGAACAGAGCTTCAGACTAGCCTGAATCCCGTCTGTAGCTCCGCCCCCTAATGACATCATCACTAGGGCGGAGCTACATGAACCTGCTCGAGGGAAGTAAGGTAACAAGAGTGTAAGTTAACTCTTTCCTTGCTGGGCTTGCGCATAGCGCACAGCTCAGCAAGGGGTTAAGTGAGCCAGCAATGTGTATACTGTATACACATTGCAGGCTCACTGTAAGTTCTTGCTGGGCAGTAGATATACGATGTATACCTACGGCTCAGCGTCCGCTGCTCTCCCGGCTCTGTAGCCTTGAGAACAGCTGATCCCAACATTCACATCAGAAGGATCGCGGCGGGTGTCAGGAGGAGTGACATCCACTGTGATCTGTCCCTTACTGCAGGTACTACTACTCCCAACATGGAGCACACTCTGCACACTCTGCTCCATGCTGGGAGCTGTAGTACCTGCATTAATAGACATATCTCAGTGAGTGTAACTTCTGACACCCGCTGCGATCTGTCTATTAATGCAGGTACTACAGCTCCCAGCATGGAGCAGAGTGTACTCCATGTTGGGAGTAGTAGTACTTGTAGTTAAGGAAAGATCACTGCGTGTATCACTCCTGACACTCGCTGTGATCCTTCTGTATAATGTATGGATGCGGCGGCCGCTGTCCTATGGTACCCTGCACGGCTGTATATATACACGTATTCCTATTTCTCACAGAGAGCTGTGATTGGCTGGAACCATCTGGCCAATCACAGCTCTGTGGGAAATATGAATAGGTGTATATATACACGTCAGTGCAGGGGACCATAGAAGAGGGGCCGCCGCATCTATACATTATACAACAGGATCGCAAGGGACCCTGGCGATCTGTCAATTAGTACAGGTAACTACTACTCCCATCATGGAACAGTGTGTTCCATGCTGGCAGTAGAAGTACTACCTAAACATTTTTTTTTTAAGTGAAAAACACGCACACACTACATTTTTATTATTGTCGGCTACATTTTTAGTGCTTTTAGACCCCTCAGTAAACACCATAACAGCCGGATTGGAGAACAGAGCACTAATAGCCTCTAATATAGGGCCCGAGAACCCAAAAGCCCGTAGGGCCGAGAACGCGTATTGCAAGTTCACCCTGTCAAACGCCTTCTCGGCATCCAGAGTCAGAAAGGCTGCAGGAGTACAGAAACATTCACAATGTTGGAGAAGGGAAAAGACACGTCTAATATTATCTAGTGCTTGGCGCCCAGGCATAAAGCTCACTTGATCAGGAGCTATAGGATATGGGAGGATGGGGAGGAGTCAGGTTAATAGGATCTTCTCATAAAGTTTCACGTCTCCATTTAACAGAGAGATGGGTCTATAGTTCACAGTTTCGTAAGTGGGCTTACCCGGCTTGGGAAGTGTTGTAAGTAATGCCGTGAGCATTTCCTGGGGGAAGAAGCCAGAGGCCATGGCATCAGTAAAAACAGTGTGGAGATGTGGTAGTAGGACTGTAATGGACCGTTTCTGCACACAAGGGGTTACAATCTGTTTAAGCGATATGCCCCTTTCTGAGAGACAGGCACAGCTACTGCAGAACACCAAACTCCCGAACTGGATACAAAATAGCACTCCAAACTGGAACCTCACGAATAGCTGCTAACAGACGAACAGGAAAAGCTCCCAAGCGGCTTACACTCCTGGCAATCAGTCTCTAACAGCATACAGGGAATTCCCCCAAGAACAAGACAAGGCTCTGTGTTGAGGGTCAAGCAGTGGTCTGACTTTAATGGGGCTACCTGCCCGGTATCTATGCAGGTCTCCACCAGGTGGACACTCCCCTAGGGGACCTGATGGAAGACTGTAGGACATAGTGGACAGTAGCCAATCGCAGTGGCTTCAACATAAGCCCTTCACACTTTACCCATACCTCCCTCCTCTCTATCCCCCAGACAACTGGGAAGAAATCAAATTATCTTCCAGGAAGAAGAAATCCAATTATCTCCCAGGACGAAGAAATCCAATTATCTCACAGGGATAGAGGCAGACTCCATTGAGCACATGGTTGCAAAAAGACATAAAACTACACAATGCCACAATTACTACATAAAACATATACATGCAACATATCCCCAGATAGCTTAGGTCTGAGCGCACATTATCAAATGGTGCTCAGTACCACACACATATAGTTCAATTGCCATGGATCTAAAGTCTTTCCCAAAGTCTTTCATTATATGAATATTAGAAGTAGAGCAGGAAAAAACCCTCAGGTATGGCGCTGCAGACTCTTGTAGACAGATGAGGCGGATGCCAAAGGTAATAGTAAAGTCCTCAGCAGGACATTTTATTAAAAAAACAATAAAATGGACAAGATTACGCGTTTCGGGAGGATCCCTCCCTTCCTCAGATCAGGATAAGGACAGTACAACAATAGCAGGTTTATATAGCCCAAAAATGGGCGCCAAAAACACATGGGAGGAGTAACAATCCAAACTTGAAAATCAAAGTACAGGAACAGAAACAGCACTTACATATAATATACAGTATGAATATACATTAGGAAGCAAAACAATTACAAATTGTGGTAATATAAGGTCAGGTTATGTGTTGGACCAAGACTAGCAACTGCTGGAGAATCGCAGTGGGCCGGAAGCTGTCAGCCGCAGCATGTGAACAGTGTAAACAAGGCACTTCCTGTGTGAGAAGCACGTCAATAGCAGTGAGCTCTGAAGTCGGGCTGGTTGCCCTGGACGCGTTGCTATGCTAGGAGGTCACATGGTCAGCTCTCTACCAATCAGCTCTGAATGTGGTTTCTCCTTATTTGTGAAGGCTGTGAGGATCGTACTGGCAGAGGACACTGACAGGCTCCTATTCAGTGTAAGCTGTGCGATTATTATCTATATGCAAATAGTGCTGTCAGGGGATACTAGCTGCCTGGTCAGTGTGGGCTGTGAGCACTGTGTATATAAGGATCGTGCTGTCAGGGGATATTGACAGTCTCTTAGACACTTCAGGCTATGTGAATCCTGTGAGGATCGCACTGTTAGGGGATAAGCAGGCATGAGAGGGAGACAAGATGTTTATAGAGAACTATACAGGGATATTAGTCTGTTAATCAGTGCAGAGAAGAAGTAAGCACTGCCTGTATAGTGATCACATTGTAAGGGGGAGACTCACATTGTCATAGGTAAAGATGAAGGTGATATGTAAAAGAGGACATGCTGGTGTGGTATTATGATGTGTAACAGCATGGTATAGTATAACCAGGTATTAACTGATAACAAGATTACTATTTTAGTCATGATCGGACCACGTTAGGTATGTGGTATTGATAGGAACTTGTGTAGTGATAACATATGGAGTGATATGCTGTGTCTTAAGGGCCATAATAGGTATATAACCCTATATCAACCATTGGTGTATAATGGATCAGAACACCCTATGTAAACAGTACACTCTTTGTAACCTAGTAAAAATATAAATATGTGCATAGCATTAAGAAATATAAATATGTGCATGGCGTTAAGAAATATGAATATGTGCATGGCGTAAAAAATATATGTATATAAATGGGTCTAGGTACTATAAAAACATGTAGTAATGAAAAGACATTTTACACAAACACTGGCCAATTGTAATGAATGACCCCTTTCTACGAGACACTCTCCCCCAAAAACCAGGTGTTACATTCAGGAGAGGTAAAACACTCCGTAATATTATAGCTCCCAGCAGATTAAAAACTCACAATCACCAACCTGTGAATTTCCTCACCACCACAGGCGCTTATAGATGCGGGCATAATCGCTGTAAATGTTGTGCAAATCTCCACCACCGTGCCAAAACTTTCACCTCTAAAATCACGGGAGAAACATTCCAGATTAAAACCTTGCTGAACTGCTCCTCCCAATACGTGGTGTATCTTCTGGATTGCCAATGTGGTCTACAATATGTGGGGAGAACCATTAGGTGTCTACGGGAAAGAATCACAAAACATAGGAACAACGCCACCAATGGTTTTCTCCTCCATAGTGTCTCCCGGCATATAACTGAACAGCATGGTCAAAACTTCAATGTTATTTCAATTACCCCAATAGAAAGTATATCCAGGGACATTCCACATAGGTTTAATACCTTACGTAAACGAGAAAATTACTGGATATACAAACTCCAAACATTGGTGCCCACAGGTCTTAATGAGATGATAGAATGCTCCCTATAAATAAGGCCATCACCTTGTCATCAGATAATTCACTCCTGCTCTTACTTTATTCTTCTGTTTTACAACTTCCCCATGCATATGCAGTTGAAACCATTATTCCCTATATGGTTTTGTATATGTTTACGCATGTGTGTAGATGGGTGTATGTGTATGTGTATATGTGTATATATGCATATGTGTATATATGTGCATGTGTGCATATGTATTTGTACATGTGTTTTCATTACTACATGTTTTTATAGTACCTAGACCCATTTATATACATATATTTTTTACGCCATGCACATATTCATATTTCTTAACGCCATGCACATATTTATATTTCTTAATGCTATGCACATATTTATATTTTTACTAGGTTACAAAGAGTGTACTGTTTACATAGGGTGTTCTGATCCATTATACACCAATGGTTGATATAGGGTTATATACCTATTATGGCCCTTAAGACACAGCATATCACTCCATATGTTATCACTACACAAGTTCCTATCAATACCACATACCTAACGTGGTCCGATCATGACTAAAATAGTAATCTTGTTATCAGTTAATACCTGGTTATACTATACCATGCTGTTACACATCATAATACCACACCAGCATGTCCTCTTTTACATATCACCTTCATCTTTACCTATGACAATGTGAGTCTCCCCCTTACAATGTGATCACTATACAGGCAGTGCTTACTTCTTCTCTGCACTGATTAACAGACTAATATCCCTGTATAGTTCTCTATAAACATCTTGTCTCCCTCTCATGCCTGCTTATCCCCTAACAGTGCGATCCTCACAGGATTCACATAGCCTGAAGTGTCTAAGAGACTGTCAATATCCCCTGACAGCACGATCCTTATATACACAGTGCTCACAGCCCACACTGACCAGGCAGCTAGTATCCCCTGACAGCACTATTTGCATATAGATAATAATCGCACAGCTTACACTGAATAGGAGCCTGTCAGTGTCCTCTGCCAGTACGATCCTCACAGCCTTCACAAGTAAGGAGAAACCACATTCAGAGCTGATTGGTAGAGAGCTGACCATGTGACCTCCTAGCATAGCAACGCGTCCAGGGCAACCAGCCCGACTTCAGAGCTCACTGCTATTGACGTGCTTCTCACACAGGAAGTGCCTTGTTTACACTGTTCACATGCTGCGGCTGACAGCTTCCGGCCCACTGCGATTCTCCAGCAGTTGCTAGTCTTGGTCCAACACATAACCTGACCTTATATTACCACAATTTGTAATTGTTTTGCTTCCTAATGTATATTCATACTGTATATTATATGTAAGTGCTGTTTCTGTTCCTGTACTTTGATTTTCAAGTTTGGATTGTTACTCCTCCCATGTGTTTTTGGCGCCCATTTTTGGGCTATATAAACCTGCTATTGTTGTACTGTCCTTATCCTGATCTGAGGAAGGGAGGGATCCTCCCGAAACGCGTAATCTTGTCCATTTTATTGTTTTTTTTAATAAAATGTCCTGCTGAGGACTTTACTATTACCTTTGGCATCCGCCTCATCTGTCTACAAGAGTCTGCAGCGCCATACCTGAGGGTTTTTTCCTGCTCTACTTCTAATATTGACTCCCAGGACGACTTGTTTCCTCCTGCAACCCATCGGCATAGCAGCGACTCGTACTACAGTACCCAGATTATATCGTGGGTGATATGCTTTTTTGCATAGATCTCAAGGTGAGCGGCCATCTATAAGCCCCGTGGGGTTCCCCCCCCACCCACCACCCGATCTATTGAGGGTAAATACACGAGGCGCCGTCCGTCGGTCCTTTCTTTTCTTTTCTCTACAGATTCATTATATGAAGGGGCGCCATGGAATAGCTATCTGGGGTATCACCGCTCACACAGGGCAAGTACCGAATGACCCCACTGTATTTAAAGGGCCAGAATGAGTGACATACACTCTGGTATGGCTGAACACTGTTTTTAAAGGGCCCAATCTCCCAGGGCCATAGTCCAAAGGCAGCAGGCAGGCAACCAGGCTTCTCCAGTGCAATGTGGCGAGATTGGTCTCGTCACAAGGACTGACTTATATCTTTTATAATATTCATTCGGCAAGCCATCGGGGCCCGGGGCTTTATGTGAGGGGAGTGATTTAATGGCCTTTTCTATTTCAGGTACGGATATGGGCGAGTTAAGGGAAGCAAGGGCAGCAACTGAGAGTCGGGGAAGGCGTAAAGAGTGGAGAAAAGAATCGACAGCTGTCCGAGTCGACTGGGTCGTATGGGAGTCACCCTGGAGGTTGTAGAGACCACAATAATATGTTTGGAATGCATTGGCTATATCCGTGGGCGCAAGCAGAGTCTCCCGTGTAGTCAGATGTCATAATTTGCCTATCCTACATTTTGTTCTAGGGGGTTTGAGCCGTTTAGCGAACAGGGCCATAGGTTTGTTGTCTTGTGTATAGAAACGCAATTTAGACCTCTGCAGAGCGGACTCATATTGGTAGAGTAAAAGTTGCCTCAGAAGTCTACGGGCCTGCAAATGTTGGGCAGAAATATCTGATGTTGTGTCAGTTTTGTGCAGAGATTCCAACACAGCTACTATGTCAATGGCCTCTTGAATATTCCTTTGGCGTTGCTTTTTGAGAAAGTACCCCAGTCATAAATTCCCCTCTAACCACCGCCTTGTGGGCCAGCCACAGGGACGTGGTCGATACTTTTGGGGTCAAGTTTAGAGCAAAGTATTCTTGATATGATTTTCTATAGCCAGGCTATGGTCGGCATGCGCCAGAATATGCGTGTTCGCCCCCATACAAAGTCGCTGTGTTTAGAATGAGAGTCAGAGATAGCTAGGGAAGTGGGGGCATGGTCCGACCAAGTCAATTCACCAATCCCCGTGTGCCTAACTCTATCTAACAGTCCTCTAGAAACCAAGATGAGGTAAACCCTGGAATATGTATGATACCTTGCAGAAAAAAATGTAATGTTGCGTTCCGAGGCGTGGTAAATTCTCCATGCATCAAAGAGATCATATTGGGACAAGAGGCCCCCAAGGGCGCAAAATCTATATCTGGCCGATCCCGAGAGATCAAAATCTTGGTCCGGGACTGAGTTAAAGTCCCCACAGACAATAAGTTCACCTGTGCGAACCGTGTGTAGTAGTTTAAATATCCTCCTTAGAAAGCGACTCTGCCCAATATTAGGAGCATACAGATTTACCAGGGTAAATGGAGCATTATCAATCGTGACAACTAAGATAATATAACGGCTCTGGGGATCAATAAATTGTTAAGAAATTTGGACCGCTAAATCATCTCTAAACGCGATCAGGACTCCCCTCTTCTTTTTATGGAAAGAGGAATGTATGATCGTTGGGAATTTCCGGTGACAGAGAGAAGGCGGATTATGCAATGACACGTGGGTCTCTTGAAGGCAAACCACTGAGGCTTGACATCTCACCACCTCTCGCCAGAGGAAATGCCGTTTTTGTGGGCTGTTGAGGCCATTAACATTTAAGGAAAGAACGTCTACACCCATTGCAGCTATTACGGAGGTAGGGGTGAGGGGTTAATTAAAAACTCGACTTACCACCTGGTGGCACAGTCGAGGGTGTCACAATGTCAATAGATTTAAGTACTTACTGAGGGCAGTAAAGATTAAAAACTTGATTTGACTCTTAGAGACACAGACAAGGATTTCACACAATCAGCTATCTGGCGGCTCCTAAAACAGAACTGTAATAGGCTGATTAAAAACCTGACTGGGCCCCGGGAGCCCTAGACAGGGATGTCACAAACTAAAATGACTAATAGAAAGAAGGCAGTCCCAGAAGAGGACAGTAGGGTGAGCAGAAGCTAGAGTCGTTGAAGCAATCAGGTATGACAGGTCAATACAGAAAAAAACAGACAAAAGGGAAGACAGAGAGCAGGAGGTGAGTGTGGAGTAGAGCTGAGAACTAGAAGAACAGGATTAGAATAAGAGTAACCAAGAGTGGTAACACTAGATTAGTCGGTGAGGAGAGCAAACTGTATCACCGATCGTATGGGGGTGGGAGAACTGGAACAGTTAACTATGCAGCAGCAGTAACTCCAACATGTGGGACAACAGTCAATATCTTGTAGCACACAAACCAGGGGCTGGGTCAGTCCGGATCATTTTGACTCGGGGAGTGGTTATGGGGACCTAAAGCACCTTCAGCCGAAGGGATCATGCCCCATTCTTGCAGGATGGATAGGCCATGAGCAGCATTCAGGAGTGCATGCATCTTGCCTTGGCGGTTGATAAGGATTTTGGCTGGGAGTCCCCAACGGTACGGGACCCCCAAATCTCGGAAAGTCTCTGTGAGTGGCCCAAATGTCCGTCTCACTTGTAGGGTGGCCGCAGATAAGTCTGCATACATTCTGACAGCTTCATACGGATCAGGTAGCGTGGGGTGTCTGCGGGAATACTGGAGCAGTTAGTCCTTGGTGCGGAAGAAGGTAAATTGTGCCAGAACGTCATGAGGCACTTCCTCAGGCAGAGTACGTGGCTTGGGGACCCTGTGAGCCCGATCAATGCTATATTCATAGCTCTCTAAGTCAGGGAGCAATTGTTTAGTGAGGTGTTGAACATAACGGATCAGCTGCGGACCAGGGACATCTTCAGGGATGCACCTGAACTTCACATTGTTATGCCTATTGTCACGAACCGGCAGGACAGGTAGTGGATCCTCTAGACCAGAGAGGCGATTGCGCGGGTCGTACTGAGGGATCGGTTCTAAGCAGTTACTGGTCTTCACCAGAGCCCGCCGCAAAGCGGGATGGACTTGCTGTGGCGGTAACTGCTAGGTCGTGTCCCCCAGTAACAACTCGACCTCTCTGGCCGCTGATATGGCGTAGTACACAGGGAGCAGGCAAAAGCATAGTCGGATGTAGCAGAGGTCAGGGCTGGCGGAAAGGGTTCAGAGGCGGGTAGACGGTTGCAACGGGTACAGCAACAGGCAAGGCAATATTAGGCAACAGGGAATGCTTTCTCAGAGGCACAAGGGAACAAAGATCCGGCAAGGGCAGGGTACTTTTATATTTGGCTCTTAATTAACCATTTGGACCAGGCACCAATCATTGGTGCGCTGGCCCTTTAAACTTAACATAGCTCACGCACCCCAGAGAGCAGGGACGTGTGCGCCGGGACATGTGGCCGGTGTACACAGGAGCGGGGAGAGGTAAGTGAGACTGGGATGCGGATCGCGTGCGGGGACGAGCCGCGACGCGACCCGCATCCCCGCCGGAGACCACAGGGACACTGCGCCCCCGGTCAGGGTGAAGAACCGGGGCACGCATGGCTGCAGCAGGAGGCGAGTGCTCCGGTCCAGAGGCAGAGACCGGAGCGCTCATCATGACACCTATTACTATCCTCATAGTCAACCATTTTAGTATGCAAGGTGTCCACTTTGTCATCCAAGGCATTATGGGCCTCCTGAAGGTCATTGTGAGCCCTTTTAAAGGAAACCAATTTAGCTTCAGTCCGCACCACTCTTTGTTCTAAAATAAGTGCTGATTCTTGTAAGTGCTGGAGCAGTTTGGAAAAGTCTGCCTGTACAGAGCTCCGGAGCACCAACAACATGTCCTTCAACAGAGTGTCGGAGACCACCGTGTCTGTGGTCTTATAGGCAGAAAACAAGTCAGTCGGGAGAGTCTCGTCTACGCCTGCGGAAGCCACCACGTCTTCGCCTGGGGCAGCCAGACGAGGTCGTTGCTTTAGAGGACTGACCTGGGGGGATTCCTGTCGGGAGTTCTAAGCCGAGCCATCGCCCTGCAGGAGCTCACCTCCAGCTGCGACATCAAGGCTTTTCTGTGCAGGGCAGGCCCTCTCCTGCGGGCGTAGGCCCCGGGAGTCCTCCGGAGTCGGGTCGTCGAAGCACAGCATCTGGTGCACCCGAGTGGAAGGCAGCGACTGGTAAGGGCTGACGTGCAAGTCAACTGGTATCACTCTCTCTGGACGTCTGGTTCTGCTGCGGCCTGAGGGAGTCTGTGGTCCCCGATCTAAGGCGCCATCTTGGGAGGATCGGCTGTTCGAGTCACCGGAGAGAAAAAAGTATGTGAGTTGCTGAGGTCCATCCGGTTTGTGCTTTCACTTCCTGCCGAGGTCTCCATAATCAGTCACTGAGCTTTTTTGAGGAAGCTCAGTGTCGCTGGCAGGCTTTATCACACGTTATCCAGTAGTTAGAGCAGGAGCTCTTCCTTCACATGGCCATTCAGTGCAGCGGCCAAGCCACGCCCCTGTATTGGAGTTTTTGACGTAAAAGTCTTTACTCGTTATTGGTCCGACAAAGTGACCGATCAGGTCATTTCTAGAATGTCGTGTGGACCAATCAAAACATTGCCTACTGTACCGCTGAGAATATTAGAAAACGCCAGCAGGAAATTATTTTTGATGTTACAGCTTGAATGGAGGTCAGCCAATCAGCTTACTTCGATGATGTCTTGTTGGCCAATCAGAGAGCTGCCTACAGTATTGCTGTGTAGATAGGTTTGTGCTCTGTATTTTCTATAGAGTGGACGACGGCCAATCAGCTTTGTACCAGTATGTCATTTGGACCAATCGTATCGCTGCCTATTACAGCGCTATGTATTGCAGGTATTACGATTTACATATGGCTTAACTGAAAATGGTACTGAAAAGGTTGTTTGGTGGGGTATGAAAGAGGTTAGTTGAGGTTACATAGATCTTCTGGTTACACGGTGTATTTGATGTACTCATTGAAACCCATGGGAAATTGCTTGTATCTCCTGTTGCTGGGTGAAGGGACATGTTCTATAGGGACCACAGAGAAACCTGAAAAATCACACGCTATGAAGTTGGTATCCATCTATCCTTCACGTTCGATAACACCCATAAGGAGGATGTTCCAGTGAGATTGTAGGATTTGTTTGATGGTCTTCTGGTCAGTGGAAAATGTGGTTATGGAATTATAAGAGTATGGTTTCTCTTTTGCTGTCATATCGGGGTTATTTGTCTGTTTGGGTTGTAGGCAGCTTCTTTGATCCAGACTGCTGGCTTTCTTTTTGCTGTTGCTGATGAGGGACTTGGGATACCCTTTCACTATGAATCTCTCATCTAGAATCTTACTCTGAATCTATCATCAATGTAGCATCTGTATGTTATGCAGTGGTGGAAAACAAACAAAAATGCTATCCCATAATATCAAGCAATCCACCATTTCCGTTATGACCGGTTTCTATAGATGCAATTTTAACAATTGCAAAGTCACGCACTTTCAAAAAAAAAAAAAAAAACAGACAAAATAATATCAACTACTAATCAAAAAACACACTCCATTAACCCCTTAAGGACAAAGCCCATTTTAACGTTAAATGGTCACTGTCAAATACAAAAACTTTTGATATGTTGTAATGCATCCAAAACCAATATGTTTTGCAATTGCTTTCATTAGAAAAGTTTTCAGTATTTCATACTGAAAAAGCCAGTCAAACAACTGCCCCCCCCCCCCCCCTGCCTGCTTGGACATATACTAGTCCTGTTGTGTCCATGAGTCATGACCTACATCATGGACACACTTGATTGACAGCTGTGAGCGCAGGGCTCACAGCTGGAAGAAAAAATCCACCCACTGTCAGCTTGTGTCCCGCTACTGTCAGTAAGAACAAGCTGGGAGTTGTAGTTTAGCTAATGTTAGGGGCAGGGCCAAATTAAGGCTGCCTGCACTTCATTATGATGCCCCCCCCCCGACAATTCCCCCACATTAGGTGCAGCATAGTTCCCCCACATTAGGTTGTAGTTCCCCCAGATTAGGTACAGTATAAGTCCCCGCACATTAGGTTGGCAGTACAAGTCCCCGCACATTAGGTTGACAGTACTAGTCCCCGCACATTAGGTGTGCAGTACAGTTCCCCCACATTAGGTGTGCAGTATAGTTCCCCCACATTAGGTGTGCAGTATAGTTCCCCACATTAGGTGCAGTACAGTTCCCCCACATTAGGTGCAGTACAGTTCCCCCACATTAGGTGCAGTATAGTCCCCCACATTAGGTTGGCAGTATAGTTAAAAAAAATGAATAAAAAGCGATCAAAAAGTCCGATCATTACAAAAATGGTACCGCTAAAATCTTCAGATCACGACGCAAAAAATTAGCCCTCATACCGGCCTGTACGCAGAAAAATAAAAAAGTTATAGGGGTCAGAAGATGACAATTTTAAACATATACATTTTCCTGCATGTAGTTATGATTTTTTCCAGAAGTACAATAAAATCAAACCTATATAAGTAGGGTATAATTTTAACCGTATGGACCTACAGAATAAAGAGAAAGTGTCATTTTTACCGAAAAATTTACTGTGCAGAAACGGAAGCCCCCAAAAGTTACAAAATTTAGTTTTTTCTTCAATTTTGTCACACAATTAATTTTTTTTCCGTTTCTCTGTAGATTTTTGGGTAAAATGACTGATGTCATTACAAAGTAGAATTGGTGGCACATAAAATAAGCCATCATATGGATTTTTAGGTGCAAAATTGAAAGAGTTATGGTTTTTTAAAGGTAAGGGGGAAAAAAAGAATGTGCAAAAATGGAAAAACCCTGGGTCATGAAGGGGTTAAGGACCGGGGGGGGGTTCTCTATTTTCGTTTTTTGCTCCTTGCCTTTAAAAAATCATAACTCTTTCAATTTTGCCCCTAAAAAAACATATTATGGCTTATTTTTTGCGGCACCAATTCTACTTTGTAATGACGTCTGTCATTGTGCCCAAAAATATACGGTGAAACGGGAAAAAAAATCATTGTGAGACAAAATTGAAAAAAAAAACGCTGTTTTGTAACTTTTGGGGGCTTCCGTTTCTACGTAGTACATTTTTCGGTAAAAATTACACCTGATATTTATTCTGTAGGTCCATATGGTTAAAATAATACCCGACTTATATAGGTTTGATTTTGTCGTACTTCTGGAAAAAAATCATAACTTCATGCAGGAAAATTAATACGTTTAAAATTGTAATTTCTGACCCCTATAACTTTTTTATTTTTCCGTGTATGGGGCGGTATGAGGGCTCATTTTATGAGGGCTCAAGTTTTTAATGGTACCATTTTTGCATTGATAGGACTTATTGATCGCTTTTTATTCATTTTTTCATGATATAAAAAGTGACCAAAATGCACTATTGGACTTTTGAATTTTTTTGCGTGCACGCCATTGACCGTGCGGTTTACTTAACGATATATTTTTATAATTCTGACATTTCCGCACGCGGCGATACCATATATGTTTATTTTTATTTACACTGTGTTTTTTTTATGGGAAAAGGGGGGTGATTCAAACTTTTAATAGGGAAGGGGTTAAATGATATTTATTCACTTTTTTTTTGCAGTGTTGTAGCTCCCATAGGGACCTATAACACTGCACACACTGATCTTTATCAATGATCACTGGTTTCTCATAAGAAACCAGTGATCGATGATTCTGCCGCTTGACTGCTCATGCCTGGATCTCAGGCACTGAGCAGTCATTCGGCGATCGGACAGCGAGGAGGCAGGTAGGGGCCCTCCCGCTGTCCTGCAAGCTGTTCGGGATGCCGTGATTTCGCCGTGGCTATCCCGAACAGCCCACTGAGCTAACCGGCATGCTTTCAGTTTCACTTTAGACGCGGCGTTCAACTTTGATCGCCGTGTCTAAAGGGTTAATAGCGCGCGGCACAGCGATCAATGCTGCGCTCTATTAGCCACGGGTCCCGGCCGTTGTTAGAGGCCCCGCATTATAGATCGGGAGTGGACACATGACGTTCCAGTACGTCATGTGTCCTTAAGGGGTTAAAACGAAACAAAAATCATTGAAATTGTAATGACACATAGAATAAAGATAGCATGTAAGATTTACCGTATTGTCACATAGTTACATAGTTAGCATGGTTGAAAAAAGACATACGTCCATCAAGTTCAACCAGGGTATTGAAGGGAAGGGTGTAAGGGGATGAGGGGAAGGGATGTTGTTTTATAATTCTGCATAAGCATTAATGTTATTTTGTTCCATGAATGTATCTAACCCTGTTTTAAAGCTATTAATTGCTCCTGCTGTGACCAGTTCCTGAGGTAGACTGTTCCATAAATTCACAGTTCTCATGGTAAAGAAGGCGTGTCACCCCTTTAGACTTAACCTTTTCTTCTCCAGACGGAGGGAGTGCCCCCTCGTCCTTTGGGGGGGGGGGGGGGTTTAACCTGGAACAGTTTTTCTCCATATTTTTTGTATGGGCCATTTATATACATTTATCATATCCCCCCTTAAACGTCTCTTCTCAAGACTAAACAATTGTAACTCCTTTAATCATTCCTCGTAGCTAAAATGTTCCATGCCCCATATTAGTTTAGTCGCACGTCTCTGCACCCTTTCCAGCTCCGCAATGTCCCTTTTATGGACAGGCGACCAAAACTGAACAGCATATTCCAAGTGAGGCTGTACCAATGCTTTATGAAGGGGGAATATTATGTCCCTGTCCCTTGAGTCCATGCCTCTTTTTATACATGACAATATCCTGCCGGCCTTGGAAGCAGCAGCCTGACATTGCATGCTATTCGGAAGTCTGTGATCTACATGTACACCCAGATCCTTCTCTACCAGTGACTCTTCCAGTTTTATCCCCCCTAAGACATATGACGCATGCGTGTTATTAGTGCTCAGATGCATAACTTTACATTTATCCACATTAAACCTCATTTGCCAAGTGGATGCCCAGACACTTAGTCTATCCAAGCCATCTTGTAACTTATGCACATCCTCTATAGACTGTACTGTGCTACAAAGCTTGGTGTCATCTGCAAAGATAGAAACAGAGCTGTTAATGCCATTGTGAAATCTGAAAAAATTATTGCCCCACGAAATTGCGCAATTCCATATTTTTTTTCAATTCTGCCTTACTTATATTCTTTTGGCCTCCGTAATACATTATATGATAAAATAAAGTGCATAATAAATAAAGTGAACATAAAGTACAACAAGCCCTAATACAACTTTTTCAGTGGTAAAATAAAGAAGTTATGGGTCTTAGAATGTGAGAAGCCTAAAACAGGAGCCAAAACAAAATAAAAAATTATAATAAATAAAATAAAATGCCGTCATGAACGGTTTAACAAATTTTTGTTATTTAAATTTTTTTTTTTAATATATTTATCCATTTTGCAATTGTTATAATAATCTTGAAAGCTTGCAATTTCCATTCGGGCCACTAAGGCTAAAACTAAGCTGAAACTTCCTATTTTGTACATATAATTTCCCAGTAATACTGTTTTCCTCAAATAACTCATGAAAGAATAAAGTTACATTAAAACCAAGCACATCATTGTTTTTCTTGTGAAATTCCCAACACGTTTGATGTGTCACATTACCCTCTTCCTATTGAAAAAAAACAAAGTTGAATTCAAAATGGCCGACTTCAAAATGGCCACCATGGTCACCACCCATCTTGAAAATTTCCCCCCCCTCACATATACTAATGTGCCACAAACAGGAAGTTAATATCACCAACCATTCCCATTTTACTAAGGTGTATCCATATAAATGGCCCACCCTGCACAATGATTAACCCCTTAAGGACATAGGGCGTATCCATACGCCCCCGTTTCCAAGTCCTTAAGGACCGAGGGCGTATGGATACGCCCTGAGCATTTCCGGCCCCCGCCGCTAGCCGGAGGGGAGCCGGGGCCGGATGCCTACCGAAATCGTTCAGCAGGCATCCCGGCATATCGCCCAGGGGGGTCATTATGTCCCCCCATGTCGGCGATTGCCGCAGATCGCTGGACAATTCAGTCCAGCGATCTGCGGCGGATTCCGGGTCAATCGGGTCTCCAGTGACCCGATGACCCGGAATTACTGGCTGATCGGGGCCGTCAGGGGTGAGCAGGCCAGCAGGGGTGAGGTGGCACTGGTGCCACCTCACGATCGCCCTGATTCGTCGGCCGGTTTCCCGGCCGACCGATCAGGGCGCCTGCTGCGGGTGTCACTCCCGCAACCCGCTCCGCCCCTCTTGGACGTGAGCGGGTGCGGGACGTGCACCCCGGGTGCTGGGGACCCCGATCCCCGGCTTCCCTGTTGGGATCGGGGCCCCAGGAGCGACGGCGGCGGCGAGGGACTGACCTGTGCGGCGGCATCGTGGAGCAGCAGCAGGAGGTGAGTGACAGCCTCCTGCTGTTGCTTAGCAACAGCTCCCAGCATGTAAAAAGGGCATGCTGGGAGCTGTAGTTATGCAACAGCAGGAGGCAGACCACCACAACTCCCAGCATGCCCTTATGGGCATGCTGGGACTTGTAGTTTTGCAACAGCTGGAGGCACATTCTTTCTATGGAAAAGTGTACCTTCAGCTGTTGTATAACTACAACTCCCAGCTTGCCCGTTGGCTGTCGGTGACTGCTGAGAGTTGTAGTTTTGCAACAGCTGAAGGCACACTGAGTTAAGTAGCAAACCAGTGTGTCTCCAGCTGTTGCATAACTACAATCCCCAGCATCCCCAGCCAATGTAGTATGCCTCCGGCTGTTGCATAACTACAAGACCCAGCATGCCCTTCTGCTGGGGGTTGTAGCTTTTGCAAAAGCTGAAGGCACACTGGTTGCAAAACACTGAGTTTGTTACCAAACTCAGTGTTTCACAACCTGTGTCTCCAGCTGTTGCAAAACTACAACTCCCAGCATGCACTTATAGACCGTACATGCTGGGAGTTGTAGTTTTGCAGCAGCTGGATGTTTCTCCCCCCCCCCAATGTGAACGTACAGGGTACACTCACATGGGCGGAGGATTACAGTAAGTATACGGCTGCAAGTTTGAGCTGCGGCAAATTTTCTGCCGCTGCTCAAACTGCCAGCGAGAAACTACTGTGAACCCCCCGCCCGTGCGACTGTACCCTAAAAACACTACACTACACTAACACAAAATAAAATAAAAAGTAAAAAACACTACATATACACATACCCCTACACAGCCCCCCTCCCCAATAAAAATGAAAAAACATCTGGTACGCCACTGTTTCCAAAACGGAGCCTCCAGCGGTTGCAAAACTACAACTCCCAGCATGCACTGATAGATCGTACATGCTGGGAGTTGTAGTTTTGCAACAGCTGGATGTTCCCCCCCCCCCCAATGTGAACGTACAGGGTACACTCACATGGGCGGAGGATTACAGTAAGTATCTGGCTGCAAGTTTGAGCTGCGGCAAATTTTCTGCTACAGCTCAAGCTGCCAGCGAGAAACTACTGTGAACCCCCGCCCGTGCGACTGTACCCTAAAAACACTACACTACACTAACAAAAAATAAAATAAAAAGTAAAAAACACTACATATACACATACCCATACACAGCCCCCCTCCCCTCCCCAATAAAAATGAAAAATGTCTGGTACGCCACTGTTTCCAGAACGGAGCCTCCAGCTGTTGCAAAACAACTACTCCCAGTATTGCCAGATAGCCACTGACTGTCTAGGCATGCTGGGAGTTTTACAACAGCTGGAGGCCCCCTGTTTGGGAATCACTGGCGTAGAATACCCCTATGTCCACCCCTATGCAAGTCCCTAATTTAGGCCTCAAATGTGCATGGCGCTCTCACTTTGGAGCCCTGTCGTATTTCAAGGCAACAGTTTAGGGCCACATATGGGGTATCGCCGTACTCGGGAGAAATTGGGCTTCACATTTTGGGGGGTATTTTCTGCTATTACCCTTTTTTAAAATGTAAAATTTTTGGGAAAACAAGCATTTTAGGTTAAAATTTTTTTTTTTTTTTACATATACAAAAGTCATGAAACACCTGTAGGGTATAAAGGTTCACTTAACCCCTTGTTACGTTCCCCGAGGGGTCTAGTTTCCAAAATGGTATGCCATGTTTTTTTTTTTTTTCTGTCCTGGCACCATAGGGGCTTCCTAAATGCGGCATGCCCCCAGAGCAAAATTTGCTTTCAAAAAGCCAAATGTGACTCCTCCTCTTCTGATACCTGTAGTGCGCCAGCAGAGCACTTCTCACCCCAATATGGGGTGTTTTCTGAATCGGGAGAAATTGGGCTTCAAATTTTGGGGGGTATTTTCTGCTATTACCCTTTTTAAAAATGTTAAATTTTTGGGAAACCAAGCATTTTAGGTAAAAAAAAAAAATAATTTTCACATATGCAAAAGTCGTGAAACACCTGTAGGGTATTAAGGTTCACATTACCCCTTGTTACGTTCCCCGAGGGGTCTAATTTCCAAAATGGTATGCCATGTGTTTTTTTTGCTTTTCTGGCACCATAGGGGCTTCCTAAATGAGGCATGCCCCCAGAGCAAAATTTCCTTCAAAAAGCCAAATGTGACTCCTTCACATCTGAGACCTGTAGTGCACCAGCAGAGCACTTTCCACCCCCATATGGGGTGTTTTCTGAATCGGAAGAAATTGGGCTTCAAATTTTGGGGGGTATTTTCTGCTATTACCCTTTTTAAAAATGTAAAATTTTTGGGAAACCAAGCATTTTAGGTAAAATTTTTTTAATTTTTTTTACATATGCAAAAGTCGTGAAACACCTGTGGGGTATTAAGGTTCACTTTACCCCTTGTTACGTTCCCTGAGGGGTCTAGTTTCCAAAATGGTATGCCATGTGTGTTTTTTTGCTGTCCTGACACCATAGGGGCTTCCTAAAGGTGACATGCCCCCCAAAAACCATTTGTCGCTCCTTCCCTTCTGAGCCCTCTACTGCGCCCGCCGAACAATTAACAATAGACATATGAGGTATGTGCTTACTCGAGAAAAATTGGGTTTCAAATACAAGTAAAAATTTTCTCCTTTTTACCCCTTGCAAAAATTCAAAAATTGGATCTATTAAGAACATGCGAGTGTAAAAAATGAAGATTTTGAATTTTCTCCTTCACTTTGCTGCTATTCCTGTGAAACACCTAAAGGGTTAATACACTTACTGAATGTCATTTTGAATACTTTAGGGGGTGTAGTTTTTATAATGGGGTCTTTTATGGGGTATTTCTAATACGAAGACCCTTCAAATCCACTTCAAAACTGAACTGGTCCATGAAAAATAGCGAGTTTGAAAATTTTGTGAAAAATTTCAAAATTGCTGCTGAACTTTGAAGCCCTCTGGTGTCTTCCAAAAGTAAAAACTCATACATTTTATGATGCAAACATAAAGTAGACATATTGTATATGTGAACTCAAAAAAAATTTATTTTGAATATCCATTTTCCTTACAAGCAGAGAGCTTCAAAGTTAGAAAAATGCTAAATTTTTTGCGGCGAGTCGGGGGGGTGGTCGCGGTGCGGTGGGTCGGGGAGACGGTTGCGGTGCGTCGGGGGGGGGGGGGGCGGTCGCGGTGCGGCGGTGATAGGTCTCAGGACCCCCGGACAGGGAGGAGGAGAGAAGCGGGTGGCGGTGGCGGCCTATGGCACCGCAAAAGCCACTGCAGTGCATTGATTTAAAGCGCCCGCTTTAAATCAATGATCTGCAGCTGTGTCGCGGGGGGATAAATAACCGATAACTTATACCGGAATATCGGTATAAGTTATCGGCTATCGGCCCTAACCTCCACCGATTATCAGTATCGGCCCTAAAAAACGATATCAGTCGATCCCTAAAGGAAATACCTCATATGTGTCACAGGTGTTTGACGACTTTTCGTTAAAGTCGGATGTGTAAATGAAAAAAATAATTTTTTTCACTAAAGTGCAGTTTTTCCCCCCAAATTTACCATTTTTATAAAGGGTAATGGGAGAAAATGCCCCTCAAAATTTGTAACCCCATCTCTTCTGAATATGGAAATACCCCATGTTAGGACACAAAATGCTTTGCGGGAGCACTACAATGCTCAGAAGAGAAGGAGTCACATTTGGCTTTTGGAAAGCAAATTTTGCTGGAATGGTTTTTGGGGGGCATGTCACATTTAGAAAGCCCCTTTGGTGCCACAACAGCAAAAAAAAACAACATGGCATACTATTTTGGAAACTACACCCCTCAAGGAACGTAACAAGGGGTACAGTGAGCCTTAACACCTGACAGGTATTTCACGACTTTTTGTTTTTGTTGGATGTGTAAATGAAAAAAAAAAATTTTCACAAAAATTAATTTTTAAAAGGGGTAATAGGAGAAAATGACCCCCAAAATTTGTAACCCCATTTCTTCTGAGTATGGAAATACCCCATGTGTGGACGTCAAGTGCTCTACTGGCACAATACAATGCTCAGAAGAGAAGAAGCGCCATTGAGCTTATGGGAGAGAGAATTTATTTGGAATGCAAGTCGGGGGCCATGTGCGTTTCCAATGCCCCCCATGGTGCCAGAACGGTGGACCCCTCCACATGTGACCCCATTTTGGAAACTAGACCCCTCACAGAATTTAATAAGGGGTGCAATGAGCATTTACACCCCACTGGCGTTTGACAGATCTTTGGCACAGTGGGCTGTGCAAATGAAAAATTACATTTTTCATTTTCACGGACCATTGTTCCAAAAATCTGTCAGAAACCTGTGGGACGTAAATGCTCACTTTACCCCTTAATACATTACATGAGGGGTGTAGTTTCCAAAATGGGGTCATATGTGGGAGGGTCAATTGTTCTGGCACCACGGGGGGCTTTGTAAACACACATGGCCTTCAATTTCGGACAAATTATTTCTCCAAAAGCCCAATGGTGCTCCTTCTCTTCTGAGCATTGTAGTTCACCAGCAGAGCACTTTACATCCACATATGGGGTATCTATATACTTAGAAGAAATGGGGCTACAAATTTTGTGGGGTTTGAAAAAGAAAAAATGCATTTTCTCATTTTCCCATCCAGCTTTAACGAAAATTTGTCAAACATCTGTGGGGTGTTAAGGCTCACTATACGCCTTGTCACGTTTCGTGAGGGGTGTAGTTTCCAAAATGGGGCCACATGTTTATGTCAGAACCGCTGTAAAATCAGCCACCCCTGTGCAAATTACCAATTTAGGCCTCAAATGTACATAGTGCGCTCTCATTCCTGAGCTTTGTTGTGCGCCCGCAGAGCATTTTACGCCCACATATGGGGTATTTCTGTACTCAGGAGAAATTACATTACAAATTTTGGGGGTCTTTTTTTCCTTTTACCGCTTGTGAAAATAAAAAGTATGGGGCAACACCAGCATGTTAGCATAAAACTTTTTATTTTTTTACACTGACAAGATGGTGTAGACCCCAACTTTTCCTTTTCATAAGGGGTAAAAGGAGAAAAAGCCCCCCAAAATTTGTACTGCAATTTCTCCCGAGTACGGAAATACCCCATATGTGGCCCTAAACTGTTTCTTTGAAATACGACAGGGCTCTGAAGTGAGAAAGAGCAATGAAGTGAAGTGAGAGGACTAAATTAGGGATTGCATAGGGGTGGACATAGGGGTATTCTATGCCAGTGATTCCCAAACAGGGTGCCTCCAGCTGTTGCTAAACTCCCAGCATGCCTGGACAGTCAGTGGCTGTCTGGAAATGCTGGGAGTTGTTGTTTTGCAACAGCTGGAGGCTCCGTTTTGGAAACACTGCCGTACAATAAGTTTTTAATTTTTATTGCGGGTGGGACAGTGTAAGGGGGTGTATATGTAGTGTTTTACCCTTTATTATGTGTTAGTGTAGTGTTTTAGGGGACATTCGCACTGGCGGGTTACGGTGAGTTTCCTGCTAGGAGTTTGCGTTGCGACAAAATATTTGCCGCAGCTCAAACTTGAAGCAAGAAACTCACTGTAAACTCGCCCGTGTAAATGTACCTTGTAAATTCACATTGGGGGGGGGGCAAACCTCCAGCTGTTTCAAAACTACAACTCCCAGAATGTACTGACAGACTGTGCATGCTGGGAGTTGTACTTCTGCAACAGCTGGAGGCACACTGGGTGGAAAACCTTCAGTTAGGTTCTGTTACCTAACTCAACATTTTCCAACCAGTGTGCCTCCAGCTATTGCGAAACTACAACTCCAATCACGTACTGATCGCCGAAGGGCATGCTGGGAGATGTAGTTATGCAACAGCTGGAGAGCTACAGTTTGCACAACTTTGCCGCCTGCCGATCACCATCGCCCACTGCCTCTTGATGGGTAAGTGGATCTTCTGCCGTCGGACCTCTTCGGTTTCCCTGTCCTGCCCCGCCTATTGTGGGTTGGCAGAACGGGGAAACCGAAAGTTAACCCCCCCGCCCCGATCTGCTATTGGTTGACGCTTCTGGCGACCAATAGCAGGGATAGTAGGGGTGGCACCCCTGCCACCTCACTCCTATCTCTTCAGGGGGATCGTGGGTATCTTAGACAACCACGACCCCCCTTATATTCAGGGTCACCGGGTCACCATAGACCCGCATAAATTCACTAGCGATTTGCGGCGATCGCCAACATGGGGAAGTCTGATGGGCATTTGCGCAGGGTGCCTGCTGATAGATATCAGCAGTCACCCCGGTCCGGTCCCCGCCCGGCGTGGCGGGGACCGAAATTCCCACGGGCATTCAGGTACGCCCTTGGTCCCTAAGTACCAGGGAGCAAAGTCGTACCTGTACGCTCTTGGTCCTTAAGTTGTTAAAGGGGTACACCGGTGGAAAACTGAAGGTTTTCCAACCAGTGTGCCTCCAGCTGTTGCAAAAGTACAACTCCCAGCATGCACGATCTGTCAGTACATGCTGGGAGTTGTATTTTGAAACAGCTGGAGTGCTACAGTTTGGAGATCACTGTTCAGTGGTCTCTAAACTGTAGCCCTCCAGCTGTTTCAAAACTACAACTCCCAGCATGCACTGACAGACAGTGCATGCTGGGAGTTCGACTTTTGCAACAGCTGGAGGCCCACTGGTTGGAAAACCTTCAGTTAGGTTCTGTTACCTAAACTCAGTATTTTCCAACCAGTGTGCTTCCAGCTGTTGCAAAAATACAACTCACAGTATGCACAGTCTGTCAGTACATGCTGGGAGTTGTAGTTTTGAAACAGCTGGAGGTTTGCCCCCACCCCCCCCCCATGTGTATGTACAGGGTACATTCACACGGGAGGGTTTACAGTGAGTTTCTTGCTTCAAGTTTGAACTGCAGCAAATCTTTCGCCACAGCACAAACTCCTAGCAGGAAACTCACTGTAAACCTCTGCCTGTGTGAATGCACCCTAAAAACACTACACTATACAAACACATAATAAAGGGTAAAACACTACAAATACACCCCTTACACTGTCCCCCCCAATAAAAATGAAAAACGGCAGTGTTTCCAAAATGGAGCCTCCAGGTGTTGAAAAACAACAACTCCCTGCAGTTCCGGACAGCCACTGACAGTACAGGCATGCTGGGAGTTTAGCAACAGCTGGAGGCACCCTGTTTGGGAATCACTGGCGTAGAATACCCCTATGTCCACCCCTATGCAATCCCTAATTTAGTCCTCAAATGCGCATGGTGCTCTCTCGTATTTCAAGGAAACAGTTTAGGGCCACATATGTTGTATTTCAGTACTCAGGAGAAATTGCACTACAAATTTTGGGGGGCTTTTTCTGCTTTTACCCCTTATGAAAAGGAAACGTTGGGGGCTACACCAGCCTGTTAGTGTAAAAAATAAAAATGTTTACATTAATATGCTGGTGTTGCCCCATACTTTTTATTTTCACTAGCGGTAAAAGGAAAAAAAGACCCCCAAAATTTGTTATGGAAATTTTGGAGTATGGAAATATCCCATATGTGGGCGTAAAAAATGCTCTGCGGACGCACAACAAGGCTTAGAAGTGAGAGCGCACTATGTACATTTGAGGCCTAAATTGGTGATTTGCACAGGGGTGGCTGATTTTACACCGGTTCTGACATAAACGCAAAAAAACTAAATACATACATGTGACCCCATTTTGGAAACTACACGCCTCACCGAACGTAACAAGGGGTATAGTGAGCATTTACACCCCACAGGTGTTTGAAGAATTTTCATTAAATTTGGATGGGAAAATGAAAAAAAAAATTGTTTCACTAAAACGCTGGTGTTACCCTAAATTATTCATTTTCACAAGGGAAAATACGAAAAAAGACCCCCAAAATTTGTAACCCCATTACTTCTGAGTAAGAACATACCCCATATGTGGATGTAAAGTGCTCTGCTGGCGAACTACAATGCTCAGAAGAGAAGGAGCGCCATTGGGCTTTTGGAAAGAAAATTTGTCCAGAATTGGAGGCCTTGTGTGTTTACAAAGCTCCCATAGTGCCAGAACAATGGACCCCCCCCCACATGTGACCCCATTTTGGAAACTATGCCCCTCACATAATGTAATAAGGGGTGCAGTAAGCATTTACGCTCCACAGGTGTCTGACAGATTTTTGGAACAGTGGTCCGTGAAAATGAAAAATGTGATTTTTCATTTGCACAGCCCACTGTTCCAAAGATCTGCCAAATGCCAGTGGGGTGTAAATACTCACTGCACCCTTTATTACATTCAGTGGGGTCACATGTGGGGGGGGGTCCATTGTTCTGGCACTATGGGGGGGGGGGGGGGTTGGCTTTGTAAACGCACATGGCCCTGACTTCCATTCCAAACAAATTATCTCTCTAAAAGCTCAATGGCGGTCCTCTTCTGAGCATTGCAGTGCACCAGCAGAGCACTTGACGTCCACACATGGGGTATTTCCATACTCAGAAGAAATGGGGTTACAAATTTTGGGGGTCATTTTCTCCTATTACCCCTTGCAAAAATATAAAATTTAGGGAAAAAACTGCATTTTAATGAAAACATTTTTTTTTTCATTTATACATCCAACTTTAACAAAAAAAATTGTCAAACACCTGTGAGGTTTTTCAAATTCAAAACGTTTTTATTAGAGAAACAATACAAATATGTACAAGAAGCATTACTGATGCAGAGAATGGTGAGAACAAAGCGACCGAACAGGTCTTAATAACCAATACAATGCTCAAACAAAAAAGCATATGAAAGAAAAACAGAAAATATCAAACTGGGGAATAAGGGGAAAGAGCCAGGGGAGACACAAGTAGAAGGCATAGGGACTGAAGGGAAAAGAAATGTGGTACAGAGGAAGGCAGTGGTTAGGGGAAGGGGGGGGGGGGGCAGACGGGCCAGTGGGGAAGTAATAAAAATGGACTGAAGAGCACAAGTGGGAAAACAAATCACACTGGACCCACACAGAGGGGCAGTAGGCTAGACAAACCACAAGGGATGGGAGGCCGAAGGAATGCCAAAGAGAGAGATTTCGGGGGGAAAGAGAAGCGTCAAAGCTGTAAGACAGAAAGGTAAGATAAAGAGAGACGGAGATACCACGAAGGCCAGCAAAAGAAGGTCACGAGACACCTGTGAGGTTTTAAGGCTCACTGTACCCCATGTTACGTTCCTTGAGGGGTGTAGTTTCCAAAATAGTTTTGCTGTTCTGGCACCATAGGGGCTTCCTAAATGCGACATGCCCCCCCCCCCCCCCCCCAAAAGCCATTTCAGCAAACTTTGCTTTCCAAAAGCCAAATGTGACTCCTTCTCCTTTGAGCATTGTAGTTCGCCCACAGAGCATTTTACATCCTAACATGGGGTATTTCCATACTCAGAAGAGATGGGGTTACAAATTTTGGTGGGCATTTTCTCCCATTACCCTTTGTAAAAATTGTAAATTTTGTAAAAAATAAAATAAAAAATGCACTTTAGTGAAAATTTTTTTTCATTTACACATCAGACTTTAACGAAAAGTCGTCAAACACCTGTGGGGTGTTAAGGCTCACTGGACCCCTTGTTACGTGCCCTGAGAGGTTTTTCTGCTGTTCTGGCACCATAGGGGCTTCCAAAATGCAATATGCCCCCCAAAAACCATTTCAGCAAAATTCACTCTCCAAAATCCCATTGTTGCTCCTTCCCTTCTGAGTCCTCTACTGCGCCTGCCGAACACTTGACATACACATGAGGTATTTCCTTACTCGAGAGAAATTGGGTTACATATTTTGGGGGCTTTTTCTCCTATTACCCCTTGTAAAAATTCAAAAATTAGGTCTACAAGAACATGCGAGTGTAAAAAATTAAGATTTTTAATTTTCTCCTTCATGCTGCTATTCCTGTGAAACACCTAAAGGGTAAACAAACTTACTGAATGTCATTTTGAATACTTTGAGGGGTGCAGTTTTTATAATGGTGTCATTTGTGGGCTATTTCTAATATGAAGGCCCTTCAAATTCACTTCAAAACTGAACTGGTCCCTGAAAAATTCTGAAGTTGAAAATTTTGTGAAAAATTGGAAAATTGCTGCTGAACTTTGAAGCCATCTGATTTCTTCCAAAAGTAAAAACATGTCAACTTTATGATGCCAACATAAAGTAGACATATTGTAAATGTGAATCAATATATAATTTATTTGTAATGTCTATTTTCCTTACAAGCTGAGAGTTTCAAAGTTAGAAATATGCAAAGTTTTCAATTTTTTCATCAAATTTTAGAATTTTTTTTACCAAGAAATGATGCAAGTAACAACAAAAATTTACCACTAACATAAAGCAGAATATGTCATGAAAAAACTATCTCGGAATCAGAATGAAAAGTAAAAGCATCCCGGAGTTATTAATGCTTAAAATGACAGTGGTCAGATGTGCAAAAAACGCTCTGGTCCTTAAAGGGGTACTCCCGTGGAAATCTTTTTTTTTATTTAAATCAACTGTTGCCAGAAAGATAAACATATTTTTAAATCACTTCTAAAAAATCTTAATCCTTCCAGTACTTTTTAGGGGCTGTATACTAAAAAGAATTCCAAAATAGAAATGCATTTCCTCTGATGTCATGACCACAGTGCTGTCTACTGACCTCTGCTGTCCATTTTAGGAACTGTCCAGAGCAGGAGAAAATCCCCATAGTAAACATATGCTGTTCTGGACAGTTCCTAAAATAGACAGCAGAGAGCACTGTGGTCATGACATCAGAGGAAATGCATTTATTTTTTGGATTTCTCTTTAGTACACAGCTCCTAAAATGTACTGGAAGGATTAAGATTTTTTAATAAAAGTAATTTACAAATCTGTTTAACTTTCTGGCACCAGTTGATTAAAAAAAAAAAAAAAGTTTTCCACAGGAGTACCCCTTTAAGGTGAAAATGGGCTTGGTCCTTAAGGGGTTAATAATTGTACATTGAAAAGTCAGATAACATGCCTTTATTCCTTGTATGCCAATTGCTCACAATTTTTAAGCTCTCTTCAGGCAGGTATTGAATGGAAATCTTTGGTGTTCACCTGCAGGCATAAAATCAGTCCAGGTCATGTAAACAGTAGAGTACCAAGGGGGGGGGGGGGGGGCGGCCCGCCGGCCCGCCCCTTGTGCCACTCTCAAGGGGGGTGCAAGGGGCGGACTTAACCGCCGCCGCAACTACTGAGGATCTGGGACACTCGTCCCAGATCCCCAGCAGACAGCGCTACATTCTCCTGTATGCGCGATACACGCACATACAGAAGGCGTCCCCTCTGTGTGAACCGCTTCTGCAGCTACACAGAGGAGACGTGACCTCCGCCCCCACGCAGCACGCAGTACAGGCGCCAGTGACGTCACTCATCGGCGCCTGTACTGTGGAGGGGAGAAGACGCGGGCCCTGCAGCTGAGGAGATCGTGCGTGGGATATGAGGTGAGCATCCCTTTTTTTTTTTTTTAACCCTGCCTATACCTACAGGGAAGGGTGCTCTGCATAAACCTATGGGAAAGGGAGGGAGGGGGGTGCTCTGCATATACCTATGGGAAAGGGAGGGAGAGGGGGTGCTCTGCATATACCTGGGAGCTGTGGCACTGACACTCCTGGTCCTCACTCATCACCACTAGTTTCCTGGTGATATTGTGGGGACAATACAAGTGCACGTTCAGCCAATCGCTGACTGAGGCAGGACACCGCTGATTCAAGTGATTGGCTGTGCAGGCAGTTCCTGTTGGGATGAAATATTAGTAGCGGTGATAAGCCAGGTGAAGCAGCTGTGGGGGACTGAAGGGGAGTATGGCACCCTAAGCTGTATATAACATTTATTATGCCTTGATAACCCCTTTAAGTAGGTCTTCCTCATTAAGTAGGTTAGTATGTCCCCCCCCCCCCAATTAGGTGGATAGGGCCCCTAAAAAGTAAGTCCTTCCATTAAGTAGGTAGTCCCCCCCATCATGTAGGTACATCTTCCTCATCGGGTAGGTATGTCCCCTTATCAGTTAGGAATGCCCCCCCCCCCAGTAGATATGCAGGTAGGGCTCCCCAGCAGTTAGATATGGCCTCTGTTACGCCGAGCGCTCCGGGTCCCCGCTCCTCCCCGGAGCGCTCGCTACACTCTCGCTACTGCAGCGCTCCGGTCAGATCCACTGACCCGGTGCGCTGCGATTCCGCCTCCAGCCGGGATGCGATTCGCGATGCGGGTGGCGCCCGCTCGCGATGCGCACCCCGGCTCCCGTACCTGACTCGCTCTCCGTCGGTCCTGTCCCGGCGCGCGCGGCCCCGCTCCCTAGGGCGCGCGCGCGCCGGGTCTCTGCGATTTAAAGGGCCACTGCGCCGCTGATTGGCGCAAGTGGTTCTAATTAGTGTGTTCACCTGTGCACTCCCTATGTATACCTCACTTCCCCTGCACTCCCTCGCCGGATCTTGTTGCCATTGTGCCAGTGAAAGCGTTTCCTTGTGTGTTCCTAGCCTGTGTTCCAGACCTCCTGCCGTTGCCCCTGACTACGATCCTTGCTGCCTGCCCCGACCTTCTGCTACGTCCGACCTTGCTTCTGTCTACTCCCTTGTACCGCGCCTATCTTCAGCAGTCAGAGAGGTTGAGCCGTTGCTAGTGGATACGACCTGGTCACTACCGCCGCAGCAAGACCATCCCGCTTTGCGGCGGGCTCTGGTGAATACCAGTAGTGACTTAGAACCGGTCCACTAGCACGGTCCACGCCAATCCCTCTCTGGCACAGAGGATCCACCTCCTGCCAGCCGGCATCGTGACAGTAGATCCGGCCATGGATCCCGCTGAAGTTCCTCTGCCAGTTGTCGCCGACCTCACCACGGTGGTCGCCCAGCAGTCACAACAGATAGCGCAACAAGGCCACCAGCTGTCTCAACTGACCGTGATGCTACAGCAGCTACTACCACAGCTTCAGCAATCATCTCCTCCGCCAGCTCCTGCACCTCCTCCGCAGCGAGTGGCCGCTTCAGGCCTACGACTATCCTTGCCGGATAAATTTGATGGGGACTCTAAATTTTGCCGTGGCTTTCTTTCTCAATGTTCCCTGCACTTGGAGATGATGTCGGACCAGTTTCCTACTGAAAGGTCTAAGGTGGCTTTCGTAGTCAGCCTTCTGTCTGGAAAAGCTCTGTCATGGGCCACACCGCTCTGGGACCGCAATGACCCCGTCACTGCCTCTGTACACTCCTTCTTCTCGGAAATTCGAAGTGTCTTTGAGGAACCTGCCCGAGCCTCTTCTGCTGAGACTGCCCTGTTGAACCTGGTCCAGGGTAATTCTTCCGTTGGCGAGTACGCCGTACAATTCCGTACTCTTGCTTCAGAACTATCCTGGAATAATGAGGCCCTCTGCACGACCTTTAAAAAAGGCCTATCCAGCAACATTAAAGATGTTCTGGCCGCACGAGAAATCCCTGCTAACCTACATGAACTCATTCATCTAGCCACTCGCATTGACATGCGTTTTTCCGAAAGGCGTCAGGAGCTCCGCCAGGATATGGATTTTGTTCGCACGAGGCGTTTTTTCTCCCCGGCTCCTCTCTCCTCTGGTCCCCTGCAATCCGTTCCTGTGCCTCCCGCCGTGGAGGCTATGCAGGTCGACCGGTCTCGCCTGACACCTCAAGAGAGGACACGACGCCGCATGGAGAATCTCTGCCTGTACTGTGCCGGTACCGAACACTTCCTGAAGGATTGTCCTATCCGTCCTCCCCGCCTGGAAAGACGTACGCTGACTCCGCACAAAGGTGAGACAGTCCTTGATGTCAACTCTGCTTCTCCACGTCTTACTGTGCCTGTGCGGATATCTGCCTCTACCTTCTCCTTCTCTACTATGGCCTTCTTGGATTCCGGATCTGCAGGAAATTTTATTTTGGCCTCCCTCATCAACAGGTTCAACATCCCGGTGACCAGTCTCGCCAGACCCCTCTACATCAATTGTGTTAACAATGAAAGATTGGACTGTACCATACGTTTCCGCACGGAGCCCCTCCTAATGTGCATCGGACCTCATCACGAAAAAATTTAGTTTTTGGTCCTCCCCAATTGTACTTCCGAAATTCTCCTTGGACTACCCTGGCTTCAACACCATTCCCCAACCCTGGATTGGTCCACTGGGGAGATCAAGAGTTGGGGTACCTCTTGTTTCAAGGACTGCCTTAAACCGGTTCCCAGTACTCCTTGCCGTGACCCTGTGGTTTCCCCTGTAACCGGTCTCCCTAAGGCCTATATGGACTTTGCGGATGTATTTTGCAAAAAACAAGCTGAGACTCTACCTCCTCACAGGCCTTATGACTGTCCTATTGACCTCCTCCCGGGCACTACTCCACCCCGGGGCAGAATTTATCCTCTCTCCGCCCCAGAGACTCTTGCTATGTCTGAGTACATCCAGGAAAATCTAAAAAGGGCTTTATCCGCAAATCCTCCTCTCCTGCCGGAGCCGGATTTTTCTTTGTGTCCAAAAAAGATGGCTCCCTACGTCCTTGCATTGACTACCGCGGTCTTAATAAAATCACGGTAAAGAACCGCTACCCTCTACCTCTTATCTCTGAACTCTTTGATCGCCTCCAAGGTGCCCACATCTTTACCAAACTGGACTTAAGAGGTGCTTATAATCTCATCCGCATCAGAGAGGGGGATGAATGGAAAACGGCATTTAACACTAGAGATGGACACTTTGAGTATCTGGTCATGCCCTTTGGCCTGTGCAACGCCCCTGCCGTCTTCCAAGACTTTGTTAATGAAATTTTTCGTGATCTCTTATATTCCTGTGTTGTTGTGTATCTGGACGATATCCTGATTTTTTCTGCCAACCTAGAAGAACACCGCCAGCATGTCCGCATGGTTCTTCAGAGACTTCGTGACAATCAACTTTATGCCAAGATGGAGAAATGTCTATTTGAATGTCAATCTCTTCCTTTCCTAGGATACTTGGTCTCTGGCCAGGGACTACAAATGGATCCAGACAAACTCTCTGCCGTCTTAGATTGGCCACGCCCCTCCGGACTCCGTGCTATCCAACGTTTTTTGGGGTTCGCCAATTATTACAGACAATTTATTCCACATTTTTCCACCATTGTGGCTCCTATCGTGGCTTTAACCAAAAAGAATGCCAATCCTAAGTCATGGCCTCCTCAAGCGGAAGACGCCTTTAAACAGCTCAAGTCTGCCTTTTCTTCTGCTCCCGTGCTCTCCAGACCTGACCCATCTAAACCCTTCCTATTGGAGGTAGATGCCTCCTCAGTAGGAGCGGGAGCGGTCCTTCTACAAAAAAATTCTTCCGGGCATGCTGTTACTTGTGGTTTTTTTTCTAGGACCTTCTCTCCGGCGGAGAGGAACTACTCCATCGGGGATCAAGAGCTACTAGCCATTAAATTAGCACTTGAGGAATGGAGGCATCTGCTGGAGGGATCAAGAATTCCAGTTATTATTTACACCGATCACAAGAATCTCTCCTATCTCCAGTCTGCCCAACGGCTGAATCCTCGCCAGGCCAGGTGGTCTCTGTTCTTTGCCCGATTTAATTTTGAAATTCACTTTCGGCCTGCCGATAAGAACATTAGGGCCGATGCTCTCTCTCGTTCCTCGGATGCCTCGGAAGTAGAGCTCTCTCCGCAACACATCATTCCTCCTGACTGCCTGATCTCCACTTCTCCAGCCTCCATCAGGCAAACTCCTCCAGGGAAGACCTTCGTCACTCCACGCAAACGCCTCGGAATCCTCAAATGGGGTCACTCCTCCCATCTCGCAGGCCATGCGGGCATCAAGAAATCCGTGCAACTCATCTCTCGTTTCTATTGGTGGCCGACTCTGGAGACGGATGTTGTTGATTTTGTGCGGGCCTGCACTGTCTGTGCCCGGGATAAGACTCCTCGCCAGAAGCCCGCTGGTCTTCTTCATCCTCTGCCTGTCCCCGAACAGCCTTGGTCTCTGATTGGTATGGACTTTATTACAGACTTACCCCCATCCCGTGGCAACACTGTTGTTTGGGTGGTCGTTGATCGATTCTCCAAGATGGCACATTTCATCCCTCTTCCTGGTCTTCCTTCTGCGCCTCAGTTGGCAAAACAATTTTTTGTACACATTTTTCGTCTTCACGGGTTGCCCACGCAGATCGTCTCGGATAGAGGCGTCCAATTCGTGTCAAAATTCTGGAGGGCTCTCTGTAAACAACTCAAGATTAAATTAAACTTTTCTTCTGCCTATCATCCTCAATCCAATGGGCAAGTAGAAAGAATTAACCAGGTCCTGGGTGATTATTTACGGCATTTTGTTTCCTCCCGCCAGGATGACTGGGCAGATCTTCTACCATGGGCCGAATTCTCGTATAACTTCAGAGTTTCTGAATCTTCTTCCAAATCCCCATTTTTCGTGGTGTACGGCCGTCACCCTCTTCCCCCCCTCCCTACTCCCTTGCCCTCTGGTTTGCCCGCTGTGGATGAAATAACTCGTGATCTTTCCACCATATGGAAAGAGACCCAAAATTCTCTCTTACAGGCTTCATCACGCATGAAGAAGTTTGCTGATAAGAAAAGAAGAGCTCCCCCCATTTTTTCTCCAGGAGACAAGGTATGGCTCTCCGCTAAATATGTCCGCTTCCGTGTTCCTAGCTACAAATTGGGACCACGCTATCTTGGTCCTTTCAAAATTTTGTGCCAGATTAATCCTGTCTCTTACAAACTTCTTCTTCCTCCTTCTCTTCGTATTCCTAATGCCTTTCACGTTTCTCTTCTTAAACCACTCATCATCAACCGTTTCTCTCCCAAACTTGTTTCTCCCACTCCTGTTTCCGGCTCCTCGGACATCTTCTCAGTAAAGGAGATACTGGCCTCCAAGAAGGTCAGAGGGAAAACCTTTTTTTTGGTCGATTGGGAGGGCTGTGGTCCTGAAGAGAGATCCTGGGAACCTGAGGACAATATCCTAGACAAAAGTCTGCTCCTCAGGTTCTCAGGCTCTAAGAAGAGGGGGAGACCCAAGGGGGGGGGTACTGTTACGCCGAGCGCTCCGGGTCCCCGCTCCTCCCCGGAGCGCTCGCTACACTCTCGCTACTGCAGCGCTCCGGTCAGATCCACTGACCCGGTGCGCTGCGATTCCGCCTCCAGCCGGGATGCGATTCGCGATGCGGGTGGCGCCCGCTCGCGATGCGCACCCCGGCTCCCGTACCTGACTCGCTCTCCGTCGGTCCTGTCCCGGCGCGCGCGGCCCCGCTCCCTAGGGCGCGCGCGCGCCGGGTCTCTGCGATTTAAAGGGCCACTGCGCCGCTGATTGGCGCAAGTGGTTCTAATTAGTGTGTTCACCTGTGCACTCCCTATGTATACCTCACTTCCCCTGCACTCCCTCGCCGGATCTTGTTGCCATTGTGCCAGTGAAAGCGTTTCCTTGTGTGTTCCTAGCCTGTGTTCCAGACCTCCTGCCGTTGCCTATGACTACGATCCTTGCTGCCTGCCCCGACCTTCTGCTACGTCCGACCTTGCTTCTGTCTACTCCCTTGTACCGCGCCTATCTTCAGCAGTCAGAGAGGTTGAGCCGTTGCTAGTGGATACGACCTGGTCACTACCGCCGCAGCAAGACCATCCCGCTTTGCGGCGGGCTCTGGTGAATACCAGTAGTGACTTAGAACCGGTCCACTAGCACGGTCCACGCCAATCCCTCTCTGGCACAGAGGATCCACCTACTGCCAGCCGGCATCGTGACAGCCTCTAATAGATATGTCCCGTCCCATCCCGTCCCCCCAGTAGATATGCAGAGGTAGGCCTCCCCAGTAAGTCAATATGGCCCCTGGTAGGTATGTCCCAACAGTAGGTAGACCAGTAGGGCTCCCCAGTAGGTAGACAGGGCCCCTGGTAGGTATGTCCCCACAGTAGGTAGGAAGGGCTCCCCAGTAGGTAGATAGAGCCCCTGGTAAGTATTTCCCCCCTATAGGTAGGCAGGTAGGACTCCCCAGTAGGTAGATATGGCCCATGTTAGGTATATCCCCCCCAGTAGGTAGGGCTCCCCAGTAGGTAACTAGGGTCCCTGTTAGGGATGTCCCCCCCAATGGATAAATGAAAGGAAAAGATCTCCATAGGATAACACTGACAGGACCTGGTGTGGGAAATTTAATAAATGACTGCTCACCCTGGGTGGTTGTGTAGCGTCATACATCAAACTTTCATAAGTGTGTAGTTGTGTCTACCTTGTCATGCCTGAAGAAGCTGCGCATGCGCAGCTAAACGCATTGCATCCTGGTCATGAAAGTCCTTTCTTACCGTGTCCTGATCGGTCAGTGTGAGCCATTTCTTTCCTGTGAAGCTAATCCTACTTATTCACCCCCAGTGGATAGGCAGGTAGGGCTCACTAGTTAAACAGGTCGTCTTCGGCCCTATGGTGAATAATAGCAGAAGAATGAGTAGGATTAGCTTCACAGGAAAAAAAAACGTCTCACACGGCGCTGACCGACTAGGACATAGTAAGGAGGATAAGAAAGGACTTTAATAACCAGGATGCAACGAGTTTCGCTGCGCATGCGCAGTTTCTTCAGTCATGACAAGGTAGACACAACTACACACTTATAAAGGTAAGAGTTAACCCCTTAATAGACAGACAAAAAATGGGAAAACCAAAAGTTAACCCCTCATATGACTACTCCAATACATATAGCAAATTGTCATAAATGAAGTGCTAACATGCAGCATACACTGAGAAAGTAAATCATATACTAAATATAAAATAGTATAAGGGGTTAACTCTTACCTTTATAAGTGTGCAGTTGTGTCTACCTTGTCATGCCTGAAGAAGCTGCCTTTCTTACTGTGTCCTGGTCGGTCAGCGCCGCGTGAGCTGTTTTTGTCCTTTGAAGCTAATCCTACTCATTCACCCACAGTGGATAGGTAGGTAGGGCTCACTAGTTAACCCCTTAAGGACCAGGCCATTTTACACCTTAGGACCGGAGCGTTTTTTGAACATCTGACCACTGTCACTTTAAACATTAATAACTCTGGGATGCTTTTACCTATCATTCTGATTCCGAGATAGTTTTTTCGTGACATATTCTACTTTATGTTATCGGTAAAATGTTGTCGATACTTGCATAGTTTCTTAGTGAAAAATTCCAAAATTTGAGGAAAAATAGAAAATTTTGCATTTTTCTAACTTTGAAGCTCTCTGCTTGTAAGAAAAATGGATATTCCAAATAAAAAAAAAATTTATTCACAAATACAATATGTCTACTCTATGATTGCATCATAAAATTTACGTGATTTTACTTTTGGAAGACACCAGAGGACTTCAAAGTTCAGCAGCAATTTTCCAATTTTTCACAAAATTTTCAAACTCACTATTTTTCAGGGACCAGTTCAGGTTTGAAGTGGATTTGAAGGGTCTTCATCTTAGAAATACCCCTCAAATGACCCCATTATAAAAACTGCACCCCCCAAAGTATTCAAAATGACATTCAGTCAACATTTTAACCCTTTAGGTGTTTCACAGGAATAGCAGCAAAGTGAAGGAGAAAATTCACAATCTTCATTTTTTACACTTGCATGTTCTTGTAGACCCAATTTTTACATTTTTACAAGGGGTAGAAGGAGAAAATGTATACTTATATTTGTAGCCCAATTTCTCTCGAGTAAGCACATACCTCATATGTCTATGTAAAGTGTTCAGCGGGCGCAGTAGAGGGCTCAGAAGCGAAGGAGCGACAAGGGGATTTTGGAGAGTACGTTTTTCTGAAATGGTTTTTGGGGGGCATGTTGCATTTAGGAAGCCCCTATGGTACCAGAACAGCAAAAAAATCCCCACATGGCATACCATTTTGGAAACTAGACCCCTTGGGAAACGTAACAAGGGGTAAAGTGAACCTTAATACCCCACAGGTGTTTCACAACTTTTGCATATGTAAAAAAATATTATTTCTTTTTCACTAAAATGTGTGTTTCCCCCATAAGTGGACCTGAAGTGCACTACGGGCGAACTACAATGCTCAGAAGAGAAGGAGTCATATTTGGCTTTTGGAGAGCAAATTTTGCTCGGGGGGCATGTTGCATTTAGGAAGCCCCTATTGCTTGATAAAGACCTTATTGTTAGGTCAAAACGTTGCACCATTTTGTATGTATTGGGATCAATAAACCACCTTTCTTGAATTTGGACACCAATACCGGAGTACCGTCTTCCATTTCTTCTATTGGTACGTTTGCCTTGGTCAAGCTTGAGGTCGGGCACCCACTAACCCTTGTAAGGGTTTGAACACTGTGCATCTCCCATCTTTTGTATAGGAAGCCCCTATGGTGCCAGGAAAGCAAAATAACCCCAACATGGCATACCATCTTGGAAACTAGACCCCTTGAGGAACGTAACAAGGTGTACAGTGAGCATTTACCCCCCATTGGTGTCTGTCAGATCTTTGGAACAGTGGGCTGTACAAAATTTTTAATTTGCACAGCCCACTGTTCCAAAGATCTGTCAGACACCAGTGGGGTGTAAATTATCACTGCACCCCTCATTACATTCCGTGAGGGGTGTAGTTTCCAAAATGGGGTCACATGTGTTTTTTTTTTGCGTTTGTCAAAACCGCTGTAACAATCAGCCACCCCTGTGCAAATCACCTCCAATGTACATGGTGCACTCTCCCTTCTGGGCCTTGTTGTGCGCCCCCAGAGCACTTTGCGTCCACATATGGGGTATTTCCATAGTCGGGAGAAGTTGCATTACAAATTTTGGGGGGCTTTTCCCCCTTTTACCTCTTGTCAAAATGAACAGTATAGGGCAACACCAGCGTGTTAGTGTAAAAAATAATTTTTTTTACACTAACATGCTGTTGTAGACCCCAACTTCACCTTTTCATAAGGGGTTAAAGGAGAAAAAGCTACAACTCCCAGCATGCACAGTTTATCAGTGCATGTTGGTAGTTATAGTTTTGCAACAGCTGGAGGCACACGGGTTGGGAAACACTGAGTTAGCAAACAGACACTGTTTCCCAACCAGTGTGCCTCCAGTTGTTGCAAAACCACAACTCCTAAACATTCTCAGGCATGCTGGAAGTAGTAGTTCGGCAACATCTTTAGAGCCAGATGTTGCTGAACTACAACTCCCAGCATGCTTGGAGTTGTAGTTTTGCAACATCTGGAGGACTACAGTTTGCAGACCACTAATACAGTGGTTCCCAATCTGTGCCCTTCCAGATGTTGCAAAACTACAACTCCCAGTATGCCAAAACTGTCCAGGCATGCTGGAAGTTGTAGTTCTGCAACATCTGAAGGGCTAGATGTTACATAACTACAACTCCCAGCATGCCTGGACAGTAAGGGCATGCTGAGGATGTGTAGTTTTGCAACATCTGGAAGTGCACAGTGGTCTCCAAACTGTGGACCTCCAGATGTTGCAAAACTGCAACTCCCAGCATGCCCAGACACCAAGGGCTGTCTGGGCATGCTGGGAGTTGTAGTATACAGGGTCCCATTACAGCAATGCATGTCGCTTTACGGCGACGTGCATTGCTGTAAAGGGCCCGACCGCGGCTGAAGAGGAACTCACCTGTCGCCGACGCAGTCTTCATCGCCGGGATCCGGGTCTTCAGGGACGAGGTAAGTACCGGGGCCGGGCCCCAGCACTCCCCCGTCCCCCGCAGCGTCCTCCGGTCTTCCTCCCGTCCTTTCCGGACTTCCAGGGGCCGGGCAGGGCAGGAGGAAGTAATCGCCCCCCCCCCCCCCCCTGCGATTGGTCGGGTTAACTAACCGCCGGATCGCAGGGGATCGGAGGAGGTGGCAGGATTGCCACCTCGCTCCTATACGTTAGCATGGTCCTGGCTGTCTGTGACAGCCGGGATCATGCAAAATTACCGGACGGTCGGGTCCCAGAGACCCGATCAGCCCGGTATCGCCGCAGATTGCAAGGGCGATTTCCCTTGCGATTTGTGGCGATTGCCAACATGGGGGGCCTACATGGCCCCCTTCGGCGTTTGCCCTGGATGCCTGCTGAAGGATTTCAGCAGGCATCCGGTTCCGATCTCTGCCCGGCGCGCGGCAGAGACCGGAAATACAACAGGACGTTCTCTAACGTCCTTGGGCATTAAAGCCCAGGTAGCGGGGACGTTAGAGAACGTCCTATGTCCTTAAGAGGTTAACCCCTTAAGGACTCAGGGTTTTTCCATTTTTGCACTTTCGTTTTTTCCTCCTTACCTTTCAAAAATCATAACCCTTTCAATTTTCCACCTAAAAATCCATATTATGGCTTATTTTTTGCGTCGCCAATTCTACTTTGCAGTGACATTAGTCATTTTACCCAAAAATGCATGGCAAAACGGGAAAAAAAACATCATTGTGCAACAAAATCTAAGAAAAAACGCCATTTTGTAACTTTTGGGGGCTTCCGTTTCTACGCAGTGCATATTTCGGTAAAAATGACACCTTATCATTATTCTGTAGGTCCATATGGTTAAAATGATACCCTACTTATACAGGTTTGATTTTGTCGCACTTCTGGAAAAAATCATAACTACATGCAAGAAAATTTATACGTTTAATAATTTCATCTTCTGACCCCTATAACTTATTTATTTTTCCACGAACAGGGCGGTTGGAGGATTCCTTTTTTGCGCCGTGATCTGAAGTTTTTATCGGTATGATTTTTGTTTTGATCAGACTTTTTGATCACTTTTTATTAATTTTTTAATGGTATAAAAAGTGACCAAAATACGCTTTTTTGGACTTTGGAATTTTTTCACGCGTACGCCATTGACCGTGCGGTTTAATTAATGATATATTTTTATAGTTCGGACATTTACGCACGCGGTGAAACCACATATGTTTATTTATTTATTTTTTTACACTGTTTTATTTTTTTATGGGAAAAGGGGGGTGATTCAAACTTTTATTAGGGAAGGGGTTAAATGACCTTTATTAACACTTTATTTTACATTTTTTTTGCAGTGTTATAGGTCCCATAGGGACCTATAACACTGCACACACTGATCTTTTACACAGATCACAGGCGTGTATTAACACGCCTGTGATCAGTGTTATCGGCGCTTGACTGCTCCTGCCTGGATCTCAGGCACGGAGCAGTCATTCGCCGATTGGACACCGAGGAGGCAGGTAAGTGCCCTCCCAGTGTCCTGTCAGCTGTTCGGGACGCAGCGATTTCACCGCGGCGGTCCCGAACAGCCCGACTGAGCAGCCGGGTCACTTTCACTTTCACTTCAAAGCTGACCGCCGCTTCTAAAGGGTTAATACCGCACATCGCCGCGATCGGCGATGTGTGGTATTAGCCGCGGGTCCCGGCCGTTGATGAGCGCCGGGACCGATGCGAAATGATGCGGGATCGCTGCGCGATCCCGCTTCATATCGCGGGAGCCGGCGCAGGATGTAAATATACGTCCTGCGTCGTTAAGGGGTCAACCCCTTAAGGACTCAGGGTTTTTCCGTTTTTGCACTTTCGTTTTTTCCTCCTTACCTTTTAAAAATCATAACCCTTTCAATTTTCCACCTAAAAATCCATATTATGGCTTATTTTTTGCGTTGCCAATTCTACTTTGCAGTTACATTAGTCATTTTACCCAAAAATGCACGGCGAAACGGAAAAAAAAATCATTGTGCGACAAAATTGAAAAAAAAACGCCATTTTGTAACTTTTGGGGGCTTCCGTTTCTACGCAGTGCATATTTCGGTAAAAATTACACCTTATCATTATTCTGTAGGTCCATACGGTTAAAATAATACCCTAATTATATAGGTTTGATTTTGTCGCACTTCTGGAAAAAATCATAACTACATGCAGGAAAATGTATACGTTTAAAAATATCATCTTCTGACCCCTATAACTTTTTTATTTTTCCACGTACAGGGCGGTATGAGGACTCATTTTTTGCGCCGTGATTTTTGCGCGGTGATTTTTATCGGTATGATTTTTGTTTTGATCGGACTTTTTGATCACTTTTTATTCATTTTTTTATTGGTATAAAAAGTGACCAAAATACGCTTTTTTGGACTTTGGAATTTTTTTGCGCGTACGCCATTGACCGTGCGGTTTAATTAATGATATATTTTTATAGTTCGGACATTTACGCACGCGGCGATACCACATATGTTTATTTATTTATTTTTTACACTGTTTTATTTTTTTTATGGGAAAAGGGGGGTGATTCAAACTTTTATTAGGGAAGGGGTTAAATGACCTTTATTAACACTTTTTTTAAACTTTTTTTTTGCAGTGTTCTAGGTCCCATAGGGACCTATAACACTGCACACACTGATCTCCTATGCTGATCACTGGCGTGTATTAACACGCCTGTGATCAGCATTATCGGCGCTTGACTGCTCCTGCCTGGATCTCAGGCACGGAGCAGTCATTCGTCGATCGGACACCGAGGAGGCAGGTAAGGGCCCTCCCGGTATCCGATCAGCTGTTCGGGACGCCGCGGTGAAATCCGCGGCGGTCCCGAACAGCCCGACTGAGCAGCCGGGTCACTTTCAGTTTCACTTTAGAAGCGGCGGTCAGCTTTGACCGACGCTTCTAAAGGTTTAATACCTCACATCGCCGCACATAGACGCGGGTCCCGGCCATTGATGAGCGCCGGGACCGACGCGATATGATGCAGGATCGCGGCGCGATCCCGCTTCATATCGCGGGAGCCGGCGCAGGACGTAAATATACGTCCTGCGTCGTTAAAGGGGTATTCCAGTAAAAAACTTTTTTTTTATATATATATCAACTGGCTCCAGAAAGTTAAACAGATTTGTAAATTACTTCTATTAAAAAATCTTAATCCTTTCAGTATTTATGAGCTTCTGAAGTTAAGATTGTTCTTTTCTGTTTAAATCCTCTCTGATGACACCTGTCTCGGGAAATGCCCAGTTTAGAAGCAAATCCCCATAGCAAATCTCTTCTAAACTGGGCGTTTCCCGAGACAGGTGTCATCAGAGAGGATTTAGACAGAAAAGAACAACCTTAACTTCAGAAGCTCATAAGTACTGAAAGGATTAAGATTTTTTAATAGCAGTAATTTACAAATCTGTTTAACTTTCTGGAGCCAGTTGATATATATATATAAAAAATTTTTCCTGGACTACCCCTTTAATTCCCTTATCAAGGTTCCCCATTAAGTATTTAAATCCCTAAGCAAATAGGTAAGCGCCCGGCGATAGGCAGGTCCCCTCCCCATTTAACCCCTTAAGAACCCAGACCATTTTCACCTTAAGGACCCGAGCATTTTTTGCACATCTGACCACTGTCACTTTAAGCATTAATAACTCTGGGATGATTTTACTTTTCATTCTGATGCCGAGAAAGTTTTTTTGTGACATATTCTACTTTATGTTAGTGGTAAATTTTTCATCGATACTTGCATCATTTCTTGGTGAAAACTTCCAAAATTTGATGAAAAATTTGAAAATGTTGCATATTTTTTTTACATTGAAGCTCTCTGCTTAAAAGCAAAATGGATATCCCAAATAAATTATATATGTTGATTCACATATACAATATGTCTACTTTATGTTGGCATCATAAAGTTGACAAGTTTTTACTTTTGAAAGACATCAGAGGGCTTCAAAGTTCAGCAGCAATTTTCCAATTTTTCACAAAATTTTAGAAATCAGAATTTTTCAGGAACCAGTTCAGTTTTGAAGTGGATTTGAAGGGCCTTCATATTAGAAATACCCCACAAATGACCCCATTATAAAAAAACTGCACCCTTCAAAGTATTCAAAAGTGTGTTAACCATTAAGGTGTTTCACAGGAATAGGGGTAATAGGAGAAAAAGCCCCCCAGAATTTGTAACCCAATTTCTCTCGAGTAAGGAAATACCTCATATGTGTATGTCAAGTGCTTGGTGGGTACAGTAGAGGGCTCAGAAACGAAGGAGTGACAACAGGATTTTGGAGAGTGAGTTTTTCTGAAATGGTTTTTGGGGGGCATGTCACATTTAGGAAGCCCCTATGGTGCCAGAACAGCAAAAAAAATAAAAAAAAAAATAAAAAAAACATGGCATACTATTTTGGAAACTACACCCCTCAAGGAACATAACAAGGGGTACAGTGAGCCATAACACCCCACAAGTGTTTGACGACCAAATACCCCATCTGTGGGTGTCAAGTGCACTGCAGTCAAACTACAATGCTCAGAAGAGGACACACATTTGGCTTTTGAAAAGCAAATTTTGCTGAAATGGTTTTTGGGGGGCATGTCGCATTTAGGAAGCCACTATCGTGCCAGAACAACAAAAAAAACACATGGCATGCTATTTTGGAATTTACACCGCTCAAGGAATGTAACAAGGGGTACAGTGAGCTTTAACACCCCACAGGTGTTTGGCGACTTTTCGTTAAATCGGATGTGTAAATGAGAAAAATATATTTTTTCAATAAAATGCTGATTTTTCCCCCCCAAATTTACCATTTTTACATGAGGTAATAGGAGAAAATGCCCCCCCCCCCAAAATTTGTAACCCCATTTCTTCTGAGTATGGAAATCCCCCATGTGTGGATGTAAAGTGCTCTGCAGGTGCACTACAATGCTTAGAAGAGAAGGAGCGCCATTGGGCTTTTGGAGAGAGAATTTGGCTGGAATTCATGTTGGGGTCCATGTGGGTTTACAAAGCCCCCCGTGGTGCCAGAACAGCGAAATCCCCCCACATGTGACCACATTTTGGAAACTACACCCCTCATGGAATGTAACACGGGCTGCAGTGAGTATTTACACCCATTTGACAGACATTTGACAGACTTTTAGAACAGTGGGCTGTGCAAATGAAAAATTTTATTTTTCATTTTCATGGACAACTGTTCCAAAAATCTGTCAGACACCAGTGGGGTGTAAATGCTCACTGCACCCCATGGGGGCTTTGTAAATGTGCATGGCCTTCAATTCCAGCCAAATTCTCTCGCCAAAAGCCCAATGGCGCTCCTTCTCTTCTGAGCCCTGTGGTGCGCCAGCAGAGCACTTCACGTCCACACTTGGGGTATTTATATACTCAGAAGAAATGGGGTTCACAAGTTTTGGGGGACTCTTTTCCTAATTCCCCTTGTGAAAATGAAAAATTTTGGATAACACCAGCATTTTAGTAAAAAAAATGTAAAAAATGTCACGTCCAACTTTAAAGAAAATTCTTCAAACACCTGTGGGGTGTTAAGGCTCACTATACCCCTTGTTACGTTCCATGAGGGGTGTAGTTTCCAAAATGTGGTCACACGTGGGTGTGTTTTTTTTTTTGTGTTTATGTCAGAAACGCTGTAACGATCAGCCACCCCTGTGCAAATCCCCTCAAATGTACAAGGCGCTCTCACACCTGAGCTTTGTTGTGCACCCGCAGAGCATTTTACGTCCACATATGGGGTATTTTCATGCTCAGGAGAAATTGCGTTACAAATTCTGGGAGTCTTTTTTTTCCTTTTACCTCTTGTAAAAATGAAAAGTATGGGGCAACACCAGCATGTTATTGTAAAAAATATAACTTTATTACAATAACATGCTGGAGTAGACCCCAATGTTACCGTTTCATAAGGGGTGAAAGGAGAAAAAACCCTCCAAAATTTGTTAGGCAATTTCTCCCGAGTACGGAAATACCCCATATGTGATTCTAAAGTGTTGCCTTGAAATACGACAGGGCTCCAAAGTGAGATAGCGCTCTGTGCATTTGAGGCCTTAACCCCTTAAGGACTGGGTGTTTTTCCGTTTTTGCATTTTCATTTTTTGCTCCTTGCCTTTAAAAAATTCTATTAAAACTCTTTCAATTTTGCACCTAAAAATCCATATGATTGCTAATTTTTTGCGCCACCAATTCTACTTTGTAATGACGTCAGTCATTTTGCCCAAAAATGTACGGTGAAACGGAAAAAAAATCATTGTGCGACAAAATTGAAAAAAAAACACAGTTTTGTAAATTTTGGGGGCTTCCGTTTCTACGTAGTGAATTTTTCGGTAAAAATGACACCTTATATTTATTCTGTAGGTCCATACGATTAAAATGATACCCTACTTATATAGGGTTGATTTTGTTGTACTTCTGGAAAAAATCATAACTACATGCAGGAAAATTAATACGTTTAAACTTGTCATCTTCTGACCCCTATAATTTTTTATTTTTCCGTGTATGGGGCGGTATGAGGGCTAATTTTTTGTGTCGTGATCTGAAGTTTTTAACGGTACCATTTTTGCATTGATAGGACTTATTGATCGCTTTTTATTCATTTTTAAATGATATAAAAAGTGACCAAAAATGCACTATTTTGGACTTTGGAATTTTTTTGCGCGTACGCCATTGACCGAGCGGTTTAATTAACGATATGTTTTTATAATTCGGACATTTCCGCACGCGGTGATATCATATATATGTTTATTTTTATTTACACTGTGTATTTTTTTTTATGGGAAAAGGGGGGTGATTCAAACTTTTAATAGGGGAGGGGTTAAATGATCTTTATTCACTTTTTTTCCCCCTTTTTTTTTGCAGTGTTATAGGTCCCATAGGGAGCTATAACACTGCACACACGGATCTTTATCATTGATCACTGGTTTCTCATAGGAAACCAGTGATCGATGATTCTGCCGCTTGACTGCTCATGCCTGGATCTCAGGCACTGAGCATTCATTCGGCGATCGGACAGTGAGGAGGCAGGTAGGGACCCTCCGGCTGTCCTGCAAGCTGTTCGGGATGCCGCGATTTCACTGCGGCTATCCCGAACAGCCCACTGAGCTAACCGGCAGTTTTTACTTTCACTTTTAGCCGAGTGGCTCAGCTCTGAGTGCGCGGCTAAAGGGTTAATAGCGCGCGGCACCGCGATCGGCGCTGCAGGCCATTAGCGGCGGGTCCCGGCTTCACTATGACGCCAGACCCGCCGTGATATGATGCGGGGTTACTGTGTAACCCCGCGCTATATCACGGGAGCAGGACCAAGGACGTACCGGTACGTCCTTGGTCCTTAAGGGGTTAAATAGGGATTTGCATAGGGGTGGACATAGGGGCATTCTACGCCAGTGATTCCCAAACAGGGTGCCTACAGCTGTTGCAAAACTCCCAGCATGTCTGGACAGTCAATGGCTGTCCGGCAATACTGGGAGTTTTTGTTTTGGAGGCCGTTTTGGAAACACTGCCGTACTAGACATTTTAATTTTTATTGGGGATGGGGAATAGGGGACTGTGTAGGGGTTTATGTATATGTAGTGTTTTTTACTTTTTATTATGTGTCAGTGTTGGTGTAGTGTTTTTAGGATACATTCACACAGGCGGGGGTTCACAGTGAGTTTTCCACTGGGAGCTTGAGCTGCAGCGTAGCCTGTACATTCACATGGCGGCGGGGCAAACTTCCAGCTGTTGCAAGACTACAACTCCCAGCATGTCCTTTGGCTGTCCGTGCATGCTGGGGGTTGTAGTTATGCAACAGCTAGAGGCACCATGGTTGCAAAACACTGAGAGTTTGTTACTTATCTCAGTGTTTCTCCACCAGTGCACCCTCAGCTGTTGCAAAACTACAACTCCCAGCATATACGGTCTGTCAATGCATGCTGGGAGTTGGGGTTTTGCAACAGCTGGAGGCACACTGGTTGCGAAACACTAGGTAACAAAATCTGTTTCACAACCAGTGTGCCTTCAGCTGTTCCAAAACTACAACTCTCAGCATGCATTGACAGCCGAAGGGCATGCTGAGCGTTGTAATTTTGCAACAGCTGGAGGCACACTACTACAGCTCCCAGCATGCCTTTGCCTGTCCATGCATGAGATGGGAGTTGTAGTCATGCAACAGCATAACTACATAACTACAACTGCCAGCATGACCAGACAGCCAAAGGGCATGCTGGGAGTTGCAAAACTACAAATCCCAGCACTCCCTTTGGCTGTGTATGCTGGTAGTTGTTGCTAGGCAACAGCAGGAGGCAAACAGCGCTTACCTCCTGCTGTTAGATCCCTCTGCCGAAGACTGCTGGGGACCATGCCGCCACTCGGGACCGCCACCACACCGGACCCCGGGTAAACCTCCCCACACCTCCCCACCGCCGATCACCCTCTCCCTTCACCGCCGATGCCGCCCAGTAGGACGGATGATTGGATGCCGATCATAAAATGGCACCGGTGCCATCTCACTCCTGCAAGCGACCCGATTGACCCGTAATCACCGGTCTGAATTGAAATGTTGGTGGCGGTGGTGGGGGGGGTGGGATCAGGACTCCTCCAGGGGTTCACACAGGGTGCCTGCTGAACGATTTCAGCAGGCATCCTTGTCCCATCCCCACTTGGTGCGCGGGGAATTCCCACGGGCGTACAGGTACACCCTAGGTGCTTAAGGGGTTAATCACCGTACTGCTGGGGTGATACACTGTAACAGACCTCCTCCTCGTGTAATCTCCTTACTACTGGGGTGACACACTGTAACAAACCTCCTCCTCATATAATCACCTTACTACTGTGGTGACACACTGTAACAAACCTCCTCCTCATGTAATCTCCTTACTACTGGGGTGACACACTGTAACAAACCTCCTCCTCATGTAATCTCCTTACTACTGGGGTGACACACTGTAACTAGGGATGTCCTGATACCATTTTTTTAAGACCGAGTACGAGTACCGATACTTTAATTCTAGTACTCGCCGATACCAAGTACGAGTACTTTTATTCTAAACGGAATCTGACACCAGGGTGACCTGGTTTCTGGCGCTGCTTATCGTATGATATGTGGTTTCTTTGTTGTGTACAATGGAGGCGGCTGCTGTAGTATGAGTCAAGATTTCTCTTCTCCATTGGACAGAACAGGGAATCTGCATTGGCGTCGAGACCAATGTCTCCGGAGCGATTGCGCTGATGTTCACATGGTGAGCAGCGGTAGAAACCAGGTCACCTACTGTAAGATTGCCTTTAATAGTAGGTAGTAGATCCTTGTAGGTAGTATAGATAGTTGCAGCCCCCCTGTAGACCGCAGCCCCCCCCCCCCCCGTGTAAACAGCAGCAGCCCCCCCCTTGTAAACAGCAGCAGCCCCCCTTTGTAGATAGTGCCACCTTGTAAACAGCAGCACCCCCCCCCCTTGTAGACAGTGCCCCCTTGTAAACAGCAGCAGCCCCCCCTTGTAAACAGCAGCAGCCCCCAATTGTAGACAGTGCCCCCTTGTAAGCAGCAGCCCCCCCTTGTAGACAGTGCCCCCTTGTAAACAGCAGCAGCCCACCTTGTAGACAGTGCCCCCTTGTAAACAGCAGCAGCCCCCCCTTGTAGACAGTGCCCCCTCGTAAACAGCAGCAGCCCCCCTTGTAGATAGTGCCCCCTTGTAAACAGCAGCAGCCCCTCCTTGTAGATAGTGCCCCCTTGTAAACAGCAGCAGCCCCTCCTTGTACACAGTGCCCCCTTGTAAACAGCAGCAGCCCCCCTGTACAGCAGCCCCTCCTTGTACACAGTGCCCCCTTGTAAACAGCAGCAGCCCCCCCTTGTAGACAGTGCCCCCTTGTAAACAGCAACAGCCCCCCTGTACACAGTGCCCCCTTGTAAACAGCAGCAGCCCCCCTTGCAGACAGTGCCCCTTGTAAACAGCAGCCCCCCCCTCCCCCCATAGTTGCTCGCCTGCAGTTGCCACCCCGCTACCCGCATCCCCGTTCTGCCGTCAGAATCATAGCCTCCTATGGAGGAGCATGTGACATACACGTCACTCCGCTTCCTCCGTAGCATTACACTGGGCGCAGGGAAGGAGGTGGAGTGACGTGTGTCACATGTTCCTCCATAGGACGCCATGACGTGGATGGCAGGACGGGGATGCGGACGGCAGAACGGGGATGCGGCCGCAGGGCAGCAAGTATCGGCCTTGGTATCGGGGACATAAAACGAGTCCCTGATACCATGAAAATGCCGGGTATCGGCCCCGATACCGATACTAGTATCGGTATCGGGACATACCTAACTGTAACAAACCTCCTCCTCATGTAATCTCCTTACTTCTGGGGTGACACACTGTAACAAACCTCCTCCTCATGTAATCTCCTTACTACTGGGGTGACACACTGTAACAAACCTCCTCCTCATGTAATCTCCTTACTACTGGGGTGACACACTGTAACAAACCTCCTCCTCATGTAATCTCCTTACTACTGGGGTGATACATTGTAACAAACCTCCACCTCATGTAATCTCCTTACTACTGGGGTGATACATTGTAACAAACCTCCTCCTCATGTAATCTCATTACTACTGGGGTGACACACTGTAACAAACCTCCTCCTCATGTAATCTCCTTACTACTGGGGTGACACACTGTAACAAACCTCTTCGTCATGTAATCACCTTACTACTGGGGTGACACACTGTAACAAACCTCCTCCTCACATAATCATCTTACTACTGGGGTGACACACTGTAACAAACCCCCTCCTCATGTAATCTCCTTACTACTGGGGTGATACATTGTAACAAACCTCCTCCTCATGTAATCTCATTACTACTTACACTGAGAAGCAGATATCTCCACACACTGCACAACAGTAATGGCTAAAGGAAACATGTGACATTCTCAGCCCTGCCTCCTCCCCAGCATCACTAAAGGTCCTTCAGCAAAGATCCTCTCCTATCCTGCACAGATAAGCTCCGCCCCCGTGTGACATCATCAAAGGTCCTTCAGCATCCAGTACAACAGGTATTCGTTCCCCAGGAGGGCTAGTTATAGATGTGGCCCTAAGCAGATGCCCAGGTTGACACCTCCCTTTTACCGCTGGGGCCCCATTAAGGAGCATTAGAAAGAAAAGAAGAAAAAAAAGCATTGCAGGCCTAGCTTTTTGTCCGAGCCCCTGACTGCAGGCCTGCAAGTCATGCCCTGATGGCGGCCCTGGGGGTTTCCCTGTAAGCCCTTGGCACTCTTATGATACAATTGCAGGGTGTCCATCATTTTTCATGAAGGCTATGATCTAATAGAAGCCATTGGTACCTGCTATTAGACAATATAGAGTTAATTAGGTTGAAAAAAAGACAATCAAGTTCCACCTAATAACTTACTGTGATAATCCAGAGGAAGAAAGAAAAAAAACCTTTGTATTGACTGTCAAAAGTTCCACTTTTCCACATTTTTTTTTATTTTTGCACTTTGGTATTTTCCACCTCACCTTCTAAAAATCTGAACACTTCAAATTTTGCACCTATAGACCCATATGAGGGCTTGTTTTTTGAGCCACCAATTGTACATTGCAATGACATCAATCATTTCACCACAAAATGTATGGGGAAACCAGAAAAAAAATATTTTTGGGGCAAAATTGGAAAAAAAAAACTGTCATTTTGTAACTTGTGGAGATTTCCGATTCTGCGCAGTGCACTTTTCAGTAAAAATTACACCATATATTTATTCTGAAGGTCCATACGGTTACAAGATACCTAATTTATATAGGTTTTATGTTATTTTACCACTTAAAAAAACTAGTATGTTTAAAATTGTCATCTTCTGACATTTTTTCATATACAGGGACGTATGAGGGCTTAATTTTTGTGCTGTGATCTGAAGTTTTTATCGGTACCATTTTTGTTTTAATGGGACTTTTTGATCACTTTTTACCGGTATACATTTTTTATACAAAGTGACCAAAAATGCGAAATTTTGTACTTTTTTTTTACGTGTACGCCATTAACCGTGCAGTGTAATTAACATGATATGATAGTTCTGACATTTATGCACGCGGTGATACCACAGGTGATTCAAACTTTTATTACTTTGATCAGTGTTATCAATGCTCTGCTGCTTCAGCCTGCATGGCAGGCTTGGAGAAATAGAACACTGATTGGACAGCGAGGAGGAAGGTAATCACCCTCCCTCTGTCCTCTCAGCTCTTCGGGATGCCGCAATTTCACACCAGCAGTCCCGAACAGCCCGTTGAGCTAACCAGAATGTGTTTTCTCCTGTTTTAGACGCCATAGTCAACTTTGATTGCAGCATCTAAAGGGTTAATACCGAACATCAGCCCGATCGGCGATATTCGGTTTTAGCCGTGGGTCCTGGTTGCTGATAGCGCGCTCAGCTTCACATAACGGAAGCCAGCTAGGTCCATCCGCCAGAGTACCCAGCGATCTACCATTGGAGTGATAGAAAACCATTACACACAGTGTATTCTGTCTTTTTAGATGCCTGAAACCTTTTATAGTATATTATATTACATTTACATTTTTATAAAATTTTTATTTTTATATGAAACTTGCCTTAATACAGTAGTATATGTTGCACCTTATGTATATTTTTTTTAACTGTGTGGCCTCAAACGGCCTATATACTTTAACCCCTTAAGGACTCAGCCCATTTGGGCCTTAACCCCTTAAGGACTGAGCCCTTTTTCACCTTAAAGACCCAGCCCTTTTTTGCAATTCTGACCACTGTCACTTTAAGCATTAATAACTCTAAGTTGCTTTTACTGATTATTCTGAGTTTGTTTTTTCGTGACATATTCTACTTTATTTTAGTGGTAAATTTTCGTCGCTACTTGCATCCTTTCTTGGTGAAAAATCCCAAAATTTCATGAAAATTTTGAAAATGTTGCATTTTTCTAACTTTGAAGCTCTCTGCTTGTAAGGAAAATGAATATTCCAAATAAATTTTATATTGATTCACAAATACAATATGTCTACTTTATGTTGGCATCAAATTAGAGGGCTTCAAAGTATAGCAGCAATTTTCAAAATGTTCATGAAAATTGCAAATTCTGAAGGGACAGATGTTACAGAACTACAACTCCCAGCATGCCTGGGCAGTCTAGGCATGCTGAGAGTTGTAGTTTTTCAACATCTGGAGGGCTACCATTTGGGCACCACTGTAATAGTGGTCTCCAAACTGTGACCCTCCAGATGTTGCAAAACTACAACTCCCAGCATGCCCAGACAGCCTTTGGCTGTCTGGGCATGCTGGAAGTTGCAGTTTGGCAACCACTAGAAGGGCAGCAGTAAAAATCGCCTCACTGCCACCTTCCTTCCCCCAACCCCCCCCCCCCCCCCACTGTCACCTCCCTACCTGCGCCGCTGATCTCCGCTGATGCCACCTCACGGCATCTTCTCAGGTATCAGCCGCCATCTTCTTCCCCTGTTCTGCCCGACATCCAGGGGTGGGCAGAGTGGGGGTTTCCATGGCAACCCCCCGTCTTCCACTGCCATTGGTCAGAATTCATTGCTGACTAATGGCAGGGGATAGGAGGAGACTGCAACCTCGCTCCTATCCCTCAGGATGATCGGAGCTGTCACTGACAGCTCCGATCATCCCTATTTTCCGGGCGATCGGGTCACCAGAGACCTGATCAGCCCGGAAATAGCAGAAAATCGCATATCTGAATTGACAAGCGATTTCCTGTGATCGCCGACATGGGGGGGGGGGGGTCTCAGGACCCCCCTCGGTGATGTGCCGGTATGCCTGCTGAATGATTTCAGCAGGCATCCCGGTCCGGTCCCCAACCGGCTAGCGGAGGGGAACGGAATTCCTACGGGCGTATCCATACGCCCTCAGTCCTTAAGATCTAAAGGTTCTAAAAATCATAACTCTTTTATATTTTCATCCACAGACTAGAATGATGGCTTGTTTTTTGCGCGACCAGTTGTCCTTTGTAATGACATCACTCATTTTGCCATGAAATGTATAATGCAACCAAAAAAATACTATTTGTGTGGGGAAATTGATTAGAAAACCGCAATTTTGAAAATTTGGGAAGGTTTAGTTTTCATGCTGTACACTTTACGGTAAAATAGACAAATTTTCTTTTTTCTGTGGGTCAATACGATTAAAACGATACCCATGATTTTATACTTTTCTATTATTATACCACTTAAAAAAAATCATAAACTTTTAAACCAAATTAGTGCGTTTAAAACCCCCTCTATTTTGCTGACCTATAACTTTTTCATTCTTCCATATAAGTGGCGTTATGAGGGCTCATTTTTTGCGCAGTGATCTGTAATTCTTTTTGTTACCACATTTGCATATATAAAACTTTTCATACATTTTTTATCAAATTTTTTTTAAATAAAATGTTGAAAAAGCAGCAATTTTGGCTTTTTTTTTTTTTTTTTTACATTCACGCTGTTCACCGTATGGGATAATTAACATTATATTTTAATTGTTCAGATATTTACGCACGTGGCGATATCAAATATGTTTATTTAAAAAAAAATGTTTACACTTTTTGTGGGTAAAATGGGGAAAAACTGACAATTTACATTTTTATTGGGGGAGGGGATTTTTCAAATTTTTTTAAATTTTTTTACTTTTTTTAACTTTTATTATTACACTTTAATAGTCCCCATAGGGGACTATTTATAGCAATAATTTGATTGCTAATACTGTTCATTGCTATGCATAGGACACAGCACTGATCAGTATTATCGGTGATCTTCTGCTCTGGTCTGCTCAATCACGGACCAGAGCAGAAGACGCCGGGAGACGGACGGTGCCGGGTGAGGGGACCTCTGTCCGCCATTATGGATGATCGGATCGCCGCGGCTGCACTTCTGCAGATGCCTTGATCTGTATTGATCACGGCATCTAAGGGGTTAATAGCGGACATCCGCACGATTGCGGATGTCCGCCATTACCAGCAGGTCCCTGGCTGCTATCAGCAGCCTGGACCTGCCGTGCATGACCCGAGCATCGCTCCGATGCTTGCGGTTATATATAGGACGTAAATGTACGTCCTGGTGCATTAAGTACCACTTCCCCAGGACGTACATTTACGACCTGCGTCGTTAAGGGGTTAACCCAATCGAGCTTTAAGGAGACTAACATAACTGGTGTTCCTGAATAGGCTAATTGATATGACCTTTACCATGTACTTGCTGCAACTACTGTATATCAGTGTGTGTTTGTCTGCTGAAATGTATGCACTGTCCTGATGAAGGGTCCAACCCCTGGACCTAAAACGCGTTGATTTATGCTCAATAAATCATCTTCGACTTCACTATACGATTGGGTAATTTATTTGGAGGAACTGCGCCTTGATATGATCACATTCTATACTATTATAAGGCTCAAAATTGATAGGTCCACAACAACTGATACATAAATTATACTGGAAAAGTATTGCATTGCCTGCTGGACAAAGATAAAGTTTCATTGCTTAATACCTCATTAATAAATACTTAGAACCCCCCCCCCCCCCAAATCTTTTATTTTATGTTTTTTTTTTTGTTTTTTTTACAAGAATCAACACAAAGTTAGGGATAATCTCTTCTCTGAATGAATTAGCTCTACTGTACAGTAATCATTAGTTTTTTTTTTCATTTATCTTTTATATTAGACAAGAGTCTTGTTATTACTACATTTGCATTTATAATAAATTATTCTCAAAAGCATTTCAGACCATAATACACTTTTATCCAGCAAGCCACTGTCTATATTTTTATCAACAATACAAATTGCTTCAGTTTGCCCTGTAATCTCAAACTCTTTTTAAAAATCACCTTAATCTCTTGGTACAAAACCGTCACTAAGTCACTGAGGTAATTATTTCTACATTAGTGCTCCGTGTCACAAAATCTCAATAAACAAGGTGAGAGGTTAATTGGAAAGAGAATTGAACAACATTTTGCAAATATGGAAACACTAAAGATGTCTTCGAGGTGCACTGTATTATGAAAAGCATGTCTTTCCTAAGCGTTTTAAACTGTATGGTCCACATAGACAAAACTTTTTTCTTTTCTAATTACATTAAACAGTAGAAAGTTAAAACTATTATGGTATTTAGAAATGAATAATGAAAATAACAATATCTTAGGCTAGCTTACTGCTATTCATGAGGCAAGATAATGTAGGCTGTTTGTAAGCTAGATTCAATGAAAAAGGTCAGTGCTTTCTAATCGGGGTGCCTCCAGCTGTTGCTAATCCGTTGTAGTCACTCCACCCATTGAAGCAGTTCTCTGCCACACTGCATCCTGGGAAATACCCAAATCATTTTATATGCTGTTAAAAATGAACATCCAGAGCAAAGATCTGATCAAAAAGTACAGTCCCACTCGCCACGTCAAGGCCACCTAGTCCCTTAACCTAACACTGGCGTAGTGGCGGGCAGTGACCACCGCCTCCAAGACACCATGCCCACAGGGGCAACCTGTTAGTTTTTAAATTATGCTGAGATGCAAGTAGATCAAAATACAAATGGTGGATGTGCGGCTGTGTTTCTCTATTTGTGTTGTACATTTGTAGTCTCTCCCTTCTTTCATGGCCAGCACTCCACTCCACCCATTCGGCCCAGGCATTTTTAATTAGCAGGAGACTGCATATGGGTTTTCTCCTAACATTCTCCCAGGCCACTGGTAGGGAGCACATGGTAAGTGTTCACACTGGTGTGATTCTCTGTGGCGGCCATTGTTTCTGTGATGCTTTGTCTGTGGGGTGGTGCAGCCCAGAGCCATGGGCTTGGTCGGGCAGCAGTGGGGCTGCCAGGCCACTGGGTCATTCCCCCTGTGGGCATAGTGTCTCGGAGGCGGTGGTCGCCACCTGATGCTAGGGACCCACTGACTAGGTGACCTTGACGTGGCGAGTGGGCTTGTACTTTTTGATCAAAATGTACACTAACAACCTATTAGTTTTTTAAATTATGCTGAGAAGCAAGTAGATCAAAATACAAATGGTGGATGTGCGGCTATGCTTCTCTATTTGTGTTGTCCCTTTAAGAGGGATCCAAGTTAACATGCAAAACATCTTTATTATATCAGTTTTTATTGGGTTTGTGTGCCAATATGTATGTGATACTATTAGGCCAGCTTCATTATATGGAATCTCCGGCCAGACGAAATCCGGCTGGAGATTCCGAATGCGGGCAGCACACTGAATCAATTGGCGCTAGGACCACATAGACATTGCCATCCCCATAGTCTTCCTTGAAAACTCTTCAGTGTGCATTGTGCAGTGGAATCCCATTGCCAACCGCACTGGAATTTCGAGCAGAATTTGAAAAGGGAATTTCGCTTGGAAATTCCATAGTGTGAAGCCAGGTTTAGGTTTCACACATAGGGCCCCATTTACTAAAGCTTTTCCAAGAAGATTTCGTAGGGTTTTTATGTGTCGTGCGCCAGAATTTCTGACAAAAAATCCACAAAACCCTGCTAACTCTCAATTTTACTCAGAAAACTCTACAAAGGGGCATGGCCATCAGAAAAAGGGGCGTGTCTCCAAAACAATTTACCTTTTTAATAGAAACCCACAAATTTACAAATGTTTTCACCTAAAATGAGGGGGTTTGAGTTCTGGAAAACTTGACAGCTCAGAGCATGTGTAAAAAGTAGGCAAATGTATAGAAAATTGCCAAATACAAGATACAATAGAAAATACCATGGAAAAATACAAAAACCCACAAAGAAAACTACACTTCACTTTTAGTAAATGAGGGCAATAATATTTTAGGAAAGCATTGCTCTGAATTTGTCAATCTGCTTGAATCTCAAATTGTCTGGTTTTGCCCATAACAACCAATCAAAGCTCAGCTTTCATATCTTAACAAGCTCTGGTAAACTGAAAGCGATTGGTGATTGGTTATTATCAGCAAAACCATATCGTTTGGGTTTCAGACAGATTGATAAATCGGGGCCATTGTGTTTTAGCTACGTTTTCTAGTATTTAAGACAGTGTTTAATTCATAAAATGGTGAAATGCAGCAAAAGCAATGCTTTTTTGTTTTTTTACATTTGGTAATTTTTTCAGTCCTTTTCTTTTCAAAATATAGGATCCATATTTCCATAGGCTATCATATAGCCCCTTGAGGACACAGGAATTTAGCAATTTAGTTTTTTCCTCCTCACCGTCTAATAATCATAACACTTTAAATTTTTCACCTATAGACCCATATGAGGGCTTGTTTTTACACCACCAATTGTACTTTGTAATTACATCAATCATTTTACCAAAAAATCTACAGTGAAATAAAAAATAAAAAATGTTTGACGAAATTGAAAAAAACTAAAAATAAAATTTAAAAAAACGCAATTTTGTCACTTTTGAGGCTTTTGTTTCTATGCAGTGGACTTTTCAGTAAAAATGTGTTGAGTTTTTACTAGTGTGAAATGTTGTTTCTGACTTGCAGGATTCCACTCTATTTACCTTGGGGATTCAGATTCACAAGTCAGGAAAGTTTTCTGACCAGCTTTTTCTTGGTGGAAATTTCCAGCCATTTATTCACAGGATTTTCTGAGAATACAATATAGATAGGTCGGGTTGTGAAACCACACTCCTTTACAGTCCGACCACACACCTTTTCTTGGCAGTCACACCCCTTTTTCAGTTTTTTGGGGGTTTGCAGGTTTATTTTGGCGTAATTCGCCAAAAATTCTGGCGCTGACACAATTTGTGATGCACTGCACCGCATTTTAGCACACAACATGAGAAAAGCATAACTTTTTGTTTGAAAATTAGTTTAGTACTGTCCTTTTCTGACCCCTATAACTTTTTAATTTTTCCGTATATGGCAATATATGAGGGCTCATGTCACGATGCCGGCTGGCAGGTAGTGGATCCTCTGTGCCAGAGAGGGATTGGCGTGGACCGTGCTAGAGGATCGGTTCTAAGTCACTACTGGTTTTCACCAGAGCCCGCCGCAAAGCGGGATGGTCTTGCTGCGGCGGTAGTGACCAGGTCGTATCCCCTAGCAACGGCTCAACCTCTCTGGCTGCTGAAGATAGGCGCGGTACAAGGGAGTAGACAGAAGCAAGGTCGGACGTAGCAGAAGGTCGGGGCAGGCAGCAAGGATCGTAGTCAGGGGCAACGGCAGGAGGTCTGGAACACAGGCTAGGAACACACAAGGAAACGCTTTCACTGGCACTAAGGCAACAAGATCCGGCGAGGGAGTGAAGGGGAAGTGAGGTGATATAGGGAAGTGCACAGGTGTAAACACTAATTGGAACCACTGCGCCAATCAGCGGCGCAGTGGCCCTTTAAATCGCAAAGACCTGGCGCGCGCGCGCCCTAGGGAGCGGGGCCGCGCGCGCCGGGACAGAACTGACGGAGAGCGAGTCAGGTACGGGAGCCGGGGTGCGCATCGCGAGCGGGCGCTACCCGCATCGCGAATCGCATCCCGGCCAGAGGCGGTATCGCAGCGCCCCGGGTCCGTGGAACCGACCGGAGCGCTGCAGTGAGAGGAGTGTAGCGAGCGCTCCGGGGAGGAGCGGGGACCCGGAGCGCTCGGCGTAACAGTACCCCCCCCCTTGGGTCTCCCCCTCTTCTTGGAGCCTGAGAACCTGAGGACCAGACTTTTGTCCAGGATATTGTCCTCAGGTTCCCAGGACCTCTCTTCTGGACCACAACCCTCCCAATCCACTAAAAAGAAGGTTTTCCCTCTGACCTTTTTAGATGCTAAAATTTCTTTGACGGAGAAGATGTCCGAGGAGCCGGAGACAGGAGTGGGGGGAACAGATTTGGGAGAGAAACGGTTAATGATAAGTGGTTTAAGAAGAGAAACATGAAAGGCATTAGGAATACGAAGAGAAGGAGGAAGAAGAAGTTTGTAAGAGACAGGATTAATCTGGCGCAAAATCTTGAAAGGACCAAGATAGCGTGGTCCCAACTTATAGCTAGGGACACGGAAGCGGACATATTTGGCGGAGAGCCATACCTTGTCTCCAGGGGAAAAAATGGGAGGAGCTCTTCTTTTCTTATCCGCGAATCTCTTCATGCGTGAAGAAGCCTGTAAGAGAGAATTTTGGGTCTCTCTCCATATGATGGAAAGATCACGAGAAATTTCATCCACAGCGGGCAGACCAGAGGGCAAGGGGGTAGGGAGGGGGGGAAGAGGGTGACGGCCGTACACCACGAAAAACGGGGATTTGGAGGAAGATTCAGAGATTCTGAAATTATACGAGAATTCGGCCCAAGGTAGAAGATCTGCCCAGTCATCCTGGCGGGAGGAAACAAAATGTCGTAAATAGTCACCCAAGATCTGGTTAATTCTTTCTACTTGTCCATTGGATTGAGGATGGTATGCAGAAGAAAAATTTAATTTAATCTTGAGTTGTTTACAGAGAGCCCTCCAGAATTTAGACACAAATTGGACGCCTCTATCCGAGACGATCTGCGTAGGCAACCCGTGAAGACGAAAAATGTGTACAAAAAATTGTTTAGCCAACTGAGGCGCTGAAGGAAGACCAGGAAGAGGGATGAAATGTGCCATTTTGGAGAATCGATCAACGACCACCCAAATAACAGTGTTGCCATGGGATGGGGGTAAGTCAGTAATAAAATCCATACCAATCAGAGACCAAGGTTGTTCGGGGACAGGCAGAGGAAGAAGAAAACCAGCGGGCTTCTGGCGAGGAGTCTTATCCCGGGCACAGATAGTGCAGGCTCGCACAAAGTCCACCACATCAGTCTCTAGAGTCGGCCACCAATAGAAGCGAGAGATGAGTTGCACAGATTTCTTGATGCCCGCATGACCTGCGAGATGGGAGGAGTGACCCCATTTGAGGATTCCGAGGCGTTGGCGTGGAGAAACAAAGGTCTTTCCTGGAGGAGTTTGCCTGATGGAGGCTGGAGAAGTGGAAATCAGGCAGTCAGGAGGAATGATGTGTTGAGGAGAGAGTTCAATTTCAGAAGCATCTGAGGAACGAGAGAGAGCATCGGCCCTAATGTTCTTATCAGCAGGCCGAAAGTGAATTTCAAAATTAAATCGGGCAAAGAACAGAGACCACCTGGCCTGACGAGGATTCAGCCGTTGGGCAGACTGGAGGTAGGAGAGGTTCTTGTGATCGGTGTAAATAATAACTGGAAATCTTGATCCCTCCAGCAGATGCCTCCATTCCTCAAGTGCTAATTTAATGGCTAGAAGCTCTCGATCCCCGATGGAGTAGTTCCTCTCCGCCGGAGAGAAGGTCCTAGAAAAAAAACCACAAGTAACAGCATGCCCGGAAGAGTTTTTTTGTAGAAGGACAGCTCCAGCTCCCACTGAGGAGGCATCAACCTCCAATAGGAAGGGTTTAGATGGGTCAGGTCTGGAGAGCACGGGAGCCGAAGAGAAGGCAGACTTGAGTCGTTTAAAGGCGTCTTCCGCTTGAGGAGGCCAAGACTTGGGATCGGCATTTTTTTTGGTTAAAGCCACAATAGGAGCCACAATGGTAGAAAAATGTGGAATAAATTGCCTGTAATAATTGGCGAACCCCAAAAAACGTTGGATGGCACGGAGTCCGGAGGGGCGTGGCCAATCTAAGACGGCAGAGAGTTTATCTGGGTCCATTTGTAGTCCCTGGCCAGAGACCAAGTATCCTAGAAAAGGAAGAGATTGGCATTCAAACAGACATTTCTCAATTTTAGCATAGAGTTGATTGTCACGAAGTCTCTGAAGAACCATACGGACATGCTGGCGGTGTTCTTCTAGATTGGCCGAAAAAATTAGGATATCATCAAGATATACAACAACACAGGAGTATAACAGATCACGAAAAATTTCATTAACAAAGTCTTGGAAGACAGCAGGGGCGTTGCACAGGCCAAAGGGCATGACCAGATACTCAAAGTGTCCATCTCTGGTGTTAAATGCTGTTTTCCACTCATCCCCCTCTCTGATGCGGATGAGGTTATAGGCGCCTCTTAAGTCCAATTTAGTAAAGATGTGGGCACCTTGGAGGCGATCAAAGAGTTCAGAGATGAGGGGTAAGGGGTAGCGGTTCTTAACCGTGATTTTATTAAGTCCGCGGTAGTCAATGCAAGGACGTAGAGAGCCATCTTTTTTGGACACAAAGAAAAATCCGGCTCCGGCAGTAGAGGAGGATTTACGGATAAAGCCCTTTTTTAGATTCTCCTGGACGTATTCAGACATGGCAAGAGTCTCTGGGGCAGAGAGAGGATAAATTCTGCCCCGGGGTGGAGTAGTGCCCGGGAGGAGGTCGATAGGACAATCATAAGGCCTGTGAGGAGGTAGAGTCTCCGCTTGTTTTTTGCAGAAAACATCCGCGAAGTCCATATAGGCCTTAGGGAGACCGGTTACTGGAGGAAGCACAGAGTCACGGCAAGGGTTACTGGGAACCGGTTTTAGACAGTCCTTGGAACAAGAGGGCCCCCAACTCTTGATCTCCCCAGTGGACCAATCCAGGGTTGGGGAATGAAGTTGAAGCCAGGGAAGTCCAAGGAGAATTTCCGAGGTGCAATTGGGGAGGACCAAAAGTTCAATCCTCTCGTGATGAGATCCGATGCTCATTAGAAGGGGCTCCGTGCGGAAACGTATGGAACAGTCCAATCTTTCATTGTTTATACAATTGATGTAAAGGGGTCTGGTGAGACTGGTCACTGGGATGTTGAACCTGTTGACGAGAGAGGCCAAAATAAAATTTCCTGCAGATCCAGAGTCCAAGAAGGCCACAGAAGAGAAGGAGAAGGCAGAGGCAGACATCCGCACAGGCACAGTAAGACGTGGAGAAGCAGAGTAGACATCAAGGATTGTCTCACCTTTGTGCGGAGTCAGCGTACGTCTTTCCAGGCGGGGAGGGCGGATAGGACAATCCCTCAGGAAGTGTTCGGTACTAGCACAGTACAGGCAGAGGTTCTCCATGCGGCGTCGTGTCCTCTCTTAAGATGTCAGGCGAGACCGGTCGACCTGCATAGCCTCCACGGCGGGAGGCACAGGAACAGATTGCAGGGAACCAGAGGAGAGAGGAGCCGAGGAGAAGAAACGCCTCGTGCGAACAGAGTCCATATCTTGGCGGAGCTCCTGACGCCTTTCGGAAAAACGCATGTCAATGCGAGTGGCTAGGTGAATAAGTTCATGAAGATTAGCAGGCATTTCTCGTGCGGCCAGAACATCTTTAATGTTGCTGGATAGGCCTTTTTTAAAGGTCGCGCAGAGGGCCTCATTGTTCCAGGATAATTCAGAAGCAAGAGTACGGAATTGTACGGCATACTCGCCAACGGAAGAATTACCCTGGACCAGGTTCAACAGGGCAGTCTCAGCAGAAGAGGCTCGGGCAGGTTCCTCAAAGACACTTCGAATTTCCGAGAAGAAGGAGTGTACAGAGGCAGTGACGGGGTCATTGCGGTCCCAGAGCGGTGTGGCCCAAGCCAGGGCTTTTCCAGACAGCAGGCTGACTACGAAAGCCACCTTAGACCTTTCAGTGGGGAACTGGTCCGACATCATCTCCAAGTGTAATGAACATTGGGAAAGGAAGCCACGGCAAAACTTAGAGTCCCCATCAAATTTATCCGGCAAGGATAGTCGTAGTCCAGAAGCGGCCACTCGCTGCGGAGGAGGTACAGGAGCTGGCGGAGGAGATGATTGCTGGAGCTGTGGTAGTAACTGTTGTAGCATAACAGTCAGTTGAGACAGCTGTTGGCCTTGTTGCGCTATCTGTTGTGACTGCTGGGCGACCACCGTGGTGAGGTCAGCGACAACTGGCAGAGGAACTTCAGCGGGATCCATGGCCGGATCTACTGTCACGATGCCGGCTGGCAGGTAGTGGATCCTCTGTGCCAGAGAGGGATTGGCGTGGACCGTGCTAGAGGATCGGTTCTAAGTCACTACTGGTTTTCACCAGAGCCCGCCGCAAAGCGGGATGGTCTTGCTGCGGCGGTAGTGACCAGGTCGTATCCCCTAGCAACGGCTCAACCTCTCTGGCTGCTGAAGATAGGCGCGGTACAAGGGAGTAGACAGAAGCAAGGTCGGACGTAGCAGAAGGTCGGGGCAGGCAGCAAGGATCGTAGTCAGGGGCAACGGCAGGAGGTCTGGAACACAGGCTAGGAACACACAAGGAAACGCTTTCACTGGCACTAAGGCAACAAGATCCGGCGAGGGAGTGAAGGGGAAGTGAGGTGATATAGGGAAGTGCACAGGTGTAAACACTAATTGGAACCACTGCGCCAATCAGCGGCGCAGTGGCCCTTTAAATCGCAAAGACCCGGCGCGCGCGCGCCCTAGGGAGCGGGGCCGCGCGCGCCGGGACAGAACTGACGGAGAGCGAGTCAGGTACGGGAGCCGGGGTGCGCATCGCGAGCGGGCGCTACCCGCATCGCGAATCGCATCCCGGCCAGAGGCGGTATCGCAGCGCCCCGGGTCCGTGGAACCGACCGGAGCGCTGCAGTGAGAGGAGTGTAGCGAGCGCTCCGGGGAGGAGCGGGGACCCGGAGCGCTCGGCGTAACAGCTCATCAGTATCATTTTTATTTTGATGGTATTTTTTGATCACTTTTTATACATTTTTTGTGATATACAAAGCTACCAAAAATACACAATTATTTTTTTTTATATATATACCATTGACCGTGCGGTTTAATTAACTATATTACTAGTGGGGTACCACAGGGGTCAGTCAGTCTTGGGTCCTGTTCTATTTAATATATTTATTAATGAATGACCTTGTAGAGGGGTTGAATAGTAAAGTAGCAATCTTTGGAGATGATAGCGGTAAAGCGGTAAACACAATAGAGGACAGGGCACTGTTACAAATGGATCTGGATAGGTTGGAGGCTTGGGCTGGGAAGTGGCAGATGAGGTTCAACACCGATAAATGTAAGGTAATGAACATGGGGAGGAAAAATCCAGGCTGGGATTATGTATTAAATTGGAGCACACTTGGGACGACTGACATGGAAAAGGACTTGGGAGTTTTAGTTAACAGTAAATTTAGCTGTAGTGACCAGTGTCGGGCAGCTGCTGCCAAAGCAAATAAAATCATGGTATGCATTAATAGGGGCATAGATGCCCACGACAAGGAAATAATTATACCGCTGTACAAATCACTAGTCAGACCACACATAGAATACTGTGTACAGTACTGGGCACCAGTGTACAAGATATAGTGGAGCTGGAGAGGGTTCAAAGACGGGCAACCAGAGTAATACGGGGAATGGGAGGACTACAGTACCCAGAAAGATTATCAGAATTAGGGTTATTTAGTTTAGAAAAATGAAGGCTTAGGGGAGACCTAATAACTATGTATAAATATATCAGGGGACAGTACAGAGATCTTTCCCATGATCTATTTATACCCAGGACTGTATCTATAACAAGGGGGCATCCTCTACGTGTAGAAGAAAGAAGGTTTCTACACCAGCACAGACGGGGGTTCTTTACTGTAAGAGCAGTGAGACTGTGGAATTCTCTCCCAGAGGAGGTGGTCATGGTGAACTCTGTAAAAGCATTTAAAAGGGGTCTGGATGCATTTTTGGAGGGTAAGAACATCGCTGGTCATGTATATTAGATTTATAGGGACAGAACGTTGATCCAGGGATTTATTCTGACTGCCATATTTGGAGTCGGGAAGGAATTTTTACCTCTAGTATGAGGGTTTTTTGCCTTCCTCTGGATAAACTCTGTAGGACTCATTAGGGATATAGGTTGAACTTGATGGACTCTGGTCTTTTTTCAACCTTATGAACTATGTTACTATGTATATTATATTTAATAGTTTACGCACACAGTGATAGCAGATATGTTTATGTTTATTTTTGTTTACATCATTTTTTTTTTATATAGGAAAAGGTTGTCGATTCAAACTTTTATTAGGGAAGGGGTTAATTCACATTTATTAACATTTTTTTTTAAACTATTCTTCTTTTAGTCATAGGGGACTATTACTTGTGATCTTCAAACTGCATTCACAGTGTTAACGACACTCTACTCTATTGCTCCAGACTGCCATGGCTTCCTGGAGCATTGTAGCGCCAATCGGACAGTAAGGAGGCAGATATGGGCCCTCCTGCTGTCCTCTCAGCTTTCACTGCGGATATCCCTTTCATGTCCAACTGAGCTGCCAGGATTAGTTTTCTTACATTTTAAAAATGTAAAAAAAAAAAAATCCCGCCAGCTTTTTACATTTTAAGAGTTAATGCGGACATCACCCTGACTAGTCATGTCTGGCATTAGTCATCCGGCCGCTGTTTAGCCATGGGTCCGGACCATTCCGATACAACGAGCGCTCAGCTCCTAAATGCCCGTCATAGAACAGTAGTGTGCATCCTTAACCCCTTAAGGACCAATTGTTTTTCTGTTTTTGCACTTTCGTTTTTTCCTTCTTACCATTTAAAAATAATAACCCTTTCAATTTTGCACCTAAAAATCCATATAAGGGCTAATTTTTTGTGCCACCAATTCTACTTTGTAATGACATCAGTTGTTTTACCCAAAAATCTACGGCGAAACGGGAAAAAAAATCATTGTGCGACAAAATTTAAGAAGAAACACCATTTTGTAAATTTTGGGGCTTCCGTTTTTTTGCAGTAAATTTTTTGGTAAAAATGACACTTGATCTTTATTCTGGAGGTCCATACAATTAAAATGATTCCCTACTTATATAGGTTTGCTTTTGTCATACTTTTGGAAAAAAAACATAACTACATGCACAAAAATTAATACATTTAAAATTGTCCTCTTATGACCCCTACAACTTTTTTTATTTTTCCGCGTACGGGGTGGTATGAGAGCTCATTTTTTGCGCCATTTTTGTTTTGATCTGACTTTTTAATCCCTTTTTATTCCTTTTTTTATGGTGCAAAAAATTACCAAAAATACGCTATTTTGGACTTTGGATTTTTTTTGCGCGTACGCCATTGACCGTGCAGTTTAATTAACGATATATTTTTTATAGTTCGGACATTTACGCATGTGGGGATACCATATATGTTTATTTTTATTTTGTTTATATATTATCAAATTTGAGAAAAGGGGGGTGATTCAAACTTTTAATAAGGAAGGGGTTACTATGTGTGTTTTTAAACTTTTTTAAAACTTTTTTTTCTACACTTTTAGTCCCCCTAGAACCATATTGATCTGTGTGCTCTGCGCTCGATTGATAAAGCCTGGTCCTGCCAGGCTTTATCATTCTGAGTGCTGCAGCCGGCACAGGAGGTGAGGTAAGCCCTTTGGCTACCTCCACAGTGGATTGCCCCCCTGCGATCTCGCTTTGGGGGGGCGATCCACCCCACTGGACCACCAGGCATGGGATAAAGACACCTTTAGATGCTGCTGTCAGCTTTGACAGCAGCGATCTAAAAGGTTAATAGCCAGCCACGGCGATCGCCGCATGTCAGCTATTAACGTCGTTACCCCAGCTACAGGAATCTGCTGGGGGCCGGCTGGTATGATGCGGGCCCGAGTCGGGAGCCCGTGTCATACCCAGTTTACGGCACATGGACGAGCATAGACATCTATGGTTGTTAACGGGTTAACCCCTCAGATGCTGTGATCAATAAAGATCACGGCATCTGCGGCAGTGTGGGACCTAAAATGGCTGATCTAATCGCCCGTGGCACTGCCGCGGTGATCAGATCAGCCAAGATGGCGGACAGAGGTCTCCTAACCTGCCTCAGTCCATTTCCCGGGGTCTTCTGCACTGGTCTTCCTTCCAGCAGACCAGAGCAGAAGATTGCCGATAATACTGATCAGTGCTATGCCCTATGCATTGCACTGAACAGTATTAGCAATCTAATTATTGCTATAAATAGTCTCCTATGGCGACTATAAAAGTATAAAATAAATGTAAAAAAAAAAAATGAAAAAAATGTGGAAAGCCCCTCCCCCAATAAAGTTTTAATTCCCCCATTTACCCATATTAATACACAAAAGCATAAAAAAAAAGATAAATAATAAATATATTTGGTATCGCTGCATGCGTAAATGTAATATCAAAATATAATGATCCCCATACGGCAAACGGCATCAATGTAAAAAAAATATAATAATTTCCATGTTTTTTTGTCACATTTTTTTTTAACAAGCTGTTAATTACCATGGATTATCGCATGTCGCCATAGCACTGACATTAACTTGTATAACACCACAGGGTGAATTTAATATATATATATGTATATATATATATATATATATATATATATATATACATATATATATATATATATATCTCAACTGTCTCCGGAAAGTTAAACAGATTTGTAAATTACTTCTATTAAAAAATCTTAATCCTTCCAATAGTTATTAGCTTCTGAAGTTTTCTGTCCAACTGCTCAATGATGATATCACGTCCCGGGAGCTTTGCATGATGGGAGAATATCAGCTACCGGGACGTGAGTCATCAGAAAGCAGTTAGACAGAAAACAGCAACTCAACTTCAGAAGCTAATAACTATTGGAAGGATTAAGATTTTTTAATAAAAGTAATTTACAAATCTGTTTAACTTTCCGGAGCCAGTTGATATATAAAAAAATGTTTTGGCCTGGAATACCCCTTCAATATCATCTCTCCTAGCATCCCCTGCTTTGGTTTTCTTTAGAACAGAATTTCTTGAATGGACTACAGGAAGTACATCCATATTAACTTTTAACTTTAGCTCCTTGGAAACTATTAGAAAACGTTTCTCTTGGACACATTCATTGTTGTCTTGTAAAATAAATAATTAAATTAATTAAATAAATACTTTTAAAGGGTACCTCTCATCAAAAAAACTTTTGATATATTATAGATTAATGTATGCAGAATAACTTTATATTTGCATGTTATTAAAAAATATGCTTCTTTCTATTTAATTTTCCACTTTGAAGAAATGACCACTATGGGTCTCCCTACCAGTCCTGGCAGCAAGCATTTCAGACTCATGCTGGAGTCCTAAACACTACGAGCTGCCAGTCTGCTTTGTTCATAAAGGAGAACACTCAGAGCTGCTAGCCCACTTTGTTCACAGCCTGTTTGGCTGTGGACAAAGCAGGCTGGCAGCTCTGAGTGTTTAGGACTCCAGCATGAGTCAGAAATGCTTGCTGACAGGACTGATCGGGAAAAATACAATAGAAAGAAGCATATTTTTCATTAACATGGTATTGGAAAGTTATTCAACATTCATTAATCTAAAATATATCAAAAGTTTATTTGATGAGAGGTACCCTTTAAGGGTGTTTTTTTTTTTTTTAAACATACATTTTTTTCTGATGTTTTTAATTTTGTATCACCTTAACCCCTTCAGGACCAAGCCCATTATGGCCTTAAGGACCAGAGCGTTTTTTGCACATCTGACCACTGTCACTTTAAACATTAATAACTCTGGAATGCTTTTAGTTATCATTCTGATTCCGAGATTGTTTTTTCGTGACATATTCTACTTTAACATGGTGGTAAATTTTTGTGGTAACTTGCATCCTTTCCTTGTGAAAAATCCTAAAATTTGATGAAAAATTTGAAAATTTTGCATTTTTCTAACTTTGAAGCTCTCTGCTTGTAAGGAAAATGGATATTACAAATAAAAAAATTTTTTATTCACATATACAATATGTCTACTTTATGTCTGCATCATAAAAGTGACGAGTTTTTACTTTTGGAAGACACCAGAGGGCTTCAAAGTTCAGCAGCAATTTTCCAATTTTTCACAAAATTTTCAAACTCACTATTTTTCAGGGACCAGTTCAGGTTTGAAGTGGATTTGAAGGGTCTTCTTATTAGAAATACCCCACAAAAGACCCCATTATAAAAACTGCACCCCCCAAAGTATTCAAAATGACATTCAGTCATCATTTTAACCCTTTAGGTGTTTCACAGGAATAGCAGCAAAGTGAAGGAGAAAATTCACAATCTTCATTTTTTACACTCGCATGTTCTTGTAGACCCAATTTTTGAATTTTTACAAGGGGTAAAAGGAGAAAATGTATACTTATATTTGTAGCCTGATTTCTCTCGAGTAAGCACATACCTCATATGTCTATGTAAAGTGTTCGGCGGGCGCAGTAGAGGGCTCAGAAGGGAAAGAGCGATAAGGGGATTTTGGAGAGTACGTTTTTCTGAAATGGTTTTTGGGGGGCATGTTGCATTTAGGAAGCCCCTATGGTGCCAGAACAGCAAAAAACCCTCACATGGCATACCATTTTGGAAACTAGACCCCTTGAGGAACATAACAAGGAATAAAGTGAGCCTTAATACCCCACAGGTGTTTCATGACTTTTGCATATGTAAAAACAAAATAAAAATTTTTCACTAAAATGTGTGTTTCCCCCCAAATTTCACATTTTTCCAAGGGTTAATAGCAGGAAATACCCCCCAATATTTGTAACCCCTTCTCTTCTGAGTATGGAGGTACCCCATAAGTTGACCTGAAGTGCACTATGGGCGAACTACAATGCTCAGAAGAGAAGGAGTCATATTTGGCTTTTTGAGAGCAAATTTTGCTCGGGGGGCATGTCACATTTAGGAAGCCCCTATGGTGCCAGAACAGCAAAACACCCTCACATGGCATACCATTTTGGAAACTAGACCCCTTGAGGAATGTAATAAGGAATAAAGTGAGCCTTATTACCCCACAGGTGTTTCACGACTTTTGCATATGTAAAAAAAAAAAAAAAAAAATTCCACTAAAATGTGTGTTTCCCCCCTAATTTCACCTTTTTGCAAGGGTTAATAGCAGAAAATACCCGCCAAAATTTGTAACCCCATCTCTTCTGAGTATTGAGGTACCCCATAAGTTGACCTGAAGTGCACTATGGGCGAACTACAATGCTCAGAAGAGAAGGAGTCATATTTGGCTTTTTGAGAGCAAATTTTGCTCGGGGAGCATGTCGCATTTAGGAAGCCCCTATGGTGCCAGGACAGCAAAAAATACCCACATGGCATACCATTTTGGAAACTAGACCCCTTGAGGAACGTAACAAGGGGTACAGTGAGCATTTGCCCCCCACTGGTGTCTGACAGATCTTTGGAACAGTGGGCTGTACAAGTTTTCATTTTCACGGACCACTGTTCCGTCAGACACCTGTTATTTCTATTTTATTAATTAACATAATAGTCCTCTGCTCAGCATTTGTTACAAACTGTTCCTAATGCTGAAGCGGGCGCTGTGAGCTTGTGACGTCATAGTTCCGACAACTTATTACGTTACGCCACGCCGCCTCAATGCAAGTCTATGGAATTGGAAATGAGGGATGTCACTCCACCTCCAATAGACTTGCATTCTGGTGACGTGGTGTGGCCATCAGGTGTGGCCGTGGCTCTGATATTACAAGCTCATGCGGCCGGCTACATCATTTGCCAAAATTTGAAACAAACAATGAGCAGCGGACTACGCCTTTAACTTATGGTTGGGAAATTTATCAACACCTTTGGCTATGAAGAGTTTGTAGTTGCCGTAGGCAACCAAGCAGTTTGCATCTTTCCTTATTAAAAACATAAAGGCAAACTAAAATAAGCAAGCTGCTTTAGATATTTTTATATATATCAAATATAATTGATATATAGTATTGTTGACTATCATCATATTATGTACAGCAATATATATCCCTACTGTTGAGTGTTGTACACTTTTGGTGAACATGTTTGCCGATTACTGAATTGATGGTAATGTTGAAATTTATGTTTTTAAAATAAACTTTTCAAGCCTGAGAATTAAAATTGTCTTTTTTTAATATTAGTTTATTGATAATAACATTTACAGATTTCATATTGTGTCTATCTACTTATTAAAATTAACATTTGACAGCAATTTTTTTTTTTTATAGAAAGTACATGTAATTAAGTTGTTTCCTTATGTGGATTTATTGCAACCATAAAATTAATCTCTAGAATTTAAGTTCAAATGTGTACTCCTGTGGCCATGCTTTATGAATAACCTGTTCAGAAGGCTTTGATCATCGTCGGCGGTTGTGACGTCTCGACCACGTCACGTTTGTGGTCACCTCCACGCCCTTCCATTAATGTCTATGTGAGGGGGATTCACAGCGGAGACGCACCCTACCATAGACATCAATGGAGGTGTGGATGTTCCAACCAAAGTTGCGTTGTCATGACTTCACAACCGCCGATGCAGCATAAAGCCTTCGAAAAAGGATGTTTAGAAGGCAGCTGCACATGAGTAACCCTTTAACAGCTTGGTTACTTTCTCCAAAAATTAGCTCTCAATCTTAAAAAAAATTGTGGGAGATTTATCAAAACCTGTCCAGAGAAAAGCTGCCCAGTTGCCCATAGCAACCAAGCAGCTTGCTTCTTTTATTTTTAACAAGGCCTCCAAAAAATGAAAAAAAACAAGCTGATTGTTTGCTCTGGGCAACTGGGCAACTTTTCCTCTGGACAGGTTTTGATAAATCTCCCCCATTGTCATCCCCCGGATGCTCAAATGGAAAATTCTAGTTTTTTTATGTTATCTTTCAGGCAAAAATGATATTTAACGTGTTACTCCGGTCGAAAATCCTTTTTGTTACAAACAACTGTTGACAGAAAGTTAAACACATTTGTAAATGATATTTTAAACAAAATCTTTTTCTTCTAGAATTTTTTAGCAGATGTATGCTAAATAAGGTATGATTTTATTTATTTTTATTTTTAAATTTTTTTATTGTTAAAAAAATGCTCAAAAAGTCCCATACATACAAAAATGGTACCGATAAAAACTTCAGATCATGGCGCTAAAAATTAGCCCTCATACTGGCCTGTACACGATAAAATTAAAAAGTTATATGGGTCAGAAGATGACATTTTTAAATGTATAAAAATTCCTGCTTGTAGTTATGATTTTTTTCAAGAAGTACAACAAAATCAAACCTATATAAGTAGGGTAGCATTTTAATCATATGGACCTACAGAATAGGGAGAATGTGTCATTTTTGGCGAAAAATGTGTGTAGAAATTGAAGCACCCAAAAGTTACAAAATGGGTTATTGTTTTTCAATTTAGTCTCACATTTATTTTTGTGCCCATTTTGCAGTATATTTTTTGGTAAAATGACTGATGTCATTACACAGTAGATTTGGTGGTACAAATAAAAAAGCGATCTTATGTTTTTTTGTGCAAAATTGAAAGAGTTATGTTTTTTTAAAGGTTAAGGAGGAAAAAACGAGAATCCAAAAAGTGAAAATCCAAGGATCCTTAAGGGGGAAATTTTTACATTTGTGCAATTTTATTAATATTACAAAATTATTGTTTATAATTTGTGGAATCTTCAGGTGGCCAATTATTGTCAATCTAAGGTCCCTAATAGGATTTTTTTTTTATAGATTATAAGTTTTGTTACCTTCATTTTTATATTCTGCCCCTCATGATAATATATATATATATATATTTTTTAATCTTTCACATATAAATTATTGTTGTTTGGATATTATTATAGATATTCAAAACATTTGTTTAATTTTTAATTTTAAATAATATACCTTTTTTTTTAATCTGTAAAATGTATACTGTGCTCTGAGGTATGAGAGTATGGTTATTCATGACAACGTTGCTTATCCACTTGGGTTTTATTTTACACGTCATATGTCATGTGATTTTTATTTGTAAGCCGATTGGACCATTGCGCCTTTTCGCTCTGAAAAGGCGCAACTCACAGTTAGATGCCTAGTAATTTAGCACAAAGAACTTTTGAAAAGGAGCAGAGTTAACCAATCGGAAAGGTTGTTAACAACGTCCAATCACGATGGCTTTCTTTTGGCATGTGACCCCAGAGGTTCCAGAATAATCGCAGCAGGAGGAAGGAAGAAAAAAAGAAACTCTGTGCAGGAAGGGAACATGGCGACTCCAGAAGGTAAGCATTTATGAGATAAATTTTAAAGCAGCAGATAAAAGTAACCTTGATTTACAATCCTGGAATATCCTGGCCCTTAGACTTCAAAAAGGACCAGAGCAACATGAAGCGCTGTGACCGAATAGGATCGGGCCAGGGACAGAAGTTGGGGAAAGCATGCAGGCACAATGCTGAGCGATCTGACAGACGAGAATCAGGTAAACACTTTTATACAGTTCTTTATTAACCCCTTGGGGACGGAGCCCATTATAACCCTAAGGACGGGAGCATTTTCTGCAATTCTGACCACTGTCACTTTAAGCATTAATAACTCTGGGATGCTTTTACTTTTCATTCTGAAAAGTGGTAGTGGTAAATGGTAAATTTAGTTAGTGGTAAATTTTTGTCGATACTTGCATCATTTCTTGATGAAAAATTCTAAAATTTGATGAAAAAATTTAAAATTTCGCATTTTTCTAACTTTGAAGCTCTCTGCTTCATATACAATATGTCAACTTTATTTTTGTATCATAAAGTTGACATGTTTTTACTTTTGAAAGACATCAGAGGGCTTCAAAGTTCAGCAGCAATTTTCTAATTTTTCACAAAATTTTCAAAATCAGAATTTTTCAGTGACCAGTTCAGTTTTGAAGTGGATTTGAAGGGCCTTCTTTTTAGAAATACCCCATAAATGACTGCAGTATAAAAACTGCACCCCTCAAAGTATTCAAAATGACATTCAGAAAGTTTGTTAACCCTTTAGGTGTTTCACAGGAATAGCAGCAAAGTGAACTTGCATGTTCTTGTAGACCCAGTTTTTGAATTTTTACAAGGGGTAATAGGAGAAAAAGCCCCTCAAAATTTGTAACCCAATTTCTCTCAAGTAAGGAAATACCTCATATGTGTATGGCAAGTGTTCGGCAGGCGCAATGGAGGGCTCAGAAGGGAAGGAGCAACAATGGGATTTTGGAGAGTGAATTTTTCTGAAATGGCTTTTGAGGGGCATGTCACATTTAGGAAGCCGCTATGATGCCAGAACAGCAAAAAAAAAACACATGGCATACTATATTGTAAACTACACCCCCTCGGATGTGATGTTTTTTTTTCACCAAATTAAAAAATTTTACAAAGAGTAATGGGAGAAAATGGCCCCCAAAATTTGTAACCCCATCACTTCTTAGTATGGAAATACTCCATGTTAGGACGTAAAATGCTCTGCGGGTGAACTACAATGCTCAGAAGTGAAGGAGCTTTTGGAAAGCAAATTTTGCTGAAATGGTTTTTGGGGGGGCATGTCGCATTTAGGAAGCCTCTATGGTGCTAGAGCAGCACAAAAAGACCCACATGGCCTACTATTTTGGAAACTACACCCCTCAAGGAATGTAAGAAGGGGTACAGTGAGCCTTAACACCCCACAGGTGATTGACGAACTTTCATTAAAGTGGGACGTGAAAATGAAAAATTAGATTTTTAACACTAAAATGCTGGTGTTACCCCAAACTTTTCATTTTCACAAGGAGTAATAGGAGAAAATGCCCCACAAAATTTTTAACCCCATTTCTCTCGAGTAAGGAAATACCTCATATGTGGATGTAAAGGGATCTGCGGGTGCACTAGAGGGCTCAGAAGGGAAGGAGCGACATTGGGCTTTTGGAGAGCAAATTTTGCTGAAATGTTTTTTGGGGGCATGTCGCATTTAGGAAGCCCCCATGATGCCAGAACAGTAAAAAAGAACACAAAACACATGGCATACTGTTTTGGAAACTACACCCCTCACAGAATTTAATAAGTGGTGCATTGAGCACTTACACCCCACTGGCATTTGACAGATCTTTGAAACAGTGGGCTGTGCAAATGAAAAATTTCATTTTTACCGACGACTGTTCAAAAAATCTGTCAGACACCTGTGGGGCATAAATGCTCACTGCACCCCTTGTTACATTCCGTGAGGGGTGTAGTTTCCAAAATGCGGTCACATGTGGAGGGGGTCCACTGTTCTGGCACCTTGGGGGCTTTGTAAACACACATAGCCTTCAATTCCAGCCTAATTCTCTCTCAAAAATCCCAATGGCACCCCTTCTCTTTTGAGCATTGTAGTTCGCCCGCAGAGCACTTTACATCCACATATAGGGTATTTATATACTCAGAAGAAATGGGGTTGCAAATTTTGGGGGGCTTTTTTCCTATTACCCCTTGTGAAAATTTAAAATTTTCATGTCCAACTTTAACGAAAATTTGTCAAAGACCTGTGGGTTGTTAAGGCTCACTATACCCCTTGTTACGTTCCGTGAGGGGTGTAGTTTCCAAAATGGGGTCATGTGGGTGTTTTTTTTTTTTTTTTGCGTTCATGTCAGAACCGCTGTAACGATCAGCCACCCCTGTGCAAATCACCAATCTAGGCCTCAAATGTTTATGGGGCTCTCTCACTCCTGAGCCATGTACAGGGTGGGCCATTTATATGGATACACCTTAATAAAATGGGAATGGTTGGTGATATTAACTTCCTGTTTGTGGCACATTAGTGTATGTGAGGTGGGAAACTTTTCAAGATGGGTGGTGACCATGGTGTCCATTTTGAAGTCGGCCATTTTGAATCCAACTTTTGTTTTTTCAATAGGAAGAGGGTCATGTGACACATCAGACTTATTGGGAATTTCACAAGAAAAACAATGATGTGCTTGGTTTTAACGTAACTTTATTCTTTCATGAGTTATTTACAAGTTTCTGACCACTTGATGACCCTAAAGATAAAAGTCTAAGGGGGTCAAATTGGGAGACCTTGGGGGCCATTCAACTGGCCCACGACGACCAATCCACTTTCCAGAAAACTGTTCATCTAGGAATGCTCGGACCTCGGATGGTGAACCACCACATTATGGGTGTCAGGTCCGAGCATTCCTAGATGAACAGTTTCCTGGAAAGTGGATTGGTCGTCTTGGGCCAGTTGAATGGCCCCCAAGGTCTCCCGATCTGACCCCCTTAGACTTTTATCTTTAGGGTCATCTGAAGGCAATTGTCTATGCTGTGAAGATACGAGATGTGCAGCACCTGAAACTAAGGATACTGGAAGCCTGTGCTAGCATTTCTCCTGCGGTGTTGCTATCAGTGTGTGAAGAGTGGGAGAAGAGGGTTGCATTGACAATCCAACACAATGGGCAGCACATTGAACACATTTTATAAGTGGTCAGAAACTTGTAAATAACTCATGAAAGAATAAACTTACGTTAAAACCAAGCACATCATTGTTTTTCTTGTGAAATTCCCAATAAGTTTGATGTGTCACATGACCCTCTCCCTATTGAAAAAACTAAAGTTACATAGTTACATAGTTAGTATGGTTGAAAAAAGACATACGTCCATCAAGTCCAACCAGGGAAAAGTTGGATTCAAAATGGCCGAATTTAAAATGGCCGTCATGGTCACCACCCATCTTGAAAAGTTTCCCACCTCACATATACTAATGTGCCACAAACAGGAAGTTAATATCACCAACCATTCCTATTTTATTAAGGTGTATCCATATAAATGGCCCACCTTGTAGTTCATCTGCAGAGCATTTTACGTACACATATGGGGTATTTCCGTACTCAGAAGAAATTGCGTTAGAAATTTTGGCGGTCTTTTTCTCCTTTTACCTCTTGTGAAAATGAAAAGTGTGGGTCAACACCAGCATGTTAGTGTAAACATTTTACTTTTTTTACACTAACAGGCTGGTGTAGCCCCCAACTTTACCGTTTCATAAGGGGGTAAAAGGAGAAAAATCCCCCCAAAATTTGTAGTGCAATTTCTTCCGAGTACAGAAATACCCCATATGTGGCCCTAAACTGTTGCCTTGAAATACTACAGGGCTCTGAAATGAGAGAGCGCCATGCGCATTTGAGGCCTAAATAAGGAATTTGCAATAGGGGTGGACCCGGTTACAAGGATGGGGCTTGTCTCCACCAAAACCCTACAGCAGTGTTTCCCAAACAGGGTGCCTCCAGCTGTTGCAAGACTCCCAGCCTGTCAGGACAGTCTATGGCTGTCCGGCAATACTGGGAGTTGTCCTTTTGTAACAGCTGGAGGCTCCGTTTAGGAAACTGCCGTATGAGACGTTTTTCATTTTTAGGGGGGGGGGGGACATGTGAGGGGGTGTATATGTATATGTAGTGTTTTACTTTTTATTATTTGTTAGTGTAGTGTAGTGTTTTTAGGGTACATTCAAACAGGCGGGGGTTTACAGTAAGTTTTCCGCTGGGAGTTGGAGCTGCAGCGGAAAATTTGCCGCAGCTCAAACTTGTAGAAGGAAACCCACTGTAAACCCGCATTGACCTGACGAAGGAGGGAGCCCCTCCGAAACGCGTTGTCCAACTGAGTACCGATACTTTTTATGAATATTTAATTAAAAGCTATCAGTACTTCTCTGCACCCTCTCTGAATGCTGATTGACCCCGCCGGTTTAGCACTACAGCGCCGAAGTCGTCATCCACGGGAAGGTAACAGGGAACCCGTGCCGGGATTCCCACCTCCCACATCTGCAACACTAGGAAACAGACTCTAGCTCAGTGTTTCCCAACCAGTGTGCCTACAGCTGTTGCAAAACTATAACTCCAAGCATGCCCAGACTGTCCAGGCATGCTGGGAGTTGTAGTTCTGTAACATCTGAAGGGCCAGATATTACTACACGCCCAGCATCCCTGACTGTCTGGCCATGCTGGGAAATGTACTTTTGCAACATCTGGAGGGCTACAGTTTGGAGACCACCGTATAGTGGTCTCCAAACTGTGCCACTTCAGATTTTGCAAAACTACAACTCCCAGCATCATGCTCAGACAGTCAGTGCATGTTGAAAGTTGTAGTTTTGCAACATCTGGAGGACCACAGTTTAGAAACCGCTTTTGGCTGTGTGGGCATGCTGGGAGTTGTAGTTTTGCAGCTTTTAGAAGGCCACAGAGAAGATCACTTACCGCGATCTTCACTGCAGCCTTCTCCACGCCGCACTTTCCGGCCGCACTCCTCCTGCTGCCGTCGATGCCGCCGCTGGTCCAGGATGCTGCCTCCGTCGGCCGGGTAAGAGGGGCCATGCTCCCAACCTCGCCGCCCGTGTCCCCCCGCTCTGTCCCGACTTCGATCGGTGGGTAGAGCGGGGGAAATTAACTCTAACCCCCCCGCCCCCAACTGCCATTGGTCGTCAGCCTGATCGACCAATGGCAGGGGATAGGAGGGGGTGGCAACACTGCCACCTCGCTCCTATCCTTTAGGATGGTCGGAGCTGTCTCTGATCTTTGTTATTTTCCGGGCAATCGGGTCACCAGTGAGCCGATTGGCCCCGATCACGGCAGATTTGCGGTGATCGCTGACATGGGGGGGGGGTCTCAGAACCCCCCTAGGCATTGCGATAGATACTAGCAGTCATCCCGGTCCAATCACCGCCCGGCGAGCGGCGGTGATCGGAAATGCGGAGGGCGTACAGGTACGCTCTCCGTCCTTAAGTACCGGGACGCGAGGGCGTATCCATACGCCCTCTGTCCCCAACAGGTTAATAGTTATAGGTTTACACAGCTGTAAGGTTATGAACCTTAGCATTTATCCACAGAAAAAAGAACTTTAAAAATTTAACATGGTATGGATAAGTTCACAAGTGTGTTGGAGAAAAATAAATGCTGCAGATTTACTGTTGAATACTTTCATGGACATTTTGTGTGTTTTTGATTTTTTTGTTTTTTATTATTTAATTTTTTTATTTATTATTTTTGCTAATTACATTTTTATCTTGATTTTGAAAATTATTTATTTCATAGTTTGGAATCATCTTGAGGACCACAGTTTGGATACCATTGTGTAGTGGTCTCCAAAATGGGGTGCTCCAGATATTGCAAAACTACAACTTTCAGCATGTTTTCACTGAGTGGCCATGCTGGGATTTGTAGTTTTGCAACATCTGGAGGGCGACATTTTGGAGACCACGATACGCTGCTCTCTGAAATGTAGCCCCCCAGATGTTGCAAAATTAAAATTCACAGCATGGCCAGATAGTCGGGCATGCTGGGCAGTGTAGTTCAGCAATATCTGGCCCTTCATATGTTGCAAGACTACCACTCACAAAATCAAGTGCCAAACGGCACACGAAAGCCAAATAACCCCCAATAAAATTTAACTTTTAATGATAGCTATTAAAAGGACAAAGGGTTAAAATCTCCAATATTGCCACAGTTAGTATGATATACTGGTGAAAGAGTGTATAATTCAGTACAGGGTTTATATTCCACCCAGACCAGCAGCCTTAGCTGACCACGTATATTTCACATTATTTACATATTTATTCATATCTACCCAAGCTGCAGCCCTGGGTGTTTTAACTGTGGCAACAATGAAATTATTAAAACCAATAAACAGACACTGCCCCCTAACTAGTTTCGCTCACTAGGACCTTCATCAGAGGTACATCAGTCATCTGCATGTACCTCTGATGAAGCTCCTAGTGAGCGAAACTAGTTAGGGGGCAGTGTCTGTTTATTGGTTTTAATAATTTCATTGTTGCCACAGTTAAAACACCCAGGGCTGCAGCTTGGGTAGATATGAATTAATATGTAAATAATGTGAAATATACGTGGTCAGCTAAGGCTGCTGGTCTGGGTGGAATATAAACCCTGTACTGAATTATACACTCTTACTTGATTTTGTTAGTTATAATTAGCCTTCCCTGATAAGGTTTTTTTTGTGGTTGTGGAAGACTACCACTCCCTGCATGACTGGACAGTCTGGCCATGCTTGCAGTTGTAGTTTTGCATCATCTGGAGTGCCACAGTTTGGAGACCACTGTGTAGTGGTCTCCAAACTGTGGTGCTCCAGATGTTGCAAAACTACAACTTTCAGCATGCTCTGACTGTCTGGGCATGCTGAGATTTGTAGTTTTGCAACATCTGGAGGGTTACATTTTGGAGACCACTATACTGGTCTCTGAAATGTGGCACCCAAGATGTTGCAAAAATTAAATTCACAGCATGGCCACATAGCCAGGCATGCTGGGCAGTGTAGTTCGGCAATATTTGGCCCTTCATATGATGCAGAACAATAACTCCCAGCATGGCTGGACAGTCTGGGCATGCTTGGAGTTGTACTTTTGCATCATCTGGAGGGTAGAGTTTGGAGACCACTGTGTAGTGGTCTCAAAACCTTGTTGCTCCAGATGTTGCAAAACTACAAATTTAAGTATGCAATGACTGTCTGGGCATGCTGGCAGTTGTGGTATTGCAACATATGGAGGGCTACGGTTTGGAGGCCACTGCTTAGCAGTCTCCAAACTGTTCTTCCCCAGTTGTTGCATAACTACAACTCCTAGCATGCCCAGACTGTCCAGGCATGCTGGTAGTAGTAGTTCTGCAACATCTGAAGGGCCAGATATTGCAGAACTACACGTCCAGCATCCCTGACTGTCTGGCCATGCTGGGAATTGTAGTTTTGCAACAGCTGTAGCCACACTGTTTGGGAAACACTGAGCAAGAGTCTGTTTCCTAACTCAGTGATTCCAACCCGTGTGGCTCCAGTTTTTTACAAAACTACTAATTCCAGAACGCACTGACAGACCCTACACGATGTGAGTTGTAGTTTTGCCACTGCTGGAGGCACATGGGTTGGAATCACTGAGCTAGAGTCTGTTTCCTAACTCACTGTTTCCCCACCAGTGTGTCTACTGCTGTAGCCAAACTACAACTTCCAGCATGTATGGTCTGTCAGTGTATTTGTGGAGTTGTAGTTTTGAAAAAGTTGAAGGTTTTGGGCGCCCCCCCCCCCAATGTACAGGGTACATTCACACGGGCGTGTTTACAGTGGGTTTCTTTCAACAAGTTTGAGCAGCGGTGGAAAATTAGCTGCACAACAAATTCCCAGCGGAAACCGCACTGTGACCCCAGCCAGTGTGAATGTACCATAAAAACTCTACACTACACGGACACAAATTAAAAAGTTCATCACTACATATACACCTTTTACACGTCCTCCCTAATAAAATAGAAAATGTCTAATACGGAAGTGTTTCCAAAAATGAGCCTCCAGTTGTTGCAAAACAACAACTCCCAGGATTGCCGGACAGCCCTTGACTTACCTGCCAGGATGGGAGTTTTGCAACAGCTAGAGCAGGGGTCTCCAAACCACGGCCCGCGGGCCACATGCGGCCCGTGGAGCGCATTTATCATTTATCCGGCCCGCCCGTTTTTTTTGCCTCCAGACATCCCTGTATTCCGAAATATGCTTTCAGAACACAGGGACGCCTCTGTTAAGTCTCTGCGGCCCCGCGTTTACTTTAAAAACGTGGGGACCGCCGGGAGCTAGCGCACGCAGGGACGTCACTGACGTCCCATGCCTCCGCCCATGGCAACGGAGCGCGGAGCAGCAGAGAAGAAGCAAGGATGCGCGCTGGCAGTTGGTAAGTGTTTACCAGCAGCGCGTCGGCTTCGGTGTTCCGACCACTGATCCTCTCGTCCTGCCATGGCCGGACCGGAGGAGCAGTGATCGTAACACTGAAGTGGGGCAGTACACAGGCATACAGCCTTCAACCATACACTGTATATGGCTGAAGGCTGTATGTCTGTGGGGGAACATACTGCCAGCCTAATGTGGGGGGGAAATATACTTCCAAGGTAATGTGGGGGACTATACTGCACCTAATGTTGGGGAACTATACTGCCAGCCTAATGTGGGGGACTATATTGCACCTATTGTGGGGGGACTATACTGCCAATGCAATGTGGGGGACTATATTGCACCTAATGTGGGGGACTATATTGCACCTAATGTGGGGGGACTATACTGCCAACGTAATGTGGGGGACTATACTGCCAACGTAATGTGGGGGAACATACTGCCAGCCTTATGTGGGGGACTATATTGCACCTAATGTGGGGGAACTATACTGCATCTAATGTGGGGGGAACTACAACCTAATGTAGGGGAACTGCAACCTAATGTGGGGGAACTACAACCTAATGTGGGGGGAACTATACTGCCAACCTAATGTGGGGAACTATACTGCACCTAATGTGGTGGAACTATTCTGCCAACCTAATGTGGGGAAACTACAACCTAATGTGGGGGAACTATACTGCCAACCTAATATGGGGGAGCTATAACCTTATGTGGGGGAACTATACTGCCAACCGAATGTGGGGGAACTGTAATGCACTTAATGTGGGGGAACTATACTGCACCTAATGTGGGGGAACTGTACTGCACCTAATGTGGGGGAACTATACTGCCAACCTAATGTGGGGGAACTACTATCTTATTTCTTCACTTCAAAATAAGATATATTCAGTATGCATAGGAATTTGTTTTAAAAGTTTGAGGACCCCTGAGCTAGAGGCACCCTGTTTTGAAAACACTGGCATAGGGTTTTGGTGGAGACAGGCCACATCCTTGTATCTGGGTCTGCCCCTATTGCAATGTCCCAATTTAGGCCTCAAATGCGCATGGCGCTCTCTCACTTCAGAGCCCTTTCGTATTTCAAGGCAACAGTTTTGAGTATTTCCGTACTCAGGAGAACTTATGTAACAAATTTGGTGATTTCTCAACTTTTAACCCTTATGAAAAGGAAAAGTTACGAGCTACACGAGCATGTTAGTGTGACAAATAAAAAAATTACTCTAACATGCTGGTGTTGCCCCATACTTTTCATTTTCACAGGTAAAAGAAGAAAAAGACCAAAACAATTTGTAACGCATTTTCTCCAGAGTACAGAAAAATCTCATTTGTGAATGCAAAGTGCTCGGCGTGTACACAACATGGCTCAGGAGTGAGAGAGCGGTGATTTGCACACGTGTTGCTGATAGTTACAGCAGTTCAGACATGAATACAACAAAAAAAAAAAAACACCCACTTGAGAACCCATTTGGGAAACTACAACCCTCACGGAATGTAACAAGGGTTATAGTGAGCCTTAAAGGGGTAGTGGATAGGGCATAAGATGCCTGATCGCAGGGGTGCCGCCACTGGGGACCCCCGTGATCTTGCACGCAGCACCCCGTTACAATCAGTCCCCGGAGCATGTTCGCTCCGGGTGTGATTACTGGCGATCACGGGGCCGGAGCATTGTGACGTCACGGCTCCACCCACGTGTGACGTCACACTCTGCCCCCTAAATGCAAGCCTATGGAAGGGGGTGTGGCAGATGCCATGCCCCCTCTCATAGGCTTGCATTGAGGGGGCGGAGCGTGATGTCACATGGGGCGGATCCGTGACAACACAATGCTCCCGCCCCGTGGTCGCCAGTAATCACACCTGGAGCGAACATGCTCCGGGGACTGATTGTAACAGTGTGAGGTTGTGGGGTGTAAGATCATAGGGGTCCCCAGCGGTGGGACCCACGCAATCAGGCATGTTATTCCGTATCCTTTGGATAGTGGAAAAGATCTCTTAGCGCCGGAGTACCCATTTAACACCACACAGGTCTTTGACGAATTTTATTTGAGCAGCCATCCCATCAACAGATTTGAGCAGCCATCCCATCAACAGATAACATCGCAAGAAAATAATGTTTACGTAAAAAAAAAGACTCCAAAGCTACACAAATCGATTAGGCAAATTAAAAAAGAGAAGTCACTTGGTACAACTTTTATTTTCAATTAATTTTATGTCAAATAATTTTTTTAATTTGCTAATATTTAATATACATTCATTATAGCTTAAAAATTTATTTTTTAGATCTAATTTTTTTTTAAATGTATATAGGAAAGTAGCACAAGGCTTATGTGATTATTAGTGATTATTAGTGATTATTAGAATTATTAGTATTTCTCGCTCTTGTATGATAGTAATCATCTTTTCTCTATCCTGTCTGATAGGACTCCTCTGTGCTCTCTCCTGTTTGATAGGGCTCCTCTGTGGTCTCTTCTGTCTGATAGGACTCCTCTATGCTCTCTCCTGTCTGATAGGACTCCTCTGTGCTCTCTACTGTCTGATAGGACTCCTCTGTGCTCTCTCCTATCTGATAATACTCCTCTTTATTATCTCCTCTCTGATAGTACTTCTCTATGTTCTCTCCAGGCTTTTTCTTTAATAAAAAAAATGATTAAGCTGTAATCAAATATGTTTTTATATTTATTTTTAACAACTGAAAGTGTGGTGTGTGTGTGTGTGTGGGGGGGTGAACCTCTGCTCCTGGGTTAGGCAGGGGCAAACAAGACACCAGCGCCTGATTAATGATAACACCAGCTTTAATGACTCCAGTCAGGTGATATAGTATTTGCAGTACAGACAATTATCCCCTTAAGGACATGCGCCGTAAATGTACAGCGCTGCTAAGAAGCACTTAGCGCACAGCGCCGTACATTTACGGCGCAGCTTTCCTGGATCACCGCATCTCCAACGGGATGATTGCTGATATCTATCAGCAGCCATCCCGGCATATCACCCAGGGGGGTCCTGAGACCCCCCCATGTTGGCTATCTCTGCAAATCGCCGGTCAATTCAGACCTGCGATTTTCCGCTATTCCGGGTCAATCGGGTCTCTGGTGACCCAGAAAAAATGGGTGAATGGGGCTGTCCGAGACAGCCCCATTCACCCATACCCAGCAGAAGTGAGGCACTGGAACGACCGACCAATCACGGACCTGCTGGGCGGTGATCGGGATGGCGATCGGAGTGGAGATCGGCGCTGGCCGGGGTCTCCTACCTTGCACTGGTCCGGCGCGGGTCCCCTCAGGATCGGTGGAGGCGACAGGAGCAGCAGGATGGGTCCCTGCAGCAGGATACAGTGGCGGCAGGATACAGCAGGAGGTGAGGCCTGTTCACCTCCTATATGTTGCTTAGCAACAACTCGCAGCATGCAAAGCCAAAGGGCATGCTGGGGGTTGTTGTTTTGCAACAGCTGGAGGCACATTTTTTCTATGAAAAAGTGTGCATTCACTGTTGCATAACTACAACTCCCAGCATTCACAGACTACCAAAGGGCATGCTGGGAGTTGTAGCAGTGTGCCTCCAGCTGTTGCAAAACTACAACTCTCAGCATGCCCTCCGACTGTCAATGCATGCTGATTGTTGCAGTTTTGCAACAACTGGAGACACATTGGTTGTGAAAGCGAGTTTGTTACCTCACTCAGTGTTTCGCAACCAGTGTGCCTCCAGATGTTGCAAAAATACAACTCCCAGCATGCACTGAGAGACTGTACATGCTGGGAGTTGTAGTTTTGCAACAGCTGGAGGCACACTGGTTGCTAACCACTGAGTTAAGTAACAAACGCTCAGTGTTTCGCAACCAATGTGCCTCCAGCTGTTGCATAACTACAACTCCCAGCATGTATGGTCTGTCAATGCATGCTGGGAGTTTTGCAACAGCTGAAGACACCCTATATGGGAAACACTGCCGTGGGGTATTTTTGTGGCGGATTCATATCCCCAATTTAGGCCTCAAATGCGCATGGCGCTCTCTCACTTCGGAGCCCTATCGTATTTCAAGGTTTAGGGCCATATATGGGGTATCTCCGTACTCGGGAGAAATTGCGTTACAAATTTTGGGGGGCTTTTTCTCCTTTTATCCCTTATGGAAAGGTAAAGTTGGGGTCTACACCAGCATGGACGAGGGGGCACTCCCTCCGTCTGGAGAAGAAAAAGTTTAGTCTCAAGGGGCGACACGCCTTCTTTACCATGAGAACTGTGAACTTATGGAGCAGTCTACCTCAGGAACTGGTCACAGCAGGAAAAATTAACAGCTTTAAAACAGGATTAGATACATTCCTGGAACAAAATAACATGAATGCTTATGAAGAAATATAAAATCCCATCCCTTCCCAAATATCGCGCCACACCCCTACCCTTCAATTCCCTGGTTGAACTTGATGGACATATGTCTTTTTTCGACCGTACTAACTATATAACTATGTTAGTGTAAAAAAAAAAAAATGTTTACACTAACATACTGGTGTTGCCCCATACTTTAATTTTCACAAGTGTTAAAAGGAAAAAATAAGACCCCCAAAATTTGTAACGCAATTTCTCCTGAATACGGAAATACCCCATATGTGGGCGTAAAATGTTTTGCGGACGCACAACAAGGCTCAGGAGTGAGAGCGTACTATGTACATTTGAGGTCTAAATTGGTGATTTGCACAGGGTGGCTGGTTTTACAGCGGTTCTGACATAAACGCAAAACAATAAATACCCAGATGTGACTCCATTTTGGAAACTACACACCTCACAGAATGTAACAAGGGGTATAGTAAGCCTTAACACCCCACAGGTGTTTGACAAATTTTTGTTAAAGTTGGATGTGAGTAAGAACATACCCCATATGTGGATGTAAAGTGCTCTGCGGGCGAACAACAATGCTTAGAAGAGAAGGAATGCCATTGGGATTTTGGAGTGAGAATGTGTCCGAAATTGAAGGCCATGTGTGTTTACAAAGCCCCCATAGTACCAGAACAGTGGACCCCCCCACCACATGTGACCCCATTTTGGAAACTACACCCCTCATGTAATGCAATAAGGGGTACAGTGAGCATTTACACCCCACAGGTGTCTGACAGATTTTTGGAACAGTGGTCCGTGAAAATGAAAAATAAAATTTTTCATTTGCACAGCCCACTGTTCCAAAGATCTGTCAAACGCCAGTGGGGTGTAAATACTCACTGCACCCCTTATTAAATTCTGTGAGGGGTGTATTTTCCGAAATGGGGTCACATGTGTGGGGGGGTCCACTGTTCAGGCACCATCGGGGGGCATTGTAAACGCACATTGCCCCCGACTCCTATTCCAACCAAATTCTCTCACCAAACGCCCAATGTCGCTCCTTCTCTTCTGAGCATTGTAGTTTGCCCGCAAAGCACTTTACATCCACATATGGGGTATTTCCATATTCAGAAGAAATGGGGTTACACATTTTGGGAGGCTTTTTCTCCAATTACCCCTTGTGAAAATGAAAACATTGGGGTAACATCAGCATTTTAGTGAAAAAAAAAATCAAATTTTTAATTTTCCTGTCCAACTTTAGCGGAAATTTGTCAAACACCTGTGGGGTGTTAAGGCTTATTTTACCCCTTGTTATGTTCCTTGAGGGATGTAGTTTCCAAAATGGTATGTCATGTGTTTTTTTTTCTCGCTGTTCTGGTACCAAAGGGGCTTCCTAAATGTGATATGCCCCCCAAAAACCATTTCAGCTAAAGTTGCTTTCCAAAAGCCAAATGTAACTTCTCTTCTGAGCATTGTAGTTTGCCCGCAAAGCACTTTACATCCACACATGGGGTATTTCCATACTCAGAAGAGATGGGGTTACAAATTTTGGGTTGCATTTTTTCCTATAACCCCTTGCAAAAATTTAAAATTTGGGGGAAAACCAGCATTTTAGTGAAAGAAAAATTCATTTACACATCCGACTTTAAGGAAAAGTCATCAAACATCTGTGGCGTGTTAAGGCTCATTGGACCCCCTGTTACGTTCCTTGAGGGGTATAGTTTCCAAAATAGTATGCCATGTTGTTTTTTTTTGCTGTTCTGGCACCATAGGGGCTTCCTAAATGTAACATGCCCCCCAAAAGAAAAACTTACTCTCCAAAATCCCATTGTCGCTCCTTCCCTTCTGAGCCTTGTAGTGCACCCACAGAGCACTTGACATCCACCTATGAGGTATTTCCTTACTCGAGAGAAATTGGGTTACAAATTTTTTTTTTCTCTCCTTTTACGCCTTGTAAAATTTCAAAAACTGGGTCTACAAGAACATGAGAGTGTAAAAATGAAGATTTTTTATTTTCTCCCTAATTATTCTGCTATTCCTATGAAACACCTAAAGGTTTAACACACTTTCTGAATGTCATTTTGAATACTTTGGGGGGTGCAGCTTTTGTAATGGGGTCATTTTTGGGGTATTTCTAATATGAGGACCCCTCAAATCCACTTAAAAACTGAACTGGTCCTTGAAGAATTCCGATTTTGAAAATTTTATGCAAAATTGCTGCTGAACTTTGAAGCCCTCTGGTGTCTTCCAAAAGTAAAAACATGTCAACTTTATGATGCAAATATAAAGAAGACATATTGTATATGTGAATAAATATATAATTTATTTGGAATATCCATTTTCCTTACAAGCAGAGAGTTTCAAAGTTAGAAAAATACAAAAGTTTCAAAATTTTTATGAAATTTGGGGATTTTTCACCAAGAAAGGATGCAAGTAACGACGAAAATTTACCACTGTGTTAAAGTAGAATATGTCACGAAAAAACATTCTCGGAATCAGAATAATCAGTAAAAGCATCCCAAAGTTATTAATGCATAAAGTGATAGTGGTCAGAATTGCAAAAAAGGTCTGCGTCCTTAAGTTGAAAAAGGGCTCAGTCCTTAAGGGGTTATTAATGATAGGTGAAGGGACATTGACCATGCAGGCTTGCTTAGACTTGCCGGAGTTTTACTGCCTTTAGTGCAGGCCACGGTGACTACAGATGTACCTCACTTGACATAGATGTTGACTGACAATAAGACAACTTGACTTACTGATGAATGACTTGTGGCTGAAGGACTTTAGGCTTAAGGCCTCAAAGACTCTTGAAACAGACACTGAGACGACTGAATGAGACCTCAGCATTCTGCAGAAGAGCAAAGATAGAGATAGCAGCCTGGTTAAATCGGGGGGCTTTGCAAGGAGCACATAGGTCACTTGGGTGTTCACTGTTGCCTCGGGGCTAACAATAATGTGATCCAAACATTTAAGCAACAAGATGTTATCTATCCAACACATGGTGAACTGTAAGGGGGGGCCATGGGGGCAAGCATGGACTCAGCCTGACAGGGCAGAAAGACAGTACATGGACACATCATCCTATACTGTAAAAGCACCCAAGATTATTATACTCTTTAAAAAATGTAGGCGTAAACCTTTTTAGACATTAGATTAATGTTAAATTAGCAAACAACAGACTATTTACAAATTTTTATTTTGATTAGGCAAACCTGAAGGAGGAATGGACAATATTATTGTCATTGAGGACGAAACACCAGAGTCATACGTAACCAAAGAGATGCCTCAAAATCAAGATAAAACTTTCTTGGTGAAAAATCCCCAAATTTGATGAAAAATTTGAAAATTTAGCATTTTTCTAACTTTGAAGCTCTCTGCTTGTAAGGAAAATGGATATTCCAAATATTTTTTTTATTCACATATACAATATGTCCACTTTATGTTTGAATCATAATATTGACAAGTTTTTACTTTTGGAAGACATCAGAGGGCTTCAAAGATCAGCAGCAATTTTCCAATTTTTCACAAAATTTCCAAAATCTCAATTTTTCAGGGACCAGTTCAGGTTTGAAGTGGATTTGAAGGGTCTTCATCTTAGAAATTCCCCACAAATGACCCCATTATAAAAACTGCACCCCCAAAGTATTCAAAATAACATTCAGTCAGCGTTTTAACCCTTTAGGTGTTTCACAGGAATAGCAGCAAAGTGAAGGAGAAAATTCACAATCTTCATTTTTTACACTCGCATGTTCTTGTAGACCCAATTTTTGAATTTTTACAAGGGGTAAAAGGAGAAAATGTATACTTATATTTGTAGCCCAATTTCTCTTGAGTAACCACATACCTCATATGTCTATGTAAAGTGTTCGGCGGGCGCAGTAGAGGGCTCAGAAGGGAAGGAGCGACAAGGGGATTTTGGAGAGTACGTTTTTCTGAAATGGTTTTTGGGGGGCATGTTGCATTTTGGAAGCCCCTATGGTGCCAGAACAGCAAAAAAAAAAACAAAAAACACATGGCATACCATTTTGGAAACTAGACCCCTTGAGGAACGTAACAAGGAATTAAGTGAGCCTTAATACCCCACAGGTGTTTCACGACTTTTGCATAGGTAAAAAAAAATGTAAAAAAATTTCACTAAAATGTGTGTTTCCCCCCAAATTTCACATTTTTGCAAGGGTTAATAGCAGAAAATACCCCCCAAAATTTGTAACCCCATCTCTTCTGAGTATGGAGGTACCCCATAAGTTGACCTGAAGTGCACTACGGGCGAACTACAATGCTCAGAAGAGAAGGAGTCATATTTGGCTTTTTGAGAGCAAATTTTGCTCGGGGGCATGTCGCATTTAGGAAGCCCCTATGGTGCCAGGACAGCAAAAAATACCCACATGGCATACCATTTTAGAAACTAGACCCCTTAAGGAACGTAACACGGGGTACAGTGAGCATTTATCCCCCACTGGTGTCTGTCAGATCTTTGGAACAGTGGGGTGTATAAAATTTTTTATTTGCACAGCCCACTGTTCCAAAGATCTGTCAGACACCAGTGAGGTGTAAATTCTCATTGCACCCCTCATTACATTCCGTGAGGGGTGTAGTTTCCGAAATGGGGTCACATGTGTTTTTTTTTTTTTTTGCGTTTGTCAAAACCGCTGTAACAATCAGCCACCCCTGTGCAAATCACCTCAAATGTACATGGTGCACTCTCCCTTCTGGGCCTTGTTGTGCGCCCCCAGAGCACTTTGTGCCCACATATGGGGTATCTCCGTAGTTGGGCGAAATTACATTACAAATTTTGGGGGGCTTTTTTCCCTTTTACCTCTTGTCAAAATGAAAAGTATAGGGCAACACCAGCATGTTAGTGTAAAAATTTTATTTTTTTCACTGAAATGCTGGTGTAGACCCCAACTTCACCTTTTCATAAGGGGTGAAAGGAGAAAAAGCCCCCCAAAATTTGTTAGGCAATTTCTCCCGAGTACGGCGATACCCCATATGTGGCCCTAAACTGTTGCCTTGAAATACGACAGGGCTCCAAAGTGAGAGTGCCATGCACATTTGAGGCCTGAATTAGGAATTTGCATAGGGGTGGACATAGGGGTATTCTGCGCCAGTGATTCCCAAACAGGGTGCCTCCAGCTGTTGCAAAACTTCCAGCACGCTTGGACAGTCAACGGCAATACTGGGAGTTGTTGTTTTGCAACATCTGGAGGCTCCATTTTGAAAACAGTGGCGTACCAGACATTTTTCATTTTTATTGGGGAGGGGGGCTGTGTAGGGGTATGTGTATATGTAGTGTTTTTTACTTTTTATTTTGTGTTAGTGTAGTGTTTTTAGGGTACAGTCACACGGGCGGGGGATTACAGCGAGTTTCCCGCTGTGAGTTTGAGCTGCCGCACAAAATTTGCTGCATCGCAAACTTGCAGCCTGATACTCACTGTAAGCCCCCTGCCCATGTGAATGTACCCTGTACATTCACAGGGGGGGGGGGGGGACCTCCAGCTGTTGCAAAACTACAACTCCCAGCATGCACAGTCTATCAATGCATGCTGGTAGTTATAGTTTTGCAACAGCTGGAGGCACACGGGTTGGGAAACACTGAGTTAGGAAACAGACAATGTTTCCCAACCAGTGTGCCTCCAGTTGTTGCAAAACCACTACTCCCAAACATTCTCAGGCATGCTGGAAGTAGTAGTTCGGCAACATCTTTAGAGCCAGATGTTGCTGAACTACAACTCCCAGCATGCTTGGAGTTGTAGTTTTGCAACATCTGGAGGACTACAGTTTGCAGACCACTAATACAGTGGTTCCCAATCTGTGCCCTTCCAGATGTTACAGAACTACAACTCCCAGCATGCCTGGACAGTAAGGGCATGCTGAGGATGTGTAGTTTTGCAACATCTGGAAGGGCACAGTGGTCCCAAAACTGTGGACCTCCAGATGATGCAAAACTGAAACTCCCAGCATGCTCAGACGACAGGGGCGTGCTGGGCATGCTGGGAGTTGTAGTATACAGGGTCCCAATACAGCAATGCATGTCGCTTTACGGCGACGTGCATTGCTGTAAAGGGCCCGACCGCGGCTGAAGAGGAACTCACCTGTCGCCGCCGCCGCCGTCTTCATCGCCGGGATCCGGGTCTTCAGGGACGAGGTAAATACCGGGGCCCGGCCCCAGCACTCCCCTGTCCCCCGCCGCGTCCTCCGGACTTCCTCCCGTCCTCTCTGGACTTCCAGGGGCCGGGCAGGGCGGGAGGAAGTAACCGCCCCCCCCCCCCCCTGCGATTGGTCGGTTAGCTAACCGACGGATCGCAGGGGATAGGAGGAGGTGGCCACCTCGCTTCTAGCCTCCAGCATGGTCCTGGCTGTCTGTGACAACCGGAATCATGCAAAATTACCAGGCGATCGGGTCTCAGAGACCCGATCAGCCCGGTATCGCCGCAGATCGCAGGGGCAATTTCCCTCGCGATTTGCGACGATCGCCGACATGGGGGGCCCCAATGGCCCCCCTTGGCGTTTGCCCTGGATGCCTGCTGAAGCATTTCAGCAGGCATCTTGTTCCGATCTCTGCCCCGCGAGCGGCAGGGACCGGAATACACCAGGACGTCACAGGACATCCTGGGTGCTTAAGGGGTTAAAGAATAATGTTTCACATTCTGATTTTCAATGCAGGTTCCAAACGAAAGTCAAATGATTAAAGCATGTCTGGTGAAGCAGACATTGAGGATTCGAATGAAGAAAACCTAAACCTGGGTTAGAATGGATTTAGTCTCAAACATTGTTCTTAAATGTGGTTGATACTCTTTATTTGGTGAAGACCCAGATTTATCAAACTGTGTGAGAGGAAAAGTGGAGTGATTCTCCCACAGCAACCAATCACAGCTCAGCTTTCACGTAAAAGGTGCAGTTTTTATATTGGGATAATTTTTGGGGTATTTCTAATATGAGGACCCCTCAAATCCACTTCAAAACTGAACTGGTCCCTGAAAAATTCCGATTTTGAAAATTTTGTGGAAAATTACTGCTGAATTTTGAAGCCCTCTGATGTCTTCCAAAAGTAAAAACATGTCAACTTTATGATGCAAATATAAAGAAGACATATTGTATATGTGAATAAATATATAATTTATTTGGAATATCCATTTTCCTTACAAGCAGAGAGTTTCAAAGTTAGAAAAATGCAAAAGTTTCAAAATTTTTATGACATTTTGGGATTTTTCACCAAGAAAGGATGCAAGTAACGACGAAAATTTACCACTGTGTTAAAGTAGAATATGTCACGAAAAAACTATCTCGGAATCAGAATAATCGGTAAAAGCATCCCAAAATTATTAATGCATAAAGTGATAGTGGTCAGAATTGCAAAAAAGGGCTGCGTCCTTAAGGTGAAGAAGGGCTCAGTCCTTAAGGGGTTAATAATGATAGGTGAACGAACATTGACCCCATGCAGGCTTGCTTAGACTTGCTGGAGTTTGATTGCTTTTAGTGCAGGCCACAGTGACTACAGATGTACCTCACTAGACATAGATGTTGACTGACAATAAGACAACTTGACTTACTGATGAATGACTTGTGGCTGGAGGACTTTAGGCTTAAGGCCTCAAATGCTCTTGAAACAGACACTGAGACGACTGAATTGGACCTCAGCATTCTGCAGAAGAGCAAAGATAGAGATAGCAGCCTGGTTAAATCGGGGGGCTTTGCAAGGAGCACATAGGTCACTTGGGTGTTCACTGTTGCCTCGGGGCTAACAATTATGTGATCCAAACATTTAAGCAACAGGATGTTATCTATCCAACACATGGTGAACTGTAAGGGGAGCCATGGGGGCAAGCATGGACTCAGCCTGACAGGGCAGAAAGACAGTACATGGACACATCATCCTATACTGTCAAAGCACCCAAGATTATTATACTCTTTAAAAATTTAGGTGTAAACCTTTTTAGACATTAGATTAATGTTAAATTAGCAAACAACAGACTTTTTAGAAATTTTTATTTTGATTAGGCAAATCTGAAGGAGGAATGGACAATATTATTTTCATTGAGGACGAAACACCAGAGTCATACATAACCAAAGAGATGCCTCAAAATCAAGATAAAACATTGAAGTCAATCCCTCATTCTGGGGAAAAAAAATGTAAGTTAGTGTTTATGACATTTGATACATTGGGACATATTATAATCTTTAAAGAATAATGTTTCACATTCTGGTTTTCAATGCAGGTTCCAAACGAAAGTCAAATGATCAAAGCATGTCTGGTGAAGCAGACAGTGAGGACTCGAATGAAGAAAAGCTAACCCTGGGTTAGAATGGATTTAGTCTCAAACGTTGTTCTTAAAAGTGGTTGATACTCTTTATTTGGTGAAGACCCAGATTTATCAAACTGTGTGAGAGGAAAAGTGAAGTGATTCTCCCACAGCAACCAATCACAGCTCAGCTTTCACTTTAAAAGAGCTAATTATCTGAGCTATGATTGGTTTCTGTGGAAAAATCCCTCCACTTTTTCTCTCACACAGTTTGATAAATCAGGATCAATTAATGTAAATGCCCACTGTAACTATCAAATATATATATATTTTTTTGTTTAGTTTATTTAAGGCATTAAAGTAAAACTGTCACATGTTCACTTCCTCACTAACCATAGGTACTGATGGATAGTGCATTGGGCGCTGATTCACATAATCCGTACCTTGGCCGGACCCGTAATGCTGTTTGGTCACAATTGTAGTTTATCAATATATGCAAATGGAGTGTAAACTGTCACGTGCATGGTTTTCTGTAGCTAAGTGGCACTGACGTCCGCGCATCCCAGCTGCAGGTCCGCCTGCTTATGAATATTCATCCCCACCCCCTCCGGCTCTTGCTCTCCCCGCCGTTTCAAAATGTTCTTCACTGTGCATGCACCGCTTACTGACATGCGCAGTGAAGACCAGTTACGAGCGGCAAGGATAGTAAATGATGGAGTGAGGGGGGATGAATATTTCTAAGTGGGGGCGCTATGGACGGTCGGCGCTGACCTCAGTGCCACTTAGCTACATAAAACCATGACAGTTCCATTTTCAGCCACATATTCATATATTTTTTTTCTTTTTTATGTTTCGCCCGAACTTCAGGACGGATCCAGCAAAGGTAGGGATTATTTGAATCAGCGTCCCCCGCACTATCCATCAGTACCTGTGGATAATGCGGGAGTGACATGTAACAGTTTCCCTTTCCGTTGGTTAAATTAAATAATTAAATAATAATAATTAAATAATTTTAATTTCTTCTATGAAAAACATTGTTGGATTTATTTAATGGGCTGCAAGCTATTCTAAATTAAAAATTCTGTCTTAGATGATTTTGGTGCCGGTGGATAGACCGATATGTATTTAAAAGTATGGTTTTTCTGAGAAATGTCAAAATTTTTTCCTTAAAAGGTCCAACACGTAGACGTAAACGTGCAAAACCATTTCGGCCGGAGGAGTTAGAAGAGATAGTGAAATTTGTGGATAATAATGATTATTATGAGGCACCTAAAGGTCAAATTAAATCACACAAATCCAGTGTCATGCATCAACTGAGTGTGCATCTCTATAATAAGTTTGGAACTTGTCACACACTACGCCAATGTCAAAAGAGACTGTCCGATTTAAGAAATCGACAAAAAAAAAAACCTTGGTGCGATTCGTAAGAAGTTTGCCATAGGTAAGTGCACGTAGTATCAATTTATTAAAATTTCTTATTCTTTAAAAAATGTATCTTTTTATATTTTTGAAGCAAACTTATTTACTTAATTTTTACAAATTGGATGATTATAAGGTCAGTTGTTATGTGTTTACGCTGTTGTTCCTGATTAAACTTGCATAGGAAAAGTGGTGCATTTGCCCATGGCAACCAATCAGCTTGCTTCTTTTATTTTTAAACAGACATATTAGGGGGCGTGGTCGGCGCTGGACATGAGCGGTTGCATAGAGCTGTAGCTCCCGCTCCTACGCCCGTGTTAAGCATCATCCTGTACCGATCCTGGCCCAAATTTCGGTCCGGACCCGCTCTCACACCCTGGGGATGCCAGCCAAGCTGGATCCGACCCGCAATAAGGGCAGCGCAACCGCGGAGAAGCTGAAAGAGTCAGCCCCAATTTGGCGCCCCGGCCACACACTCTTCTCACAGGAACCAGATGGGTTCCTCTCCGCCCAGCCCTGCAGCTTCTGAGGTAGCGGAACAGGCTCCAGAACCCAGGCTGAGAGAGGTCTCATCCCATCTCCTTGCTGCTATAACCTCCTGCCAGACTACACTCACTGGCAAGCTGGAGGAGGTTAAAATTGATGCGGGACAGGACATGCAGGCCCTGAGGGAGAGGGTCACACATGCAGAGGGGCTCATATCCACTGTTGAGAACACCCTGGCCCCTGTACCTGTCACCTCATCTGATCTCACTTCTCAGCTGGAGTTAAGCAGGCAAAAAGCTGATGATCTGGAATATAGACTGAGGAGGAATAATTTACGTATTATTGGGCTGCCTGAAAGAGCTGAGGGCTCCATGCCCGGGGCCTTTGTGGAGCAGTGGCTCAAGGACTCCTTTTCTGATGCACCTTTCTTTATTGCCTTTACTGTGGAGAGAGCGCACCACGTCCCTGCTAAACCGCCCCCTCATGGGGCCCCTCTGCGGCCTTTGCTGGCCCGCATCCTAAATTGCAATGATCGAGAACGGATTCTGCGGATGGCGCAGAGAGCTCCTGATCTAGTTTATGATAACGCCTAAGTTTCCATATTCCCTAACTTCTCAGCGGATCTGCAACGTCGGATAGCTACGTTCATGGAAGTGAAAAGAGAAATGCGAGATCTTGGAATTGCTTACTCCATGGCTTATCTGGCCAGACTACGGGTGGTGGATGGTGACCGCACCTTATTCTTCGTTGATCCGGGAGAAGCTGCTGACTGGGTGTGACGCCAGCATGGCTCCCATCACCGCTGAAGCCTTCTGATGTTCCTGCTCTATTTGCCTGCTCTAGACTCCTGATCCTGTGTTGCTGATGAGTACCTCTCCCTTCCCTTTTTCCTTTCCCCCCCTTCCGCCCCCCTCTCCTTCCCCCCTCTCCCCTCTCCAAACCCCCCCCTCCCCCTGCTCCTTCCTTCTTCCCCCCCCCGCTCACTCCTTTCCCCTTCCCTTCCCCCCCCCTTTTCTTTTCCTTCTCTCCTCATGTTCTTTCTCTGCTACCTTCTCTTCTTTTCCCCCTAGTGACTCTCTCTCCTGAGATTGGGCGACCCTAGTTTCTTCTGCTGCACTTGGTTTGTTTTTGAGGGTGGGACGGGGATGGGCTGAACTTATATGGACTCAGCACGGGCTCCCCCGTAAGGCCAACAGCCGTAATGGTGCCATGTTCCCGATCTGACTGTGCAAATGGATGCTTACGTTTGGTTTCTTGTTTCCGAATTTGGCGCTGCCTCAGGCCTTGGGACTCACGTTTTTTCATATTTCACCGGGACGCTTTGCTGCTACATAGTCTGGACTATACTGCATCCCTGCTATCTGTTTCTACCCCTATGTGTTTATCTACTCTATTTAAGCCGTGACTGAGCTACATATTATGTCTTGGAACGTTAGAGGGATGGGCGCCGTTAAAAAGAGGGCTCTGGTTTTTCCCATATCCGTAGACACAACCCATAAATTATATGTGTCCAGGAGATCCACATGATTCCTGATAACTTGAGGGTGTTTAGTAAACTGTGGGTGCAATGGGCAGGGCAATCATTCCATTCCACTTATTCACGGGGTGTCCTTGTTGGTCAACAGGTCATTACGGTGGGAGGTGGATCAACTGTGGGTGGACTCTCTGGGTCGTTATGTATTTGTGCATGCCTTTATTGATAATGCTCCTTTTGTCTTCCTAGGTATTTATAACCTCCTTCCGGCCACACTGGAGGTGCTACATCTGGCGGTCACCTTTGCTGCGGGATTTCCTCATGCTCGGGTGTTATGCTTGGGTGATTTCAACTTAACTCCAGACCCAGTGATGGACCATTTTCATGTGTCACCGCCATTGTCTCCACCATCTGCTCACACCCCCTTGACCTCCCTTCTGTCTGAGGTAGGCTGGCTTGATGTGTTCAGGTGTAAATTTCCTCTTCTTTTACAATATTCATGTGTTTCTATTGGTAGTAATGCCCTTTCACGCATTGATCTGGCATGTTGCACTTTCATTTTTTATGCCCTGGTAACCAATATGTCCTTTGGGGCCCATGCTATCTCTGACCACTCTCCTCTGTTGTTGGAGATATCGCTGTCCCAGGAGACTTATGTTCGGAGGTGGAAAGTACATCCCTTTTGGTTACAGCTCATTGGCCCCAATGACAGAATTCCTGATCAGCTCCAAATTTCCTTGTGGCTAACCGACCCTCGTGTGCTGCAGACCTATTGTGGGAGACACTTAAGGGCTATCTACGTGGCTGCCTGAAATCTACCATTTCCTATATTAAGAGGGAGTCGGCAATTCGAGAGACTGAGTTGGCCTGCACGTGCACTGATTTGGAGGCTGCATATGTGGCTGACCCTACTGAGGCTAACAAGCATGCCTGGCTTACCACTGGTAGACAGTACATCCTCCACCTTAACGAAAAGATGAATCACAAATTGTTTTTCTCCAAGCAATTTTATTTTGAACATGGTAACCAGTATAGTAAATTGTTAGCACACCTGGTTAAACAGAACCAGGCTGCCCCCCCCCCCGATTGTTAGAATAGCATCCGAAACTGGACAGGTATTGGTTGATAGCACTTTGATTGCTCAAAGATTTGCTCAATTCTATTCTTCCCTGTATGCCTCTCAGGTCCGATACTCCTTTGAGGACCTGACCTATCTGGACTCTATTCGGTTCCCCATGCTGTCCCCCGACTCCGTCTCTCTATTAGATTTCCTATCACTGTAGAGGAGATATCTGAGGCTATTGGTGACATGCAGAGTGGGAAAGCTCCTGGCCCTGATGTCATACCTGTATAAGTGTATTCCCGTTATGCCACCCTTTTACAGGGACCCTTGAGGGACATATATGACGCAGCTTTTGAGTCCAGCTGCCTCCCGCCATCCCTGTACGATGCTAACATAGTTGTCCTCCTAAAACCAGACAAAAACCCCCTTGAGTGTAGTTCGTATAGACCCATTTCCTTAGTTAACATGGATTATAAATACTTGCTAACAGATTAAATAAAGTTATACTCTCCATCATTCATGGAGATCCAACGGGCTTCATGCCTGGCAAATCCACCTCCAATATTCCGAGGGTTCAGGTCGCAGTTCAAATTGGGGGGGCGCTGGATGAGGACTGGGCCCTGGCCTTTCTTGATGCAGCCAAGGCCTTTTATTCTGTGGAGTGGGTGTACCTTCGGGAGGTCCTCCTTCATTTTGGCTTTGGCCTCGCTTTATCAGATGGGTTTCGATTATATATTCTTTCCCCCAGGCTCGAGTGATGGTGAATGGCCTCTCTTCTGACCAGTTCGCCTTGGGTAGGGGAACTCGTCAGGGATGTCCCCTGTCGCCGCTCCTTTTTGCTGTGGCAGTGGAATCCCTGGCCCTTCTCCTTCATATAGATGGGAGGGAAGACCGTCTCGGTCTATATGCAATTGATATGATTTTATTTATGTCTCGGCCTCTCAAGATGCTTCCCCGTGCTATTTCTGTGATTGACTGTTTTGGGGACTTTTCTGGCTTGCCTATAAATTGGATGAAGTCCGCTTATATGCCTCTCTGGCAGCGACCTGGACCCTCCACTCCTATCCTATGTCAAAACCAAATTCCGGGTGTGGGGTGCCCTGCCCTTAGCGGTCCCTGGTAGGATTAATTTGGTTAAAATGATCGTCCTTCCCAAACTCCTATATATTCTTGAACACTCCTCCAATCCAGTCCCTATGAGTTTTTTTTAAATCCCTTGACTCCCTTCTCCTGACCTTTGTGTGGGGTACTGGTAGATCTAAACTAAAACTCTCCACTCTGCAGCACCCTAAAGACCTGGGGGGACGGCATTACCTAATTTTAAGATATATTACTTGGCTGGCCAACTACGTTACCTCCGGCATTGGGTCTCTCCTGATTCCCAGTCACCTGTGGAGCTCCATCTCGCCTCATTTTTAGGGCTCACTTCTATGCGTGCCCTCTTATAGAGCACTCGCCCTAGGACACGTAAGCTCCTTCCCTTACACAGACTGGCATTGCAGGTATGACGCCAGGCACAAACGCTCACTTTCCTTTACTGATATTAAGGATGACCTCCCTCTTTGGTGTAATCCTCACTTCCCTCATTTGGCGGACACCCTAGACCCCCCTTCTGGGTAGCACATGGGGTGACACAGCTGGGTGACTTGTTTCAGCAGGATGTTTTGAAATCATTTACACAGATCCAGACCGACTTTGGGGTTCCCCGTGAGGCATTTTATAGGTATTTACAACTCCGACATGCCCTGACAGCCCAGTTCCCCTCCCCGAGACCACCCATCTCTACATACCCCCTTACTGGGATCCTTAGGTCCCAAGGACTGCAGGGCCTGATTTCTATGCACACACCTCACCAGGGCTAAGATTGCAGTTGCTGCTGACTCAGCGGAGGCTTATTGGAAGGCATGCGTCCCTTCGCTAACGGCGAATGTCATATGTCAGTGTCTCCGGCAGCCAATAATAAACTAATCCAACTTTACATAACTCATCATTGCTATCTTACTCCGACACGGCTTCATAGAATGGGACAGGTGCCTTCCGATGCCGGTCCTAGATGTCATTCTCTTGGAGCTGATTTTTGGCACATGTTATGGCAGTGTCCCTTCCTATAGATGTACTGGCGCAGTATTACAGATTTCCTGTCATCCCTCATCTCTATCCCGTTCATCTTGGATCCCCTGATCTGTCTATTTGGTTTGCTCCCTGAAGAATCTTGGCACCACCACATGCGGATATTTTTGCGTGAGGTGTTGTTTTTGGCCAGGAAAGCAGTGGCTCTGCGCTGGATGGACCCTCGTACTCCCTCTCTCCCACAGTGGAGGAAACTGGTCAATACTATACTTTCCTATGAACAGTTAGTCTTTAAACATAAAAATGCCCTGATAAATTCCAGAAGGTTTGGGGAACTTGGTGTAGCTCACCCCTCACTAGATACTCGCCCTCTGCATTTACATCACTAATGTCCTCTGGGGCTTTTGGCTCTCCCTTTTAGCCCTCCCCTCTGGGGAGCCAGCTGATGATAGCTTTTACCTCACCTATTATCCCTTTCATATGTCTTGGTGTACTGTTTTTAGGGGCTTGGTCCCCCCCCCCCCTCTTTTTGCTTTTTGGTTTGTACCTGATTTTGATCATTTTAACATGAGCCAGTAAAAGCTACGTTTTATTTTTTCTCTATCTTGTGAGCTGGATCCCTGCACTTTCATGTGGTTCTCTATTACGGGAAGCGGCCCGGCTTCATCCGAGCTCCAGGTGCTCCTACCTAACCCCAGTCTCTGCAACTTACTATGAGTGGATGGTGAGCTGAGCATTTCCTTTTTTCTTGTTGATGTTCATATGACGCTTAGCCCCGATTGTATACCATTACGCCAAGAGGCAGCGCTTTAAGTTTACATTATGTTTACTGTTCTTAGGTTGGGTTTTTCCTGATTGTGTGACTCTACATGGATGGTACTGTATGACTTATTGATATATTGACTAATTGTATAGCCTGCATTATTATTTTGTCGTACAAATGTCCATCCTGTGGAGCTGCTTTTATTCAAACTTCAATAAAACGAGTTTAAAAAAAACAGACATATTAAAAATGAACGAAGTGATTTGATTGGTTGCCATGGGTAACTGCACCACTCTTCCGCAACAAAGGGTTTTGATAATTCACCCCATATCCTTGTTCATTTAGAAAAAAATAAACATTAGAAGAGTTACAAAAGCAAACCATTACATTTCTAATACATTTTGTTGGTAGGACACAAAAAACATTCAGAATAAATATGTTTTGATGCTATGTGCACATGGTCTACCAGGATTTTTCATTCTTTAGCATAAATTGCACATATCTATATGATATGTATATTTCAATTAATTCAACACCTTTTTTCAATTATATTAATTTTGAGAAAATACTTAATATTTTCTAATCATTATTACCTAGGTGAAACTAATCAAAACAGTCCTTATATGCAGAATAAGAAAGATAACGGACTTACAGGTTCAAACAAGAACACATCTTCCAACTGGTAAGTTTATTTTTTTTGTTGCCTTTAATATTTTGTCATGGATTGTTACTACTGTTTTGTGATATTCATAGTGCATACCAGTGAGCATTTTTTTGGGACAAAATCTGCTCGTCAGCTTTATCTCAGACCACAGCATAAGACACGTTGAAGGCAGTAGAGTTAGGTGAGAGTACCTTTGTGCGCTAATCGTGATGATTGGATCACCACAACAGAGCTGTTCGAGATCCAATCAAACCTTTGATTGACCACACTCCCACAGATGCCATGATCTGTTTTGATCACGCCATCATAGTGGTTTTTTTTTTAAACTGTTTTTATTGCAATGTAAGTGCTCAACACAAATACAGACGGAGAATATCAAAAGCTGGCGGTGAGAAATACAGGTATCATCCGACGCCATGCCGGAAAAAGGAGGATCAATCATCAGCATGACACGAGCAGATACATCAGCAATGAATCAACTAAAACACAGAAAACATTTAAACCAACCACCATACGGTGGGAACGCAAGAACTATGGAAAGGGAAACAAAGACAAACACAAAGACGATACACTACAAACACAAAACACCACACAAATCCGTCCAGGTCAGGTGGAAGGGGGAAAAGGAAGAGGGAGATGGGAGAGAAAAGAGAAAAAAGAAGGGAGGGGAACAAGAGAAAATAAGGGGGAAAGGAAAAGAAAGAAGGGAAAGGAGAGAGGGAAACAAAGAAGGGGGGGGGGGGGGAGTATCAGCCTAGTAGCCGAGGGGGAAGACTGTGATAGAAGGAGGTCTCTTGCTGCCAAGAACCTGGAGACCGTGTGTTGGGCATGGGGGGAGGCACACCAGGTCGCCCATATTTTATAGAATTTGGCAGGGTTCTTACAATGTTTATAAACCAGTTACTCATAGTTCACTGAGGTGTTCACGAGGGCTTTCCAACCAGCAACTGTGGGAGTCCTAGAGTCCATCCAACGCAATGCTATGGCCTTGCTTGCAAGGAAAAGAACTTCCCTGAGGAAGATGATCTCAGCTGGCGACCACAATTCCTCATCAAAAAGACCCAGAAGGCAGTGCCTCGGGAGCATCGGCACTGGTCGTTGAGTTAAGGTATTAAGAAACTGTATCACCTCGGACCAGAATGATGCTATATAATGGCAGGACCACATCATGTGCATAAAGTCAGAGTCAGGATGCCCACAACGGTGGCAAGATGAGTCTGGACGCCTACCCATTTTAGCTAAGCGTATCGGGGTGAGGTACGACTGGTGGAATATGTATAGCTGAATCAGTCGGTTGTTAATAGAAGGTGAGACATACAGATGTGAGGAGAGGGCATCATCCCACTCCTCATCGGTCATGTCAGCTACACAGCTCCTCCAGCGCGCCTCAACCGACAGCGGCTCCCCCCCCCCCCAACTTAGCATTCAAAAGGGCAGTATATAGGGAAGTGAGAGAATGGAGCACTAGACCTAAGGAATTGTACTTGAAAGGCGTGTCTGAGCTGGAGGTATCGGTAAAATGATCGCCTGGGGACAGACTTAACGTCAATAAAGTACTGGAAGTCCCTAAAGGCACTACCGTCATAGACATCACTAATGGAGATCACACCATAGGACCTCCAAAAGTGCGGGTCCAGTTGGTCAGAGAAGTGTGGCAACGTAGGATCATGCCACAGTTGTCGATCCAACAGGTTGTCCGTAAAAACAAATAAACGTTTAGCATAGGTCCAGAGTTTCAGGGCCAGTCTATGCAAAGGAAGCCAAGGGCCCCCCAGGCCAATCCTACCCTCCAAGATGGGCCACAAGTGAGAGAGGTGTAGACTATGGGCGAGGTGATGCTCACTATTGGGGAGGGGCTGCAAAGAGACCCAGTGTCTAAGATACCTGAGCTGGCCAGCCATGTAATATAACTGTAGGTCGGGTAGTGACATACCTCCCTTAGTTCTAGGTCTTTGCAATGTGGTCAGTTTTAGCTTGGATCTATTACAGCCCCATATAAACGGAGGAAAGAGAGAATGCAGCTGCTTAAAAAAGGAGACTGGTACTATGGCTGAAGCATGCTCTAACAGATAAAGACACTTGGGGAGGACCACCATTTTGATGAGATTAATTTGGCCCGCCACAGAAAGGGGTAGGGCAGCCCAGGTCCGGAATTTGGTACGGACATAGGATAGAAGAGGTAGAATGTTCGTCTGGTGATCCTCCCCAAACTGCCTGTTGATATTGATGCCTAAATATTTGAACTGATCTACGACCCGCAGGCCATGTAAACAATTCCCTACCTGAGAATCTCTGATGGGCATATACACCGACTTGCTCCAATTGATCCTAAGACCCGAATAAACCCCAAAGTTGTCAATGAGGCCGATCCCCAAAGCCAGAGTGCACGCAGGATCAGACATGAATAAGATCATGTCGTCAGCATACAGGCCTACCCTATCCTCCCTCGAGCCAATGCTTATACCAGCGTATCCCGGATGCTGAAGGATCCGGAGGGCCAAAGGTTCAATAGCAATAGCAAATAATAGGGGAGAGATAGGGCACCCCTGTCGCGTGCTCCTGCCCAGGGAAAAATAAGGAGAAAGAGCACCGTTGATGGACATACGTTATCCATTTTATAAAGTTAGGTCCGAAGCCAAATCTCCGGAGAGTTTCCAGCAGGAAGGACCACTCAACGGAATCGAATGCCTTAGCCGTGTCTAAAGAGGCCAGCGCTCAATCCCTCCCCCTGTAGCACCTATTTGGGTGAGTGTCTGGACCCTCCTGATGTTATCAGATGTGGACCTCCCAGGCATAAAGCCTGATTGATCTGCATGAATGATTTCCAAAATAACTCGATTCAGCCGAAGGGAGTGTATTTTAGCGAGCAACTTATAATCTAAATTGAGTAGGGAAATGGGTCTGTATGAGGAACATTCTAAGGGGTCCTTATCCGGCTTCAAAATGACCACTATAGTAGCATCATAAAAGGACTCGGGCAACGCGTCAGAGGTAAACGTGTAGTTATACATGGCCAGCAATACCGGAGCCAGCTGCTCCTTGTATTGCTGGTAAACCTCCACTGGAATGCCATCAGGGCCCGGCGACTTACCTCTCGCCAGGGCACCCAAGGCATCTTCCAATTCCTCTATAGTCAACTCCGACTCCAGAGAGGAAGCACTGACAGCGGACAGTCGAGGGAATGTGATGTCGTCCAGGTAGTCAGACAGTTCCCGTGAGGAGTAGGTGGCCTGAGAGGTGTATAAATCAGAGTAGAAGGAGACAAATCTGTCAGAGATCTGGGAAGTAGTGGTCAACACAGTCCCATCCACCGAACGGACCTGTAGTACCCTCGGAGACTGGGCGTTCTGGTGAATAAGGTGGGCCAGTAATCTACTGGACTGATTTCCCATCTCAAAGGCCTTCTGTTGGGTAAAAAAAAGCTTACGAGCCGCTTTCTCCTGCAGACAATGTAAGTACTGTCGCCCCGCCTGTAGCCATACAGTTTTATTGTCATCGGTCGGGTCAGTGATGTAAGTACTCTCCAGGTCAGCACAACGGTCCCCCAGCTCAGACTCCTCCCTCATCGCCTCCCTCTTAATATAAGATATGGCCGACTGTAAACACCCCCGTAGGAATGCTTTAGTGGTTTCCCACACTTAGATGCGGTCGTCAACCCCATTATGATCTACAAAGAACATGGAGAGTTGTACAGGTATACCATCATGAGGGCCAAATAAGGACAACCAATAAGGATTTAATTTCCAGCTTCGGATATTAGAGGGGCCAGGGGTCTGCAGGGTCAGCAGGAGAAGGGAATGATCGAAGACCCCCCTAGTGACATATGCTACAGCCTGGACCATAGGGAGTACAAGCGGGTTACCCAACACCATATCAATGCGCGAAAGGGAGTTGCCACTAGCAGCCTGACAGGAATATACACGGGCATGGGGATGTAAATGCCGAAAGGTGTCCCTCCAACCTAATTCCTGAACCAGGGCACTCAGCGGAGTCGGGGAAGAGGAAGGAACAATGCCAACCCCTCTCCTATCCAAAGCCGGGTCCAACACATGATTGAAGTCACCCATGCAGAGAACTCTAGCCCCTGGAAAAGAGGCAGCGAAAACTGCAGCTTGGTGTAGAACCTCCAGGGCACCAGGAGGAGGGACATAAATACCCAAGAGGACATAGGGGGAATTGTCAATAAGTGAGAAAATGAACACATACCTGCCCTCAGAGTCGACCCGAGTGTGCCTCGCCTCCCACCTCAGGGATTTGTGTATCATAAAAGAGACTCCCCTGGAATGTGAGGTGTGGCAAGAGTGTAGCGTCCATTGCAACCAGGGCCTAGACAACCACCGAGTGTTAGGGGCAATCAAGTGCGTCTCCTGCAAACAAACCACAGTTGGTTGGTACTTACGTATAGTGGCATACACCAGAGATCGCTTACGAGGACAGCCAAGACCCCTCACATTCCACGAAAGGTACCTAACATTCGCCATGTGGAGAGAGTGAAGCTGAAATGAAAGGAATGGTGAGAGAAGAGAAACAGGGGTAAAACGAGTACCCGATGTGTAAGTAGAAGAGGGGGCAGGTAGGGGGATGACAGAAGGGGGTAGAAGAGCAGGGAAACCACAGAGAAGGAGCGAAGGAAAGAGGGGAGAAGGGCAGGCAGCCCGACCGGGACGTACACAAAACGAAACAGACACAAAACACTAGACAAAGACAAAACAAGAAGGTCATAAACAGATACAACATGCATAAGGACATTAGCCTAAGGCCCAGAAGAGATGTATAATACGGGGGGAACTGTGTTAATCAAGGTCGCAGGGAAAAGAACCTCACGATCTGCCATCAGGGACAAACAGCAGTGCCATCAAATAACTAGGGTACATAAACAAAAGGAAATACGGGTGGGCTATAACCCGGGCAATACACCGCACAGTATAGTGAGCATGAGCAGTGCAGAACAACATGCAGTCCTGAGGTATCAACCGGACTTCAAGTCCCATCAGCAGAGCAGTAACATGCCGTCAGAACTGCTTCAGTCACAGGTGTATGGCAACATTCACCAGTGGAGTACCAGGTCCCCTATGGGGAAGTCCAGCGTAGGGGAAAGGGATAAACGGTACAGGGAGGATGCAGGATCCGTTGGTCACAGAGCAGCGTGAGGAAGGGGTCTGCATGGGTCCGGCATGAGAGAGAACATACAGTTACTGAGGGGCAGTCCATGGGGGGGGGGAAGAAACGGGGGGGGGGGGGGGGTAGGACAGCGAGGTCGGGTGGGGTATCCAGGTGGGGTATGCAGGTACGGAGGGCGAAAGTCCACGGGTGAAGGTGGCAGTTGGGTGCATCCCTGAATGTGTATGCACATGGGGGAGTAGGCCATGAGGGGACCTGGAGATGGGTACAGGGGGCACACCAGGGGTCCCAGAAGCAAAGTCACTGTAGACAGCAGTACTCACAGTTCACTGGCAGTTCGGGAGTACCAGACAGAGCAATAGGCGGCAGGGCCCAGCCGGGCCCAGATGGCGCACAAGACCTCAGCGCCTCACATTGCGCCTCCTTGAGGCCCACTCGTCAGCCTCCTGTGGGGTAATGAAGAAGATGGCCCTCTCACCGTCCACGACCCTCAGTCGGGCTGGGTACACCATAGAATATGGGATCGCCATGTCTCTCAGCTTCCGCTTCACCACTTGGAAGGTGGCACGCTTCTTCTGCAGGTCCTGGGAGAAGTCAGGGAATATCGACACCAGAGCTCCATTGAAGGTAAGCTCTGGCAGACGACGGAGCAGTCGTAAGGCGATGTCCCGGTCATTACAGTTCAGCATCCTAGCTAGAAGCGGCCTCGGCGGGGCCCCTGGCGGGAGGGGGCAAGTCGGGACCCGGTGTGCTCTCTCCACCGCGAAGTGAACGGGGCGTCAGGCAACAGCTCCCGCAGCCACTTTTCAACGAAGGAGCCGGGGTCCTGACCTTCAGAGTGTTCCGGTAGGCCAACAATCCGGAGGTTGTTCCTCCGCAACCGGTTCTCCAGGTCGTCTGCCTTCTCTTTCCATTGCGACGCAGTGCGCTTCAGGTCTGATATCGCAGCAGGTAAGGGCGCCACTGAGTCCTCGACTGAGGAGATACGATCTTCAGCCTGTCTCACCCTGTCCCGGAGGTTGTGCAGGTCCTGCCTGATTTGGCCAATGTCAATCTTCACTTCTTCCAGCATACTCGTCAGGGAAGTTTTGCACATGGTAATGGCAGCCAGGAGTTGCGCAGACACCTCACTTAGGGTCACCTCCCCTGGGACAGCGGCCAGTGTAGAGGGAGTCTCCGGGCGGGAGTCAGGTACCGGCTCAGCAGGAGCGGAGGAAGAGGGCCCGGCGCCATCTTGGTCATGGCCGCGCGCGAAACCCTGCAACTTCGCGGCTGCCGCCACACCGCTCTTATTAGCTGGCATGATGGACCCCACCGATCCACTGCGGTTCCGAAGTCTCTGAGGCAAAGTTCTGAGGTCCAGGATGAAGACAGGATGCTAAACAACACGGTTCAGAGCGGAGCTAGTTCAGCATGCGTCCGTTCGGCTCAGTGTCTAGGCCACGCCCCCCATCATAGTGTTTAATGGCGAACATCAGCGTGACCGTAATGTGTATGTCATGTGGCGTAAAGTAATAAGGCCAAGAAACGTACTTTTACCTAGAGATTTTGAAAAGGGTTAAACAAAGTCTGGCTTTTTAAATCAATTTTGACACATTCGGATATTTTTAGTGGAACATGACAATTTACTTTGACAACATGACATAACTTTGACAATTTAAATATGTTTACACAGTAAAAGCCACAGTTGAGGATGATTTGCTTGCACTCACCCTGCATCCAGTCGAGCCCGAGGTTGGAAGCAATATTCAGGACATGCAGAGACTCTCATCTTGTAACAGAGATTGAACAGAAAGTGGAGAAAATTGTTCATGAACGGATGGACAAATTGGAAGGACATCTTTCAACTTTAATTCGAAACTGCATGAATGAGATCTCATCTCAGATAGAAAGTATTTGAAATTATAATGTGGCTGGGCAATGTCTTGACCTTACCCTTGATCTTGAGCCTTAGACATTTCTTTTTAAGTAAAGAAAAAATATTGTTAAAAGTAGGTAGAAAATGATGTAAATTATATACTGTTTATTTTTTTTTCATTGTTCGCATTTCATATTGGCAATCTGCCTTTTTGATTTACATATTTTTGTCTCGCCCCCTCCCATAGGCTTGCATTGAGTGCAGAGCGTGACGTCACACGGGGGCAGAGCCGTGAGGTCACTATGCTCTGTCCCCGTGATCGCCTGTAATCAGACCCGGAGCGAGCACGCTCCGGGGGCTGATTCTAACGGGGTGCGGCGTGGAAGATCACGGGGGTCCCCAGCGGCGGGACCCCCGTGATCAGGCATCTTATCCCCTATCCTTTGGATAGGGGATAAGATGTCTTAGCGCCAGAGATCCCCTTTAAGTATCAAGTGATCTGGTCTCCTTGGCTCTCTTATATGACTTCCCCTGAGTTTAGGAACCATAACTTGCCATTGTGATACATAATGGGGGCCGATGGTAGTGGACCAGTCTGAAAGGTACGTGCACCTACCACTTATCTCTTCTGTATCCTCAACCTGTTTCTTCTCCCTATCTCTCCTCTATTTCTCCCCCTCTCCCTGCCCTTTTTTCCTTACTTAACTCTCCCTCTTCCCTGCCCTCCCCGGTATCCCCCTTGCTCTGCCTTCCTCATGTCTCCTGCATTTCCCTTTTTTAGTGTGCTCTTTCTTCCTCCTTTCTTTCTTCCTTTACCCTTAGCTTCAGGTATAACCAATACTTTCAGTGTCCCTTTGCTGCACCTCTTTAAGTGTGGAGGGTGACACCCTCTTCCAACCACATCCCGGTGTTTACGGTGTTAACTGCCCAGGTTGGTGACCTCAACCTGCCTGTAGATGTTTGTGATGCTGGACATACTACTGTGAGCCCTGTTACGACATCAAAGCTTGTTCCTGCATGTTCAATTGTTAAGGGGTCACTCTCCCCATTGTTCTTTTCCAAATACGTATTATGTTTGTTGTAAAATGTGTTGTATGCATACTTGTTTATCTTGAAATCTTGAATAAAACTTTACTTTAAAAATAAAAAAAACTACAGATCACGGCACATAAAATGAGCCCTCATACCTCCCCGTATATGGAAAAATTTGAAAGTTATGGTGGTCAAAATAGGGCAATTTCAAACATACTAATTTTGTTAAAATAGTTTTTTTGATAAAAATATTTTTTTTAAAGCGGTACAATTCTAGAAATCATCATGGGTATCATTTTAATTGGATTGACCCACAGAATAAAGAAAACATGTCATTTTTACCATAGTGTACAGCGTGAAAACAAAACCTTCCAAAATTTGCTAAACTGCAGTTTTCTTTTCAATTTTCCCACATAAATAATATTTTTTTGGTTGCGCTGTACATTTTATGGTTAAATAAGTGATGTCATTAGAAAGTAAAATTGGCAACACAAAAAAACAAGCCCTCAAATGGGTCTGTGGATGAAATATAAAAGAGTTAGGATTTTTAGAAGGCAAGGAAAAAATGAAAATGCAAAAATAAAGTTGGCCTGGTCCTTAAGGCCAAAAGGGGCCTGGTCCTTAACACCTTAACGACCAAGGATGTGTATACACGTCCATGTGCCGTTCAGCAGGTATGGCGCGGGCTCTCGACTCAAGCCCTCGCCATACCGGCCTGCCACCAGCTGAATATTGTAGCTGAGGGCCAGCGTTAATAGCTGACATGAGGCTATCAACCCTTTTGATCGCTGCTGTCATAGCTGACAGCGGCGTCTAGAGGTACCTGTAACTGCTCCCTAGTGGTACAGTGGGAAGGATCGCCCCCCCCCCCCCGCAGCGCAATCGGTAGGGGGGGGCGATCCACTGTGGAGGTAGCCGGAGGGCTTACCTTGCGTCCTGTGCTGGCTGCGGCTCTGACAATGATAAAGTCTGGAAGGACCAGGCTGTTCCAATCGAGCGAAGAGCACACAGAACAATGTGGTTCTATGGAACCACATTGATCTGTATGAGGAATCTAATGATTCCTCCTAAAAGTCTCCTAAGGGGACTAAAAGTGTAAAAAAAAAAAAAAAAAAAAAAAGTTTTAAAACACACACAATAACCCCTTCCTTATTAAAAGTTCAAATCACCCCCATTTTCCCAAATTCCATATAATAAAATATATAAACATAATAAAAATAAACATATGTGGTATGGCGGTATGCGTAAACTATAAAAATATAAGGTTAATTAAACTGCTTGGTCAATGGCGTACACATAAAAAAGTTCCAAAGTCCAAAATTGCATATTTTGGTCACTTTGTATACCCTAAAAATTTTTTTATAAAAAGTGATCAAAAAGCCAGATCAAAACAATCATGGTACCAATAAAATCTTCAGATTGTGGTGCAAAAAATGAGGCCTCATACTACCCCGTAAACCAAAAAATAAAAAAGTAATAGGGGTCAGAAGAGGACAATTCTAAACATACAAATTTTGGTGCATGTAGTTGTAATTTTTTTAAAATAGTAATGTAAAGAAAATCTAAATTAGGTATCATTGTAACCGTATGGACCTACAGAATAAATATATGGCGCCATTTTTACTGAAAATTGCACTGCATAGAAACGGAAGCCCCCAAAAGCTACCAAATGGCATTTTTTTTCCAATTTTGCCACACAAATATTTTTTTTTTCTGGGTCGCCGTAAATTTTGTAGTGAAATGATTGATGTCATTACAAAGTACAATTAGTGGCACAAAAAATAAGCCCTTATAAGAGTCTGTAGGTGCAAAATTGAAAGCGTTATGATTTTTAGAAGGTGATGAGGAAAAAATGAAAGTGCAAAAATGGAAAAACCTGTGGTCCTTAAGGAGTTAAGGACCATTGTTTTTTTTTTTTTTTTTCAAAATTATTTTCCACAAATAATTTTTTTGCGGTTTCGCCATAAATTTTGTAATGAAATTATTAATGGTATTACAAAGTAAAATTGTTGGCACAAAGAACAAGCCCTCATATGGATTTTAGGGTGGAAAATTTTAAGTGTTATGATTTTTAGAAGGTAGGGAAGGGGTTAATCAGTTTTTTTTATTTTTGCACTTTTGTTTTTTCCTCCTTTAATTTTAGACATGCAGGCATCATGACATCACTCATTTTACCACAAAATCTATGGTGAAACTAAAAAAAGAATTATTTGTGGGGCAAAATTTGAAAAAAAAATAGCATTTTCCAAATTTTGAGGGCTTCTGTTTCTGTGAAGTGCACTTTATACCCAATACCCAATTTATGTAGGTTTTATTTTACTACTTTTTAAAAATAACTTTTTGTACGTTAAATAAATAATAAGTTAAAATTGTCCTCTTCTGACCCCTATTACTTTTATTTTTCTATAAATGGGGATCTGCAAGGGCGTTTTTTTGAAAATTGCCACAGGAGTTTTTGAGCCAAAGTCAAAAGTGGATCCAGTAGGAAGAATTATATGTCCTTCCTATATATTTCCAATTCCTTTTGAATAAACTCCTAGATTTGGCTCAAAAACTGCATTGGTAGTTTTCCAAAAAATGCCAGAAAAAAACCTGTGTGGAAAGCTAGCCTAATATTGTTAATCCTGGTGATAACCATAGGTACCGATAAAGTAGAGGATTGCCATTTGAAAGCTACATGAATTCTAGCAGCTAGGAGGATGAATTGGATTAGGTGAAACATAGGCTGATTCACTCCATAAGGCTTGAGACCCAAGAGACAAAGCATCGGGCTAGGAGTGCAATCTTTTCCCATGATCGAGGAGACAAGAGCCATGATATTGCGCCAAAAAGATAGTATGTGGGGACAAGTCCACCAATTGTATTGCATGGTGCCCATCTCAGTACAACCTTGGAAACAGAGAGGCGACACATCTGGATAGATGGCATGAAGTCTGGTGGGTACAAGGTAAGTCCTATGAAGAATTTTGAGGGCAGTCTCAACCAAGGAGACCTGCCAACTGCCTTTACTCAATTGGGTACAGCAAGCATGCCAGTCCGGGAGTGCTTGAAACGGACAGAGCACCATAGGAAGAAATAACTGCAGAGGAGGGAATATAGCAAGACACAGGGATGGAGAGCCACAAAAGTGACAAGAGATTATAGGGAGTCAATAGACCATTCTCTATAGAGACCCATCGTGAAGGTGAGGCAGATGCATTGCAGTATAGAAGCTGGGCTAAGTGGGCAGCACAATAATAAAATACATGGGAGGGGAGAGATTTAAACTTTAATTAGGGAGGGGGCTTATTCAACTTTTATTACATGTCTAAAGGGTTAATGCCAGATATCAGCAAGCATCAGTCTTCTCATTGGTTGATTATGCTGAGCTGCTTGGGGGCCCCGGGGGCCCCATACGTTGTCAGTCCATCCCTAAACAGGAGTTGGCACAGAGAAGTGTTCGTCCCACCCTTACTTATGTGCTTCAAACTGAAGAAAGATGATGCTGCAGCCGGACAGGTTTATGTTCTAAATAGTGTAGGAAAACCTAGTGTTTTTTTGTTTTGTTTTTTCATTAGTTTTATTAACCTGATTTTTATAAAAAGGAAATAACATTTTCTAATGAAGTATATCAGAAAGGTTATTTTGTCAAGCTGTAAAAGTTTTTGAATCTGACAGTACCCATTTAACCCCTTGGGGATGGAGACCATTATGACCCTAAAGACGGGAGCATTTTTTTCAAATCTGACCTCTATCACTTTAAGCATTAATAACTATGGGATGCTTTTACTTATAAATTTGATTCAGAGATAGTTTTTTCGTGACATATTATTAACCTTATGTTAATGGCAAATTAAAATTTTCGTTGATACTTGCATCATTTATTGGTGAAAAATTCCAAAATTAGAATTTTGCTTTTTTCTAACTTTGAAGCACTCTGCTTGTAAGGAAAGGGGACATGTCAAATAAATAACATATTAATACACATATACAATATGTTAACTTTATGTTGGCATCATAAAGTTGACATCAGAGGGCTTCAAAGTATAGCAGCAAATTTCTAATTTTTCACAAAAATTTCAAAATCTGAGTTTTTCAGGGACTAGTTAAGTTTTGAAGTGAATATGAGGGTCTTTATGTTGGAAAGCCTCTATAATGGACCCAATTATAAAAATTGCACCCCCTCAAAGTATTCATAGTGACATTCAAAAAGTTTGTTAACCCAATAGGCGTTTCACAGGAATAGCAGCAAAATGCATTTTTACAAGGGGTAAAAGGTAAAAAGGCCCCCCAAAACTTGTAATTCATTTTCTCTCGAGTAAGGAAATACCTCATATGTGGATGTAAAGTGATCTGCGGGTGCACTAGAGGGCTCAGAAGGGAAGGAGCAACAATGGCATTTTGGAGAGCGAATTTTGCTGAAATGGTTTTTGGGGGGCATGTCGCATTTAGGAAGCCCATATGATGCCAGAACAGTAAAAAAAAAAAAAACACATGGCACACTATTTTGGAAACTACACCCCTCAAGGAACGTAACAAGGGGTAAATTGAGTCTTTATACCCCACAGGTGATTGAAGAACTTTTGTTAAAGTGGGATTCAAATTTGTAACCCCATTTCTCTCGAGGAAGGAAATATTTCATATGTGGATGTAAAGTGCTCTGTGCATGCACTAGCGGGCTCAGAAGAGAAGGAGCGACAATGGCATTTTGGAGAGCGAATTTTGCTGAAATGTGTTGCATTTAGGAAGCCAGAACACACAAGGCACACTATTTGGAAATAGAGATGTCGCAAATTGTTCGCCGGTGAACAGCTCCCGGCAAACTTAGCATGTTTGCGTTCGCATCGCTGGGCGAACATATGCAAAGTTCGATTCGCCCCCTATACTTTAACATTGCGGTAAACTTTGACCCTGTGAGTCAGAGTCAGTAGACACATTACAGCCAATCAGCAGCAGTTCCTCCCTTCCAGACTCTCCTACCTCCTGCACGGATGCCATTTTACCTTCATTCGGCATGCTGCAGGCTTAGAAAATGGAGGGACAGAGAAGCTGCTCCTGCTGTAATAGGGAAAGCGATAGCTAGGTTGCTGATAGGTGGTGTATTCAGGGTCCACTTTACTCCTAAAGCACTAGTCTAACATCTGCTTTAAGGACAGCACCCAAAAAAGCACTTTTTAGGGCTCAAATATCAGCCCGTGTGTCTTGCAACAGCTGGAGGCACCCTGGTTCGGAGGGAACCGCTGGTTAAAAGGGGTACTCCAGTGTAAAACTTACATTTTCTTCAAGCAACTACAGTATTAAAAGGACTATAAGTTCAGTCCGTGTGTCCTGCAACTGCTGGAGGCACCCTGGTTGGGGACCTCTGCTTAAAAGGGGAACTCCGCTGGCAACCTTTTTTGCTCATTGTCACACTAGTGCAAATCACATTTGGTGTGACAGTTGTTCAAATAAAAAATAAATACCTTTTTTGGCTGTGAAAACCAGTGCTGCCTTAGCTCTAACTATGTGCTCTCCAAACTGTTTTCCCCCAGTTGTTGCATAACTACAACTCCTAGCATGCCATTCCGCTGTCAGTGCATGCTGGGAGTTGTAGTTTTGCAACGGCTGGAGGCACACTGGTTGGGAAACACTGAGCTAGAGTCTGTTTCCTAACTCAGTGATTCCAACCAGTGTGCCTCCAGCTGTTGCAAAACTACAACTCCCAGAATGCAATGACAGACCATACATGCTGGGAGTTGTAGATTTGCAACAGCTGTAGGTACATTGGTGGGGAACCACTGAGTTAGGAAACAGACTCTAGCTCAGGGATTCCAACCCGTGTGCCTCCAGCTGTTGCAAAACTACAACTCCCAGCATGCACTGACAGCCGAATGGCATGATAGGAGTTGTAGTTATGCAACAACTGGGGAAAAACAGTTTGGAGACCGCTAAGTAGTGGTCTCCAAACTGTAGCCCTCCAGATGTTGCAAAACTACAACTCCAAGCATCCCCAGACTGTCCAGGCATGCTGGGAGTTGTAGTTTTGCAACATCTTAAGGGCCGTAGTTTGGAGACCACTGTGAAGTGGTCTCCAAACTAAAGTCCTCCATTTGTAGCAAAACTACAAATTTCAGCATGCGTTGACTGTCAGTGCATGCTGAAAGTTGTAGTTTTGCAACATCTGGAGGACCACAGTTTGGAGACCACTACACAGTGGTCTCCAAACTGTAGCCCTCCAGATGTTGCAAAACTACAACTCCCAGCATGCCCAGACAGCCTGAGGCTGTCTGGGCAAGCTGGGAGTTGTAGTTTTGCAACTTTTAGAACGCCTCAGTAAAGATCATTTACCAGCGATCTTCACTGCAGCCTCCCCCACCGACGCACTTTCAGGCATGCATCCTGCTGCCGCCGCCACTCCCATGCTGCCGCCACCGCTCCGATGCTGCCGCTGCTGATCAGATGCCGCCGGTAAGCTGCCGGCCATGTCCCCCTGCCGCTCTGCCCAGACTTTAATCGGTGGGCAGAGAGGGGGAAATTAACTTTAACCCCCTGCCCCAACTGCCATTGGTCAGTCAGTCCAGATCTAACAATGGCAGGGGATTGGAGGAGGTGGCACCCCTGCCATCTCGCTCCTATCCTTTAGAATGGTCGAGCTGTCTGTGACAGCTCTGATCACTGTTATTCTCCGGGAGATTGGGTCACCAGTGACCCGATTGGCCCAGAATTGCCGCAAATTGCCGGTCTCAGGACCCCCCCAAACATTTGCACAGGATGCCTGCTGATAGATATAATCAGTCATCCCAGACCGATCACCGCCCGGCGAGCGGTGGTGATCGGAAATATGGAGGGCGTACAGGTACGCCCTCCATCCTTAAGTGCCAGGACGTAAGGTAGTACCTATACTCCCTCCGTCCCCAACAGAATTAAGTACTTTTCAGAACCTATTTTTTTTTTTTTATTCTACCTCCATTTTGTAATTGTCTGCATCATAGTAAGATGTGGGTGTAGGCGAAGTTAAAGAGCAGTGGAATGAACAAGAAAACATTTTCAGCGCATTTGGTGACAATTCATATTAAATTAAAATGTATTACCTGTCTTTTATTAATTTAGTCTACTCTTCACTGTAACACTTTTCATATGGAATAGCAATTAGGTAGACCAACTGTTCAGGGTGTGCATGACCAGTCTCACACTTGATTGTCTTTTCTTCTGGGAAACTTACCAAGAAATGCCAATGGAAAAAAAAAACTTCACTAAAGCTATTAACCGTTATAACTTCTTAATACTCGGCATTATGCAGCATGTTCTTTAAAATGACTTGCTATGTTATAAACATTATTCTACTGTCTTGATTTTTTTATTGTAGCATCCAAATAAAAATTCTATATGATAACCTTATGAAATCATCAGATTTCTTTATATTATTCATAATAAATATTTTCCTTCTTTTTGTATTTGTTGTTTTTATTTATTTATTTAACATTTTGAGATATTGAGCCTCATGTACTCTAATTTATTTTTTTCCCTGTATTTTTGCTGCAGATTTACTGCATATTTGCTGCAGATTTTGCTACCCATTGAAGTCAAGGCGAAGCAAAATCTGCAGCAAAAATATGCAAGTGGGAACATACCCTCAAAGTAAATTAAAAGTGAAAAAGCTCTGTTAAAAGTGAAAAATCACTGTCTAAAAAGAAGGCAACAACAGCGTGAACAGTTTCATAAATTGTTCGAAGTGAGAAAAAAATGTAAAACCACACCCACTTTTCAGAAATGTAGCTGAAAATGGAGAACAGGAAATTTGTGAAAACCATTAATAAATAAAGTGAAATATACTTCCCCTAAATTTACATGGAATATGTTACTTTTTATGCTACCATTTTCAACATTTGTTTATTTTTCAGGTACAATTTTGATATATTTTTGGCAACAATGACAGTCTCTAAACCTATTTTATAACCATCTTTGAGCTTTTTGTACAGGAATAGCCATAGTTTTCTGTAGGCTAACCAAACAAATCAATATGCTGTGTTGTGATATCTTAAAAGGGATACTCTGGTGAAAAACTTTTTTTTTTTTAAATCAACTGGTGGCAGAAAGTTAAACAGATTTGTAAATTACAAACATTTGAGAGAGCATGAAAAATAAGCGGCACTCACCACAGACAGCTAGCGACAACTTCTTTATTTCTTAGGCGTGCAGTTAAAACATGCAGGTGCAGGGAGACAGGGACGCCGGGGAATCCGGCTGACTGGTCACAGCCGTATCGTGCTTCCACACTTCGTCAGACAATCTCATCCACTGGGAGCTCACCAGGTAAATACCTGCCGGGCTCCACCCATGGGCGGTCATTTCTGTTACATATAAGTGCAAGTGCAAAAATACAAAAACGTAGAAAACGTATAAAAACATTTAAAATCAGAAACTTAGCCGAGATTCGTACTACTGTAACAAGGACAGGATTAAAGAAATATACTTAGATCAAGTTTATCGTTCAAGCCGATGTCTCCTTGTGTGTTCGTGCGCATTATACTTCAGGCCTCGGCTTGAACTAACAACTTGCGCCTGTCTGAACCGTCTGTACTATCAATTCTTTCAATCCCAAAGAATTTTAATCATTTTGGGTTCCCTGCATGCATATTAATTACATGATCGATCACTCTTGGTGGCACACCAGGCCATACACCTCAAATTTCGTCTTGCAACAAAAGAGATCCCTGCACTTAATATCCACACCTCCAATTGTAATAACTTTTTCACAAATCAAAGAAGGACACCATTTGCATGCTCCACACCTGTAATTTCCTTTTCGGCTGCTAGATTGTAACCAATTTGGATTAGATTTACTGGAGGAAAATTTACTTTTTGTAAGGACATCCCCCAGATTTTTCGCCCGTTTAAATGTAACTAAGGGCATTTCTTCACTAAAGTTGGGTAGGACAGAGTCTTTTTGAATCAAATACCAGTGTTTTGATACAGCCTTTTTAATAGCTGCACTCATTGGACTGAATCTAAATGAGAAGGAGAAGCGTTCCGGTCTCTCTCTTCTCGATCCAGGTCCATACAACAGCATATTCCTATTTTGGCTTGATGCCCTTTTTAAAGCTGTATCCAAAACTGGTTTGGGGTATCCCCTGTCCTCCAACCTAGTGAGTAAATCTTTTGCTTGAACTTTAAAATTTTCTTCAGAACTATTAATTCTTTTTAATCTAAGTAGCTGCCCATAAGGAATGGCTGATTTTGTGTGGTCTGGGTGGTAACTAGAAAAGCGGTAGACAATAAGGTTCTTTCAAAGAAGACAGCTGAAAAACTAATTCCCCCTTATCCTAGGTACCCGTGTTGGTACTTCCTACCAAAAGTGCATAAGGACTTGGGGGGGGGCCCCCCCCCGGACGCCCAATAGTGTCCGGGGTGGGGTCCATTACCGAGCTCTTATCGAAATATGTAGATTATCTGTTGAGACCTCTCTTAAAAGACGTTCCTGCTAAAGTTAAAGATACTAATGAGTTTCTATCTGTCCTTAATAATATGAGTTGGCAAAGAGGGTGTATCTTAGCCTCTATTGATATTGAATCCCTATACACTAATATTCCCCAGAATTTGAGTGTACAGTGGATTAGGAAATTATTGAGTAAATCCAGTAAAAGTAGTCAGTGCATCGACTTTATTTGTGATGCTTTACTCTTTGTGTTAGAAAACAACACTTTTTTGTTTGATGACGTATGGTACAGACAGATTGGCGGGGTGGCCACGGGCACTCCGATGGCCTGCACCCTCGCCAATCTGTTTGTGGCATGCTTCGAAATTAATCCTTTTCTAAACCACATAAAGGGATACGTCCGCTTTGTGGACGATATCTTTATGTGGTCAAGTTCCACAGATGATTTTGAGAATTTCGTCCAGTTTCTGAATATTGTCAATGACATGAACCTTAGTTTCACCTTTAAAACTAGTTCTACCCAACTTGAATTTTTAGACGTATTGGTAACCTTAAATGATGAGGGTTTATCCACGTCTGGTTTCAGAAAAATAACAGCTGGTAATTCATTATTACATTATTCTAGTTACCACCCAGACCACACAAAATCAGCCATTCCTTATGGGCAGCTACTTAGATTAAAAAGAATTAATAGTTCTGAAGAAAATTTTAAAGTTCAAGCAAAAGATTTACTCACTAGGTTGGAGGACAGGGGATACCCCAAACCAGTTTTGGATACAGCTTTAAAAAGGGCATCAAGCCAAAATAGGAATATGCTGTTGCATGGACCTGGATCGAGAAGAGAGAGACCGGAACGCTTCTCCTTCTCATTTAGATTCAGTCCAATGAGTGCAGCTATTAAAAAGGCTGTATCAAAACACTGGTATTTGATTCAAAAAGACTCTGTCCTATCCAACTTTAGTGAAGAAATGCCCTTAGTTACATTTAAACGGGCGAAAAATCTGGGGGATGTCCTTACAAAAAGTAAATTTTCCTCCAGTAAATCTAATCCAAATTGGTTACAATCTAGCAGCCCAAAAGGAAATTACAGGTGTGGAGCATGCAAATGGTTTCCTTCTTTGATTTGTGAAAAAGTTATTACAATTGGAGGTGTGGATATTAAGTACAGGGATCTCTTTTGTTGCAAGACAAAATTTGTGGTGTATGGCCTAGTGTGCAATTGTGGTCGATTTTACGTCAGCAGCACTACCAGACCAATGCACCACAGATTTCGGGAACATCTATACTCGATTAAATAGAGGAAAGGATCACCAAGAGTGATCGATCATGTAATTAATATGCATGCAGGGGACCCAAAATCATTAAAATTCTTTGGGATTGAAAGAATTGATAGTACAGACGGTTCAGACAGGCGCAAGTTGTTAGTTCAAGCCGAGGCCCGATGGATAATGCGCACGAACGCACAAGGAGACCTCGGCTTGAACGATAAACTTGATCTAAGTATATTTCTTTAATCCTGTCCTTGTTAAAGTAGTACGAATCTCGGCTAAGTTTCTGTTTTTAAATGTTTTTATACGTTTTCTACGTTTTTGTATTTTTGCACTTGCACTTATATGTAACAGAAATGACCGCCCATGGGTGGAGCCCGGCAGGTATTTACCTGGTGATCTCCCAGTGGATGAGATGGTCTGACGAAGTGCGGAAGCACGATACGGCTGTGACCAGTCAGCCGGATTCCCCGGCGTCCCTGTCTCCCTGCACCTGCATGTTTTAACTGCACGCCTAAGAAATAAAGAAGTTGTCGCTAGCTGTCTGTGGTGAGTGCCGCTTATTTTTCATGCTCTCTCAAATGTTTGACTCATGACTCTGTCCTGGCTGAGCACCCCACAAGCAGCGACACACATACACACCTGTTCCACTAAGAGCGAACATCAAGCTGCACGGTTGGCTGTGCCGAACGCTGTTTCTCACTACAAGCAGATTTGTAAATTACTTCTACCGTATATATTCGAGTATAAGCCAAGTTTTTCAGCATGATTTTTTATGCTGAAAACGCCCCCCTTGGCTTATACTCGAGTGAACTCTCCACCTGTCAATTCTTTCATCAGTGGTCTTCAACCTGCAGACCTCCAGATGTTGCAAAACTACAACTCCCAGCATGTCCGGACAGCCATCGGCTGTCCGGGCATGCTGGGAGTTGTAACTTTGAAACCTGGATGATTACATGGGGAGATTATGTATTTCCCACCCTACACTTCTAGTCGAGTCAATAACTTTTCCTGGGTTTTTGGGGTAAAATTAGGGGCCTCGGCTTATATTCAGGTTGGCTTATACTCAAGTATATACAGTATTTAAAAATCTTAAAAGGGGTTATCCAGGAAAAAAAATGTTTTTATATATCAACTGGCTCCAGAAAGTGAAATAGATTTGTAAATTACTTCTATTAAAAAATCTTAATCCTTTCAGTACTTTTTAGCTGCTGAAGTTGCGTTGTTCTTTTCTGTCTAAGTGCTCTCTAATGACACGTGTCTCGGGAACTGTCCAGAGTAGAAGCAAATCCCCATAGCAAACCTATTCTACTCTGTGCAGTTCCTGCGACAAGCAGAGATGTCAGCAGAGAGCACTGTTGCCAGACAGAAAAGAACATGTCAACTTCAGCAGCTGATAATTATTGGAAGGATTAAGATTTTTTAATAGAAGTAATTTACAAATCTGTTTAACTTTCTGGAGCCAGTTGATATATAAAAAAAAGTTTTCTCCTGGAATACCCCTTTAAGTCTTCCAGTACTTATTAGCTGCTGTATACTACAGAGGAAGTTGTTTAGTTCTTTTCTGTCTGACCACAGTGCTCTCTGCTGTCAGACAGAAAAGAACTACACAACTTCCTCTGCAGCATTTGCCAAGTGGATGCCCAGACACTTAGTCTATCCAAGTCATTTTGTAACTTAAGTGTCTAGGCATCCACTTGGCAAATGAGGTTCAATGTGGATAAATGTAAAGTTATGCATCTGGGTACTAATAACCTGCATGCATCGTATGTCTTAGGGGGTGTTAAACTGGCAGTCACTGGTAGAGAAGGACCTGGTTGTTCTTGTAGATCATAGACTACAGAATAGCATGCAATGTCAGGCTGCTGCTTCCAAGGCCAACAGGATATTGTCATGTATCAAAAGAGGCATGGACTCGAGGGACAGGGACATAATACTCCCCCTTTATAAAGCATTGGTACGGCCTCACCTGGAATATGCTGTTCAGTTTTGGGCACCAGTCCATAAAAGGGACACTGTGGAGAGACATTAGGTGCAGAGACGCGCGACTTAACTAATATGGGGCATGGAACATCTTAGCTATGACGAGCAATTAAAGGAGTTACAATTGTTTAGTCTTGAGAAGAGACGTTTAAGGGGGGGGATATGATAAACGTATATAAATATATTAATGGCCCATGCAAAACATATGGAGAAAAACTGTTCCAGGTTAAGCCCCCTCAAAGGACAAGGGGGCACTCCCTCCGTCTGGAGAAGAAACGGTTTAGTCTCAAGGGGCGACACGCCTTCTTTACTATAAGAACTGTGCATTTATGGAACAGTCTACCTCAGGAACTAGTCACAGCAGGAATGATTAATAAATTTAAAACAGGGTTAGATACATTCCTGGAACAAAATAACATTAATGCTTATGCAGAAATATAAAATCCCATCCCTTCCCCCCATATCCCACCACACCCTACCCTTCAATTCCCTGGTTGAACTTGAGGGACGTATGTCTTTTTCGACCATACTAACTATGTAACTATGTAGCATACAGAAGCTGATAAGTACTGGAAGGATTAAGATTTTTAAATAAAAGTACTTTACAAATCTGTTTAACTCTTTGGCTCCAGTTGATTTCATTTAAAAAAATTACGTTTTCCACTGAAGTACCCCTTTAACCCCTTAAGGCAGGGGTCCTCAAACTTTTTAAACAGGGGGCCAGTTCACGGTCCCTCAGACAGTTGGAGGACCGGAGATGAACAAATTCCTATCATATATCTTATTTTTAAGTGAAGAAACAAAACGGGAATAAATACAATATTTAAAATGAACAACTAAAGTTAAATCAACAAACTTACCAGTATTTCAATGGGAACTGGGTAGTTCCCCCCCACATTAGGTGCAGTATAGTTCCCCCCACATTAGGTGCAGTATAGTTCCCCCACATTAGGTGCAATATAGTCCCCCCCATTAGGCTGGCAGTATGTTTCCCCACATTAGGTGCAATATAGTCCCCCACATTAGGCTGGCAGTATGTTTCCCCACATTAGGTGCAATATAGTCCCCCACATTAGGTTGGCAGTATAGTTCCCCCCACATTAGGCTGGCAGTATAGTTCCCCCCACATTAGGTGCACTATAGTCCCCCACATTAGGCTGGCAGTATAGTTACCCCACATTAGGTGCAATATAGTCCCCCACATTAGGCTGGCAGTATGTTCCCCCACATTAGGTGCAATATAGTCCCCCACATTAGGCTGGCAGTATAGTTCCCCCACATTAGGTGCAATATAGTCCCCCACATTAGGCCGGCAGTATGTTCCCCCACATTAGGTGCAGTATAGTCCCCCACATTAGGCTGGCAGTATAGTTCCCCCCACATTAGGTGCAACATAGTCCCCCACATTAGGCTGGAAGCATAGTTCCACCACATTAGGTGCAATATAGTCCCCCACATTAGGCTGGCAGTATAATTCCCCCCACATTAGGTGCAGTATAGTTCCCCCACATTAGGTGCAATATAGTCCCCCACATAAGGCTGGCAGTATAGTTCCCCCACATTAGGTGCAATATAGTCCCCCACATTAAGCAGGCATTATGTTCCCCCACATTAGGTGCAATATAGTCCCCCACATTAGGCTGGCAGTATAGTCCCCCACATTAGGTTCAATATAGTCCCCCAAATTACGTTGGCAGTATAGCTCCCCAAATGACATTGGCAGTATGTTCCCCCACAGGCATACAGCCTCCAGCGATACATTATGGCTGGAGGCTGTATGCCTGTGTACTGCCCCATTTCAGTGTTCCGACCACCGCTCTGGCCATAGCAGGACCGGAGGATCGATGGTCAGAACACCGAAGGGACGCACCGCTGGTAAACACTTCCAGCGCGCGTCCTTGCTTCTTCTCTGCTTCTCCGCTCGGTTGCCATGGGCGCACTCATGGGACATCAGTGACGTCGCTTCGTGCGCCTGTTCCCGGCGGTCCCCGCGTTTTTAAAGTGAACGCGGGCCGCAGGGACTTAACAGAGACATCCTTGTGTTCCGAAAACATCTTTCGGAACACATGGATGTCCTGAGTCAAAAACGCCCCGCGGGCCGGGTAAGGCCCACGGGCCATAGTTTGAGGACCCCTGCCTTAAGGACACAGTCCATTTTGACCTTAAAGGGGTACTCCGGTGGAAAACATATATTTTTTTTAATCAATTGGTTCCAGAAAGGTAAACACATTTGTAAATTACTACTATAAAAAAATCTTTATCCTTCAGGAACTTATCAGCTGCTGTATGCTCCAGAGGAAGTTGAGTTGTTCTTCTCTGTCAGAGTACAGTGCTCTCTGCTGACACCTCTGCCCGTATCAGGAACTGTCCAGAGTAGGAGCGAATCCCATAGCAAACCTCTCCTGACATGGACAGAGGTGTCAACAGAGAGCACTGCAGTCAGACAAAAAAGAAATTCAAAAAGAAAAGAAGTTCTTCTGGCGCATACAGCAGCTGATAAGTACTGGAAGGATTAAACATTTTTAATAGAGGTAATTTAAAAATCTAACTTTCTGGCACCAGTTGATTAGAAAAAAAAATTCCTCAAGGCAGGCGTTGAATAGGTACCTGTACAATTGAGATTGACTCTACCATAACGGTTGAAGTGTGCCATTAACCGTGTCCAGGGGGATGAGAAAATACAGAGAGACGGTGCTCTGCAGTAGGTTAACGTACAATTGTGTGGATGGAGGAAAATATGAAATGCCACTTACCTTGTGGGGTTGTGCTGTCGGCAGGCACAACTCTGTTTAGCACTTGCAGAGAGATTCAGCACGGTCCAGGAGCCACCGGTCGTCGGTACTGCAGGCAGTGGTCAAGAATGTGGCAGAGGTGGTTGCGGGAGTCCCTGGCGGGGGTTGTCCCAAAAGATCTGACTTGTGGGAGCGGCGCTGCACTGGGAGATGAAAGAAATGGACGTAGACAGTAGATGTGTGAAAACCGTTTTTATTTGCCGAAGTGCGGGTAGTATAAAGGCAAAGGCAAACAGATTTTCACAGAGATCTTTGGAGGCTGGACAACGCGTTTCGAGAGGGGATTCCTCTCTTTGTCAAGTCTGCTATCACAGGGGTTATGAAATGTATTTATACAGTGGTGGGGTTGGACAAAATTTCTAATTTTGGCGGGCTTGTGAGGTCACTAGAGGCCGATGTGTGAAGTCAGCCTCCGTGACCTCTATGGGAGGGTTTACTGTAGCTGTGTTATGTGTATCTATAAGATTCAAGGAATTTGCCCATTGAAATCAATAGGCCATTATGGTCTATGGCTAGGTCTGCTGACCCGCAGTGTTAGCTAAGCAGCTTTGAGCTTGGCTGGGTTGTGGATGGATCATTTTGTCACCTGGCTCCCTCACTTTCTTTCCTCAGAAACACCTACACTCATCATGGGTGATTTTAATATCCCCATTGATACCCCAATCTCCTCTTTTGCCTCTCGGCTTCTGTCTCTAACCTCCTCCTTTTCCCTTTCACAGCTTACTGACTCTCCCACACACAAGGATGGGAATACACTGGACTTGATCTTCTCTAGACTTTGCTCTGTCTCTAAATTCACTAATTCTCCTTTTGAGCTCTCTGACCACAACCTTCTCTCTTTCTCTATCAGTAACTCCTATCCTCTTCCAGACACTCCAACCTTGTACACTTACAGAAACCTGCATGCCATAAACACTAGTCAATTTATAGACATTCTACAATCTTCACTATCACCAATCTCTTCTCACTCCTGCCCTAATCTAGCAGCCAAACATTACCATGACACCCTAAAGTCTACCCTGGATCAAATGGCACCCTCTAAAACACGAACCTCCCGACACAGACGGCGGCAACCGTGGCACACGCTAACAACCCGCTTTCTCAGGTGATGCTCTAGGTGTGCTGAACGTCTGTGGATGAAAACTAAGACTTCTTCAGACTATCTGCACTATAAATTCATGCATAAATCCTATTACTCCGCTCTTCATCTCGCCAAACAAACATATTATACCTCCTTCATCTCCACTCTGTCTAACAACCCAAAACACCTTTTTGACACATTCAACTCTCTCCTTCGGCCTAAAGTACAGACCCCAATTACTGATCTCTGTGCTGAAGACCTGGCCAAATACTTCAAAACTAAAATAAATGACATTCGTGATGAAATCCTCTCCCAGTCCCCTAAAAGTTCTGATCCAATTTCCAGCGACGTCTCCTCTTCATCACTCTCAGTTTTTTAGCCTGTAACGGAGGATGAGGTTTCCAGACTCCTCTCCTCCGCCCCACTACCTGCTCTAGTGACCCCATGCCTTCATACCTCATCCAGTCTCTCTCTCCTGCTATCAGCTGTAACCTAACTAAAATCTTTAACCTCTCCCTCTCTTCTGAGGTCTTTCCCTCCTCCTTCAAACGCTCTATCATAACCCCACTATTGAAAAAACCATCTCTGGACCCGTCCTGTGCAGCCAACTATCGACCCGTCTCAAATCTCCCTTTTACCTCCAAACTCCTGGAACGCTTGGTCTACTCCCGCTATCTCTCCGAGAACTCTGTCCTTGACCCCTTACAGTCTGGTTTCCGTTCCCTTCACTCCACAGAAACGGCCCTAACCAAAGTCACTAACGATCTTCTGATGGCCAAATCAAATGGCAATTTCTCTTTACTGATTCTCTTGGACCTGTCTGCGGCTTTTAACACTGTGGATCACTAACTCCTCCTCAGTAGTCTTCGCTCCATCGGTCTCAAGGACTCTGCTCTCGCCTGCTCTCGTTTTCCTCCTATCTCTCTGGCCGCTTCTTTAGCTTCTCATTTTCTGGCTCTACTTCTTCTCCTCTTCCCCTTGCTGTCGGGGTTCCCCAGGGATCGGTCCTGGGTCCTCTACTTTTTTCACTCTACACATCCCCCATTGGAAAAACAATCAGTAGATTTGGTTTCCAGTACCACCTCTACGCTGATGACACCCAACTCTATACCTCCTCCGCCAACATCACCCCTGCACTCCAACAGAATACCAGTGACTGTCTCTCTGCCGTCTCAGACATCATGTTCTCTTTATATCTGAAACTAAATCTTTCTAAAACGGAACTTCTTGTCTTTTCTCCATCAACTGATACTGTACCTAACCCTGACATTTCCATCTCAGTATGTGGTACTACCATAACTCCCGGGCAGCAGGCTCGCTGTCTTGGAGTTATACTTGACTCTGATCTGTCTTTCACTCCCCATATTCAGTCTCTTTCACGTTCTTGTCACCTGCATCTCAAAAACTTTTCAAGAATCCACCCGTTTCTCACTACTGAAACTGCTAAAACTCTCATTATTGCTTTGATTCACCCCCGCCTCGACTACTGTAACTCTTTACTAATAGGCCTTCCTTGCTCCAAACTCTTTCCTCTCCAGTCCATCCTTAATGCCGCAGCCAGACTCATCTTCCTCTCCAGCCGCTACACCGACGCCTCCTCCCTGTGCCAGTCACTACACTGGTTACCAATTCAGTCCAGAACACAGTACTCTCCACAATGCTGCACCTCCCTACATCTCCTCTCTCATCTCCGTCTACCATCCTACACGTTCTCTCCGATATGCTAATGATCTCACACCAACATCTTCTATAATTTGAACTTCTCACTCCCGTCTCCAAGACTTCACTCGTGCTGCACCGGTTCTCTGGAATGCTATCCCTCAATTCCTCAGACTCAACAACAACATCCATAGTGTCAAACGTGGCCTAAAAACACATATCTTCAGACAGGCCTACAACAGTCTCTAATTGGCCTCAACATATCCTCAACATATCCCCAACATATCCCCAACATATCCCCAACATATCCCCAACATATCCCCAACATATCCCCAACATATCCCCACATCTCTTGTTTGAATAGTTATTGTGTAATTTTATGTCTTTGTTTGTACCCCATAATTGTAAGCGCTGCAGAATCTGTAGGCGCTATATAAATAAATAAATAAATAAATGGGGGCCAGGTTGAGTATGGGGATTGAAGCCTTGTTGGTATAACTTTAATTGATGTTGACAGCTGGGGTCAAAAGGTTAAGTGGTTAATGTTTTGGGGAAGTGATTTGTGGTTAGGGTAATTGAATTTGCGGTTTCTTTGAAGTGTGGGGTTATTGTAGGATGTTAGGACTTGTGAATTGATTCAAGCTACAGTGAAATGAGTGGCTATGAGATGGCAGTGAGTTAGTGCATAAAAAAAACATCTCAAAGGGAATGGAAATAAGGGGAAATGGAGAGGTGAAAAAAGACATAAAATAAAAAAAAATTTATTAAGAATTTTTTGTGTTTGTGATCTTAATAATTTCTGGTTCTTATCTTTATAGTTTTTTTGCTTTTATAGTTTTTTAAAGGTTTTTGTTATTCTATGTTTTTGTAAGTTTTTTATGTTTTATTTTTTTTTTATAGATTTTTGAGTTATATAATTTCTTGTGATTTTAATTTTAAATTTTATACATTTTTTATTGTTGGTTTATATATTTTTTTTTGTTGGGAAGTGTTGAATTTTTTGCGTGTATTAGGGTTGGAGGTGTGGGCTAGGTGGTGGTGGGGGTAAAGGTGGGGGTGTTAATTGACATGTGGTGGGTACTGAATGGTGGGTAGGCTGGTGGTTACTTGTCGAGGGTTCGGCTTATGTGGGTAGAGCGGTTGGTAGGTGGTGCTGGTGGTTACAAGATAAGTTCAGTTGCATTGTTTAAGCCTTGGGGTTGGTGCGTCCCCAAGCGGTAGATCCAGTACATCTCATGCTTTTTTAAGGTTGTAAATCTGTCATTCATGTGTACTGGGATATAGTCAATGGGACAAATAGTGATGGGTTGGTTATGTCCGGATGTTTTTCGTGGCAATGTTTTGACAAACTGTGGAGGAGGAATTTTCGTTTTATGTTGTTCCTGTGTTGATTCAGCCGGAGGTGTAGTTGTTGGGTGGTCCCACGTATTGCAGGCCACAGATGCAGGTGATTAGATAAATGACAAAGCTGGATTTGCAGTTCAGGGAAAATTTGATGTTGAAGGTTTCCTTGGTCGATTTATTGAGAAAGGATTTTTGGTTGTGGCTAATGGTGGTACAGCATAGGTATCTTTTTGTTCCGCATTTGAATGCTCCGTTTGGTTTTGTGTTTGGGGTAGTTCTATGGTTTGTGTGATGTCTGAGTTTGCTTGGAGCTAATATGTTTTTTAGGGTTGGTGGTTGTCTGTAGGTGATTCTTGGTTTGTTGGGGAGGGCTTGTTTGAGTATTTAGTCAGATTGGAGTATGTGCCAGTGTTTTTGAAGAATCGAGCGTATGGAGATGTGAAGGGAATTGTATGTTGTGATGAAGTTTAGTTTGGTCATTTTTTCGGTATCGGAGTTCTTGGGTTTTGTTGGAGGATTTAGGCAGTCATCTTGAGTCATTGATTTTGTTTTGTTGTAGGCCTCATTTAGAATACTTTTCGGATAGCCTTTGGCTAGGAATCGGTTTTGGAGGGTTTTTGCTTGGGTGTGAAAATTGTGGTCGGAAGTACAATTTTTCCGTAAGCGTTTGTACTTACTGAAGGGTATATTGGTTTTCCATTTTTTATAATGTCCACTGTTGAATCATAGGTAGCTGTTGGAGTCTACTTTTTTGAAATGGGTGGCTGTAACTATATTGTTGTTTTTGTGGTAGATTTTGAGATCCAAAAAGTAAATTGTGCTGTTAGATGTGCTTGAAGTGAGAGTGATACCCCAATTGTTATTGTTGATGTTGGTGATGAATTCGTTGATCAGATGTGGTGTGGTGGTCCATTCCAGAGTAGAAAGAGTTTGATGGTAGGTGGCCCCTGTGTTTGATGGTAGGTGGCTCCGTTGTATGGGAAGTAGTTGTGATTTAATATTATTTTCAGGCAATACAGCAGGAACAATCTTTGTTTGGGTGGGATTGTGGGGTCTGCTTTTAAAGTGAGTTTGATGCAGTTTAGGCCTATGTCATGTTTTATGTTAGAGTAAAGGGCTGTGACATCCATGGTGATGAATTTGAGGTTTTCATGGCATTGTATGGAGCGGAGAAGTGTGATTAGGTCATCTGAGCTTTTGAGATAGCTGGGGAGGGCATGGACGTAGTCTTGCAGGATGAGGTCAAGATAGTGGGAGATTTGGGAGGTGTGACTGTTTATTCCAGAGATGATAGGTCTGCTGGGGGGGGGGGGGGGGGGTTTCTTGGTTTTTGTGAATTTTAGGTAAGTGATAGTATAAGGGTGTTGCTGGATTTTCTATGTAGAGAAATTTCTTTTTATTTTTGTTGATGATATTGTCAGTGAGGGCATTTTTATTTTTTCTTGCAGTTTGGGGAATGGATTGTAGTTGAGTTTGGTATAGTAGTCAGTGTTTTGAAGAATTGACATAAGAATCTCTAAAAGAAACCGTAGTAAGCGTAAATGCCTGGCCAAGACAGGCATATGAATATGTGCATGAATATTATCCACTACCCATCCAACCATGCTATGCAAGTTGTAGTTGACCTAATTCCTTGAGAGACATAGGGATACAAGATGCAACCCCTTGAACATGAAAGGTAACATAATAAGTCAACTCAACGTTTTCTACAAAAGAAAGAGATACTCATGCTTCTAACTGTCAAGTCTAGCGTGACCCCAATGCTTCTTTACAACTGCCTGTGTTATGATGTCATTGCTCTGAAGACGTGTCAGTAACAACTTACGCAATGCATCCCCCTTCCGACGTGGCAGGCATATATACTGCTGCTTATGTGTTACAATGTTATTGCTCTAAAGAAGTGTTATTAATAACAACTACACAGTGCATCCCCCCGCAGATGTGGCAGGCATAATGGGTATACAATGCCTGTGTGTGGTGAGGTCATTGCTCTGAAGACGTGTCAGCAACAATATCTGGTGTAGTGCATCCTCCTGCAGCGGTAGCAGGCATGGCGGTAACACACCACCTATGTGTCGTCAGGTTATAGCTCTAAAAATATGTCAGCAACAGTAACTAGAGTAGTACATACCCGGCATCCTACAGGAATAGAAGGTTGAACATTTGAGGCTAAGTGTAGACGTGCAGATAACTAGGATGCTAATATATGACTATAATACTAACATTGAAAAATATATGTTGTGCAAATATTGTAGTGACGTGAGAGTGACATGTCTGCAGTAGTAACATACGCAGACTAACATACAGCTATAAAAACATGACATAAAATTACCTGACTTGTGCTTGATAAGTTGGCTATGGTACCATAAGCATGACACTAATGCTATGTGACACATGGCTGATATAAATCTATGATAGAAATGCACGCAAAATCCGTAGAGTAGCGCATTAGTTATGAGCGTACCCAAAGAATGATTGTTACAAAGCACCATAGTAAAAGGTACCAAGGTATGCATATTATGACTGCTATGAACTTATGACTGCTATAAACTACATGAATGTATACATGGAATAGTTGCTATGAACATATTCATGATAAATGATGTAAACATAAGCATAATAAGAATGTCCTGGATGTACACAAGATAAAAGATGTGAACGTATGCATTGTATAGATACTAAGGATATGTACATGATGTAAATGCATGACCTAACTGCTATGAATGTATGCACCGTATTAACGCTAGGAACTTGTGTATGACATAAATGCTATGAACATGTGCATGATATAACACTATGGATGTATACATGACAATGCTAGGAATGTATACCTGACTAAAATACTGTGAACGTATACATGACATGAAATACTATGAGCGTCCCATAACAAATTATGCTGGGAACTATTCATAACATACTTGCTATGAAATGCTCTGAACGTATACTTGACATGAAAACTAGGAACGTATATTTGACATGAAACCTACAAGTGAATACATGACTGCCATGAACGTAAGCATCACACATGCCATTCACACATGTATGACATGAAATGTTATGAAAGCATACATGATAAAGCTGCCATGAACACAACGAAAACGGATGCATTACAAATGCCAGGAAAATGGAAGATGAGCTAAATGCTATGAACGTATACCTGAAATAAGTGCTAGGAACGTATATACTGGAACACTAAGCACGTATTCACAACAAATGCTAAGAACATAGGCACAATGTAAAAACTAAGAATTTATTCACGATATGCTAAAACATTTGCACAACTCTTGTAACTAGAGATGAGCGAATCAAAGTTGACGAACCCGAATTCGTTACGAATTTCATGAAATATTCGATTTGCAACGAATGCGAATATCGCCGCAATTCTATCGCACGAATCACTTCATTAAACTCCATTTTACAGCATTCCAGGCTAAAGTAGACCTAAAATGGCGGATCCACATGTCACTTCATGGGGCAGGGGATTATGGGAGGGCGGGAAAGTACGGCGGGAAGGGAGGTACCCTGAATCACAAGCGAGATGCAGCCTACCAGCATTCATTGACCCCTGTGATGTCACAGCCCTATATAATCGGCAGTCATCTTGCTGCTGCTCATTTCATCCATGCACTCAGAGAGAGAGGACGGACTGCGTGTGTGAATTGCTTATACCACAGCGTACCACTGGCAACTGCTAGTCACATCAGCATTGTGGACAGACAGAAGTGCAGTGCTTTGCTTGTTCTCACTGAGAAGGATCTTACGCCATAAACCTCCTATTCACGTTATTGAGCATTTCATCAGAGAGGGGCAGATAGCTTTTCGTTGCCTCATGCATATCAACAAGCTGCCTGAACTTTATGAAACACATTATCACCTTTTTTTCAGCGCAATTCTGTGCTTTTTTTCCACAAGTAATCATCTGCTGCTTATAATTGTGTGTAGACGATATAAAAACCAGTGCACACCATTCTTAACACTATGTGACACTGAGTGCAATTTAGGGTTTAAAATATATTTTTTTGTGGTGCTGCACTGTTGTGTCCTGCTGCTGTTCAAAAATGCGTTTTTCAGCGGACTGTACTGCATTTGTCTGCCCTCATACGTGCATCCAATATACCTACATCAAAGCAGTCTACTATTTTGTATCTGTAACAAGTCTAGATACAGGGAAAGTCCTGGCAAAAGTAATCACCGGCTGGTGTTTTAGAAAAAATACTGAGTTTTTTGGCGTATTGTTGTGCATTTTTTTGCCCTCATACGTGCATACCACATACGTATATCTAATAAGTGTACCATTTTGTACCTGTTAATCTGTCAAGGGCCTACATACTGTAAAAGTCCAAGCAATAGTACTCACCAGCTGGTATTTTACATAAATACAGAGTTTTTCTCCGTATTGTTGCGTATTTTTTTATTCTTTCATTGAAGTAAGGTACCATTTTGTACCTGTTAATCTGTCAAGGGCCTACATACTGTGAAAGTCCAAATAATAGTACTCACCGGCTGGTGTTTTACAAAAAAACAGAGTTTTTCTGCGAATTGTTTTTTTGCCCTCATACGTGCATACCACATACGTACATCTAAGTAGTTGTCACGATTCGGCTGGCTGGAGGTGGATCCTCTGTGCCAGAGAGGGATTGGCGTGGACCGTGTTGGTGGACCGGTTCTAAGTTGCTACTGGTATTCACCAGAGCCCGCCGCAAAGCGTGATGGTCTTGCAGCGGCGGTAGCAACCAGGTCGTATCCACCAGCAACGGCTCAACCTCTCTGACTGCTGAAGATAAGCGCGGTACAAGGGAGTAGACAAGAGCAAGGTCGGACGTAGCAGAAGGTCAGGGCAGGCAGCAAGGATCGTAGTCAGGGGCAACGGCAGGAGGTCTGGAACACAGGCTAGGAACATTCAAGGAAACACTTTCACTGGCACAATGGCAACAAGATCCGGCGAGGGAGTGCAGGGGAAGTGAGGTATAAGTAGGGAGTGCACAGGTGAACATACTGATTAAGCCTGCTGCGCCAATCAGTGGCGCAGTGGCCCTTTAAATTGCAGAGACCCGGCGCGCGCACCCTAAGGAGCGGGGCCGCGCGCGCCGGGACAAGACAGACGGGGAACGGGTCAGGTACGGGAGCCGGGATGCGCATCGCGAGCGGGCGCCTCCCGCATCGTGAATCGCATCCCGGCTGGGAGTGATATTGCAGCGCACCCGGTCAGCAGGTCTGACCGGGGCACTGCGAATGAGAGGGTGCTGTGAGCGCTCCGGGGAGGAGCGGGGACCCGGAGCGCTCGGCGTAACAGTACCCCCCCTTGGGTCTCCCCCTCTTCTTGGAGCCTGAGAACCTGAGGATAAGACTTTTGTCTAGGATGTTGTCCTCAGGTTCCCAGGATCTCTCCTCTGGGCCACAGTTTTCCCAATCCACCCAAAAAAATCTTTTACCTCTGACAGTCTTGGAGGCCAGAATCTCCATCACAGAGAAGACGTCAGATGAACCGGAAACAGGAGTGGGAGAAACAACTTTGGGAGAGAAGCGGTTAAGGATGAGTGGTTTAAGGAGAGAGACATGGAAGGCATTGGGAATACGGAGAGAAGGAGGAAGAAGGAGTTTGTAAGAGACAGGGTTAATCTGGCACAAGATTTTGAAAGGACCAAGATAGCGTGGTCCCAGTTTGTAACTGGGGACATGAAAGCGGACATATTTAGCGGAGAGCCATACCTTGTCTCCGGGAGCAAAAATGGGGGGAGTTCTTTTTTTATCAGCAAATCTTTTCATCCGGGATGAAGCCTGTAAAAGAGAATTTTGGGTTTCTTTCCATATGGTGGAAAGATCACGAGTCACTTCATCCACAGCGGGCAAACCAGAGGGCAAGGGAGTAGGGAGGGGAGGAAGAGGGTGACGGCCGTACACCACAAAAAATGGGGATTTAGTAGAAGATTCGGAGACTCTGAAGTTGTATGAGAATTCGGCCCATGGTAGAAGATCTGCCCAGTCATCCTGGCGGGAGGAAACAAAATGCCGTAAATAGTCACCCAGGACCTGATTAATTATTTCTACTTGCCCATTGGATTGGGGATGATAAGAAGAAGAGAAGTTTAATTTGATCTTGAGCTGTTTACAGAGGGCCCTCCAGAATTTAGACACGAATTGGACGCCTCTATCCGAGACGATATGCGTGGGCAAACCGTGAAGGCGAAAAATGTGTACAAAAAAATTGCTTTGCCAACTGAGGCGCTGAAGGAAGACCAGGAAGAGGAATAAAATGTGCCATCTTGGAAAATCGATCAACGACCACCCAAACAACTGTGTTGCCATGGGATGAGGGCAAGTCCGTAATAAAGTCCATACCAATCTGTGACCAAGGCTGTTCAGGAACAGGCAGAGGATGAAGGAGACCAGCAGGCTTCTGGCGAGGAGTCTTATCCCGGACACAGACAGTACAGGCCCGCACGAAATCAACAACATCAGTCTCCAGAGTCGGCCACCAATAAAATCGAGAGATGAGTTGCAAGGATTTTTTGATGCCCGCATGGCCTGCGAGGTGGGAGGAGTGTCCCCATTTGAGAATCCCGAGACGCTGGCGTGGAGAAACGAAGGTCTTCCCTGGAGGAGTTTGCCTGATGGAAGCTGGAGAAGTGGAGATCAGACAGTCCGGAGGAATGATATGTTGCGGAGAGACCTCTACTTCAGAGGCATCAGAAGAACGAGAGAGGGCATCGGCCCTAATGTTCTTGTCAGCAGGGCGAAAATGGATTCCAAAGTTAAAACGGGCAAAGAACAACGACCACCTAGCCTGGCGAGGGTTCAGTCGTTGGGCAGACTGGAGATAGGAGAGATTCTTGTGATCAGTGTATATGATAACTGGAAATTTTGATCCCTCCAGCAGGTGCCTCCATTCCTCAAGCGCCAATTTAATGGCCAGTAGTTCTCGATCACCAATGGAGTAGTTTCTCTCCGCCGGAGAGAAGGTCCTAGAAAAAAAACCACAAGTAACAGCATGCCCGGAAGAATTTTTTTTGTAGAAGGACAGCTCCAGCTCCCACAGAGGAGGCATCTACCTCCAATAGAAAGGGTTTAGATGGGTCAGGTCTGGAGAGCACGGGAGCAGAAGAAAAGGCAGACTTGAGATGTTTAAATGCGTCTTCCGCTTGGGGAGACCAGGACTTAGGATTGGCATTTTTCTTGGTTAAAGCCACAATAGGGGCCACAATAGTGGAGAAGTGTGGAATGAATTGTCTGTAATAATTGGCGAATCCCAAAAAACTTTGGATAGCACGGAGTCCGGAGGGGCGTGGCCAATCTAAGACGGCAGAAAGTTTATCTGGGTCCATTTGTAGTCCCTGGCCAGAGACCAAGTATCCTAGGAAAGGAAGAGATTGACATTCAAAGAGACATTTCTCCATTTTGGCATAAAGTTGATTGTCCCGAAGTCTCTGAAGAACCATGCGGACATGCTGGTGGTGTTCTTCTAAGTTGGCAGAAAAAATCAGAATATCGTCCAGATAAACCACAACACAGGAATATAGGAGATCACGAAAAATTTCATTAACAAAGTCTTGGAAGACGGCAGGGGCGTTGCACAGGCCAAAGGGCATGACCAGATACTCAAAGTGTCCATCTCTGGTGTTAAATGCAGTCTTCCATTCGTCCCCCTCCCTGATGCGGATGAGATTATAAGCACCTCTTAAGTCCAGTTTGGTAAAGATGTGGGCGCCTTGTAGGCGATCAAAGAGTTCCGAGATAAGAGGTAAGGGGTAGCGTTTTTTTACCGTGATTTTATTAAGTCCGCGGTAATCAATGCAAGGGCGTAGGGAGCCATCTTTTTTGGACACAAAAAAAATCCTGCTTCGGCAGGAGAGGAAGACTTGCGGATAAACCCCTTTTTTTAATTCTCCTGGATGTACTCCGACATGGCTAGAGTCTCTGGAGCAGACAGAGGATAGATTCTGCCCCGGGGTGGAGTAGTACCCGGGAGGAGGTCAATAGGACAGTCATAAGGCTTGTGAGGAGGTAAAGCCTCTGCTTGCTTTTTGCAAAAAACATCAGCATAGTCCATATAAGCCTTAGGAAGACCGGATACCGGGGGAACCACAGGGTCACGACAGGGAGTACTGGGAACCGGTTTAAGACAGTCCCTGTGACAAGAAGTACCCCAGTTCTTGATCTCTCCTGTGGACCAATCAAGGGTTGGGGAATGGCGTTGAAGCCACGGTAATCCAAGAAGAATTTCTGAAGTGCAGTTTGAGAGGACCAAAAATTTAATTTTTTCGTGATGGGGTCCGATGCACATTAGGAGAGGTTCCGTGCGGTAACGCACGGTACAGTCCAATCTTTCATTGTTAACAGAATTGATGTAGAGGGGTCTGGCGAGACTGGTCACCGGGATTTTGAACCTGTTGATGAGAGAGGCCAAAATAAAATTTCCTGCAGATCCGGAATCCAAGAAGGCCATAGCAGAGAAGGAGAAGGTAGAAGAAGATATCCGCACAGGCACAGTAAGGCGTGGAGAAGCAGAGTTCACATCAAGAACTGTCTCACTTTTGTGCGGAGTCAGTGTACGTCTTTCCAGGCGGGGAGGACGGATAGGACAATCCTTCAAGAAGTGTTCGGTACCGGCACAGTACAGGCAAAGATTCTCCATGCGGCGTCGTGTCCTCTCTTGAGGTGTAAAGCGAGACCGGTCAACTTGCATAGCCTCCACGGCGGGAGGCACAGGAATGGATTGCAGAGGACCAGAGGAGAGAGGAGCCGGGGAGAGAAACCGCCTTGTGCGAACAAAGTCCATATCCTGGCGGAGCTCCTGACGCCTTTCGGAAAAACGCATGTCAATGCGGGTGGCAAGATGAATAAATTCATGCAGGTTAGCAGGAATTTCTCGTGCGGCCAGCACATCTTTAATGTTGCTGGATAGGCCTTTTTTAAAGGTTGCGCAGAGGGCCTCATTATTCCAGGATAATTCGGAGGCAAGAGTACGGAATTGGATGGCGTACTCGCCAACAGAAGAATTACCCTGGACCAGGTTCAGCAGGGCAGTCTCAGCAGAAGAGGCTCGGGCAGGTTCCTCAAAGACACTTCGAATCTCCGTGAAGAAAGAGTGTACAGAGGCAGTGACAGGATCATTGCGGTCCCAGAGCGGTGTGGCCCATGACAGAGCTTTCCCAGACAGAAGGCTGACTACGAAAGCCACCTTAGACCTTTCAGTAGGAAACTGGTCCGACATCATCTCCAAGTGCAGGGAACATTGCGAAAGAAAGCCACGGCAAATTTATCAGGCAAAGATAATCGTAGGCCGAAAGCGGCCACTCGCTGCGGAGGAGGTGCAGGAGCTGGCGGAGGAGATTGTTGCTGAAGCTGTGGTAATAGATGCTGTAGCATCACGGTCAGTTGAGACAGCTGGTGGCCTTGTTGCGCTATCTGTTGCGACTGCTGGGCGACCACCGTGGTGAGGTCAGCGACAACTGGCAGTGGGACTTCAGCGGGATCCATGGCCGGATCTACGGTCACGATTCGGCTGGCTGGAGGTGGATCCTTTGTGCCAGAGAGGGATTGGCGTGGACCGTGTTGGTGGACCGGTTCTAAGTTGCTACTGGTATTCACCAGAGCCCGCCGCAAAGCGGGATGGTCTTGCAGCGGCGGTAGCAACCAGGTCGTATCCACCAGCAACGGCTCAACCTCTCTGACTGCTGAAGATAAGCGCGGTACAAGGGAGTAGACAAGAGCAAGGTCGGACGTAGCAGAAGGTCAGGGCAGGCAGCAAGGATCGTAGTCAGGGGCAACGGCAGGAGGTCTGGAACACAGGCTAGGAACATACAAGGAAACGTTTTCACAATGGCAACAAGATCCGGCGAGGGAGTGCAGGGGAAGTGAGGTATAAGTAGGGAGTGCACAGGTGAACATACTGATTAAGCCTGCTGCGCCAATCAGTGGCGCAGTGGCCCTTTAAATTGCAGAGACCCGGCGCGTGCGCGCCCTAAGGAGCGGGGCCGCGCGCGCCGGGACAAGACAGACGGGGAACGGGTCAGGTACGGGAGCCGGGATGCGCATCGCGAGCGGGCGCCTCCCGCATCGCGAATCGCATCCCGGCTGGGAGTGATATTGCAGCGCACCCGGTCAGCAGGTCTGACCGGGGCGCTGCGAATGAGAGGGTGCTGCGAGCGCTCCGGGGAGGAGCAGGGACCCGGAGCGCTCGGCGTAAAAGTAGTGTACCATTTTGTACCTGTTAATCTGTCAAGGGCGTACATACTGTGAAAGTCCAAACAATAGTACTCTCTGGCTGGTGTTTTACAAAGATTACAGAGTTTTTAGACTCATTGTAGGACATGTTTCTGCCCTCCTAAGGGCATAACGCATACGTACATCTAATATGTGTAATAAGTCCAAGCTAAATTACTCACTGTCTGGTGTCTTACAAAAAGACAGAGTTTTTTGGCGTATTGTAGAGCATTTTTCTGCCCTCATCAGTGGTTACCGCATACGTACATTTAATTAGTTTACCATTTTGTACCTGTTAATCTGTCAAGGGCCTGCATACTGTGAAAGTCCAAGTAACAGTATTCACCGGCTGTTGTTTTACAAATGTAGAGATTTTTTGCCCATTATTGCGCATTTTTTTACCCTCATAACTGCACACTACATACGTACATCTAATAAGTGTAACATTTTGTACCTGTTAATCTGTCAAGGGCCTACATATTGTGAAAGGACAGCCAAAAGTAATCACCTGCTGCTGTTCTAGACAAATACTGTTTAAAGAGTAGTGAAGCGTATTGTAATACCCTCATATATGCACTTCTCTGCCGACATAGTATGTCGGCAGAGAAGTGCTAGAACGTGCACAGGAGGAGTGGCAGAGGCCTTAATATTTCAGGCAGAGGTCGCAGCAGACTAGGGGCGAGTGGAAGCAGGAGTCGTAGCAAGAGGCATGAGCTCCCGTTATCAGTTAGCGACCAGCAACCCATCTGCCATCGTCGATTGGTTAACACGCTCATCCACTTCATCACAAGTGACATCTGACACCCCCAATCAACAGTCGGTGGGTTCCTCTGATACAACACTCAGTTGGCATTAGTGTTACTCGCGAATATTCGCAATACGAATTTATTCGCGAATATCGCATATTCGCGGATATTCGTAATTATGAATATATAGTGCTATATTCGTGAATATTCGCGAATTTGCGAATATGCGATAGTCACGAATAAATTCATATTGCGAATATTCGCGAGCAACACTAATGCCAACTGAGTGTTTTTTTTTTTTTCACAGTACACATCACAGTGATCACGCCTCTCTGCTTCCAGCTTGTGTGGTGTAAAGAAGGCTCTAATACTACTGTGTGAGACTGGCGTGCGAATTTTTGCATATGCTAATTTTTTAATGATACTTTTCGCATATGCCAATTTTCACATACGCGAATTTTCGCATATGCAAAAATAAAACGCAAATATTACGAATATGCGAATTTAGCGAATATATGACGAATATTCGTCCATATATTCGCGAAATATCGCAAAATTGAATATAGCCTATGCCGCTCAACACTAGTTGGCATGGCCCGAAAGTAGTCCCTGTCCTCCCATTGCCTCTGTCCTATGCTGCTCCCTCCCCTAAAGAAGTATCTTATGCTGTGGGTTCAGCTGCACTTTTCACTGAGGATGATCTAATAGAGGACAGTCAGCAGCTACTGCCCAGCTAAGAAGGGGAGGAGGCATGCGCCGCTTCCTCCGCTAGGCAGCCAAGTAGTGATGCGGAGAGTGACGTTGGAGGCGGTGTTGCCAGGGTTCAGGGTCCTGAAGCAGACACTGTTGGGGAACCTGAGGAGGACATCAGTGACATGCACACACTTGTTGATGATGATGATGAAGCCGATCGCAATTGGGAGCCAGGTGCAGAAGGGGCTTCATCATAATAAGGAGAAGAGGGTTGCAGGTTGCCCTTGAGGCATCAGCTGAGCCAGCAAGGTGGTAGCATGCTTGGCAGTAAGCATGGTGGCAGAAGTGGAAATTCTGGAGCCAAACGTGCCCGGGGGAGACCACCTGCTTCGCGGAAGCCTACCTTTCCGGGAGGTAGTGGAACAGGTGTTCCTGGAGACGGTGCCAGTAGCAGTCAATTAGTGCGGACTGTAAGTGGGAAAATCAGCTACTCGGCGGTGTGGCAGTTTTTCATCAAGCATCCGGAGGAGGTTCACGTAGCCACATGCAAGATATGTCGGCAGAAGGTGAAGCTTGGCCAGGGTCCCAATGTCGGCACCACGACCCTGCGTCAACACATGCTTCGACACCATAAAGCGGCCTGGGAGAACCATGGCTCCGATGTAGTGGTCCAGCCTGCTGCATCTCCCAGTGGCCAGCCGCTCCCTCCTTCAGCCAGCCAAGGCTCCACCGCCTCAGCCAAAGGGAGCTGTGTGTCAAACCCTCCTTCTGTCGCTCCAGATGCTCCTGCTTCTCCGACTTTTAGTCAGCCATTCCGCCAACAATCCATCGGTGAAGCCATGTCCAAGAGACAACAGTATGCTCCCACTCATCCAACGGCGCAGAAGTTGCTACTCTCTAAGTTGCTGGTGCTGCAGTCCCTCTCTTTTCAAGTGGTTGACTCTGCACCTTTCAGAGAATTGATGGCTTGTGCCGAGCCGAGGTGGAGAGTCCCAAGCCATCATTTCTTTGTGAAGAAGGCAGTACCAGCCCTGCATAATTTTGTACAAGAGAAGGTGGGCCAGTACTTGAGCCTGTCGGTGTGTTCAAAAGTGCAAGGCAGCGCCGACGTGTCGAGCTGTAACTACGGGCAGGGACAATACATGTCTTTTACGGCCCACTGGGTAAATGTGCTTTCTGCACAGCCACAACAGCAACTTGGACAGGTCACACGCTCTCGCTCTCAGGCAGTTGGTCCTGTGACAGTGTGCGACTCATCCTCCACCGTGTCCTCGGCCTCCACTGCACATGTAAATCTCAGTGGCCCTTCATCGTACCATGTGTGTAGGGCACGGCGGTGTCACACTGTTCTTCACATGGTTTGCCTTGGCGAACAGAGTCACACAGGGGAGGAACTGCTAAAATTCATTCATCAAGAAATCCGAGTATGGCTTACTCCCCGAAATCTGGAAATGGGAACCATGGTGACCGACAACGGGAAGAACATGGTGTCCGCGCTGCGACAAGGAAGTGTGAAACATGCGCCCTGCATGGCACACGTGTTTAATATGGTTATCAAGCACTTCCTGAAGTCTTTACCCCATTTGCAAGACATCCTAACAAAGGGAAGGAAACTGTGCATGCACTTCAGCCACTCTTACACCGCAAAGCACACCCTCCTTGAGCTGAAGCGTCAGAACGGTATCCCACAACATAGTCTTATTTGTGACGTTGCCACACGTTGGAATTCCAACCTCCATATGTTGGACAGACTATACGAACAAAGAAAAGCCATCACCGAATTCTTGATGATCCAAGCAGATAGGGGTACTCCCCTGTGTAACTTCAATGTGAACCAGTGGCAGCTCATAAGTGACACCTCCCAGTTGCTAAGGCCCTTTGAGGAAGCAACATTATTTGTAAGTTGCCTGGTTTACGGGATGAACAACGTAATTCCACTCCTACATTGCCTACAACAAATGATTGAAACGATGGCTGATCACGGCAATGGAGACGTTGCGTCTACATCTCACGGCTACATGAGCCCTGTGGGGGCTGAACTGGAGAAGGAGGATGAGGGGCAGTGTGGAGCACAGTTTAGGTTGGATGAGATGGGGGGTGTTTCTTGGCATCTGACAGGAGAGGAGGAGGAGCAGGAGCAGCCAGAGGAGCTAGAGGGTTATGAGGAAGGCTAGACAGAGGACCCAGAAACACTGTGGCAGTATGCAGTGGAGATGGAGGCAGGGAGTACCTCAGAGTCACTGTCGGAAATGGCACAATGCATGCTCAGTTTCTTGCGTAGTGATCCCCGAATTGTCAAAATTCATCAGCGGGATGACTTCTGGCTCTCCACCTTATTGGACCCTCGCTACCGTCACAGAATGGGGGCCTTTTTTTCACCCACTGAGAGGGAGGACAAACTGAACTGCTACAGAGAGATCCTACGTAGTCAGTTGGCCGATGCCTATCGGGAGACATGGTCCATCCACTCGCAGGTCTGACTCAGGGGCCCTCTGCGCTCACCTTCCACTGCCATGGCTGCTGGGGAGGGAAGGGGTGGCAGGAGCAGTAGCAGCTCCATTATCAACAGCCTAAGTCTACAGTCGGTGATGAGTAGCTTTCTTCACCCGCATAGTGAAGCAACTCATCAGCAGCAGGTAGACATGGAGCAGGACCTGAACTAGCAGGTGTTGGCATACCTTGACATGGCCATGCCAACAAGCCTTCAAGATCCGCTGGATTTCTGGGCAGCCAAACTTGATTTATGGCCGCAACTAGCAGAGTTTGCCCTGAAAAAGCTGTCCTGCCCGGCCAGTAGTGTGCCATCAGAGCGGGTGTTTAGTGCGGCCGGGCCATAGTCACCCCAAGGCAAACTCATCTGTCCACAAAAATGTGGAGAGACTGACCTTTGTGAAGATGAATCAGGCATGGATCAGCCAGGATTTCCAGCCACCAATGCCAGATGCCACAATTATGGTTATGAAACCCTCTTGGGTTATCATTTAGGGTTATGAAACCCTCTTGGGTACTGCGAATGTCTGCTCCTGATTGATCCTGTGACTTTCAGGAACTACTTGCCTCACTGATGCTTCGGGCCTTGGGACTTTCATTTTTGGATGTTTAGCAGTAGCTCAATACATGCTTAATGCAAATTTCAACATTGATCTTTAAACGTAAGGGGTTATGAAACACTCGGGTGTACTGCTGATGACTGCTCCTGTGTGTTTCAGGAATTACTTTGCTTACTGATGCTTCTGGGCTTGGGCCTTGAATTTTTGGAAGGTAGCACTACCTATCATGCATCTTCAATAGAGATGTCAACGTTCACCTTTTAATTTTAGGCGTTGTGAACCGCTCTTGTGTACTCATGCTGCTTCCTGCTCCACTCTGTCAGTCCGTTGGTCCTGTGACAGTGTGCTCCTCCACCTCCACATCCTCCACTGTGTCCTAATCCTCCATTGCCCAGGCAAGTCTCAGTGACCCTTCATCATACCATGTGTGCACGGCACGGCGGTGCCATGCCGTTCTTCAGATGGTATGCCTTGGCGAAAAGTCTTGAAAACAATAGCCGTTAAGGGCAATTGAGAGGTTGCGCCTACATCTCACAGCCACATGAGTCCTGTGGGGGCTTGTTAGATTTGGTCCTTTGTACCCACACGCCAGGGTCCTGGACACTCAAACTTTGATTTAAATTTCAAATAAAAATAATCACACATTTCAATGGTCTCCTCATGCTTCAGCCAACAGCAAAAATTCCCAATCCAAAGAAAGAAAGAATAAATCGGCGACTCACCATTCAGTTGCTTCACGTTTCTTCTTTTATTGAAGGAACATACTCACATATACAAGACGGGGGGGGGAAGAGGATAACAAGCAAGGATGGGGGGTACTGCTCAGTAGGTGACGGGATCCGTTTCACATGGTAATCGTGCTTCTTCTGTTGTGTTTTTTTTTAGGGATTGCGAAGCCCTGGTGTCTACTCATGCTTCTGCCAACTCCAGGCTGTGTCATTCAGGCAATATATGGTTTACTGATGCCGCTGCTGGACCTAGGTCTGGGAATTAAAATTTTATGATAGGTAACACCCGCTATCTAAAATCTTCTTCTAAAATTTCAACTCAGCCAACTCCATGCTTCAGCCAACTCCAGGCTGTGTCATTCAGGCAATATATGGATTACTGATGCCGCTGCTGTGCCTCGGAATGTGCCTCTGGGAATAAAAATTTTGTTATGGTAGGTAGCACCAGCTATCCAAAATCTTCGGTTTAAATTGCTAAATTCATCTTTTAATCATTGGGAATGTGACGGCCTAGTGCCTACTCATGCTGCTGGCAACTCCTGGCTGTGCCATTCAGCCACTATATGATCCCTTCATGCTGACAACACCTCCACGCTGTGTCATTCAGCCACTATATGGTTTCCTCATGCTGCCAACACCTCCACAATTTGTCATTCAGCTACTATATGGTGTCCTCATGCTTCAGCCTCATCCAAGCTGTGTCATTCAGCCACTATATGGTCTCCTCATGCTGCCAACACCTCCACGCTGTGTCATTCAGCCACTATATGGTTTCCTCATGCTGCCAACACCTCCACAATTTGTCATTCAGCTGCTATATGGTGTCCTCATGCTTCAGCCTCATCCAAGCTGTGTCATTCAGCCACTTTATGGTCTCCTCCTGCTGCCAACATCTCCACGCTGTGTCATTCAGCCACTATATGGTGTCCTCATGCTGCCAACAACTCCATGCTGTGCCATTCAGCCACTATATGATCCCTTTTAAATTCTTTTACAGAGTTCCCTATGACCACCTCCTCCAGGAGACAATTCCACAGTCTCACTGCTCTTACAGTAAAGAACCCCCGTCTGTGCTGGTGTAGAATCCTTCTTTCCTCTAGAAGTAGAGGATGCCCCCTTGTTATAGATACAGTCCTGGGTATAAATAGATCATGGGAGAGATCTCTGTACTGTCCCCTGATATATTTATACATTTATACATCTCCCCAAAGCCTTCTTTTTTTCTAAACTAAATAACCCTAATTCTGATAATCTTTCTGGGTACTGTAGTCCTCCCATTCCCCGTATTACTCTGGTTGCCCGTCTTTGAACCCTCTCCAGCTCCACTGTATCTTTCTTGTACATTGGTGCCCACTACTGTACACAGTATTCTATGTGTGGTCTGACTAGTGATTTGTACAGCGGTAGAATTATTTCCTTGTCGTGGGCATCTATGCCCCTATTGATGCACCCCATGATTTTATTTGCCTTGGCAGCAGCTGCCCGAAACTGGTCACTACAGCTAAATTTACTATTAACTAAAACTCCCAAGTCCTTTTCCACGTCAGTCGTCCCAAGTGTGCTCCCATTTAATACATAATCCCAGTCCGGATTTTTCCTTCCCATGTGCATTACCTTACATTTATCCGTGTTGAACCTCATCTGCCACTTCCCAGCCCAAGCCTCCAACATATCCAGATCCATTTGTAATAGTGTCCTAGTATCATCTGCAAAGATTGCTACTTTACTATTCAACCCCTCTACAAGGTCATTAATGCATATATTAAATAGGACAGGACCCAATACTGACCCCTGTGGTACCCCACTAGTAACAGTCACCCAATCAGAATAAGTACCATTAATAACCACCCTCTGTTTCCTATCATTGAGCCAGTTACTTACCCACTTACACATATTCTCCCACAGTCCAAACCTTCGCATTTTATTCACCAACCGTTTATGTGGAACCGTATCAAATGCTTTGGAAAAATCGAGATATACAACATCCAGCGATTCCCCCTGGTCCAGTCTGGAGCTCACTTCCTCATAAAAGCTGATCAGGTTAGTTTGACAGGACCGATCCCTCATAAAGCCATGCTGATATGGAGTCACACATTAATTTTTATCAAGATATTCCAAAATAGCATTTCTTAGAAAACCCTCAAACAATTTACATACTACAGAGATTAAACTAACAGGCCTATCATTTCCAGGGTCACCTTTTGTGATTCTAAAAGCGATGCCCGTAATCTGCATGTTATTCTGAACAACAGTATTATTTCACTAACCCAGCACTCTCCATATGCGTGTTAGAACACAGCAAAGTTCTCTATACCCCATTGAGGCTGTCTGTAGGCTAGAAATAGCATTTTTTTATATAGATTTGCCACGAAAAAATTTGGATCAAAACAAACTTTTTCGGAAAATTTGTCGAATCGGCCGAATCGAATTTTTGAAAAGTTCGCTCATCTCTATTTATAACCTTATGCACCATATGAACGTTTAGAACATGTGCATGCTATAAATACTATGAGCGCATACACAAAATTATGAATGAAGGTATGCATAAAATATGCGTTTACACAATATGACTGCTAGGAATGTATGCACAATGAAAATACTATGAGCGTATGCACAATAAAAATGCTTATGCATAATATAAGCACTATGAAACGTATGCAAACTATGAGAGTTAACACGTATACATCATAAAAATGCTACGAACGAACGTACAATATAAGAGCTATGAATGTGAACATGATGTAAATGCTGTGAACCGAAGCACAATAAAAAATGCTATGAACGTGTGTACATATCATAAATGCTACGAGTGTTTGCATAACAAATGCAATTAACGTAAGCATGCTACAAACTCTATGAACATATGCACAAGGTAAATGCTATGAAAGTATGCACAATAACAATGCTATAAGCGTATGCACAAACTATGAACTATAAACATTTGCACAATATAAATGTTATAAAATCTGCACATGTATACTACGATGCACAATATGCACAATATACTACAAACTACAAACCTATGCACAATATTTATACTTTGAACGTATGTACGTACAATATAAATACTATGAACATATGCACAATATTAACCCCTTAAGGACCAAGGACGTACCAGTACGTCCTGAGTCTTCTCCCTTACTATAAACGCGGGGCCACACGCAGGTCGGGCCCGGAACCTAGCAACGGCAGGCACCCGTGGCTAATAGCGCATGGCACCTGTCGCGGTGCCGTGCGCTATTAACCCTTTAGACACGGAGTTCAAAGTTGATCGCCGCGTCTAAAGTGAAACTAAATGCCGGTTAGCTCAGTGGGCTGTTCGGGATCGCTGCGATTAAATTGCAGCATCCCGAACAGCTGTAGGACAGCAGGAGGGTCCCTTACTTGCCTCCTGGTGTCCAATTGCCGAATGACTGTTCATTGCCTGAAATCAAGGCATGAGCAGTCTAGAGGAAGAATCATTGATCAATGGTTTCCTATGAGAAACCATTGATCAATATAAAAGATCAGTGTATGCAGGGGTATTCCAGGCCAAATTTTTTTTTTATATATCAACTGGCTCCAGAAAGTTAAACAGATTTGTAAATTATGTACAAAAAAGAAAGTTTCAACAGCACTCTAGGTCAAAAAATGGAGGCTCTCAGCGCACTTTTTGATCAAAATGTGTTAGATTTGTAAATTACTTCTATTAAAAAATCTTAATCCTTCCAATAATTATTAGCTTCTGAAGTTGAGTTGTTGTTTTCTGTCTAACTGCTCTCTGATGACTCACTGTTCAGTTCCTATGGGGATATTCTCCCATCATGCACAGCTCCCGGGATGTGACATCATCATTGAGCAGTTCGACAGAAAATGTCAGAAGCCAATAACTATTGGAAGGATTAAGATTTTTTAATAGAAGTAATTTACAAATCTGTTTCCGGAGTCAGTTGATATATATTAAAAAAAGGCTTTGCCTGGAATACCCCTCTAAGGGGTTAATTAACTATATATTTTTTATAATTTTTTACAATTCGGACATTTCCGCACACGGCGATACCACATATGTTTATTTTTATTTACACTACACTTAATTTATTATTTATTTACATTACACTTTTTAAATGGGAAAAGGGGAGTCATTCAAACTTATTAGGGAAGGGGTTAAATGATCTTTATTAAAAGGGGTATTCCAGGCAAAACCTTTTTTTATACATATCAACTGGCTCCGGAAAGTTAAACAGATTTGTAAATTACTTCTATTAAAAAATCTTAATCCTTCCAATAGTTATTAGCTTCTGAAGTTTTCTGTCTAACTGCTCAATGATGATGTCACGTCCCGGGAGCTGTGAATGATGGGAGAATATCCCCATAGGAACTGCACGTGAGACGTGAGTCATCAGAGAGCAGTTAGACAGAAAAAAACAACTCAACTTCAGAAGCTAATAACTATTGGAAGGATTAAGATTTTTTTAATAGAAGTAATTTACAAATCTATTTAACTTTCCGGAGCCAGTTGACATAAAAAAAAAAGTTTTGGCCTGGAATACCCCTTTAAGGACGCAGGGTTTTTCAGTTTTTGCATTTTCGTTTTTTCCTCCTTACCTTTTAAAAATCATAACCCTTTCAATTTTCCACCTAAAAATCCATATTATGGCTTATTTTCTGCATCACCAATTTTACTTTGCAGTGACATTAGTCATTTTACCCAAAATTCCACGGCGAAACGGAAAAAAATATCATTGTGCGACAAAATCGAAGAAAAATGCCATTTTGCTAATTTTGGGGGCTTCCGTTTCTATGCAGTGCATATTTCGGTAAAAATGACACCTTATTATTCAGTAGGTCCATACGGTTAAAATGGTACCCTACTTATATACTTATATAGGTTTAATTTTGTCGTACTTCTGGAAAAAATCATAACTACATGCAGGAAAATGTACATGTTTAACCCCTTAAGGACTGAGCCCATTTTGGCCTTAAGGACTCAGACAATTTAATTTTTACGTTTTCATTTTTTCCTCCTCGCCTTCTAAAAATCATAACTCTTTTATATTTTCATCCACAGACTAGTATGAGGGCTTGTTTTTTGCGCAACCAGTTGTCCTTTGTAATGACATCACTCATTATATCATAAAATGTATGGCGCAACCAAAAAACACTATTTTTGTGGGGAAATTAAAACGAAGAACGCAATTTTGCTAATTTTGGAAGGTTTCCTTTTCACGCCGTACAATTTATGGTAAAAATTACATGTGTTCTTTATTCTGAGGGTCAATATGATTAAAATGATACCCATTATTATATACTTTTATATTATTGTTGCGCTTAAAAAAACATCACAAACTTTTTAACCAAATTAGTACGTTTATAATCCCTTTATTTTGATGACCTCTAACTTTTTTATTTTTCCGTATAAGTGGCGGTATGGGGGCTCATTTTTTGCGCCATGATCTGTACTTTTTTTTGATACCCCATTTGCATATAAAAAACTTAATACATTTTTTTATAAATTTTTTTTAATAAAATGTATTAAAAAAGTAGGAATTTTGGACTTTTTTTTTTTCGTTCACGCCGTTCACCGTATGGGATCATTAACATTTTATTTTAATAGTTCGGACATTTACGCACGCGGCGATACCAAATATGTCTATAAAAAATGTTTTTTTACGCTTTTTGGGGGTAAAATAGGAAAAAACTGACGTTTTACTTTTTTATTGGGGGAGGGGATTTTTCACTTTTTTTTTTACTTTTACATTTTTTTACATTTTTTTTTTTACACTTGAATAGTCCCCATAGGGGACTATTCATAGCAATACCATGATTGCTAATACTGATCTGTTCTATGTATAGGACATAGAACAGATTAGTATTATCGGTCATCTCCTGCTCTGGTCTGCTCGATCACAGACCAGAGCGGGAGACGCCGGGAGCCGGACGGAGGAAGGAGAGGGGACCTCCGTCCGGCGTTCTGAATGATCGGATCCCCGCAGCAGCGCTGCGGGCGATCCGATCGTTCATTTAAATCGCGAACTGCCGCAGATGCCGGGATCTGTATTGATCCCGGCACCTGAGGGGTTAATGGCGGACGCCCGCGAGATCGCGGGCGTCGGCCATTGCCGGCGGGTCCCTGGCTGCGATCAGCAGCCGGGATCAGCCGCGCATGACACGGGCATCGCTCCGATGCCCGCGGTTATGCACAGGACATAAATGTACGTCCTGGTGCGTTAAGTACCACCTCACCAGGACGTACATTTACGTCCTGCGTCCTTAAGGGGTTAAAGATGTCCTCTTCTGACCCCTATAACTTTTTTATTTTTCCACGTACAGGGCGGTATGAGGGCAAATTTTTTGCGCTGTGATCTGAAGTTATTATCGGTACCATTTTTTTGATCGGACTTTTTGATCACTTTTTATTTCATTTTGGTATAAAAAGTGACCAAAAATGAGCTTTTCTTGGACTTTGAAATGTTTTTACGTGTGCGCCATTGACCGTGCGGTTTAATTAATGATATATTTTTATAGTTCAGACATTTACGCACGCGGCGATACCACATATGTTTATTTTTGTTTTTATTTACAGTTTTATTTTTTTTTATGGGAAAAGGGGGGTGATTCAAACTTTTATTAGTGAAGGGGTTAAATAATCTTTATTAACACTTTTTTTTTTGCAATGTTATAGCTCCCATAGGGGCCTATAACATTACATACACTGATCTTTTACACAGATCACTTGCATGTATTAACATGCTTGTGATCAGTGTTATCGGCGCCTGACCAGTGATCGATGATTCTGCCGCTTGACTGCTCATGCCTGGATCTCAGGCACGGAGCAGTCATTCGCCGATCAGACACCGAGGGGGCAGGTAGGGTCCCTCCCGGTGTCCTGTAAGCTGTTCAGGATGCTACGATTTCACAGCGGCGGTCCCGAACAGCCTGACTGAGCAGTTGGGAGAGTTTCACTTTCGCTTCAGACGGGGCTTTGATGGTCGCGCCTGAAGGGTAAATACAGGGCATCACCGTGATCGGTGATGTCCTGATGTCCTGTATTAGCCGTGGGTCCCGGCCATTAATGGGCTCCGGGACAGCCGCGATATGACGCGGGATCACCGCGTGACCCCATGGCATATCACGGGAGCAGACACAGGACATAAATATACGTCCTTCGTCGTTAAGGGATTAAACAGCACGGTCAATGGCGTCAATGGTAATGGCTAAAAAATTCCAAAATAGTGTATTATTGGTCACTTTTTATATAATGAAAAAATGAATAAAAAGCGATCCAAAAGTCAGATCAACACAAAAATTTAACTTCTAAAAACTTCAGATCACAGTGCAAAAAAATTGTTCTCATACTGCCCCATATGCACAAAAATAAAAAAAGTTATAGGGGTCAGAATATGACAATTTTAAACGTATACATTTTTCTGCATGTAATCATGATTTTTTACAGAAGTACAACAAAATCAAACCTATATAAGTAGGGTATCATTTTAATCGTATGGACCGACAGAATAAACATAAGATGTCATTTTTACCGAAAAATTTACTGCATAGAAACGGAAGCCCCCAAAATTTACAAAATGGCGTTTTTTTCTTCAATTACGTCGTACAATGATTTTTTTTCCCGTTTCGCCGTATATTTTGGGTAAAAGGACTGATGCCACTGCAAAGTTGAATTGGTGGCGCAAAAAATAAGCCATCATATGGATTTTTAGGTGCAAAATGGAAAGGGTTATGATTTTTAAAAGGTGAGGAGGAAAAAACGAAAGTGGAAAAACCTGTGGTCCTTAAGGGGTTAAGGAGTTAATACTATGAACGTATACACAATAACTACTATGAACGTATGCCCAATATAAATTCTATGAACATATGCACAATATATATACTATGAACGTATACACAATACAAATACTACAAATGTATGCACAATATAAATACTATGAACGTATGCCCAATACAAATACTATGAACATATGCACAATACAAATACTTTGAACATCTGTACAATATGAATACTAAGACCGTATGCATAATATAAATACTACAAACATATGCACAATATAATTAGTATGAATGCATCCACAATATAAGACTATGAACATATGCACAATACGACTGAAGGTATGCACAATAAATACTATGAATATGTGAACAATGTAATACTATGAACATATGCACAATAAAAACACTATCAACATGCACAATATAGTTACTATAAAACGTATGCACCATATCAATTCTATGAATGTATGCACAATATAAACACTATGAAGGTATACATAATATAAATGCTATAAACGTATGCACATTATAAATACTATGAACGTATGTGCAATATAAATGCTTTAGACATATGCACAGTATAAATCCTATGACTGTATACATGATAAATCTAAAAACGTCTGTATGATATAACTGCTATGACTGTATGCATGATATATATTAGTGTTAGTAATGGGTAATTGATATGAATGCTTATAAATGTTTCCCCATCGTAATTGCTCAGAATGTCTGCACAGTATAATGCTAAGAACATGCACAGAGTAAGAATGAAAGCATGATGAAAGTCACTCATGGTGTAAATACTATGAATGTATGTTAATATATGACGGAAAACTTGTCATGAATGCATGGTGTTTGCATGGTATTGTTGGAGATTATTGCTAGTGTTTATTCACAAGACTAAAATGTTGTTTCACTGTATGGTATATACTCGTAATAACTGCTGCAGTGGCATATGTTTAGTATATGTGTAAGACTCATGGCAATAAGCAGGACACTCTTGCAGGTAGTGGATCTGCTGGACCTGTGTGGCAGATGACACGGGCCATGCCAGGGAGCAGAGTCTAAGGTGCCGCTGGTTTTCACCAGAGCCTGCCGCAAAGAGGGATGGTCTTGCTGTGGCAGGCGGCACCAAGGTCGCTACCACACACAGGGGGCTGAGGTGATGCGAGGCACAGGAGGGATAGGCAACATGTGGTCTGGATAGCAGAAGGTAAGGGCTGGCGGCAAGGAGCGAGGTCAGGTCATGGAATGATAGAGTCTGGAACACGCAAGGTAACACAGAATATGTTTCTCTTGGCACTAGGGCAACAAAGATCTGTCAGGGAGTGATTGGAGGTACGGAAAGTTATAAAAAAAACAGTGCAGGTGCAAACCATATTTACAGGCGCACTGGCCCTTTAAATCAGAGAGGTCCGGCAAGGAGAAGAGCAAGGAGATGAGAGACGAGCTGGGACTCGCATGCGGGGAAGTGAGAGAGGAGATGCATCACGGCCAGCATGTCTGGCCGGAGCGCTGGATGTAACAGTACCCCCCCCCTTTGGTCTCCCCCTCTTTTTGAGGCTCAAAAAATGTTTGAGGAGATTACGGCCTAGCATGTTTTCCTCTAGCTACCAGGATCTCTCCTCAGGACCAAATCTGCTCCAGTCAACCAAGAAGAATTGTCTTCCTTGCATGGTTTTAGAGGAGTACGTGGAGGATAACCAAACTTTATCACCAGGATAGAAAGACTGAGGAGGTCTTCTTTTCTAATCTGCCTGGGCTTTCATGCGTGAGGATGCAAGAGACAAAGAATGCAGTTTGTTGTCAAATGGAAGAGAAGTCTCGGAAGAGTCCATCAACAGCTGGCACACCGGAGGAAACTGGAACTGGAAGAGGAAAACGGACATGATGTCCATACACAACAAAAAATGGAGAAGTCCTCGTGCAAAAGAGCTAAGGACTTAATATTTTGTAACCTTATCTGCTTCTGGTCATCAATAATTGACTAATACAGCTATTGAAAAAAGTGATAATGTGCACACAATTGTAAATATACAGTAGAGAGAAATGGTAATGTAGCACTCACCCTCTGGTAGATGAAGAAGCCTTTATTTCAGCATTCTAAAAAAGCACAGGACATGAAGAACAAGTTCACTGCGGCTCTCCACAAGCAAGGATGGCGGGGCAGCGACAGCTCAGTTTCGCGGGGTAATACCGCTTGATCACGCCTCCCCTGAGGTTGCGCACGGCACCACTCTACATAGATGCTGTCTCCATGGGGGGGGGGGGCAACAGCTGACGATCCGACGATCCGATCGTCATAGCAACCAATAAACAATAAACAAACCAGCGGGAGACAGCGAGGTTGGCTGACATAAGAAAGACTGCAGGTTGGCCTGCAGTTTTTGTGTGGGGTCCTTCTTGACACTGATGTAGGCTCTTTTTCTTTCCCTTGCAGGAACGTGTTTACATGTTTACCAGTTGTACCCATTATTTCCCTTACCCGACAGCGTTATAGGTGTATGTAAATGTCACAATGGCCAAACTCGCTGTCTCCTCCTGTTTGTTTATTGGTTGCTATAAAAATCAGATCGTCAGCTCTTGCCCCCCCCCCCCCCCCACAGAGACAGCATCTATTTAGAGTGGTGCCATGCGTAACCTTGGTGAAGGCATGATCAAGCGGTGTTAGTCCGTGAAGCTGAGCTGTTCATGCTCCCTCATCCACGCTTGTGGAGAGCTTGCTGAAGCCAATTGTAAATGCTGTGTGTAATAATGGGGAGCTGTGAAAGCTTGTAAGTTATTTGGTATGCATGATATAAAGGGGTTTAGGATAGTTATAGACATTGGTATAAATGATTTGTGGAATAATGGGGCTGCTTTGTTAAATAAGTAGCCATTGCATTCTGTATTTTGTGATAGTTAATGGCCCTCATTTACTATTCTAAACCCAACTTGTTTTGTCAGGTTTTTTTGGCGCATCTTTGTCTGCGACATGTAGCAGACATTGTGCGCCAGTCTGCGACACGATGCAACATTTTTTCCCGACGGACCCGATGTGGATTCTCCAAAACCCGAAAAAGGGGCGTAACCCGACATTTCTGAGCTTTCCCAGGGATTTATAAAGGTTTCCAACCCGAATTTGTTGAATTGTTGTGTATTTTTTCCCGACAACTCAGGAGTTGGAAACCAAAAACAACAAAACCCACGTGCGACAAACAGGATGCGACATAATAATAAATACCAGGGGAAAAAAGCAGTTGGGTAAGAAAGCAAGATAGACTTAAAACCCGATTTTCTAAGTAAATGAGGGCCAATGTGTGTGTGTGTGTGGTATGTGGGGAGGGGGTTGGGGACTTGTCTGCTATAACAGGACGCAGTCACTAATTTCCCCACCCCACCTAGCATTTTGAAATGTTAGGAGAAAGCTGGGGTTGGATATGGGAGGACAGTTAGAGAACGTGTGGGTTGGGGTATCTGTCAGCTCACCCGGAAGGGGCTGAATGATTTTATGGGATGTGATGGGATGTTATGGGATTAATGGCCATATCACCTGTCAAACAATTTCCATCAACAGTTTGACAAGTTAACTAGATGCTTTACAACTGGCCCTATGTTGTAAACCAGAGTGAAACTACATGGCTCTTTTGCACATTCTACTGAAAGTCTATTTAGAACATATGAAGGAGATGATTGTCATCCTTTTCTGCTTGACCGATTTCAGCCAAATTTAATATGGTTTTTAGAGATGAGCGAACTTTTCAAAAATTCGATTCGGCCAATTTGCAGAATTTTCCCGAAAAGTTAGTTTCGATCCGAATTTATTTGTGGCGAATTAATGTTAAAAAAGGCTATTTCTAGCCTACATACAGCCTCTATAGGGGTATAGAACACTTTGCTGTGTCGTAAAACGCATATGGAGTGTGCTAGGGTAGTGAAATAATACTGTTATTCAGAATAGCATGCAGATTACCGGCATACCTCTTAGAATCACTGCCGCACAGCAGCACAATGACAGAGCCTGGTAGTGGCATCAGTGTCAGGAGACCATATAGTGACTGAATGACATAGCGTGGCAAGAGGAGACCATTTAGTGGCTGAATGGCACAGCGTGGAGTTGGCTGATGCACTAGTACACTACAAACCAGGGCTTCACAATCCCCCCCCAAAAAACAACACAATATATGAAATTTTTGACAAAGATTTCTCATTGGTAGCACCCGCTATCCAAAAATTTGAAATTTCCAGAACCAGGCCCCACCCCTGTGGCATCAGTAACCCATATATTGCCTGCATGACACAGCCTGGAGTTGGCTGATGCAAGAGTACACACCAGGGCTTCACAATCTCCCCCCGAAAACCAACAACATTTTAGAATTTTTTTAAAGAAATACCTTTGTGTAAGAACAAGCACATATCCAACAGTTCACAAGACTCTATAATGCAGGACGGTGGACCACCCAAAGACATTCTTCTCAAAAATAATAAACCACACAATGTTTGAATTTTTTTTACAAAAACTAATTCAATATGTGTGTAAGCGCATCTGTCTCCAAAAGATCAGATCACCAAGGACTTTTTTCGCCCAAAATGAGTAGAGCAGAGTTAATCCCTGGCCATATTTTTTATTTTATTTTCATTAACGATTGTAACGATTAGCATTCTGGAAAATGTAATTTTATTACTGATAAAATTATCAGTAAATAAAAAAAAAACACTACTCAAGAGTGTTTAATTACCCCATACATTGCACCAGGAGCAGTCAAGAGTAGGCCTCAGCAGTACCCAAGAGGCTTTAATAACCCCCTACCTTTGCACGATCAATTGAGAGATCAAGCAATACCAGGTGTGTTATGCCCTCCGACATCCGGGGCCACAGGCGCACTCGACTGAACGGATAAGCGTGTCTCTATCTTTCATCGACCGGTGCTGGTAACCCGCTAACTCTCGGAAAGGTAAGCTGCCGCGAAGCAGGTGGTCTCCCCCGGGCACGTTTGGCTCCAGAATTTCCACTACTGCCACACCACGCTGACTGCCAACCGTGCTACCGCCTTGCTGCTTCATAGACAAAGAGCAAATCTCTTCTCCTGATGGTGATGAAGCCCCGGCTTCTGCACCCGGCTCCCAATTGCGATCGGCTTCATCATCATCATCAAAAGATGTGTGCACGTCACTGATGTCCTCCTCATGTTCCACAACAGTGTCTGCCTCAGGACCCTGAGCAATTGAAACACCGCCTCCCACGTCACTCTCCGCATCACTACTTGGCCGCCTTGCGGAGTAAGGGACGCTTGTCTCCTCACATTCTTGGCTGCCTATTAGATGCTGACTGTCCTCTATTACATCGTCCTCGCTAAATAGTGGAGCTGAACCCAAAGCATGAGATACTTCTTTGGGAGAGGGAACAGCATAGGACAAAGGCAATGGAATTACAGGGACTGCTCCTGGGCCATGCCAACTGAGGGTTGTGTCTGAGGAACCCACCGACTCTTGACTAAGGTTGTCAGATGTCGCTTGTGATGATGGGGATGAGTGTGCAAACCAATTGACGAGGAGAGATGGGTCGACGACACGACCGCTGGGTGTTAACGGGAGCTCAGGCCTATTGCTGCGACTCCTGCTGCCACTCGCCCCAAGTCTGCTGCCAACTCTGCCTGACGTATGTAGGCCTCTGCCCCTTCTCTGTGCACGTCCTGGCACTTCCCTGCCTGACATACTTAGTGCGTTTATGAGGGTATAGAACAGAAGCAGGCGATTACTTACGGCTGTCCTTTCAAAGTATATAGGCCCTAGACAGAATAACAGTTACTAAATAGTACACTCCTTTGTTGTATGTATGCCCTTTGCAATGATGAGCGCACTGTTAAGCGTATTTATACGCAGAAAAATACTATTTTTTTGTTGTATACACCAGCCAGTGTATACTAATGTGTGGAATAGCACTAAATTTAGCACCGAGACAGAAATACAGGTACTAAATAGTACACTACTTGGTTGTATGTATGCCCTTTGCAATGATGAGCGCACTGTTAAGCGTATTTGTACGCAGGAAAACCTTTTTTTTTTCTTTAATACACTGGCAGGTGTATAACGTGTGGCATAACATTTAATTTAGCACAGAGACAGAAAAAAAGGTGGTATATGGTACTCTATTTGCTTGAATTTAGGCCCTTTGCAATGATAAGGCCACTGAAAAAGCGTATTTTTAAGCAGGAAAACCTTTTTTTCTTTAATACACCGGCAGGTGTATAACGTGTGGTATAAAACAGAAATACAGGTACTAAATAGTACGCTATTTGCTTGTATGTAGGCCCATTGCAATGATAAGGCCACTGTTAAGCGTATTTTTACGCAGGAAAACCTTTTTTTTTTCTTTAATACACCGGCAGGTGTATAACGTGTGGTATAACATTGAATTTAGCACAGAGACAGAAAAAAAGGTGGTATATGGTACGCTATTTGCTTGTATGTAGGCCCTTTGCAATGATAATGCCACTGAAAAGCGTATTTGTACTCAGGAAAAACTTTTTTTTCTTTAATACACCGGCAGGTGTATAACGTGTGGTATAACACTGAATTTAGCACAGAGACAGAAAAAAAGGTAGCATATGTTACGCTATTTGCTTGTATTTAGGCCCTTTGCAATGATAAGGCCACTGTTAAGCGTATTTTTTACTCAGGTAAAAAAAAATTCTTTTATACACCGGCAGGTGTATAACGTGTGGTAGAACACTGAATTTAGCACAGAGAAAGAGTAACAGGTGAAAAATGGTAAAAAGGCACTAAAGTCCACACTAATATGACTTATTTCTGAACAGCAGCAGAACCCAACAGTGCAGCACCACCAAAAAAAAAAATGCAGGGATTAAACCCTAAATTGCACTCTGTCACACAATTCGGAGCAGATGAAGATTTGTGTAGAAAAAAAACTCAATAGAGCTGAAAAATGAGGAGATAAGATGCTTCAGAAAGTTCAGGCAGCTTGAAGATCTGTATGAGGCAGCTGACAGCTATCTGCCCCTCTCTGCTGCAATACTCAATAACGTGAATAGGAGGTTTAGCTATCAATGATCCTTCTCAGAGTAACAGCACAGCACTCCTGCCTTTCCCTAATGCTGATGTGACTAGCAGTTGCAGTGTAACGCTGTGGTATGAGCTATTCCCACACACACAGTCCCGTCCTCTCCATCTGAGTGCATAGATGAAATGAAGTGAAGCAAGATGGCCGCCGATTATATAGGGGCTGTGACATCACAGGGGTCAGTGAACACTGAAAGGCTGCATCTCACATGTGGTTCTGGGTCAGCCCGCCTACCTTCATTCCCGCCGCTGTTTCCCGCCCTCCCATAATCCGCTGCCCCATGTACTCACATGTGGATCCGCCATCTTAGCTCTACAATAGCCTGGAACGCTGTAAAATGGAGTTTAATGAAGCGATTTGTGCGATAAGAATATCGCCGCGATTCTTATTTGTTACGAATCGAATTTTTCATGAAATTCGTAACAAATTCGGGTTCGTCAAGTTCGATTCGCTCATCTCTAATGGTTTTGTATCCACATCAAATATGTTATTACATTTGATTTGAGATAAACCTATTAAGGCTTTTTCAAGTTACATAGTTACATAGTTAGTACGGTCGAAAAAAGACATATGTCCATCAAGTTCAACCAGGGAATTAAGGGGCGCGATATTGGGGAAGGGATGGGATTTTATATTTCTTCATAAGCATTAATGTTATTTTGTTCCATGAATGTATCTAATCCTGTTTTAAAGCTGTTAATTGTTCCTGCTGTGACCAGTTCCTGAGGTAGACCGTTCCATAAATTCACAGTCGTCACGGTAAAGAAGGCGTGTCGCCCCTTGAGACTAAACTTTTCCTTCTCCAGACGGAGGGAGTGCCCCCTCGTCCTTTGGGGGGGTTTAACCTGGAACAGTTTTTCACCATATTTTTTGTATGGGCCATTAATATACGATACGATATATATACGATAATATACATTTATCATATCCCCCCTTAAACGTCTCTTCTCAAGACTAAACAATTGTAACTCCTTTAATCGCTCCTCATAGCTAAGATGTTCCATGCCCCATATTAGTTTAGTCGCGCGTCTCTGCACCCTTTCCAACTCCGCAGTGTCCCTTTTATGGACAGGTGCCCAAAACTGAACAGCATATTCCAGGTGAGGCCGTACCAATGCTTTATAAAGGGGGAGTATTATGTCCCTGTCCCTTGAGTCCATGCCTCTTTTGATACATGACAATATCCTGTCACAGAAGATACAAACAAACCCTCCAAGTTAAACAGTAGACTTCACTTTGTTAAATTTTGATTGTTTTTGATTGTTTTACATTGCTTTTGCCATCCTCAATAAAATTGAGGATAGCAAAAGCAATGTAAAGCAAACAAAATATTTGTTCCCAAGAATTTTGACCCAAAGTCCTTAACCTCTTAAGGACCCAGGACGTACGGGGACGTCCCCGTACGTCCTGGCGTTTTCCGGTCTCTGCCGCTCGCCGGGCAGAGATCGGAACCGGATGCCTGCTGAAATCCTTCAGCAGGCATCCAGGGCAAACGCCGAGGGGGGCCATGTAGGCCCCCCATGTCGACGATCGCCGCAAATCGCAAGGGAAATCGCCCTTGCGATCTGCGGCGATACCGGGCTGATCGGGTCTCTGGGACCCGACCACCCGGTAATTTCGCATGATCCCGGCTGTCACAGACAGCCAGGACCATGCTAAAGAATAGCCTGCCACCTCCTGCTAAAAAAGCCTGCCACCTCCTCCTATTCCCTGCGATCCGTCGGTTAGTTAACAGACCAATCGCAGAAGGGGGGGGGCGGTTACTTCCTCCCGTCCTGCCCGGCCCCTTGAAGTCCGGAGAGGACGGGAGGAAGACCGGAGGACGGGGGAGTGCTGGGGCCCGGCCCTGGTACTTACCTCGCCCCTGAAGACCCGGATCCAGACGATGAAGACGGCGGCAACAGGTGAGTAGATCTTCAGCCGCGGTCGGGCCCTTTACAGCAATGCACGTCGCCGTAAAGCGACATGCATTGCTGTATTGGGACCCTGTAAACTACAACTCCCAGCATGCCCAGACAGCCCTTGGCATCTGGGCATGCTGGGAGTTGCAGTTTTGCAACTTCTGGAGGTCCACAGTTTTTGGACCACTGTGCCCTTCCAGATGTTGCAAAACTACACATCCTCAGCATGCCCTTACTGTACAGGCATGCTGGGAGTTGTAGTTCTGTAACATCTGGCCCTTCAGATGTTGCAGAACTACAACTCCCAGCATGCCTGGACAGTTTTGGCATACTGGGAGTTGTAGTTTTGCAACATCTGGAAGGGCACAGATTGGGAACCACTGTATTAGTGGTCTGCAAACTGTAGTCCTCCAGATATTGCAAAACTACAACTCCAAGCATGCTGGGAGTTGTAGTTCGGCAACATCTGGCTCTAAAGATGTTGCCAAACTACTACTTCCAGCATGCCTGAGAATGTTTGGGAGTTGTGGTTTTGCAACAGCTGGAGGCACACTGGTTGGGAAACATTGTTTCCTAACTCAGTGTTTCCCAACCCGTGTGCCTCCAGCTGTTGCAAAACCACAACTCCCAAACATTCTCAGGCATGCTGGGAGTAGTAGTTTTGCAACAGCTGGAGGTTCCCCCCCCCCCCTGTGAATGTACAGGGTACATTCACATGGGCAGGGGCTTACAGTGAGTATCGGGCTGCAAGTTTGCGATGCAGCAAATTTTGCGCGGCAGTTCAAATTCGCTGTAACCCCCCGCCCGTGTGACTGTACCCTAAAAACACTACACTACACTAACACAAAATAAAAAGTAAAAAACACTACATATACACATACCCCTACACAGCCCCCCTCCCCTCCCCAATAAAAAATGAAAAATGTCTGGTACGCCACTCTTTCCAAAATGGAGCCTCCAGCTGTTGCAAAACAACAACTCCCAGTATTGCCGGACAGCCGTTGACTGTCCAGGCATGCTGGGAGTTTTGCAACAGCTGGAGGCACCCTGTTTGAGAATCACTGGCGTAGAATACCCCTATGTCCACCCCTATGCAAATCCCTAATTCAGGCCTCAAATGCGCATGGCACTCTCACTTTGGAGCCCTTTCGTATTTCAAGGCAACAGTTTAGGGTCACATATGGGGTATCGCCGTACTCGGGAGAAATTGCCTAACAAATCTTGGGGGTCTTTTTCTCCTTTCACCCCTTATGAAAAGGTGAAGTTGGGGTCTACACCAGCATGTTAGTGTAAAAAAATTAACTTTTTACACTAACATGCTGGTGTTGCTCTATACTTTTCATTTTGACAAGAGGTAAAGGGAAAAAAAAAAGCCCCCCAAAATTTGTAACGCAATTTCTCCCGAGTACGGAGGTGATTTGAGGTGATTTGCACAGGGGTGGCTGATTGTTACAGCGGTTTTGACAAACGCAAAAAAAAAAAAAAAAAACACATGTGACCCCATTTCGGAAACTACACCCCTCACGGAATGTAATGAGGGGTGCAGTGAGAATTTACACCCCACAGGTGTCTGACAGATCTTTGGAAGAGTGGGCTGTGCTAATTAAAAATGTTGTACAGCCCACTGTTCCAAAGATATGACAGACACCAGTGGGGGGTAAATGCTCACTTTACACCTTGTTACATTCCGCAAGGGGTCTAGTTTCCAAAATGGTATGCCATGTGGGGGTTATTTTGCTGTCCTGGCACCATAGGGGCTTCCTAAATGCGACATGCCCCCCGAGCAAAATTTGCTCTCAAAAAGCCAAATATGACTCCTTCTCTTCTGAGCATTGTAGTTCGCCCGTAATGCACTTCAGGTCAACTTATGGGGTACCTCCATACTCAGAAGAGATGGGGTTACAAATTTTGGGGGTTATTTTCTGCTATTAACCCTTGCAAAAATGTGAAATTTTGGGGGGGAAACACACCTTTTAGTGATTTTTATTTATTTATTTTTTTACGTATGCAAAAGTCGTGAAACCCCTGTGGGGTATTAAGGCTCACTTTATTCCTTGTTACGTACCTCAAGGGGTCTAGTTTCCAAAATGGTATGCCATGTGGGGGATTTTTGCTGTTCTGGCACCATAGGGGCTTCTTAAATGCAAAATGCCCCCCAAAAACCATTTTAAAAAAACGTACTCTCCAAAATCCCCTTGTCGCTCCTTTTCTTCTGAGCCCTCTACTGCGGCCGCCGAACACTTAACATAGACAAGGGGCTACAAATTGAAGTATACATTTTCTCCTTTTACCCCATGTAAGAATTCAAAAATTGGGTCTACAAGAACATGCGAGTGTAAAAAAATGGAGATTGTGAATTTTCTCCTTCACTTTGCTGTTATTCCTGTGAAACACCTAAAGTGTTAAAACGCTGACTGAATGTCATTTTGAATACTTTGGGGGGTGCAGTTTTTATAATGGGGTCATTTGTGGGGTATTTCTAATTTGAAGACCCTTCAAATCCACTTCAAACCTGAACTGGTCCCTGAAAAATTGTGAGTTTGGAAATTTGGTGAAAAATTTGAAAATTGCTGCTGAACTTTGAAGCCCTCTGGTGTCTTCCAAAAGTAAAAACTCGTCAACTTTATGATGCAAACATAAAGTAGACATATTGTATATGTGAATAAAAAAAAATATTTGGAATATCCATTTTCCTTACAAGCATAGAGCTTCAAAGTTAGAAAAATGCAAAATTTTCAAATTTTTCATCAAATTTTGGGATTTTTCACCAAGAAAGGATGCAAGATACCACTAAATTTTACCAATATGTTAAAGTAGAATATGTCACGAAAAAACAATCTCGGAATCAGAATGATAACTAAAAGCATTCCAGAGTTATTAATGTTTAAAGTGACAGTGGTCAGATGTGCAAAAAATGGCCGGGTCCCGAGGTGTAAAATGGCTGGGTCCTTAAGGGGTTAATATCCCAAAACAGCCAGATGAGCCAATAAGCATTTAATTTGATGGAGGATGTAACAAAACATTTAGGAAAAATAAAGAAAGGTGTGGGATGCACCAAAGCTAACTGGTACAGGGGTGTACAGAAAATATTGATCAACTGATGTAAAAGGAAACAGTCAAGATCAGATAATCAGGTTGAGTACACTCTAATGCCTATTATAAACTATATTAATACACAGAAAAATACTTTAAATATATAAAGGCTATAAAAATTGCTATGTTCCTCCTAGAGTTAAAATAGAATTGTTGGATGCATTCACAAGGGTAGTTGTCGTCTCATTTTATAATTATTGTTTCAAATTTAGTTGAAACTGGAAATTCAGTTCTTAAGTCACATCTATCTAAGTTTTCTTCAGTCAAGAAGTTTCATTTTCAAAGACTTTAGTAAATTTTTCTCAAATGCTCTATAAGCATTTAAGCTAAATACAGTCAATTAAAGAAGAAATCAGGACCCTCATTTGCCATTGTTTCATATGGCTTCTGTGTATGGTGGTGTAATATCTATTTGCTTCCAGCTGTCCCTTGGCTATAGCAGAGTTTTTTAGATCAAAATTTTTTTAGCTGGATAAAAGAAGTATAGTTTGCTTGCTGTTGCAGTAAAACATCCAGAGTGATTTAAGTTCTACTATTTTGATCGATATTATTCATACTCTTAGGGGTCTTTTTAGCTTTGTTAAATAAGCAAATATCATTTTTGCATACATACACAGGACATAAGAATAAAGGATGTCAAGTTAGAACTTGGTAATCAAATGCAATAAATACAAAGGGAAAAAAATCCTCTAAAAAAAAGGGGTCTAGCATATTTAATTTTTTTTTTCCTGGGAATATAATATATTTATATTTATTTATTTATGTGTAATTGTGACACCAAATAATAAAAGTTGTGGAATCATGAAAATCACATATCACTATAAATGTAAATTATATGCAAATTATAAACAAAATATGTACTGTCAGGACCACAGTGCTCTGTCCATGTCACGAACTGTCCAGCGAAGGATAGGTTTGCTATGGGGATTTGCTCCTACTCTGGACAGTTCTTAAAATGCACAGAGGTGTCAGCAGAGAGCACTGTGGTCAAACAGAAAAGAACTATACAACTTCCTCTGGAGCATATAACAGCTGATAAGTGCTGGAAAAATTAAGATTTTTTAAATAGAAGTAATATACAAATCTGTTTACATTTCTGGCCCCAGTTGATAAAAAAAAAATGTTTTCTAGCGGAGTACCCCTTTAACGCATCCAGAAGGCATAGTTGCTCGTTACCTGCCTCTGGATTAAGAGATGATGATCCCCTAGGACACCCAGCAGCGACATTAGCATAACTCCTTATTAGAGCAGCAACCACTGGGGGAAGGGGGTCAGCTGGACCACCCCCACTCCCCCCAGAAACAACAGTAGAGGCCGTAACATGAAACATTACATTAGACACAACATTAGACATGACCTTAGCACCAGTTTCCTTTTGTCTAGTTGGACTGGACTGGCCATGCCAGGTTTTACACTTGCATCCTAGACTTCATTGGGCACATTTGACCTTGCAGAAGTCTTCCCTTTAATCTGTTAAGGACCCAGGATGTACCAGTACGTCCTGAGTCCACTCCCATTCTATAACGCAGGCCATGGCATGGCCCCGTGTCATAGCGGGTCGGGCCCGGGCCCGGCCTCTAACAACCGGGACCCGTGGCTAATAGCGCGCAGCACTGATTGCGGTCCCGCACTCTATAAACCCTTTAGATGTGGCGTTCAAAGTTGAACGCCACATCTAAAGTGAAAGTAAATCATTGCCGTTAGCTCAGGGGGCTGTTTGGGATGTCCACAGCGAAATCGCGGCATCTCGAACAGCTGAGATACAGCAGAAGGGTCCCTTACCTTGCCTCCTGGTGAGCAGTCAAGCGGCAGAATCATTGATCAATGGTTTCCTATGAGAAACCATTGATCAATGTAAAAGATCAGTGTATGCAGTGTCATAGCCCCATATGGGAGCTAAAACATTGCAAAAAAAAAAGTGAAAAAAAGTGAATAAAGATCATTTAACCCCTTCCCTAATAAAAGTTTGAATCACCCCCCTTTTCCTATTTAAAAAAAAAAACCTGTCTAAATAAAAATAAACATATGTGGTATCGCCGCATGCAAAAATGTCCAAATTATAAAAATATATCATTACTTAAACCGCACGGTCAATGGCGTACGTGCTAAAAAATTCAAAAGTCCAAAATAGCGTATTTTTGGTCACTTAAAAGCAGTCCGATCAATACAAAAATGGTATCGTCAAAAACTTCAAAAAATGAGCCCACATACCGCCCCAGCGTGGAAAAATTCTAACAATTTTAAACGTATACTTCCTGTACGTCCTTAAGGCGGCACGAATGAGTTAAATTTATTTGCTAACCCGTAAGAAGAGCTTACAACTAGCAATAGAATTAGAGACAAGTTATTAAATTCAAAACACCTGTCTAGTATGCATAAAGGTATCCAGGAAACACAAAACACATGTATTCTTTTTTCTCTCACGGAGGAAGATATCAAGAGACAAGTGAGTCTCATACCTTAGTGCTTCTGGGTCCCTGAGATCTCTATTAGGTCGGCCATATACTGGGTGCTATTCTGGTCCCTCTGCCATTCCTTCCGCCGCATGGACTGAAGATGCGGCGGTAAAATCTTGTGCTGTGACGGCGGCGGCATCCCCATCCGAGATTGCTGGGTCCTGTTTCAGCCTGACACCTGTACTTGCCCCACTTCCGGCCTGCGCTCCTCTGTTCAGGATTCAGTCGGGGACTCCAAGATGGTGCCGGCTGTGGACACTGGGGTAAGTGCGCATGCTCCGGACGTCATTTCCGGTGTGGACCGGAAGTTCAGCAGTATGCGGTTATTTAAACGCCGGCCGGGTGTGCTGGAGCTGCGCTCAGCCTAGGCAACAGATCCTGGCCGGTGTTAAGGTAGATTATGTCTTGGGGCATATCCTATACTATTCAGACAATTTGCTCTTTTCTTTCTGATACTGCTGCTTCTTTTTTTCTGTATTTTTCAGATGCCTAAATCCAAAAGGAAGTCTCGCCACAATATTTGTGTGCAGTGTCAGCAGCCACTCCCGAAGTCTGGGAACATGATACTTGTGATACTTGCCAAGTCCCTTCTAATATGCAACCCAGCGAATTCTTAGCCTGGTTTAAAGGGGAAATTTCCAGCACATTTAAAGAATTGAAAGAATCTCTTGTCCCTTGTCCCTAAAAAGAAAAAACGTGAAAAAAAAAACGCACCTCTCCAGTCTCTTCAGATACCTCTTCTATGTCTGGCTCAGATTCCTCTGATTCTGAGGTTATAATTGAGGATTTGGATAATGTTCTTTATCTCCTGCCTAAAGAGAAATATCCAAAGCTTTTAATGGCAGTTAAAGACACGGTTGAATCAGAAAAAGATGTGGGGCATAAACCCAAAAAAGACCAGCTTTATTATTTTCCTCAAGCATCTGGAAAAGGGTTTCCTTCTCCCCCAATTCTGTCCGATTGGTCCAAAAAGGATTGGTCTAAGCCTGAGAAAGAAACCGACACTGGGGCAAGGTTTAAAACCACATGCAGATTGGAGCCTAAAGGGTCCGCCGAGTGGGAGGAGCCGCCTAAACTAGATTTAGCTGCTGCTAGAATGGCGAAAAAATCTCTTTTTCCTTCCAAAGAGTCTACTAAGCTTTCTGATCCACTTGATAGAAAAGTGGACAGCTTAGCAAAGAAAAATTCCTTAGCGGCAGTTTCTACTTCAAAGGTTGCAGTCTCTACCGTTCCAGTAGCCAGAGCTCTTAAAATTTGGCACAGTCAACTTTCCCAAGATATTGATGTCTTCTCAAGGGTGTGGAGATGATGAAGCTGGCGGCGGAATTCCTATGTGATGCTCCCATTGATGTTATGAAATTTTCCTCTAGATCCTTGTCTCTCTCTAATGCCACCAGAAGAGCTTTATGGATAAAGCAGTGGAAGGGAGATATTTCTTCAAAATTTAGCTTTGTTAGCCTTCCCTTCCAACCCTCTTCTCTTTTTGGACCTAATCTTAAAGAAATTCTAAAATCCTATAATGAGGAGAAAGATACTACCTTTCAAGTAGAGAAGAAGAAACCTTCCAGAGTTTTTTTTATGGAAGATCTAGAGGTTCATCGAGAGGGAATTATTCCTTTCGTCAAAACCGAGGATTTGAGTCTAAGAAAAAGTCTAGTAAAAACCCCTTTGCCAAGAGTAAAGATTCCTGACGCCAACAGTCTGATTCCAGTGGGGGGCAGGTTAAGTTTTTTTTCTCGCAGATATGGCAAAAGACCTCATCAGATGTGTGGGTCTCAGATATCATCGCAAGAGGTTACTCTCTGGAATTAAAAACCTTCCCGCCAGAGAGATTTATTCTCAACAGGTCCACACCTGTGGTAAAAGGCCTAGTGGAGCAGTTCATCCAGAAACATGCACTAGAAGAAATCCCACATCAAGAGAAATTCAAAGGTCTGTACTCTAGGATTTTCGCAGTTCCCAAGTCCTCAGGGGATTATGGACTTATCCTTTCTGAACAAGTTTTTTCTGAAACGCAAATTCAGAATGGAATCGATTCGCTCGGCAGTGATGAATCTAGAAGTAGGAGACTACTTAGCAACCATAGACCTGCAAGACGCTTATCTCCACCTCCCGATCCTTCAGTCTCACAGGAAATATCTACGCTTGGCCATTCTAGTTCATCACAAAATTTTGCAGTACCATTTCACATGTCTACCTTTCGGCATCACATCTGCTCCTCGAATATTTACCAAGATTGTAGTAGTTCTCACTGCAGCCCTTCGCCTCCAAGGAATCTCAGTCACACCGTACTTGGACGATTGGCTGATAAGGGCACCGAGTTTTTAGTAAACTTCAAGAAATCCTGTCTAACCCCCTCCACTGTAATTTCTTACCTAGGATTATCCATAGACTCTCTCCAGATGAAGCTCTTCCTATCACATCAGAAAACTGTCAATCTCCAGTTGGGGGTCAGGAATCTTCTGGCATCAGACTCATGTTCAGTGAGGGAAGCAATGAAAATCTTAGGGATGCTAACCTCCTCCCTAGAAGCCGTGCCTTGGGCTCGAGCCCACTTCAAAATGCTGCAAGATCACATACTCTGCAGGTGGGACCGGTCCTTACACTCTCTGGATTACCTCATCAGAATTCCCGTTTCCTTGAAGAAAGATCTGAGGTGGTGGCTAGATACAAATCGGTTCTCCCAAGGCAGACCCCTTCGGAATCAGATTCCAGTGATCCTCACTACGAATGCCTTAGGTTTAGCTTGGGGTGCCCATGTCGGGGACCGGTGGGTCCAGAAACCTTGGTGCCAAGCGGAACTGAAGATGTCTTCCAACCTGAATGAATTGACTGCTGTCCGGAAAGCCCTCTCCCACTTCAAGCCTTGGATTTTTCACAAAGCAGTCCAAATTCAGTCAGACAATCTCCCCATTGTGTTCTATCTGAACAAACAAGGGGGACAAGATGCCATGCTATGCAAAAAGAATGTGCTCGGATAATGGTTTGGGCAGAGTCAAACCTTCTTGCCATTTCAGCAGTCTACATCAGAGGTTCAATGAATACCAAAGCGGATTGGTTGAGTCGGAATCGGGTGATTCTAGGCGAGTGGGAGCTGAATCCAACTATCTTCAAGGTGTTGACATCAAAGTGGGGCCTTCCAGCGCTAGATGCGATGGCCAATCATCTGAACAAGAAGCTCACAAAATTTAGCTCTCTCTCGAAAATAGGAAATCCAGTAGCAGTGGATGGTCTAACGATCAGTTGGACAGGGATTTTTGTTTACGTCTTTCCCCCGATTCCGCTAATCCCTCGAGTCATACAGAAAATCCGCAATGAGAGAGCGAAAGCCGTTGTGATCCTGCCCTTTTGGCCAAGAAGGGCTTGGTTTCCGCACACATTATCTCTATCGAAAGAAGTGTTTTGGAGGCTACCAATTCAGAAAGATCTACTCCTACAGTCGGGAATGTATCACCTGGACCTTCAGAGGCTTCAACTTACTTCTTGGTTCATGAATGCCGACGTCTGACGGATCAAGGGTTCTCTCAAAGGGTAATCTCTACTCTGATGGCATCTAGAAAACCAACTACATTGAAAGTATACAATAGAGTCTGGTCACTATACAATGCCTGATGCCTCAAGAACAACTGTGTTCCGGATGTTATTACTTCTATTCTTCAATTTCTGCAGGATGGCTTTGAAAAAGGCCTCAAGCCTAACACCTTGAAGGTCCAATTTACAGCTATTAACTCCAACTTGAATGGTTTGTTCTCTAGAAATACTCTAATTTAAAGGTTCCTCAAGGCTGTTAACTAGCTTCGCCCATCTTTTCATAACCCTATTCCAGCATTGGATTTGCCATTGGTTCTAAGAAAACTATGTGAGCATCCTTTTGAACCAATAGAAGATTTGGCTTGGAAGTGGCTGTCTTTCAAATGTCTATTCTTAGTTGCCATCACATCAGCCAGAAGGTTATCTGAACTTCAAGCCTTATCATCCAGGGAGCCTTATCTCAGAATACTGCCTGATTCAGTTGTCCTCAGAACCATGCCAGGGTTCCTCCACAAAGTGCCTACTACATCTAATATCAATCAGGAGATTGTCTTACCTGTCTTCAAGGATGAGTCCAACAACAACCTTCATCTTCTGTATGTTAAAAGGTCTATTGTCACTTACCTGAACAGAACAGCATCCTTCAGGCAGTCTGAGGCATTGTTCCTGCAGTTTCAAGGCCCAAACAGAGGGAAAAAGGCTAGTAAATCTTCGTTGGCCAGATGGATTGGGGACACTATCAAGCACTGTTACGTGTTGGAAGGAAAAGAGTCTCCGCTTCTCCTGAGGGCACACTCAACCAGATCCACAGCAACTTCCTGGGCGAAGAAATACCATGTGCCAATGGACCAAATCTGCAAAGCGGCAACATGGAGATCGCCTAACACCTTTGTGAAGCACTATAGGCTTAATGTGGCATCGGCCGATGGATCAGCCTTTGGCTCTAGAGTGATTCAAGGAGCCTTAAGCAAAGAGTAATCCCTCCCTTTTCAATTCATTTTTTTGCACTGCTTGCATGTCCCATTCGTGCCGCCTTAAGGACGTACAGGAAGTAGAAAATGTATTCCTTACCTGAAATTTTCTTTTCCTGAAGTCCGTAGGCGGCACAATTATACCCCCCCATTAAAATATATTGCTGCATACGATACATGTGTTTTGTGTTTCCTGAATACCTTTATGCATACTAGACAGGTGTCTTGAATTTAATTAACTTGTCTCTAATTCTATTGCTAGTTGTGAGCTCTTCCGGGTTAGCTAATGAATTTAACCCATTCGTGCCGCCTACAGACTTCAGGAAAATAAAATTTCAGGTAAGGAATACATTTTCTACATTTTCCTGCATGTAGTTATGATTTTTTTCGAGAAATAGGGTATCATTTTAATCGAATGGACCTACAGAAGAGAAGGTGTAATTTTTACCAAAAAGTTTACTGTGTAGAAACGGAAGCCCCCCAAAAGTTACAAAATGGCATTTAAAATTTTTTTTTTGTCTCACAATGATTATTTTTTTCTGTGGGTAAAATGACTGATGTCATTACAAAGTAGGATTGGTGGCACAAAAAATAAGCCATCATATGGATTTTTAGGTGCAAAATTGAAAGAGTTATTATTTTTTTAAAGGTAAGGAGGAAAAAAAAAAAGCAAAAACGGAAAAACCCCGGTTAAGGGGTTAAGAATTTGGTTAAGAAGTTGTTTTGCCGCTTACTTTGCCATCAGCCTCCGCCAATACTCTGGCTTCAACTTCTTTGACTGATAGTAACATTTCACGGTTAATAGGGGGAGATTTATCAAAACCTATCCAGAGGAAAAGTTCCTGAGTTGCCCATAGCAACCAGAATTCTTCTTTCATTTTTGAAAAAGGCCTCTGAAAAATGAAAGCAGCGATCTGATTGGTTGCTATGGGAAACTGCACCAATCTTTCTCTACACAAGTTTTGATAAATCTCCCACAATGTAATTTGCATACATGTCCTGTTCATGTACCTGCGGTACCAGTCCTCCACTGACCGCTCTGCCCCCAACAGCCCCACCACAGTGCCGAAATTCAAAAGAGCCAGACACTGCTGACTGAGATGCCGATAATGGGGCTGCAGTTACAGTGCCAGACCTGCCTTGGCATGCAGTGCCAGACCTACCTTGGGAGCTGACCTCTCCCTCGCCTTTACTATTGCCCGTCCGCTCGAGCGCCATACCAGCTCCTGATTCCCAGACACTCACTCCTTTGCCTGTAGATGAGTGCCCCGCAGCACCAAAATCCCCTCACTGAGGACATGCCCCTTTGCCCTTAACATTGTCCAGCTCATTGGCCATATCTTTACTAGTGCCAGCCCCACTACTATGACAGGCGAGGTCAGCGTTCTCTGCCATCTTTACTACATTCTTTCCAGTGTTCTGGCGCCACTCCAAACTTTCAGAAGGGGTTACAGGCAGCCTGCTCAGGCTGAACAAAAGGAACATAAACCAGGCTTACTTGCTCTGATGGTTTCTTCTGGCCTTTCTTCTTTTCCTTTATTAACCCCTACTCTTCCAGATACTCACCAAAACTGAAATTCACTGAATTCACTGAACTGAATAGCAAAGTGCACTGGGGACTCCAAGTTGACAATTTGTGCTAGCAAAGCACCTCCAACAACAACTAATCCCTCATGGGTCCCAGGGCGGGCTAACAACTAAGAACAGCGGTCTATAAGATTGTGCACCTGCGCGTACAAATGAAAATGGCACGGAAATTTCTAAGACCGGGCGCCTGCGCGAACATACAGAGTATTGCGAGAAAACGGGATCACTTAACACCATGATGCTGGATGTAGTTGCGGTCACGTGACAAAGTCCGCACATGACCGCAACAAGGGATCACGTGATGTATGACGTGGCGGCCAATAATAGAACAATAAAACATCCAAACGGCACATGATCATAACAACATATCATGTGCTAGATGAGGTTGCGTTCGGAGAAGACCGGAAATGTGATAATACTGAAAGGGAAGTGACGTCATGACAAAAGTCTATAAATAAACAAGCGTGTTAGATTTTCGCCATTAGCCTATAGCCCTTGACAAAGCCAGGTCTGCTGGTGAAACGTTGGGGAGGCTGGTGAAAGTTTTTTAGACAGAGACTCTCTATGGAATGAGGTGTTATTAGAACTAGATAAGACTTTATGGGACCGCAAAAACTCCTATTAACATGACATAAACAATGGGAGAGGATGAGGGAAGAGGGTAACTAAAAAACGGAGGGCAATTAATACCCCCGAATTGTGAAGAAGGTGTGAGAGACCTTCAAACCCCAATATCCCTAACCCCCCATTGTAGCAGAAGGAATTGTGAATTGATACAATAACAAGGAGCAGAACACAGTAGTCAAATGCAATTATCTCCATAGGTAATACCATAGAGAGCCTCTGAAAGTTTTAACCACAATAATCCATTCACATGTATGGTTTTAAGGCACATCAATAAAAGTGTGATTTTAATGAGACCCAAGTAAAGGGTACTAGTCCCCGAGGAGGGTGAGCCCTCCAAAGGGTTTTGGAATTTGTTGTTAGTCCGCCCTGGGACTCATGAGGGATTAGTTGTTGTTGATTATAATAGGTAGTCTACCAAGGTATCCCAATTAGCTGCAATGTCCGGCTTTTTGTCTCAGCCATTGAATGCAGAATTAGCTAGAGAAGCTACTCGAGTTTTTTCTACCAACAATCTTTCATTGAATCAAACCAACATTCAACAAGCGTTCAAAACCTTAAATAAAACATACAAACAATATATTAGGTCTTGGTGGAAAGTGACAAGTTTAGAAACCTATAGCCAACAAGGTTTAGTATACAGAGGCCTAAGATCGCCCTTAACCCCAAACGCCCATAAAGAAGACGAAACATTTATACAGGGTTGGGATAAAATACAAACTGAGAATGCCCTGCGTTTAATAAATTATTTGTTGGAATACAAAAAGGGTCACCTACAAAAAACAATAACACAATTAGAATCAGAGATACAGCAGATACAGTTTTATAATACTAATCCCGAATATCAGAAATTTGAACAGAAATTGCAAAAAAATCTTCTAGAAGCTTGTAAAAATGAAGTTAAAGAAAGAAAACATCATAAGTACATAAGGGATTATACAGATTTCTCCACAGGGAGAGTATACACATACAAAGAAAAACAATATAGAAATCAAAGCAGAGTATCTCAAAATTGGCAATCAGCCTCTGAAACAGAGACCTCAAGAGCAGAGGATTTTCAATCAGACTCCGGGAGTAGTACCAATACTGGGACAAAAAGAAAAACATCAGGAAATAGAAGTAGGTCCATAGCTAGGAGGCCACCATATAAAAGATATCAACCAGAGGCATGTTTTCAGAGATAAGATCCAAATACACAAAAATGCAATACACAATATGGGCAACAGTCTGTGCAATCGTCTGGGCCATTAGCCCAAGGATATATGACAACACAAGCAGGGAATGCACCCAACCCTATAACCAACATACAATCAATACAACCATATGCAGGACCCAGTTTTGTCAGCAATCTCCCACCAAGACCAACAATACACGTTGGGGCTACGATGGCACCACCATTTGTGACCCAATCTACCACTCCGGCTCTTTTTTTTTAGGCTCCCAACCAATAAGAACCCAGTTAGGGAACAACACTACAGAGAGAGTAGGGATGATGGCAATGATGCCACCCTCTTAAGAAATTACCAGGTTGGGGTCCCCTTGAATGAGAGAGATAATCTGAGGTGGTTAATAGTGTTGAGCAGCATAGGCCATATTCGAATTCGCGAATATTCGCGAATATATGGACGAATATTCGCCATATATTCGCGAATATTCGCATATTCGTAATACCCTTGTTTTATTTCCGCATACGCGAAAATTAGCATCAACAAATATTCGCATATGTGAAAATTAGCATATACAAATTTTCGTATATGCGAAAATTCGCACGCCAGTCTCACACAGTAGTATTAGAGCCTTCTTTACACCACACAAGCTGGAAGCAGAGAGGGATGATCACTGTGATGTGTACTGTGAAAAAAATAAATAAAAAATAAACGAATATTCGTAATTACGAATATATAGTGCTATATTCGCGAATATTCGCGAATTCGCGAATATGCGATATTCGCGAATAAAATTCGCTTTGCGAATATTCGCGAGCAACACTAGTGTTTAACCAGGATACTACTGACAAATCAGACAACATGGAAATATTTAATTTCTCATCACGAGCTATAACCAATGCGGAAAGATTTTTATTGATGAAAGGGCTCTCGTTCACACCAACACCTAGGTTTGACCTGTTCAAATGGGTGAAAGATTCGCCCACAAATTAGCTCTTCATAAAGTACATACTGCAGATCATATGACAGAGAGCATGGAGAATAGACAAGAATCAGCAGCTTTGGAGACTTTGTGTGACCTACTGGAAGAGAATGAAGGAAGTACAGTAGAGATGAGAGGACCCTTCACCAATCTTAGACCTCGATCACAGATTACCCCTACGTTTTCCCAGTTTGCAAACATTAAAACGTTTGTAAACATGGTAACGCAGGATCTGAAACGGATTAAACCTAAGAAGAGCCTTATCCACTCGAATTTAACAAAAGAGGAACAATTAGCCTTGACAAATCTAAAAGAAGATAAAACAATAACAATTAAGCCCTCAGATAAAGGCGGAAACATAGTGATAATGAACACAAATGACGTTGCCACAGTTTGCCTCTTGAAAACGCCGTGGAGACGGCGAAACATGTAGAGGTGGCAATCTAGTGTTTTAAGTCGGTGTCAGAGTAGGCATATAGGGCTGCTGCAGAGCCCTTGACAGTGGAGCAATGTTGCTCAGATTTTACAAGCACTAACCTACCCGACATCCTATTTTTAATACTCACTTTACTGGGTTTACATTAATTTTCATTTTAACTGGATATATAATGAAAGTTATATTTTAGGGGGGACTATTTAGAGGTGTTTTGCACCCCAGGCTACGACCTTGGGGTTAGGTAATTAGTTCTATAGGAGGGGATCCAACTTGAGGGATCTTTTAGTTCAGAGCCATTACCAACCAACCGTAGAAAGAGCCGAAACATGGCTCCCCAAACCACCTGAAGGATCCTATTCATGCGGGCATTGTTCCGTCTGTAAAGTGATGCCCAAAACTAAGATGTTTGACAACCCTTCAGATAAATGAAAATATACAATACGACAGTTTATAAACTGCAGCAGCCGTGATGTGATTTACATAGCACAATGTTCTTGTCCAAAGTTATATGTTGGTAAAACTACTCAACAACTGCGAAAAAGAATTGGGAAACATTTAAGTACAATAAGAACTAAAACAGATACGCCATTAGCGAGACATATGAATCAGATTCATGGAGGTAACCTAGACAGGATTAAATTTTGGGGGCTATGCCAACTGAAATTGGGCCCACGAAATGGAGATATCAATAAACTTTTATTGAAAGAAGAGGCCAAATGGATATTTTGGCTAAACAGTAGGCACCCCATAGGCCTGAATGAAGGCTTCTCATACTCTGCTTTCCTAACCTGAGACAAAAGTAATAAGATAAAGTCTAAATATGAAATGGAGTGAATACAACATACAAACACGCTACAAACTTTAGTTATACCCTAGCCACCTATAAACAGAAATATACATGAATAATTTGACGTCATATATATATATATATTATATATATATATATATATATATATATATATATATATATATATATATATAGAACCCGTCTCTACTCACCGGTGAGGTAAAGTGGGGATGCTCTGGTCCTGAGATTGAAGTGCGAAGATGAGAAGAGGGTAACATCTATGCATCTAAAAAGAACAAAACATTTTGTTAAAACAAAAAATATAAATAAAAGTATAGAGTAAAATGATGAACAGATGACAAGATCCACAGATCAAAAATGAATTTAAACTAAAATATAATAAATAAAATTAATACATAATAAAAAAAACAAAAAAATAAAAATAATAAATATGGTTATTTCATGTTAAATATCGAATATTTATCATATATCAGAATACCTAGGAAGACAAATAAGAACTTACAAGCATCTATGGATAAATAACAAAAAAACGTAACGGTATACATGGATATTAAAGCATCAGAAGAGAACACAATTTCTACAATATGGAGTAACAACTGATTATATGAGCTATTGGGAACTACTACTAAATGTAATATGGAGAATCCCATACATATATATTCATATGGAATACAACTGATTATATGAAGTACAAGGAAAAGTAATAATATCTATATGATATACATGTATGAATTGTAGGATATGCTGAAATGAAGAGTACTAAAACAAGAAGATATCTAATGAAATTTATAAGCTTAGAGCTGTCTATAACATATAAAGAGAAGCGCTCTCCCTTAACCATGAAATGAATAACATTATCTCTATAGTCTTACCAGGAGCCTGTACAGATGTATATGTAAATGGTGAATGTATGATGATGGTGTGGAGTATGATGATAATGGGCTCACTCCATCAGCCATTCTGTACTAGTTTTGTGAGTGGTGGATACGCATCGGAACACATCAGGAAAAACTCTAAGTTTGGGCGCAGGCGCAGATGTGATGACAGAAGAACAGCGATCTATAAGATCGTGCGCCTGCGCGTACAAATGAAAATGAGCATGGAAATTTCTAAGACTGGGCGCCTGCGCGAACATACAGAGTATCGTGAGAAAACGGGATCACGTAACACCATGATGCCGGATGTAGTTGCGGTCACGTGACAAAGTCCGCAACAAGGGATCAAGTGATGTATGACGTGGCGGCCAATAATAGACAATAAAACATCATAACGGCACATGATCATAACAACAGATCATGTGCTAGATGAGGTGGCGTTTTGCAATAGGTCGGAGAAGACCGGAAATGTGATAATACTGAAAGGGAAGTGACGTCATGACAAAAGTCTATAAATATACAAGCGTGTGAGATTTTCGCCATTAGCCTATAGCCCTTGACAAAGCCAAGTCTGCTGGTGAAACGTTGGGGAGGCTGGTGAAAGTTTTTTAGACAGAGACTCTTGAGGTCTTTTTAGAACTAGATAAGACTTTATGGGACCGCAAAAACTCCTATTAACATGACATAAACAATGGGAGAGGATGAGGGAAGAGGGTAACTAAAAAACGGAGGGCAATTAAGACCCCCAAATCATGAAGAAGGTGAGAGAGACCTTCAAATCCCAATATCCCTAACCCCCCATTGTAGCAGAAGGAATTGTGAATTGATACAATAATAAGGAGCGGAACCCAGTAGTCAAATACAATTATCTCCACAGGGAATACCATAGAGAGCCTCTGAAAGTTTTAATCACAATAATCCATTCACATGTATGGTTTTAAGGCACATCAATAAAAGTGTGATTTTAATGAGACCCAAGTAAAGGGTACTAGTCCCCGAGAAGGGTGAGCCCTCAAAAGGGTTTTGGAATTTGTAGCAAAGCACCTCAACCACCTTCCTCCTTTTTACCAGCACTCTCACCCGATGAAGATGGTAATGCATCTTGTCCTGCAGAGATGCTTACTTGGGACAAGTTCACACTTTGCATGCACTGTACTGGGTGCAGTTTGGCTTTCACAGAGTCCTCACTTGCTTCAGCAGAGACCTCAGCTTCTTCAGCCTCCATATTTTCTTGCTCCTTTTCATTGGTTTCACCGGGGACGAGCGCACAAGAGCAAAACGGCGCTAGAGCCCCTGTCCCCTCTCTGCACCTGCCACTCTAGTTCCCTCACGAAAGGAGCTGCAGAATCTGTGCACTGTGCATAGGGATGGGGCCCTTACTATAAGTAATTATTTGTATATATGGAAGTGAATGTATGTGTGTGTGTAGATATATCTGTGAGTGAGTGAATGTATGTGTGTACCTGTATGTACACACATACTTTCTGTATGTCTGTAGGCTATATCTGTTTGTATATATTCCATGTTATATATGTCTGTGTATATATGTTTCTATATGTATATTTGTACCTGAATGTATGTGTCAAAATGTCCATTTGTATGTGTGAATATTACCAATGTACTGTATGTGCTTTTCTGTATTGTGCTTGTATGCATGTGTGTATGTAGGTGCCAGTGTATACCTGTATATATATATATATATATATATATATATATATATATATATATATATATATATATATGTAGGGAATTAACTCCTTAAGGACTGAGGGCGTACCTGGACGCCGAGTCCGCTCCCATTCTATAATGCGGGGCCACAGCGTCATAGCGGGTCGAGCCTGGCCTCTAACAATGACCAGGATCCGTGGCTAATAGCGCGCGGCACTGATCGCAGTGCAGCGTGCTATTAACCCTTTACAATCTGCTTTCAAAGTTGAACGCCGCGTCTAAAGTGAAAGTAAAATGTTGCCGGTTAGCTAGGGGGCTGTTCGGGATGGCCGCTGTGAAATCGCGGCACCCTGAAAAGCTGTAGGACAGCAGGAGGGTTCCTTACCTTGCCTCCTGGTGTCCGATCGCCGAATGACTGCTCAGTGCCTGAGATCCAGGCATGAGCAGCAGTGTTGAGCGGCATAGGCCATATTCGAATTTGCGATAATTCACGAATATATGGATGAATATTTGTCATATATTCGCTAAATTCGCATATTCGTAATATTCGGGTATTTTTTTCCGCATATGCGAAAATTCGCGTATGCAGAAATTAGCATATACAAAAATTATGGTAAGCGAAAATTTGCTTATGCGGAAATTAGCATATGCAAATTTTCGCATATGTGAAAATTCGCACACCAGTCTCACACAGTAGTATTAGAGCCTTCTTTACACCACACAAGATGGAAGCAGAGAGGGATGATCACTGTGATGTGTACTGTGAGAAAAAAAACAACGAATATTCGTAATTACGAATATATAGTGCTATATTCGCGAATATTGTGAATATTCGCGAGCAACACTAATGAGCAGTCAAGCGGCAGAATCAGCGATCAATGGTTTATTATGAGAAACCATTGATCAATGTAAAAGATCAGTGTGTGCAGTGTTATAGCCCCCTATGGGAGCTATAACATTGCAAAAAAAAAAGTGAATAAAGATCATTTAACCCCTTCCCTAGTAAAAGTTTGAAAAAAAAACATTTAAAAAAAACCTGAAAATAAAAATAAATATATGTGGTATAACCGCGTGCGGAAAGGTCCAAATTATAAAAATATATAATTAATTAAACCGCATGGTCAATGGCGTACACGCAAAAAAATTCCAAAATCCAAAATAGTGTATTTTTGGTCACTTTTTATATCATGAAAAATTTTATAAAAAGCGATCAAAAAGTCGGATCAATACAAAAATGGTACCGCTAAAATCTTCAGATCACGGCGCAAAAAATTAGCCATCATACTGCCCCATACGCAGAAAACTAAAAAAGTTAAGGGGTCAGAAGATGACAATTTTAAACATATACCGTACATTTTCCTGCAAGTAGTTATGATTTTTTACAGAAGTACGACAAAATCAAACCTATATAAGTAGGGCATCATTTTAATTGAATGGACCTACAAAATAAAAATAAGGTGTGATTTTTACTGAAAAATGTACTGCGTAGAAACAGAAGCCTCCAAAAGTTAGAAAATGGCGTTATTTCTTCAATTTTGTGGCACAATGATTTTTTTTCCATTTCGCCGTAGATTTTTGGGTAAAATGACTGATGTCATTACAAAGTAGAATTGGTGGCGCAAAAAATAAGCCATCATATGGACTTTTAGGTGCAAAATTGAAAGGGTTATGATTTTTTAAAGGTAAGGAGGAAAAAACGAAAGTGCAAAAATGGAAAAATGCTCAGTCCTTAAGGGGTTAGAGGAGAAAAACTAAAACAGGACGGCAGTGAAGTAGCAATAAAAATATATAGAGAAAAATGTAGTATATGTAAAAAAACATAAAAGCCACAAAAGTAGAGACAGAGACTCATTGCCAAAGAGAGTAAAACTAACCCCAAAATGTTCTTTAACTATATAAATTAGGAAGAAGCCTTGGAGCGAAATGTTAGGTGTTGGAGGCCTGCGCTTTGCACTTTGTTCTTACCACTTGGTAATAATTCACTGCTATCCACCAAGGTAAACAGCTCACCCCTTACTGCTACCGCACGCCAGTGCACGGGGACTGCCGGTATCGTTGCACAAAGCACAGCAAAGAAGAAATCCAGTACTGCTAGCATCCGATCCAATTGCCTTGTCTTTATTGAGCGTGTTCATACAGGATACATACAGGAGATAAAAACACTTCTGACGCATTTCGCGCTATCAGCGCTTAGTTATAGAATAGTGATACAGATACAAAATTACTTTAAAATACTCTGGAAGTCACATCCTACTTCCTGTGGCGTGGATTCTCCAACAATCAAGTCAAAGTGCTCTGGACAGGTGAGTATTCCCAATGTAAACCGCTGCGTTTCCGAGCAGGCTGTCATATAACAGTGAACTCACTACATAATTAGAACAATTGAGCAGAAGAGGCTTGATAGACTGGCACTACTCACTCTCTGACATAGGTGCGTCAGATATAGGAGCTAGGGAATACCTGACCCTGTGCATGAAGCAGTCTGGTGGTGCTCTGGAATTTCAAAGTCCCATAACAAGTAATACATGAGAAGAAGAAAAAACTCAGCGACTCACCACTGCAGTTTCTCAATAATGTTTCACTGGTGGCCTGTATTGGTTAGCAGGGTAACAATTGGTGTACATTCATATGATACATGTTACACTATGCTCTTCGGCCTCACACGCTGGCTGTGAGAGCATTGTCCCCTTACCTTCTGCTGCCGACGGGGCTGGGGCTGGGACTCACATCGTGGGATGCGCCCGCATGCGAGCCCCAGTCAGTCACTCTCCGGGTGTTTCTCCTGCCTCTGCCTCCACCTCTCTGCTCCAGCACGCGTGTCCCCGTCCCTTAGGGCGTGCGCGCACCGGAGCTTTAAGATTTAAAGGGCCAGTATGCTCATTAGTGTAACCACCTGTGGCATGTTTATAAATTCCTCCACCCTCCTCAGTTCTCTGACGGATCTTTGTTGCCTCGTGCCCTAGAGAAAGCGTTCCATTGTATTGCCTTGCCATGTACCAGATTTCCTGCTCTGGTGACTTGACCTTGCTCCTCTGCCGCCTGCCTACTGAACTCCTGCATACGTCCCGACTACGCTACTGTGCCGCCTGCTCTGACCTACTGCTATCCAGACTACGAGTTGCCTCATCCCTCCTGTGCCTCGCATCTCCTCAGCCGCCTGTGTGGTCGAGCCGTGCCAGGGGTAGGGACCTGGGTGTCGCCTGCAGCTGCAAGCCCATCCTGCTTTGCGGCGGGCTCTGGTGAAGACCAGCGGCACCTTAGACACCGCTCCCTGGTACGGTCCGAGTCATCTGCCACACAGGTCCAGCGGATCCACATACACCGGAGTTCCTGTCTTCAGAAATGTGAGTGTTACAGTGAGATCAGGCCATGGATCCCACTGAGGTACCCCTGCCTAAAGTTGCGGATCTTTCCTCCATTGTGATATGTCAGTCACAGCAGTTGGCCCGACAGGTGCAGCAATTTTCTCAACTTGCAGCCATGATGCAACAGCTTTTGGCCTTGCAACAGCAGCAGGTACCACAATCTGGCCCACTCCCACCTCCAGCTCCTGCAGTGTCTCCTGGCTCTCAGCTGCACCTGCCTTTGCCTTCCAAGTATGATGGGGATTCCAAGTCGTGCAGAGGCTTTGTTACACAGTGTTCCATGCATTTGGAGCTCATGTCTGAACTGTTTCCGACGGAACGTAGTAAGGTGACCTTTGTCATTAGTCTACTTTCTGGAAAATCCTTCGCTTGGGCTACACCCCTTTGGGACCGTGGTGATCCAGTATCCTCCTATTTGTAGGCATTCTTGGCATTCTTTGTGGAACCCACACGTGCCTCTTCAGCTGAGACGGCGTTGCTGAACCTCTGTCAAGGGAATTCTACCGTTGGTGACTACGCGGTTCAATTCCGCATTCTAGCCTCTTAACTTGCCTGGAATGAAGAGGTCTTGTGTGCCACATTCAAAAAAGGACTGTCAAGCAGGATTAAAAATGCCCTTGCCGCACGAGATCCTCCATCTTTGTTGACTGAACTTGGCCACACGCATTGATGTGCGTTTTGCCGAAAGACAGGAGGAATGGCGCTTTGAGAGGGAATCTGCCCGCCTTACACCTGTGTTCCAACATCCACCTCTTCTGTCTCTTGCGCCTCTTGCCGAAGAGTTTATACAAAGAGACCGTCAGTTTATCCCACATTTTTCCTCCTTGGTTGCTCCCATTGTGGCTCTCACTAAAAAGGCATCTAATCCTAAATCTTGGCCTCGAGAGGCTTTCTCCCATTTAAAGTCTGAATTTGCCTCTGCTCCCGTGTTTACAAGACCTGATCCAGAGAGGCCCTTTGCTTTGGAGGTTGATGCCTCATCTATTGGAGCAGGTGCCATTCTCACTCAGAAAAATGCCAAGGGCAAGAGTGTAACTTGTGGGTTCTTCTCCAAGACTTTCTCTCCTGATGAGAGGAATTAATCCATTGGAGATCGTGAACTCCTTGCTATCAAGCTAGCTTTGGAGGAATGGCGACACTTATTGGAAGGTTCTTCTCATCCGGTCACCATCTACTCCGATCATAAGAATCTTCTATACCTTCAGTCTGCTCAGCGTTTGAACCCCCGCCAGGCAAGATGGTCACTGTTCTTTTCCAGGTTCAACTTCTTCATTCACTTCCATCCAGCAGACAAGAACATCAGGGCTGATGCTCTCTCCAGGTCCTCTGACGTCATTGGTTTGGACTCCACGCCTAGGCATATTATTCCTCCTGACCGTTTGATTCCTGCCGCTCCTGCTGAGATTCAGCAAGTTCCTCCGGGAAAATCCTTTGTGTCCACCAGATTGAGACGCAAGGTCCTGAAATGGGGTCATTCTTCCTTGACAGCAGGACATCCTGGAATACGCAAGACCCTTCTTCTTATTTCCCGGCACTACTGGTGGCCCCATCTTGAACGTGATGTTTCTGATTTTGTTCGGTCCTGTGTAACTTGTGCCCGTGACAAAACTCCTCGGTAAAGACCTGCAGGACTCTTACAGCCTTTACCTATTCCAGAGACTCCCTGGTCCCATATTGCCATGGATTTCATTACCGATTTGCCACCTTCTCATAATAACACTGTCATCTGGGTCGTGGTAGATCGGTTTTCCAAGAGGGCTCATTTCATTCCTCTACCATGTCCTCCTTCTGCTCCGCAGCTGGCGAAGTACTTCTTGTGGCATGTCTTTCGTTTACATGGTCTTCCACAGCATATAGTTTCAAATCAAGGGGTGCAGTTTGTCTCTAAGCTCTGGTGAGCCCTTTGTAACCGTCTGGACATCAATCTGGACTTCTCCTCGGCCTACCACCCTAAGTCCAACGGTCAGGTGGAGAGGGTTAATCAAATCCTTGAGACTTATCTTCGGCATTTTGTTCCAGCTCGCCAAGATGATTGGGTCGACCTTCTCCCCTGGGCTGAATTCTCATGTAATCTTAAGGATTCTTTTTTGTTGTCTACGGACTCCATCTACATCCTCCTCTTCCTCTCCCAGTCTCCTCTGGTGTGCCTGCTGTTGATGAGCTGCGCATACGGCTGCACATGACGTCTAGGTGACTCATTGTGCGCAGTGCCTGGAGCCTGCAGGCGCGTGCTGTGTCTGGAGAGCCCGCACAGGAGAGGTTGCTGACAGGGCAAGGACAGGTCCGCTTCCAGGACAGGAGAAGCCCGGGCCACCAGCTCTGGAGTCTGGACTGCTGGAGAGGGCGGCTAAGGAGAGAGAGGCCTGCAGCAGCAGCAAGTGCCAGTAAGTGGCTGCTGGCCTGCTGCCATAAATGATAAACATTATGTAGGCTCACAGCTCAGGACTACATCCCCATCATGTATGATTGTGACTGTCTATTATATGTAGGCTCACAGCTCAGGACTACATCCCCATCATGTGTGATTGTCTATTATATGTAGGCTACATATAATAGACAGTCACAATCATACATGATGGGAATGTAGTCCTGAGCTGTGAGCCTACATATAATAGACAGTCATAATTATACATGATGGGAATGTAGTCCTGAGCTGTGAGCCTGGGCATGTGTGGTGTGGTCAGCGCATGCTGGGAGTTGCAGTTACTAATTTAACACCCAGCATGCCCTGATAGTATCATGGTATGCTGGGCATTACAGTTAGTATTCACTGCAACTCCCAGCATGCCCTGATACAATCTCGGTCTGCTCTGCGGCTGTCCCAAAATTAGTTTTGGGTCAGCGGCAAAAACATAGGCTGTATCAGCCTGATAGAGTCTATGGTTTTGCAGCTGACCCAAAACTACAACTCCCATTATGGTGCACTATACTCCTGAGTCCTGGGGAAGCAATGCATTAATTTTGGGACAGCTGCAGAGCAGACCAAGATTGTATCAGGGCATGCTGGGAGTTGCAGTTACTATCTGTAATGCCCAGCATGCCCTGATACAGCTTATGGTTTTGCAGCTGACCCAAAATTACAACTCCCATTATGTTGCACTATACTATAAAATAGGTTATATGGTGCTGCATGCTGGGGGGAGCTGTAGTTTCGGTTCAGCTGCAGAGATATAGGCTGGAATCTGATCCAGATTCCAGCCTATATCTCTGCAGCTGACCCAAAACTACAGCTCCCCCCAGCATGTAGCACCTTATAGCCTATATTATAGTATAGTGCAACATAATGGGAGTTGTAGTTTTGGTCACCATATATTGTATCAGGGCATGCTGGGAATTGAAGTTGGTAACTGAAAATCCCAGCATTGCATTCCTTGAAGGAATGCAATGCTGGGAGGTGCAGTTACCAACTACAATTCCCAGCATGCCCTGATACAATCTATGATGACCAAAACTACAACTCCACACATCTTGCACTATATAGGAGTACAATTTAGATTATGGTGCAACATGCTGGGAGTCCTAGTTTTGGGTCAACTGCAGACCCAAAACTACAACCTGCATGCTGCTCCAAGCTTTTTCAACCAATCAGGTGCAAAAAAAATTCTATTTGGAATATTCCCCCCTCTGTGCCCCCATCTTATAGTAAAAGCGTTCTTCTGTTTGCCAAGTAAAGAACAAACATGAGTTTTACCATTCAACTTACAATTTTTTTTCAAATCCACATCAAATGCATCCCTATAAACACCAGCAAACATACACACAAGTGGGAGGTCTAGTCAGGGCTGGTGCATGGATTTTTGACACTCTAGGCAAAACCTAATTTTGACAACCCGTTGGCTCCGCCCATTGGACCCCTTGGCAAATATAAGATCAGGGGTAGAATTAGTCCCGTAAGCCTCATGGTAAATTCTAGACTTGCCCTCCTCCCTACAATTATAACTATACTGCACCTAATGTGGGGGAACTATATTGCACCTACTGTGGGGGAACTGTACTGCACCTAATGTGGGTGTCACGATGCCGGCTGGCAGGAGGTGGATCCTCTGTGCCAGAGAGGGATTGGCGTGGACCGTGCTAGTGGACCGGTTCTAAGTCACTACTGGTGTTCACCAGAGCCCGCCGCAAAGCGGGATGGACTTGCTGCGGCGGTAGTGACCAGGTCGTATCCACTAGCAACGGCTCAACCTCTCTGACTGCTGAAGATAGGCACGGTACAAGGGAGTAGACAGAAGCAAGGTCGGACGTAGCAGAAGGTCGGGGCAGGCAGCAAGGATCGTAGTCAATAAGGTAATAGCAGGAGGTCAAGTACACAGTATGGACAAACACAGTAACGCTTTCACTAGGCTCTAAGGCAACAAGATCCGGCAGGGGAGTGCAGGGGCAGAGATCAGATATAGTCTGGGAGCAGGTGGAAGCCAATTAAGCTAATTGGGCCAGGCACCAATCATTGGTGCACTGGCCCTTTAAGTCTCAGGGAGCTGGCGCGCGCGCGCCCTAGAGAGCGGAGCCACGCGCGCCAGCACATGACAGCAGGGGACGGGAACGGGTAAGTCCCGCTGTGCGAATCGCATCCCCGACGGCCATGACAGTGCAGCGCTCCCGGTCAGCGGGACCGACCGGGGCGCTGCGGAGAGAGAGACGCCGTAAGCGCTCCGGGGAGGAGCGGGGACCCGGAGCGCTAGACGTAACAGTGGGGGAACTATATTGCACCTAATGTGGGGGAACTGTACTGCACCTAATGTGGGCAAACTATACGGCCAAACTAATGTGGGAGAACTATACTGGCAACCGAATGTGGGGGAACTATACTGCCAACCTAATGTGGGGGAACTGTACTACTAACCTAATGTGGGGGAACTATACTGCCAACCTAATGTGGGGGAACTATACTGCACCTAATGTGGGGGAAATATATTTCCATCCTAATGTGGGAGATTTATACTGCCAACCTAATGTGAGGGAACTATGCTGCCAACCTAATGTGAATACAAAAATATAAAATTGTACTATTCTGATCCCTATAGCACTTTTATTTTTCTGTATATGGGGATGTATGAAGGTCATTTTTAGCACTGCGATTTGTAGTTTTTATCGGTACCATTTTTTTTTTTGCTTTTTAGATATTTTTTATGGTATTTGAAGTGACCAAAAATGTGCTAATCTGATTAGTGCACTATTACAACTTTTGGGACCCCACTTCTGATTTTGCCCAGGGCCATGCTAAGCCTAAAACCGGCCCTGGATCCAATCCTTCTACACTATGCGAGCTATATCGCCACACAGTGTAGGACGGATATATATATATATATATATATATATATATATATATATATATATATATATATATATATACATAAACACACGTGTGCGCGGAGTGAGTTTGTGCTTTAGGGTGCACACCCTAATGCAATAGGCTGCGCACGCCTATGTCTGCCACACAGGTCCAGTGAATCCACATACACCGGAGTTCCTGTCTTCAGAAACGTGAGTGTTACAATACATTATTCCAAGACATGCAATCGACTTGTAATTATCAAGCAAAAAACAAAACAAAAAGAAGAGAAAAGAGTATGCATCAGAAAAAAATGCATTGTCTAAACAGAGTCCAATCCATTTTAATGTGTAGTGATAAGGTCTAATCTGCAATTCAAGCCCTGCGGCTGTCTAGTTCCCAAGTTCCCAACATCCAGTACATCTCCCGATTATAAAGCCTTTTTCTAAGGTCTCTTCCTCTCTCGTTGACACTCACTTTTTCTATTCCACAAATCCTTAAACACCTGGTGTCACCTTGGTGCACTTCCCTTAAATGTTGTGACAATGCAGAGATATTAACATTATAATTTTTTGCATCTGACTCGTTTTCTGGTTTTCACTTTTAGGGCATTACTCGTGCAGCCCACGTATTGCACACTGCACGGCAGGACATGCACGATGCCAGATACACTATCGAGGACATGTTGCAATCAAAATAATTTTTTTTGCTCGTAGCGAATGATTCAAAAGAATTACCCACTGCTATGTAATTGCATGTCAGGCAACGTGCATGTCCGCATTTCCAGTTACCTTTATATGTCAGCCACGTTGGACATGATTTACCCGCCCTGTTGCTGACAAACAGGCTCGGGGATATCTCAGCCCAGCGATGGCCCTTTCCTTGACACCATGTTCACACCTTCCCCCACTATCTTCTTTAGCACAGGGTCCACTTCCAACACTGGAATATACCTCTCAATAATTTTCTTAATCGCATTGAATTGTGCACTGTACGCAGTGACAAAGGTGGGTTTTTGGCATTTATTCTTTTTCTTCTTTTTAATGTTTATTACTCTTTGGTTGCGTTAATACCTCCCTGTTCACATTGTCTATTTGGGATTTTTCTTTAGTAGACACATCTCCCCATATGGAATATTATTAACTACGTGTCTGGGGTGGCATGAGGATGCTTTTGAAATAGAATTAGTGGCTGTCTTTTTTCTATATGGAGAAATGATAACTTTGTTGTCAACTATAGAAATATCCAAGAAATTTATGGTGTCTCTGTGGTAATGGGATGTAAACCTGAGGCTGAGGTCATTTGAGTTAATATATTCTACAAATGCCTCAAACTCTTGCTCCATACACCTCCACACTATTAAGAGATTGTCTATGAAACGTCCCACCCATTGTATATGTCTGTAAAAAGGGTTGGATGATGAAAAAATATACTGTATCTCCCAGTTGATAAAAAATGTTTGCCAAAGATGGCAAGTACTTAGCCCCCATTGGCGCACTCGCGTCAGCGCTATGTGATTTACATAGTTACATAGTTAGTACGGTCGAAAAAAGACATATGTCCATCAAGTTCAACCAGGGAATTAAGGGGTAGGGGTGTGGTGCGATATTGGGGAAGGGATGGGATTTTATATTTCTTCATAAGCATTAATGTTATTTTGTTCCATGAATGTATGATTTAAAGGGGTATTCCAGGTAAAAACATCTTATCCCCTATCCAAAGGATAGGGGATAAGATATCTGATCGCGGGGGGCCCCCACTATCACGCTCCCTCCCATAGACATGAATTTAGGGGGCGTGGCGTGATGTCACGCCCCTAGTCCTGGAAACCCGGAGGTTTCCGAAACTGGAGATGCAGCACCCACTGCATAGGGGATAAAATGATTTTGCCCGGAATACCCCTTTAAAGGGCAAGTGTGCCCTTAATTATCAGTTGCACCTGTACCTCTGTTATAAGTATCTGCACCTCCCACCACTCCTTGTCAGATCTTTGTTTGCCTAGAGCCTTAGAGAAAGTGTAATTGTGTTTGCCCTGCCGTGTTCTGACCTTCTGCCCCATGACCTGACCTTGCTCCGGTACCACCTGCCTTTTGACCTCCTGCTATGTACCTGACCACGCACCTGTAGTGCCTGACCTGACATTGAGTTGCCATATCCCTTCTGTGCTTTGTTACATCTCAGCAACCTTTGTGGATGAGTCGTACAAGGGGTAGCGACCTGGGGGCCGCCTGCCGCAGCAAGTCCATCCCACTTTGCGGCGGGCTCTGGTGAAAACCAGTGGCACCTTAGACTCCGCTCCCTGGTACGGGCCACATCATCTTTCACACAGGTACAGCAGATCCACTTCTACCGTGAGTGTTGCATTTACTAGTTACATTATGTGCAGAGTCCCATCTTGTTCAGTAGCACTCTCTATTTTTATATTTGATTTTACCATTTGTCCTATGTATTGATCATGCATTTATGTATATAAAGTTTTGTTTCACATTTGATCTCTGTACGCTGGTTTGCCTTTTGTGAGTTTAACTATATAAATAGCAAAAAGGTTAAAAATGAAAATGTTGTCCCTTTAAAAAATGATGAGGAAGAAATTATAGACGAAGATCAAGAAAAAGCTAATATATTAAACACATTCTTCTTCACTGTATTCATAGAGGAAAATGAAATGCCAGCTGAAATACAGTGAGATAAGGTAAACTCCCCAGTACAGGTCACCTGTCTAACCCAGGAAGAAGTACAGGTCATCTGTCTAATCCAGGAAGAAGTACAGTGCCGCCTACAAAAAAAAAAATCAAAATAGACAAATCACCAGGTCCAGATGGTATTCACCCCCGTGTTCTAAAGGAATTAAGTACCGTATTTATCGGGGTATACCACGCACCGGCCTATAACACACACCCTCATTTTACCAAGGATATTTGGGTAAAAAAAGTTTTTTACCCAAATATCCATGGTAAAATGAGGGTGCGTGTGTGCGCGTGTATACCCCGATAAACCCCCAGGAAAGGCAGGGGGAGAGAGGCCGTCGCTGCCCGCTTCTCTCCCCCTGCCTTTCCTGGGGTCTAGAGCCCTGCTGCCGGCCCTTCTCTCCCCCTGGCTATCGGCGCCGCTGCCCGTTCTGTCCCCCTGACTATCGGTGCCGGCGCCGATAGCCAGGGGGAGAGAAGCGGCGCCGACAGCCAGGGGGAGAGAAGGGGCAGCGGCACCCATTGCCGGCGCCGCTGCCCCGTTGCCTCCCCACATCCCCGGCAGCATAATTACCTGGGTCGGGTACGCGCTGCTGCAGGCCTCCGGCGCGTGTCCCCTACGTCAGGCGCCGCGCAGCGCATAGCAACGACGCCGGGGACGCACGCCGGAGGCCTGCAGCAGCGCGGACCCGACCCAGGTAATTATGCCACCGGGGATGGGGGGAGGCAACGGGGCAGCGGCGCCGGCAATGGGTGCCGCTGTCCCTTCTCTCCCCCCTGGCTGTCGGCGCCGCTTCTCTCCCCCTGGCTATCGGCGCATCAGGGGGACAGAACGGCCAGCGGCGCCGATAGCCAGGGGGGAGAGAAGGGCCGGCAGCAGGGCTCTAGACCCCCAGGAAAGGCAGGGGGAGAGAAGCGGGCAGCGACGGCCTCTCTCCCCCTGCCTTTCCTGGGGGTGTATCGGCGTATAACACGCACATAGACTTTAGGCTAAAAAATTTTGCCTAAAAAGTGCGTGTTATACGCCGATAAATACGGTAATGTAATAGACATACCCCTATTTTTTATATTCAAGGACTCTATAGGGACAGGGTCTGTTCCCCAGGACTGGCACATGGCAAATGTGGTGTCAATATTTAAAAATGGATCAAAAGGTGACCCGGGAATGATAGGCCTGTTAGTTTAACCTCCGTTGTAAGTAAATTGTTATATGTAAATGAGAGTTTTCTAAGAGATGCTATTTTGGAGTATCTTGATAAAAGTAAATGTATGACCCCATATCAGCATGGGTTTATGAGGGATCGGTACTGTCAAACTAACCTGATCAGCTTTTATGAGGAGGTTAGCTCCAGACTGGACCAGAGGGAATCGCTGGATGTTGTATAACTTGATTTTTCCAAAGCATTTGATACACTGCAACATAAAAGGTTGGTACATAAAATGAGAATGGATTGGACTGGGGGAGAATGTGTGTAAATGGGTAAGTAACTAGCTCAGTGTTAGGAAACAGAGGATGGTTATTAATGGTTCTTATTCTGATTGGGTGACTGTTACTAGTGGGGTACCACAGGGGTCATTCTTGGGTCCTATTCTATTTAATACTAGCTGAGTACACGGCGTTGCCCGTTTTTTCCTTCCTAATCCTTGTTGGGGAGGAAAATAAACAAAAGGAGGAAGCTTTGGACTTCATATCCCGTCCTCCTATATTGTTGTCACATCCCGACCCCACATCCCGACCTCCTATCCCGTCCTCCTATCTCGACCTCCTGTCCCGACCTCCTGTCCCGTCCTCCTATCCCGTCCTCCTATCCTATCCTCCTATCCAGTCCTCCTATCTCGTCCTCCAATATCGAGCTCCTATCCCGTCCTCCAATCTTGAGCTCCTATCCCAACCTCCTTTCCCGTCCTCCTATCTCGACCTCCTATCTCGACCTCCTATCCCGACCTCCTATCCCGACCTCCTATCCCGACCTCCTATCCCGACCTCCTATCCCGACCTCCTATCCCGACCTCATATCCCGACCTCCTATCTCGACCTCCTATCTCGACCTCCTATCTCGACCTCCTATCCCGTCCTCCAATCTCGACCTCCTATCCCGTCCTCCAATCTCGACCTCCTGTCCCGACCTCCTATCTCGACCTCCCATCCCGTCCTCATATCCCGACCCGTAATATGTATAACAGGTGTTGAAATATCTCCAGCCATACGGAAATTATGTGGGAACATACATTTCCCATTGATTTGCATGGGACTTTAAACAAAAACCCAGACACTCACAAATTGGGATAGTTAAGGGTTAAATTAACTGTCCTATATTTTAAGTGTACATATAAGTAGCATGTGACCCAGTATTATCGAAATATCTCCAGCCGTTTGGAAGTTATGCAGTAACATATATTTCCCTCTGACTTGTATGGGACTTTAAGCATAAACCCCGCCCCTGGCAAATGGTGGTGGGTAAGGGTTAAATTACCTATCCTATGTTTGTTGTTGACATATAAGTAACTTGTGTGCCAAGTTTCATGTTAATATCTTTAGCCGTTTGAAAGTTTTTGTGGAACATACACACATACATACATACATACATACATGCACACACACACGTTGAGTTTTATATATATATAGATATTCATTAATGTCCTTGTAGAGGGGTTGAATAGTAAAGTAGCAATCTTTGCAGATGATACTAAACTCTGTAAAGTGGTTAACACAATAGAGGACTGTTCACTGTTAAAAATAGATCTGGATAAGTTGGGGGATGGGAAGTGGCAGATGAGGGCCAACACTGATAAATGTAATGCCAGGTTATGCACATGGGGAGGGAAAATCAGGGCTGGGATTGTGTATTAAATGGGAGAACACTTGGAATGACTGACATGGAAAAGAACTTAGGCTAGGTTCACACTGTGGACTTTCTCGGCGCTAGGACCGAGCAGACTGCATTGCTGCCCCCATAGACTGCAATGCATTTGTGGGTGGATCTTTTGGGAGATCTGCTCAGAAATGCATTGCCATCTATGGGGACAGGAATGTAGTCCACTCGGTCCTAGTGCCGTCGGCTCGATCTCCGGCAGAAATTCTGCCCAGAAATTCCACAGTATGAACCTAGCCTTAGGGGTCTTAGTTAATAATAAATTTAGCTGTAGTGACCAGTGTCGGGCAGCTGCTGCCAAAGCAAATAGAATCATGGGGTGCATCAATAGGGGCATAGATGCCCATGACAAGGAAATGATTCTGCCGCTGTACAAATCACTAGTCAGACCACACATAGAATACTGTGTACAGTACTGGGCACCAGTGTACAAGAAAGATATAATGGAGCTGGAGAGGGTTCAAAGACGGGCAACCAGGGTAATACGGGGAATGGGAGGACTACAGTACCCAGAAAGATTATCAGAATTAGGGTTATTTAGTTTAGAAAAAAGAAGGCTTAGTGGCGACCTAATAACTATGTATAAATATATCAGGGGACAGTACAGAGATCTTTCCCATGATCTATTTATACCAGCACTGTATCTATAACAAGGGTGCATCCTCTACGTCTGAAGGAAAGAAGGTTTCTACACCAGCACAGACAGGGGTTCTTTACTGTAAGAGCAGTGAGACTGTGGAATTCTCTCCCGGAGGAGGTGGTCATGGGGAACTCTGTAAAAGAATTTAAAAGGGGTCTGGATGCATTTTTGGAGAATAATAACATTACAGGTTATGGATTCTAGATCTATATGGACAGAAGGTTGATCCAGGGATTTATTCTGATGCCAAATTTGGAGTCAGGAATTAATTTTTACCTTGGGTATGAGTTTTATTTTTTTTTGCCTTCCTCTGGATCCACTCAGTTGCGACTCATTAGGGTTATAGGTTGAACTTGAGGGACTCTTTTTTCAACCTTATGAACTATGTTACTATGTTACTATGTAAAGTGGTGGGGTGAGGGGACCCTTTGGGTGGGTACAATTGCCCCGTTGTCCCAAAAAGACAAGTCAACCTCCCTGCCCTCTACTTGGAGCGTTCTATCCCCTCTCCTTAACACCTCCAGGAGCCGTTGTTGCATGTCTCCTTCCCCTGGATTAATAGAGGATGGATCCTCTGGGACTCCCAGCAGCGACATTAGCATAATTCTTTATCGGAGCAGCCGCCACTGGGGGGACAGTCAAACCGACCCCACTCCCCCCCAGAAAAACAGTAAAGGCAGTAACATCAGACATATCATTTGGCATTACATTAGACATAACCTTTGCACCTGTCTCTTTCTGCTTAAGCTTCTTAGCGGTTATCCCGAGCATGACTTTAGGTTAATTTTCCCTGCCAGGAGCGGTAACCCCGAGTCACGCTCGGGGTAGAATTGCAGAGTTGCCGGCGGGGCTGCACGATATATCGCAAAAGCAATGGAATCGCAATTTTTGCTTTCTGCGATATAGCGATACAGCCCCCGGGAAAACATGTGATAATCTGCTCGGGTCGGCTCCCATGGTGGGGGCCGGCCAGAGCAGGTAAAAACAAAATACTAAAAGTCAGTGTTTCCCTACCAGGGGGCCTCCAGCTGTTGCAAAACGACAACTCTCAGCATGTCCGAACAGCCAAAGGTGGTCCGGGCATGCTGGGAGTAGTAGTTTCACAACAGCTGGAGTTACCCTGGTAGAAAAACACAAAAAACCTTCTGCTCGCCTAGTCCCGGTCCCTGCAGATGCCGTTTACCTCCGTGCGGCCCGGGGTGTCCGCTCTTCATTATTCGCCTTCCCCTTTTCAGCCAATCACCGGCCGCAGTGGTGTCACTTGTCAAGCCAGTGATTGGCTGAAGGGGAAAGGACTTGTTCTGCAGCAAATACACTAGGTTTGAAATCTGCCCGGCAAACCTAGTGTGTGTTGCGGCAGAACAAGAAAAGGTGAAAAGGGGGGGATGAATGTGACAGGGGGAAATGTGACAAAGGGAGGGGGGGAGAATGTGACAAACGGGGGGAGGGGGGAATGTGATAAGGGGGGGAATGTGATAAGAGGGGGGGGTTGTGATAAGGGGGGATGTGATAAGGGGGGGGATGTGATGTGACATGGAGGGGGAATGTGACATGGAGGGAGGAAGAATGTAACAGGGGGGATGTGACAGGGGGAGGGGAATGTGACATGGAGGGGGAGAATGTGACAAAGGGGGAAGAATGTGACAAAAGGGGGGATGTGACAAGGAGGGGATGTGACAAAGGGGAGGAGAATGTGATAAGGGGGGGGAAATGTGATAAGGGAGGGGGAATGTTAAGGCGGAGATGTGAAATAGGCAGGGGGAAATGTGAAATTTCAATGCAAAAAATTGTACCACTTTTGGTAAAAATTTCTGGACATAATCATACTGCCAGGGAGGTGAATGATATGACTGCCGGGTTTTATACTTACATCCTAGGTTTCATTGGGCACACTCGACCTTGCATCAGTCTTTCTTTTAGGAATTTCAGGAGAAGCTGCTTCTTTGTCGCATACTTTGCCCTCAGCCTCTGTCATTACCCCGGCTTCAATTTCTTTGACTGCCAGTAACATTTCTCAGATTATGTCTTTTCCATGTACCGGTCCTCCACCAACAGCCCCACCACAGTACCACAACTTAAAAGAGCTGGACACTGCTCACTGGGCCACCGAGAATGGCGCTACAGTTCCAGAAACTCTTCCCTTTGCCTGCAGAGTACTGCCCCGCAGTGCCAGACCTGCTTTGGAAGCTGCCCTCTCCCTTGCCTTTACTATTGCCCGGTCGCCCGAGCTCCATACCAGCCCCCGGATACTCCCCCTCGCCTGCAGAGGAGTGCTCTGCAGCGCCAAAACCCCCTGACTGGGAACATTCTACTGTGCCCATAACATTGTCCGGCCCCTTGGCCGTATTTTTACTGGTGCTGGCCCAGTTACTTTGACAAGCGAGGTCAGCGCCCTCCGTCATCTTTACTGTATACTTCCCAGAGTTCTGGCCCCTCTCCACACTTGCAGAAGGAGGGAGGGGTAGATTACCGGGATCTGCACCCTGGACTGACTTTGCAGCTGGCTCAGGGTGCACAAAAGGAACATAAACCAGGCTTACTTGCTCAAATAGTGTATTCTGTCCTTTCTTCTTCTTTATTAAAGGGGTTATCCACCATAAGGTGATTTTAGTAGTATGTACCTGCCAGAAATGGGTACTTGCTGTGGAATTTTGTTCTCTAAACTACACATCCCATAGTTTCATGAGGCTACTTTCCCCCTCCCCACACTTCAGCCACCTTACCCATTGAAACACACCGGTGATCCCTTCAAGGCAATACACCAGTGTTTCCTTATCAGGGTGCCTACAGCTGTTGCAAATTGAACTCTCTCCCACCCTGCGGTTGCTCCACCCATTGAAGCAGGACAGACTCCCTCTGATCTCCTGACTAGTGATGTCAGGTCTCGACGCACTGCAACCTGTGAAATCCCAAGACATGAGTAATTTTGTATGCTGTTAAAAATTAATATCGGGGTGATAATCACAGAAGAATTGTGAGAAAACCGTCACACACAGGTACAGACACTATATTATGAACTACACTAACTTTACAGCCCCTGTAGTATAGTCAAATAAAAAAAGATCCTTGAATACCCTTTAAATTGTTCCTCTCCCAGATCCTCACCAAAGCTGAAACAATCCAAGTACATTGGGGACTTCAACTTTACAATCTGTGCCAGCAGAGCACCGCCACCACCTTCCTCCTCTTCGCCAGCACTTTTACCCAATAAGGTGATAATGCCACTTGTCCTGCAGGCAAACTTGCTTGGGACATGTTCACACCTACTTGCTGCAACTTGGTTTCCACAGCTTCCTCACTTGTCAGCACAGGGACCTGAGCTTCTTCAGCTTCCATATCTTGTGCCTAATCTTCACTGCTCTCACCATCTGCTGAGCAATCACTCCCAATCCTCCTCTCCTTTTACTGGGGATTTCATCCTGGAGAAGCAATCTTCATTAAGAAGCTTTTCCCTGAATAAATTGCTCCCCTCCAGGATGGCCATTCTCCTCAGCTAATCCTCCTCTATCTCAAGCTTAAGGACTTAAAGGGGTATTACAGGCAAAACCTTTTTTTATATATATCAACTGGCTCCGGAAAGTTAAACAGATTTGGAATTTAAAAAATCTTAATCCTTCCAATAGTTATTAGCTTCTGAAGTTTTCTGTCTAACTGCTCAATTATGATGTCACGTCCCGGGAGCTGTGCATGATGGGAGAATATCCCCATAGGAACTGCACAGCTCCCGGGACGTGAGCCATCAGAGAGCAGTTAGACAGAAAACAACAACCCAACTTCAGAAGCTAATAACTATTGGAAGGATTAAGATTTTTTAAATTACAAATCTGTTTAACTTTCCGGAGCCAGTTGATATATATAAAAAAAAGTTTTGGCCTGGAATACCCCTTTAACCCTTGCAGCATACTCAGGTTTCTTCTGCTTGGATGTCATGCTTGCCTGGTATTTAGCTAACTTCAACTCCTCTCTCAGGGCTCTCAGCTTCTTTCCCAGGAGCTCATACTCACCAAACTTGACAGCAAGCCTGGAGCCGAACAATGTTATCGACTCCTTGTGTCTTCTCTCGCCCCACTACTCCACCACCTGGCCCTTGGAGTAGCCCTTCCGCACTGCTGGGACCTTCTTTACACCTGTCTTGCTTGTAGGCTTTGCTTTTTCTCTGGGAGCCTTGCAGCTTTCAACCGTCACTGGAGGGGCAGGATCCACATAGCTGCGGACCCTGTCAGATCTTCTTACCCCTCCAGCCAGGGTGCTGGCCGGTAGCTTTCCATCTACACCCCCTGCCAACCTTGACCATGGAGTGGAGGTCTGTGGATCCATGCGGAAGGCTCTCAGGTGTGTCCAGACATTTCAGGGATACACATGCAGGTAATACGGCCTCTTTTCATGTAATTCCCATTGAAAGAGTGGCACCCCCCGCCCCCCATGGGGTGGTGAATGGAGAATAAAACTCCTAGCGCAAGAAGCCTATTGGATTATAAAATTAGGCACGAGATCTCATGCAGGTTTAAATAACAGAACGGATATTATGCTATATAAAACTACAGAATTGCATTTTTTCCTCTCTCTCCCCCAAAGTAAGACTTTTTTTTTTTAAATACATTATATGTACCCCCAAAATGATTGACTCATTCTACAAACTACTGTATGTACCATGTGATCATGAAACACCCAACATTTAACAGTATGGTATAATTTTTATTTTATTATATTTTTTTTTTCAAGTTATACACACAGGTGCTGTCATTTATTGTATATTGTATTTTTTCTTAAGGCTCCCTACAAGTTATGGATTTGTTTATTACCAACATAATGTTTTACACATTTCTACTAAGTACTTAGTGCCAGGAAAGAATACCCAGTGGGCTTGCAGTCTAATTTCTCTGCCACTGTCATACACTCTATGTTCAAGTTAAATAGCATCAATTAACCTGTCAGTATGCTACTTTCACCTGCCAGTAAGGAAATAAGGAGACCATAGCCTTGAGGTAACTCATATGAACACAGAGGGAATCTTCACACAGATGGTGAAATGGTTTCAGTTGAGCCTTTTGAGTCCTTGACTTTGTGCAGCAAGACATAATGGTCATGAAGTTACACATAACCAGGGATAGAATAATAAAGTAGATAAATAAGATATACACTCTATACACACATTTTATTATGAACTATAGAACATCACTGTTTGATGTCAATGTTTAACCCCACCAGGATGAAGTGCATCAGGGCCAGATTAACGCCTTAAGGACTGAGCCCTTTTTCACCTTAAGGACTCGGCCATTTTTTGCAATTCTGACCACTGTCACTTCAAACATTAATAACTCTGGAATGCTTTTAGTTATCATTCTGATTCCGAGATTGTTTTTTCGTGACATTTTCTACTTTAACATAGTGGTAAAATTTTGTGGTAACTTGCATCCTTTCTTGGTGAAAAATCCCAAAATTTGATGAAAAATTTGAAAATTTTGCATTTTTCTAACTTTGAAGCTCTCTGCTTGTAAGGAAAATGGATATTCCAAATAATTTTTTTTAATTCACATATACAATATGTCTACTTTATGTTTGCATCATAAAATTGACGAGTTTTTACTTTTGGAAGACACCAGAGGGCTTCAAAGTTCAGCAGCAATTTTCCAATTTTTCACAAAATTTTGAAACTTGCTTTTTTTCAGGGAACAGTTCAGGTTTGAAGTGGATTTGAAGGGTCTTCATATTAGAAATACCCCATAAATTACCCCATTATAAAAACTGCACCCCGAAAAGTATTCAAAATGACATTCAGTCAGCGTTTTAACCCTTTAGGTGTTTCACAGGAATAGCAGCAAAGTGAAGGAGAAAATTCACAATCTTCATTTTTTACACTAGCATGTTTTTGTAGACCCAATTTTTGAATTTTTGCAAGGGGTAAAAAGAGAAATTTTTACTTGTATTTGAAACCCAATTTTTCTCGAGTAAGGACATACTTCATATGTCTATGTTAATTGTTTGGCGGGCGCAGTAGGGGGCTCAGAAGGGAAGGAGCGACAAATGGTTTTTGGGGGGCATGTCCCCTTTAGGAAGCCCCTATGGTGCCAGAACAGCAAAAAAAAAAACACATGGCATACCATTTTGGAAACTAGACCCCTCGGGGAACATAACAAGGGGTAAAGTAAAACTTAATACCCCACAGGTGATTCACAACTTTTGCATATGTAAAAAAAAAAAAAAAATTTCCCTAAAATGCTTGGTTTCCCAAAAGTTTTACATTTTTTAAAAAGGGTAATAGCAGAAAATACCAGAAAGTCCAATTTCTCCCAATTCAGAAAACACCCCATATGGGGGGTGAAAAGTGCTCTGCTGGCGCACTACAGGTCTCAGAAGAGAAGGAGTCACATTTGGCTTTTTTGAAGGAAATTTTGCTCTGGGGGCATGCCGCATTTAGGAAGCCCCTATGGTGCCAGGACAGCAAAAAATACCCCACATGGGATACCATTTTGGAAACTAGACCCCTTGGGGAATGTAACAAGGGGTAAAGTGAACCTTAATACCCCACAGGGGTTTCCCGACTTTTGCATATGTAAAAAAAAATTATTTTTTTTTACCTAAAATGCCTCTTTTCCCCAAAATTTTACATTTTTAAAAAGGGTAAAAGCAGAAAATACCCCCCAAAATTTGTGACACAATTTCTCCCGAGTACGGCGATACCCCATATGTGACCCTAAACTTTTGCCTTGAAATACCACAGGGCTCCAAAGTGAGAGCGCCATGCGCATTTGAGGCCTAAATTAGGGACGTGCATAGGGGTGGACATAGGGGTATTCTACACCAGTGATTCCCAAACAGGGTGCCTCCAGCTGTTGTAAAACTCCCAGCATGCCTGGACAGTCAGAGGCTATCTGGCAATACTGGGAGTAGTTGTTTTGCAACAGCTGGAGGCTCCGTTTTGGAAACCCTGGTGTACCAGACGTTTTTCATTTTTATTGGGGAGGGGGGCTGTGTAGGGGTATGTGTATATGCAGTGTTTTTTACTTTTTATAAAATTTTTTGGTAGTGTAGTGTTTTTAGGGTACAGTCGCATGGGCAGGGGTTCACAGTAGTTTCTCGCTGGCAGTTTGTGCTGCGGCAGAAAATTTGCCGCAGCTCAAACTTGCAGTCGGATACTTACTGTAAACCTCCGCCCATGTGAGTGTACCCTGTACGTTCACATTGGGGGGGGGGGGGACATCCAGCTGTTGCAAAACTGCAACTCCCAGCATGTACGGTCTATCAGTGCATCCTGGGAGTTGTAGTTTTGCAACAGCTGGAGGCACACTGGTTGTGAAACACCAAGTTTGGTAACAAACTCAGTGTTTTGCAACCAGTGTGCCTTCAGCTGTTGCAAAAGCTACAACCCCCAGCATGTACGGACAGCGGAAGGGCATGCTGGGTCTTGTAATTATGCAGCAGCTGGAGGCATACTACTTTGGCTGGGGATTGTAGTTATGCAACAGCTGGAGACACACTGGTTTGCTACTTAACTCAGTGTGCCTTCAGCTGTTGCAAAACTACAACGCTCAGCAGTCACCGACAGCCAACGGGCATGCTGGGAGTTGTAGTTATGCAACCAGCAGATGCACCACTACAACTCCCAGCATGCACTTTAGCTGTTTGTGCAAGCTGGGAGTTGTAGTTACACAACAGCTGAAGGTACACTTTTCCATAGAAAAAATGTGCCTCCAGCTGTTGCAAAACTATAAGCCCCAGCATGCCCATAAGGGCATGCTGGGAGTTGTGGTGGTCTGCCTCCTGCTGTTGCATAACTACAGCTCCCAGCATGCCCTTTTTGCATGCTGGGAGCTGTTGCTAAGCAACAGCAGGAGGCTGTCACTCACCTCCAACGATTCACGCCGCGCAGGTCAGTCCCTCGTCGTCGCCGCCGCTGCTCCTGGGGCCCCGATCCCAACATTGACGCCGGGGATCGGGGTCCCCAGCTCCCGGGGTGCACGTCCCGCACCCGCTCACGTCCTCCGGAAGAGGGGAGGAGCGGGTGGCGGGAGTGACACCCGCAGCAGGCGCCCTGATTGGTCAGCCGGGAAACCGGCTGACGAATCAGGGGGATCGTGAGGTGGCACCAGTGCCACCTCACCCCTGCTGGCTGTGGCTGTTCGGGGCCGTCAGAGACAGCCTGTAATTCCGTGTCACCGGGTCACTGGAGACCCGATTGACCTGGAATCTGCCGCAGATCGCTGGACTGAATTGTCCAGCGATCTGCGGCCATCGCCGACATGGGGGGTCATCATGACCCCCCTGGGCGATATGCCCCGATGCCTGCTGAACGATTTCAGCAGGCATCGGGCACCGGCTCCCCTCCAGCTAGCGGCGGGGGGCCGGGATTTGACAGGACGTACTCAAACGTCCTGAGTCCTTAAGGACTCGGAAAAGGGGCCGTTTGAGTACGTCCTGCGTCCTTAAGAGGTTAAGGCTGCCTGGAAGACCGAGCTCTTCAGTATGATGGGGCTCCTAAACAATCCCCCCAAGACAGTCCCCTCTCACCAAGACTTGTTTCCAGCTAGCAGGGGTGGACTGACAACTCATGGGGCCCCCATGCACCCACACCCATATAGATGCCCTGCCCACATGCAATAAATACATTTTTCAATTCATAAACAAAATATAGCAAAATAACACAATTTTGCTAAGTTTTTGGGGGTGTGGGTTCGTTTCTATGCAATACATTTTACGGTTAAAATTACACATTTGCCCATATTTATCAATCAGCCTGCCCATAACAACCAATCACAGCTCATCTTTCATATCTTAACGAGCTCTTGTAAAGTAAAAGTTGAGCTGTGATTGGTTGTTAAGGGCAAAACCAGAAAATTAGGGTTTCAGGCTGATTATCTTCATTCTGTAGGTTCATATGATTACAACGATACCCAATTAATGTAGGTTTTGTTATATTTTTCAAATTTTTGTGAAAAAATTAACATGCATAAAATGTTCCCATTCTGAACTCGATAACACTTTTATTTTTCTGTATACAAGTATATATGAGTTACCATCTTTATGCCATGATCTGTAGTTTTTATCGGTATCATTTTTGTTTTGAGGGGGATTTTCGATCCCTTTTTATACATTTTTTTAATGGTATATGATGTGAACAAAAAGCAGCAATTCTAGACTTTGGTATTTTTTATTTTTACATTGACGCCATTCACTGTCATCTCCTAATCTCACCACTGAGTGCAGACTGACATCACCCCCTGACTTCCCCCATGAGTGCTCAGATATCACCCCCTGACTTCACCGGTGATATCACCCCTGATATCACCACTGACATCAACCACCAACAAATAATGTAATGTATGTACACAGTGACCCCACCAGCAGAATAGTGAATACAGCTCTGGAGTGAGGGTGTGTTCTGCTGAGCTCCTGAGACTTCCAAAGAAGCAGAGATTCCATCAGCCCCTCTCCATGTGTGTGGCAGGCACCTGGGAAGGTTTCCCTGCTATGGAGCCCAAGGAATCTGTGGCTTCATCTTGCATCTGTGTGAGAGTCTGTGCAATGGCCAGTAGTCAGGAAGGGGTGAGGAGATTCACCAGGGTTCACAGCAATGTGGGGCCCCCTCCCCCGACCTCAGCCGGGAGCTGCAAAGTTTCCAGCAGAAGCTCCAGAAAAAGGAATGCAGTGAAGGCTTCTACCTCTGGTTCCTTAGAACCCCAGCAATGGGGGGTAAAGGGGCCGAGGGAATCCCTGTCAACTTTTGGGTCCAGAATTCAGACCAAGATGGCTGAATGTGAACAGCTTGGCAAACAGCTACATGGTCATAGAGAAGATCTAAAGTTTGCCATCTACCAGGCGGATAATGCAGCAAAGGCCAAGAGAGCAGCGTTCACTGCAAAGGTGAAAACACTGAGGAAAGAATTGGAGGATCTGGTGCAGCTAAGATCGGACATTGTGGCTTGTGCCGGCATCTTCAGTGAGAAACTTCTCAATGATGGTCACTTTTCCAACATGAGGGTCTCCAAACATGTGAGTAACCAAGAAGGCTTCCAGAGTGAGGAGGAAGAGATGGAGGAAGGGGATGGAGGTGAGGAGGGCAATGTGAGTGAGGGGGATATGGACACGGGTTCTGTATGTGCCACCATTGTTACCCCTGACCCCCCAATTACCCTGAGTGCAGACTATATGAACCCGGCTCAGGTGGCCTTACCTCCCTCCAGTGATGATGATGATGGCAGTGACTGCAGTGAAGGCAGATGCTTGGCAGGAAAACTTCTCTTTTGGTGATGATTTGGGCCCAGAGGAGAAGGGTAAGAAAAAGAAAAGCAAAGGGCAAGAAGAGGAAGAAAACAGAGGGAGTGAAGTTTGTCTTTTCTTCTTTCCAGCAACCTGGGCCAGCTAAGAAACTGGTTCAGGGTGCTGGGTCCCCCAATGCCAGACCCCATTTCTGTAGTGGAACAGGGCCAGCATTGGGGATACAGTAGTGCACCTAAAGTGGCCGCGGGTGCTATAAAAAAAACAGGGCACCCTCTTGCAAGTGGAGTGCAAGAGATGGATGCTTGTAAAATGCAGGTGAGGAGTGGTAGTGGAATGGCAGAGAGAGGTTTGGCGGCTGATGCCTTACTTAGGAGCAAGGGTCCTGGTTTGGGGTTTGGATCAGGTTCTAGTTCGTCTGACCCCCCCCCCCCCCCCCCCCCCCCCGGTAGTGGCTGCTTCTCCAAGAAGCTATGCCAGCGTCACTGGGGGATCAGGGGGATCACCATCTCCGTCGGTCTCTGGGGGTCACTTGCAACAGCGCCTCGTGGAGGCTCTATGTAGGGGAGACAGGTCATTACAAGTAGTGGGGAGGGATGAGGTTTACCTGTCTTTTTGGATAGAAAGACATGGATGGCCTAGGCGCCTTCCGAGAACATAACGTGGAGGTGGTCTGGTCCCTCCCGACACCAGGGCAGGAAAGTGGCTGTAGGAATGTGGTCCCATTAGTGTGGAGGGGCGAAGATGCGTGTCTGCCTCGGGGTAAGGTGGTTGAGCTCCTCCTCCAGATGGAATTCAGGGCAAGTGACATCTTTGCCCTGATCCACCCCTACAGTACTTCCGAGTTTGACATCAGCTTCATTCGGCCAGAGGGTTTGGAACTTTTCTGGTCGAACTATAAGGTGGTGAAAAGCGAGCCCGGCTGGCGGGATTTTGCTGTAAAGACGATATCCTGTTAGAATTTGGCCAAGAAAGTGACCGTTTTGACACGTAAGGAGTCACTATCTTGCTATCTGTGGACAAAGAAAAAAGAGAAGGCCCAAGGAGGCGCCTAGTGCATTACCCTAGGTAGCGAATAGATTTGTCCAAATCTGTCAATCTGAAGAAGGGGTATGCTAACCCCGAAACGCGTTGTTGTTGTGTATCAATAAAGCTTGAACTCCTATTCACTTCCATGACTTGGTTGTGAGATCTCTTTGGATCCCCGAGTGCCTGGTAAAAGGTCACCTTTTTCTTACTATCAAGTACTATCTTGCTATGACATTATGACCTGGCTCAGCCGATATGGGGATCTGACTACGACGAACATGGGATCTGGTCTGGGGCCTGGACGTTTTCCGTCAAACTGAAGCGTTCGGGGAGCACTGTTGCCCACATCCCATCAGCTGCTTTTCTTGGGAGAGACAGAATCCACATTTTCTACCAGGGGCAGCCCCACTCACTTTAGCGCAGCCTGTACCGTGCAGGTCTGTGCTCTGTGTGGTGGGGTAGGTCATCTTGCCGCATCCTGTAGGCAGATCAGGTGTCATCTGTGTGGTGTCTTAGGACACCCTTTCAGCCGTTGTCCTAGCACCCTTGCCCGGTCACCTTGGCTGGGGAGAGCATTAATGTTGCTTCAGCTGGGGAGGGCACGAGTGTGGGTGAAGGTGCAACAGGGTCAGTGAGTAGGAAAATTCCCGCCAAGCTGAGACGGGAGGCTAATCGGAGAAGGAGCAGGGAATTGGAGAGCTTCTGGCCCTGCTCCAGAGGTTAGTCCTGAAACTGCTGAGGCCCTGGGGGAGGATGTGCTGCAATAGCAAATGGGGAGAATATCAAATCTGTAGAGAAGAGGGCAGCAAGGCCGATCTTTACGATTCCTCCCAATATGAAAGTGTGGATGAGGAGAGTAAAGAGAGGCCAAAAAAGAAGGGCAGCAAAGGGGAAAGAAGAGGTTGCAGCCCTCTAGTCCCCGTGCTACAGACCAGGTTCCAAGCGGAAGCCTACCTGCCCCCCCCCCCCCTCTGATTGATCTGTCTAACTGTTACTTTGTCCTTGAAGACATCTCCTCCCCCTCCGTGGAGCGGGGGTCAGGGATGGGGTGCCTGAAGTGGGCGAGCCTCCAGGGGGAACTGGGCCCTGTCCTGATGGGGCAATTTCCTCAGGGGATGGGGCCAAACCAGAGCCAGGTGGAGATGGGGATTCAAAAATGGACCAGTCAGAATCAAAAAAACGGCCCAAAGAGAAAGAAGCCTCCTCATCTGGGGAAGAGGGGGTGAAGAAAAAACTGAAATGAGGGGGTTAGGGCCATCTAACTCAATCACCCATGATGGCGGCACTCGCCCCATTGACGCTGGCATCTATTAACTGTGCCAGCATAAAGTCTGATACGGCTAGATTCGCAGGCTTTGATTTTCTCGGCCGTGTTGAAGCCGACATTTTCTTATTACAAGAGACCAGGTTGGCAGATCTAGCCTCCCTGGTAAAAGCTAGGAGAGAGTGGAGGCGCGGTCCCTCCCACTGGTCTCTTGCGGCTGAGCCGTATAGTGGGGTGGCGGTCCTTTTTACCGCTCCTGTTGAATTCAGACAGGTTATTGAGTTAGAAATGGGGAGGTGCCTGATTTTAGATGTCCTCATGAAGGGGCAAGAGCTCCGGCTTATTAACATCTGCACCCCACAAACCAAGTGGGACCATAAAGATCTCTTTAGGAAGATTAAGCCCTTTCTTTTTACAAGCCGACATGGGATCTTTGGAGGGGATTTCAATACTGTCACGAGATCCCAAGATAGGAGAGGCTCCAATGATCCGTTGGCTTATGATAGCATAGCTCTCAATAGTATAGTTAGGGAAGCTCACCTAGAGGATGCCCACATCAGGAGTCCCTCAGGCCACGCGGGTTTCACCTATCATCGAGGTAGCTAGAATAGACAGGTTTTATTTGAAGGAGGAAGCCAACTCTTCCGCAGTGTCCGTGGTTGAGGTATGATTTATTTTTCCTTGAATGTTTCAGAGACCCCCCCGGATGGGTAAAGGTTACTGGAAGCTGAATTTGTCCCTCCTGGAGGAAGCGGAGGTAAGACAGTCCTTGGAGGATTTTCTTCAGAGTCAGGTACCTTTACTGGACCTATGTAGTAGTAAGTCAGAGTGGTGAGAGATGTTCAAGAAGTGGGTTGCAGGGTTCTTCTGTCAGCTCTCGAACCTCAGGTCCCTGAACAGGTATCGCTTGTATCAGGGTCTGAGGAGGAAACTCAAGCTTCTCGTCTAGATTGGAGGCAGCCGAGAGGATATCTCCAGAGTGAAGTCCTTGCTGATAAAGTGTCAGTATGATAGGCACGCATCTTGGGTTTTTGAGAGGGATTTCGAGAGGAAGTACCGCTCGCCCGACCCTTACAGAGACTGTAAGATGTCAGAGAGTAGTTGTCACGAATCGGCAGGCTGGAGGTGGATCCTCTGACTGCTGAAGATAGGCACGGTACAAGGGAGTAGACAAGAGCAAGGTCGGACGTAGCAGAAGGTCGGGGCAGGCAGCAAGAATCGTAGTCAATATGGCAATAGCAGGAGGTCAAGTACACAGTATGGACAAACACAGTAAACGCTTTCTCTAGGCACTAAGGCAACAAGATCCGGCAAGGGAGTGCAGGGGAAGTGAGGTATAAGTAGGGAGTGCACAGGTGGAAACTAATCAGGAAGATTGGGCCAGGCACCATCATTGGTGCACTGGCCCTTTAAATCTCAGAGAGCTGGCGCGCGCGCGCCCTAGAGAGCGGAGCCGCGCGCGCCAGAGCATGACAGCCGGGGACCGGGACAGGTAAGTGACTTGGGATGCGATTCGCGAGCGGGCGCGTCCCCCTATGCGAATCGCATCCCCGCCAGCAATGTCAGTGCAGCGCTCCCGGTCAGCGGGTCTGACCGGGGCGCTGCAGGGAGAGAAATGCCGCGAGCACTTCGGGGAGGAGCAGGGACCCGGAGCGCTCAGCGTAACAGTACCCCCCCCTTAGGTCTCCCCCTCTTTTTGTCGGGATGTCGCTCCACCTGGGACGAGGACATTGGGAGCGATTGTAGAGTCTCCTTCTGGGGGACAGTGAAGTCCTGGGCAGACCGGTCAGAAGGAGTGGGAATGGGGAGGGAGGGCAGAGGGTGAGGCTTGGCACAGTCCTGATAGGCCTTGGGGAGACCAGGCACAGGAGGGGACACTGAGGCCCGACAGACGGGGCTGGGAGCAGATGTGAGGCATTTCTTGCGGCAAGCAGGACCCCAATTCTCGATCTCCCCGGTGGTCCAGTCAAGGGTGGGAGAATGGTGCTGGAGCCATGGCAGACCGAGAAGGACTTCAGATGTGCAGCCGGGCAGAACCAAGAATTCAATCTTTTCGAGATGTGGTCCAATGCTCATAAGCAGAGGCACTGTGCGAAAACGCACAGTGCAGTTCAACTTGACTCCGTTGACTGAAGCAATGTAGAGCGGCTTGATGAGACGGATCACCGGGATGCAGTACCTATCAAGCAAAGAGGCCAGAATAAAATTTCCAGAGGAACCAGAGTCCAAGACGGCCACGGCAGAGAAGGAGGAGTCGGCAGAAGGAGAAATCCGTACGGGCACAGTGAGACATGGAGAAGCAGACTCCGTACCCAGAGACGCCGGACCCACATGAGCAGGTTGCGTGCGTGCATTTTCCAGACGAGGAGGACGAATCGGGCAATCCACCAAGAAATGTTCGGTACTAGCGCAGTACAGACATAGATTCTTATCCCTACGGCGAGACCTCTCTTCAATAGTCAGGCGAGACCGATCTACTTGCATAGGCTCCTCGGCGGGAGGCACAGGGGTAGATTGCAAGGGATACCGTGAGAGAGGTGCCCAGGGATTAAGGTCTTTTTCCTGGCGGAGTTCCTGGTGTCTTTCCGAAAAACGCATGTCAATGCGGGTGGCCAAATGGATAAGTTCATGCAGATTGGCAGGAATCTCTCGTGCGGCCAGCACATCTTTGATGTTACTGGATAGGCCTTTTTTAAAGGTCGCGCAGAGAGCCTCGTTGTTCCAAGATAATTAGGAAGCGAGAGTACGAAATCGGATGGCGTACTCGCCTACTGAAGAATTACCCTGGACCAGGTTCAGCAGGGCAGTCTCGGCAGAAGAAGCTCGGGCTGGTTCCTCGAAGACACTGCGAACCTCAGAGAAGAAGGAGTGTACAGTGGCGGTGACAGGGTCATCGCAGTCCCAGAGCGGTGTGGCCCAAGCCAAAGCCTTTCCAGACAGGAGACTAACCACGAAAGCCACCTTCGACCGTTCAGTAGGAAATTGGTCCGACAACATCTCCAAATGTAGGGAACATTGTGACAGGAAACCTCGGCAGAGTCTAGAGTCCCCATCAAATTTGTCCGGCAGGGACAAGCGGAGGCTAGGAGCGGCCACTCGCTGCGGAAGAGGTGCAGGAGCCGGCGGAGGAGATGGTTGTTGCTGCTGTAGCTGTGACTGAAATTGCTGTAGCTGTGACTGAAGCTGCTGTAGCTGCGACTGAAGTTGCTGTGTCATGGTGGTCAAGTACGACAGCTGGTGATCTTGTTGGGCGATCTGTCGGGCTTGCTGGGCGACCAGCGTAGTGAGGTCAGAGACAACTGGCAGGGGAACCTCAGCGGGATCCATGGCCGGATCTACTGTCACGAATCGTCAGGCTGGAGGTGGATCCTCTGTGCCAGAGAGGGATGGGCGTGGACCGTGCTAGTGGACCGGTTCTAAGCTGCTACTGGTTTTCACCAGAGCCCGCCGCAAAGCGGGATGGTCTTGCAGCGGCGGTAGCAACCAGGTCGTATCCACTAGCAACGGCTCAACCTCTCTGACTGCTGAAGATAGGCGCGGTACAAGGGAGAAGACAAGAGCAAGGTCGGACGTAGCAGAAGGTCGGGGCAGGCAGCAAGAATCGTAGTCAATATGGCAATAGCAGGAGGTCAAGTACACAGTATGGACAAACAAAGTAAATGCTTTCTCTAGGCACTAAGGCAACAAGATCCGGCAAGGGAGTGCAGGGGAAGTGAGGTATAAGTAGGGAGTGCACAGGTGGAAACTAATCAGGAAGATTGGGCCAGGCACCATCATTGGTGCACTGGCCCTTTAAATCTCAGAGAGCTGGCGCGCGCGCGCCCTAGAGAGCGGAGCCGCGCGCGCCAGAGCATGACAGCCGGGGACCGGGACAGGTAAGTGACTTGGGATGCGATTCGCGAGCGGGCGCGTCCCGCTATGCGAATCGCATCCCCGCCAGCAATGTCAGTGCAGCGCTCCCGGTCAGCGGGTCTGACCGGGGCGCTGCAGGGAGAGAAATGCCGCGAGCGCTTCGGGGAGGAGCAGGGACCCGGAGCGCTCAGCGTAACAGTAGTAAAGTCATTTCAGGACTGATTGATAGTACTGGATCTCTGAATCGGTCCAGATCAGGGATCTTGGAGGTCGTCAGATCCTTCTACTCACACCTCTTGGGAAGGAAGGATCTAGATCGAGACAGGATGTCCGCTTTCCTGGCTGAAACCATTCCTGAGCCAGGGGTAGACCCCTCTCTTGATGTTTTGACAGAAGAAATCAGGGAAGAGGAAGTGAGATTGGCGATCGAGGGACTTGCCCCTAAGAAGTCGCCAGGTCCGGATGGCTTAACATCCGAGTGGTACAGGACCTTTAAGGAGTCTTTGGCTCCCCTCTTGACTGAGGTATTCAATGAGTGTCTCTCCTCGGGCACTCTGCCAAAGTCAATGAGGAGGTCAGCCCTGATTTTTCTCTCAAAGGGTAATGGGAATGGGAATGGGAGACAGGAGGGCAAGTGAAGGACCTCGTACACACCATGGGCATTTTTCGGCTTACGCTACCCCGTAAGGCGATACGTCGGTGGGGTCTGGGAGTGTGGGAGGTCAGGACCCAGTCAAGGCAGTTCCTTGACAAACGGGTTCTGTTGACCCACTTCTAGAAGCCTCTGATGCTCAGGGGCTGCCCAGGTCGGGATCTGAGGGTGAAGTTGTATCCTTTAAACATGAAAAGGATCCCCCAGAAGTTTTGGGACTTGGCCTGGTGCTGCTTTCAGGGGAAGCTATATGTGAGGGACAATTTAAAGTGTAGGAGATCTGATCACCGGGGATGTCCCCGAGAAGAGTGCGGGGTCATGCTGGAAAGCATGGACCATTTCCTGCTTCATTGTCCCTTTAATATAGGGGTTTACAACCAGGTGGGCGCTTCCATCGGCTTCCATCGGCTTCCATTGCCGGCCTTACCTATCCGGAGTGGGCTTATGGGGCATTCAGGAACCTGGGTGACTGTGATCGGGGCACTTTATTCTTAGTCAGCTAAGTGGTTAGATACTACACGTGGAACACACGGTATTTAGTGCCCACACAGCGGAAAGTCTTCTCCGAGGTGGAGGTCTGTAGGAATATCACCGGTGACCTTGGGAAGATCAGGTCTTTGGAGTATGGCAGTTTTGGTACCAGTAGGGCTTCCTTCCTATTACCCTTGTTTTGGTTAGGGACAGTGATATAGGGACATGGTTAGGGTGAGTGCAGGGTCAGTTTATTTTTATGGTTAATGGTAGGGTGAGAGGTAGGGGGGAGTTAGGGAAAGAATGTAAATTTTGTATGTATCAGGATTGCCATCCTGGTGGTGGGCTAATGCATGTGCACCTTAGCTTTTTGTTTTGTTTTCAGAAGTTAAGGTTATGAAGGGCTTACATGCACTGAACTTGGGCCTAAAGTGGGTTGTATTGTTTGTTTATGTATGTTACATAGTTGATAATGGTAAAGTTGGTTGGGAGGAGTTTTAGGTTGGGAGGGTGTATTTACGGGTGGTGGTGGTTTGGTGAACCTGGCATGGGTCAGTTGTAGACTGGACATTGAGGACTATGAATTGTATGGACTCTGACCCATGTACAGGAGGGTGGGTGGTGTGGGTGAAGGGACAGTTTAGAGTAGGTTGTTTTATTATATTTGTAGGTGTGTTTTCTGTATTTCTAGGTGTATATAGTGTATATAGGTTATATGTATAGTATATGTTATATTTTTGTTTATTTCATATCTCGGTTTGCTTATTATATAGTGTTTATAGTAGTGATAGATGGCAGTCAAACCAGTTGTTTTTGTTCTGTTGTGGATTTAGTTTAGGTTTTATAGGGATAAGAAAAGAAAAAATAAATTTATTTAAAAAAATCATGTGCTGTGGGAGTGCTTGTTGTGTTTTTGTAATGTGTGATTTTCCCAGGTTTGGGTGTTTTTGAGTTAAAGCTAAATAGTGCTTTTTTCTTTCTTTTTTTTTGGATTGCAGATTTGGTATGCATGCATGTGAGTGGGTTTGGTTGTTATGTTGTACTGGGCTGGCCAGTTAGGCAGGATTTTTGTTCTTTTATTTAATGTAAAGTTTGGGTTTATCTTATTTTATGTCGTTGTTTTCCGTTATGGCAAAGTTGCTCTGGTTTTGTGTTTGTTATGATTTATATTTTTCTAATAAAAGATTTACAGGATATAACTCAGGATCAGTAGTACAGGATAAGTAATGTAATGTATGTACACAATGACCCCACCTGCAGAATAGTCACTACAGCTCTGGAGTGGGAGTCAATCAGTTGCGGGTGTGGTTCTGCTTCAGCTGTGTGTGTCTGCTGTGCCTCCTGAGCTCCTGGGAATTACCACCTGTTCCACCTGGGGCCTGCTTCCTCCTCCCCAGGGAGGGAGTGGGTTTCCAGGCATGAGGGAGGCCAGGCCCAGGCTTCTGCTCCTCAGAATAGGCCGCAGGGGAGCAGTAGAAGCCGGCAAGCGGCCGGAACATCGGAGGATTTGGGGGTGAGGCGTTCCACCAGGAGTTTCAGCAATGCTGCTCCAACTCCTCCCACAGAGGTGAGAATCTCCAAGGCTGGATCCACCTCGGGAAAGCTGGGTGCTGCCAGTGGAAAGCTGGGTTCCTAAGGAAGACGGCAGAGTGCTCACGGAGGTGAAGCTGACCTCAGTGAGGAAGGCTGGGGAGTGCTGAGGACCCGGGAGTCTATTTCCACCTATACCTCCCGGGTAAAAAGTCACCTCTGTGAGTATGAAGACGCCTGTAAGACCATCAGGAGGCTCCGAGAGGAACTACGGTGTGCCCGTGCCAGGGCTAAGGTAACTCCTAAGAGGAAAAAGGCAGAGATTCAGGCAGAGATAAAAAGACTTATGACTGAAAAACAAGCTTTGGAGGAGAGGAGAATTACTGGCGAAGAGTGGGCCATTTAAAGAAAAATTGGAAAATGGAGAAAGATTCAAGGTAATGGAGGAAAAGGAAAATAAAAGGTTGATGGGGCAGCAACCTGAGAGCCAGGTGGATGATGTGGAGATGGAGGAAGAACAACAGCCAGATCCACCTGGTGGCCTGCGGCAACAGCAGCAGGTCCCGTACAGTGGGCCCCCTGCACAGCAACCAGCAGTATCACCTGCCGACTCAGGGGAGGACAGTGACAGCAGCTACAAGGGAGGGGCGCTAATGGCCCAGATCTGCATGCTGGAATCCCCAGTGTGTCCTCAGAACCTGGTGTTTGGAGATGAGCTCCCAAATGAGGCACCTGGGGATAAGAAGAAGAAGACCAAGCCAAGGCAGCAAGAAGTGGTGAATTACATCTACACCCCCCTCCCTGTAAACCCTGAGTCGGCCGCAGGGTCAGCTCATTGTGCAAGCCCCGTTACCCAGCCCAACCCGTGTTCTGTGGTGGACTCGGTGCAAAGGTGCGGGGAGAGTACAGATACTAAAAGGGTGCAGAGCTCCATGCCTGTTTGCAGTAGCAGGGATGGAGCAGAGAAGGTATCGGCCGCAAGGCCGTACAGTGAGGGCGGCCCAGCAGAGAGGCAGACTCCGGTGCTGTAGTTCGCTCCCCTGTGAGAGAGGGGGGTTATTCAGTGCCGGAGGTAGTCGTGGTGGCTAAGGACAAAATAGATTCTCCCAAAAGTAAAAAAAACTTTTGTTTAGCATTAGCGCCGCTGATCCAGATCAGCGGCGCACAGGAGCTGGACATTCTAGTACGGATGAGGCGGAGAGTACCGGTAAAAACAGGGCTGGGCCGCTAATAAACAGGCTAGTCAGGCTCCCCTGTCCTTGTATAAGGGACCGGTGACCTGTCCTGTGGTGATGGAGCCAGCCCTGGTACCCAGTGATGCTGACAGTACAAAATCTGCACCAGAACGCACCGGTCCAGCCAGTATGAATGTGGAGGTTAATGTTGGAGGTCAATGTTGGAGGGTGTGAATGAGGTGAATAATTCATCTGTTACTAAAAATCTGTCTGGGGCTTTGAATGGTGGCTTGGGCTGTAGCACGGGTGGAGGTATGGGGGGCACATCAGCTAAAATAGGGGTCAATGGTTTGGGTATGGATTATGTGGAGGAGGGTGGTGAAGGGGCACAGATCAGTGGTGGGAATGTAGAGCCTGGTCCAGTTGCACCCCCAACGGTGATCTCCCTCTGATTGGTCTCTCCAACCAGTTCTGAGCCCTCCGTTACATTTCCTCTTCGGAGGAGGAGGGGGCTGGGGGTGAGGTTCCGGATGTTGCGGTGGGGCTCACAGGAGTGAGTCCTCTCTCCCTGGGGAATCTATGTCTTCAGGGGGGGAGACTGGCCCAGAGTCAGGGGATGAGGAAAATGTATATAAAGGGAAAATGGACACATCTATTTCACTTAAAAGGGGTAAACCATCATCTGATGAGGAGGGTGGTGGGGTGGATGGGAAGGATGGTGGGAAAAAGAAAGCTGTCTAACTCAATCCCCCTTGATGGCGGCACCCTCTCCGTTGACTCTGGCATCCATTAATGTTGCCAGAATAAAGTCAGATACGGCTCGATTTGCGGCCTATGATTTTTTTGCCCATATTAATGCTGATATTTTATTTTTGCAAGAGACCAAGCTAACAGATATGTCATCTATCTACAAGGCTAAAAGAGAGTGGAGGAATGGGCACTCCTACTGGTCTCTTGGGGCCGAGCCGTATAGAGGAGTGGCGGTCCTTTTTACCGCAGCGGTAAAATGCCGATGGGTTATCGAGTTAGAAATGGGGAGGTGCCTGATCTTAGCTGTCCTCATGAAGGGACAAGAACTTTGCCTTATTAACATATACGGCCCACAGTCTAAGTGGGACCGGAAGTGTCTCTTTATGAGGATCAAGCCCTATCTTTTTACAAGTTGGCAGGTGGTCTTTGGAGGGGACTTCAATGCTGTCACGAGGCCCCAAGATAGGGGAGGTTCCAGAGACAAGCTGATTTATGATAGCGTCGCCCTTAATAGCATAGTGAGTGAGGCTCGCCTGGTGGATGTCCACATCCGGCACACCCCAGGCCACGTGGGATTCACCTATCATAGGGGTAGTTGTAGGTCCAGAATAGACAGGTTTTATTTGAAGGAGGAAGCTGTCTCTTCAGCAGTATCTGTTGTTGAGGTGGAGTTCTCCGATCACTGTTTAATTTTGTTTCCTCTGAATGTCACAGAGACCCCCCAGATGGGCAGAGGGTATTGGAAGCTGAATTTGTCTCTCTTGGAAGAAGCGGAGATAAGACAGTCCTTTGAGGATTTTCTTCAGAGCCAGGTACCATTGCTGGGCCTTTGTAGAAGTAAGTCAGAGTGGTGGGAGATCTTCAAGAAAAGGGTTGCGAGATTCTTCCGCCAGCTCTCGGGCCTCAAAAGCCTAAACAGGTACCGTTTGTACCAGGGCCTGAGGAAGAAACTTGAGAACCTTGTCTTGACTGGAGGTAGTCGTGACAATATCTCCAGAGTGAAGTCCTTGTTGATGAAGTGCCAGTACGACAGACACGCATCTTTGGTTCTTGAGAGGGATTACTGGAAGTACCGCTTGCCCGACTCTTACAGAAACTGCAAGATTTCAGTGAATAGTAAAATATTCTCAGGACTGATTGATAGTACGGGATCCTTGAAAAGGTCCAGATCAGGGATCCTGGAGGTCGTCAGATCCTTCTACTCGCACCTCTTGGGAAGGAAGGATCTAGATCGAGATAAGGTATCAGCTTTCTTGGCTGAAACTATCCCTGAACCAGGAGTAAACCCCTCTCTTGATGTTTTGACAGAGATGATACGGGAAGAGGAAGTCAGGATGGCGTTTGATGGGCTTGCCCTCAAGAAGTCACCCAGTCCGGATGGCTTAACATCTGAGTTCTATAAGACCTTTAAGGACACTTTGGTTCCCCTCTTGACTGCGGTTTTTAATGAGTGTCTATCCTCGGGCACTCTGCCAAAGTCAATGAGGAGGTCAGCGCTGATCATCTTGTCAAAGGGTAAAGACCCGACCCACATTGAGAATTGGCGTCCCATAGCACTTCTCAATGCGGACAAAAAGATTCTGGCAAAAGTGCTGTTTAACCGGGTGATGGAGTTAGCACCCCGGCTCCTTTCGGGGGCTCAGCATTGCTCTGTTCCGGGCCGCAGTACATTTATTGCTGTGCTCAGTGTCGGGGAGGCTGTGGAGCAGGGTAGGGATGGCCACTGGAAGGGGTACTTGCTGTCCTTGGATCAGGCAAAAGCGTTTGATCGGGTTAACCATGAATATCTCTGGTCTGTTCTTCTGAGATATGGCCTGCCGGGGGGGGGGGGGGGGGGTTGTTGATTGGCTTAAGACCTTGTATGCAGGGGGAGAGAGTTTCCCGCTTGTGAATGGTTGGATTGGTCGCTCCTTTGAGGTTGGGTCTGGTGTCCATCAGGGTTGTCCTTTAAGCCCTTTGCTGTACGTGTTTGCAATTGATCCTTTCCTTAGGAGGATTGATTGTGGACCGTTGGCGGGGGTGAGAATGGACCTGGCAGTGCCGGATTCGGCTCTGAGGGTGGTAGCGTATGCTGATGATGTCACTGTGTTTGTCTCCTCACAAGAGGAGGTCAGATGGGTGATGTCAGAGGTGGACCGCTACTCGGAGGCATCCGGGTCCAAGATCAACCAGGATAAGTGTGAGAGTCTCTGGCTGGGAGGGGGAGATCCTAGTTTGATCTCCCGGACACCCTTCCAGAGCCCCAGGAATCTGCAAAAGTTCTCAGCATCGAATTTGGCCAAGGGGATTACCCCAAACAAAACTGGGACAGCAGGCTTAAGATCGCCGCTCAGAAGGTGGATCAGGTGGTTGGTCTTTGACCCTCCGGGAAAGGGTTAATCTGATCAAAACATTCCTGCTCCCTTTACTGATATATCTGGGCAGTGTATGCATGTTGCCAGAACCTCTCTGGACCCGGGTCTACAGTGTGTTCTTCCAAATGTTATGGGGGAATAGACTGAACCTAGTGAAGAGGGAGGTTACTTACTGTACAAGGAGACTAGGGGGTTGTGTATGGTCAACCCCGTGGTATTCCTAGTGAATTAAGACCAATATAGCAAACCTCTGGTCAGAGAGGGCTCCTCCGTGGGTATCCTCCTGTAGGGGATGGTTTCGGCCTTTCTTCAAGGAATGGGAGACAGGAGGGCAAGTGGAGGATCTTCGCACACCACACGGGCATCTCCCGGCTTATGCTACCCCGGTTCTGAAGGTTATTCGTGGGTGGGGTCTGGGGATGGGGGAGATTAGGACTCTGTCGAGGAAATTCCTTGACAAGAGGGTCCTGTCTTCTCATTTCCAGAGGCCATTGGCGCTCAAGGACTGCCCAAGTCGGGATCTGGAGGTGGGTTTAGAGCTTTTGAATTCTATCAGGATCCCCTTGAAGTTTTGGGACTTGACTTGGCGCTGCTTCCATGGGAAACTGTGTGTGAGGGACAATCTAAAGTGCAGGAACTCTGATGACCGGGGATGTCCCTGCGAAGAGTTTGGAGGCATGCTGGAAAGCATGGAGCATTTTCTGCTTCATTGTCCCTTTAACACAGAGGTTTAAACCAGGGTGGGCGCTTCCATTGGTTGGCCTCGGCTGGCCAGTCTCTCCTATGCGGAATGGGCCTATGGGGCATTCAGAAACCTTGGAGGCTGGGACCGGTGCACTTTATTCCTAGTCAGCTCAGTGGTTAGGTACTACACGTGGAACACACGGTGTTTAGTGTCGACGCAGCATAAAATCCTCTCTGTGGATGAGGTGGTTAGGAACATTATCGGAGACCTGGTGAAGGTACGTCCTCTGGAGTACGAGAGGCTGGGTGCTGGCAGGGCCTCTCGTCTGTGGAGGGGCTCTGCCTTTAAAGTGCCTTAGCCTGTTGTCTCCCCCTGGTGGTGGCTGATACTGGCACATTAGTCTTTTTGTTTTGAGCAGTTGGTTTATGGTAATATAGGGCTTGCGGGCGCTGAACTTGAGCTTTAGGGGTTTGTTGTTTGGCTTATAGTGTTATATGTATTTGTTATTGTATTTATTGTTGTAGTCTATGTGTATACTTATGTATTGTATATATTATTAGTCTGTGTATATTTTATGTAATGTATATATTGTGTGATGTCACCTGGGGTCTGGGTTTAGTATAGGTTGGGTGGTGGGTTAAAAGGGGGAGGGGGTTTGTATGGGACTTTTATATATACAGAAAATCCTGGACTGGTTCATGGACGTCTGGTAACATGTACTGGGGGCATGGGATGCGGGACCAGTTCAGGGCCAAAAATTAATTAATTAATTAATTAAAAAAAATAAAGTGGTGTTATTTTGTTTGTGTTGGTTTTTATTATTTTGTATATATTATTGTTGTTGTTGTTGTTGTTATTCTTTTTGGTATTTTATTGGTATTTTGTTTTTGGTATTGCAACTGGGCCAGGAAATTCACATTTAGTATTAGTGTATATTAGTGTATATAGTTTATTAGTATGGTATGGGTATTATGGGTATAGGAATATGTCTTTCGTAAATATTGTATATATTTGTTTGTGTGCAGGAATGAGTGTGGGGTGGACCGGTGTTGTATTTTATGCTATGGTGTTGGTTTTATGATTTATTATATTGATATGTTCTGTCAGATATGGTATGTTTATGTTTGTAATTATTTATTGTTATGTTTGAAATTTTAATAAAAGATCTACAGGATATAACTCAGGATCCGTACAGGATAAGTAATGTAATGTATGTGGAATAATAACCCCACCAACAGAATAGTGAGTACAGCTCTGGAGTATAATGCTGTGGGTTCAGCTCCACCTTTTAGTCAGGATGATCTATTAGAGGACAGTCAGCAGCTACTGCCCAGCCAAGAAGTGGAGGAGACATCCCCCGCTTCCTTCGGTAAGTGGGTAAGTAGTGATTAGCGATAAGCAGCAGGGGCCATATTTGAATTCGCAATATTTCGCAAATATATGGACGAATATTTGTCCTATGTTTGCAAAATTGGCATATTCGCTATGTTTGTTCCCTATTTTTTCCATGCAAAAATTCATAATGAAATTTGTATAGTGCACATGTGTGATTATATCTTTCAACTAAAAGGGAGGAATTAGTGTTCTTTGGAAGTGCCGATATTCGCAAATATTTGAATATACAAAATATTCGCGCTCCACACCGACTCACACAGTAAATAATATTGGAGCCTTCTTTGGACCACAAGCTGGAAGCAGGGAGTGATGATCACTTTTGCTTTTACACAGTACACATCATTTTTGTGATGTGTACTGTGAAGAAAAAAAATATTCGTCATTACGAATATATATCGGTATATTCTAAATATTCGCATGTTTGTGAAGTGCCGATATTCGCAATAATAATTCGCATTCCGAATATTCACGCTCAACACTAGTAGTGACGAGGAGAATCGCGTGGTAGGTGGTGTTGGGAGCATTCAGGCTCCTGAAGCACACACTATTGAGGAACCTGAGGAGGACATCAGTAAGGTGCAGACACAACTCAATGATGATGAAGCCAATTGCACTTGGGAGCTGGGTGCAGAATGGGCTTCATCATCATCAGGAAAAGAGGTTGACAGGTTGCCCATGAGGCAGCAGTTGAGCCAGCAAGGTGGTAGTATGATTGGGAGTCAGCATGGTGGCAGCAGTTGGAAGTCTGGAGCCCAACGTGCCCTGGCTAGACCACCTGCTTCACAGCAGCCTTCCTGCCTGGGAGGTAGTGGAACAGGGGTCCCTGGAGTCTGCTGTCAGTTAGTGCGGACTGTTGTGGGGAAAATCAGCTACTCTGTGGTGTGGCAGTTTTTCATCAAGTATCCAGAGGATGTTACCATGACCACGTGCAATTTTAAAAAATCTTTAATTTTTCCCATTGTGAGGCCCAATGGTCTCATCAGGCTGCCGCCACCTCCAGGCTTTATCATTCTGTCACTATATGGTCTCCTCTTGCTACTGCCACCTCCAGGCTTGGTCATTCTGCCACATTTTGGTCTCCTCATGCTGATGCCACCTCCATGCTGTCATTGTGCCGCTATGTGGTCTCCTCATGCTGCTAGAACAATACATAAAATTATTTATGTTAATCTATTTAAAATCTTCAATTTAAATTTTAAAATATATCTTTAATCTTTTCAACTGTGAAGCCCCATGGTCTTGTAAGGCTGCTGCCACCTCCAGGCTTGGTCATTCTGCCACTATATGGTCTCCTCATGTTTCCACCTCCTTTAGGCAGTGTCATTCATCAAGAAATCGAATCATGACTTACTCCATGAAAACTGGAAATAGGAACCATGGTGACTGACAACAGGAAGAAAATCTTGTCTGCGCTGCGTCAAGGAAGCCTGAGCCATGCGCCCGCATGGCACACATGTTCAATCTGGTTGTCAATCACTTCCTGAAGTGTTCCCCCCATTTGCAAGACATCCTAGCAATGGGAAGGAAATTTTGCATGCACTTCAGCTCCTCGTACACCGCAAAGCACCCCCTCCTTACGCTGCAGCGTCAGAATGGCATCCCCCAACATAGTCTGATTTGAGACGTTTCAACATGTTGGAATTCCACCCTCCATATGTTGGACCGACTATATGAACAGAGAAAAGCCATCACTGATTTCTTGATGATCCAAGCGGATAGGGGTACTCCCCTGTGTAACTTCAATGTCAATCAGTGGCAGCTCATACGTGACACCTGCCGTTTGCTCAGGCCCTTTGAGGAAGCCACATTTACTACAACACGTGTTGGAAACGATGGCTGGTCAGGGCAATGGAGATGTGGCACCTACATCTCATGGCCACATGAGCCCTGTGAGGGCTGAACTGCAAGACGAGGAGGAGGGGTAAGGGGACAGTGTAGCACAGTTTAGGTTTTGCAAAATGGGTGGTTTTTATAGTCATCTGACTGGAGAGGAGGAGCAGGAGCAGCCAGAGGAGCTAGAGGGTGATGAGGAAGACGAGACAAAGGACCCAGACACACCATGGCAGTATGCAGTGGAGAAGGAGGCAGGGAGTCCGTCCAAGTCACATGCACAAATGGAACAATGCATGCTCACTTGCTTGCGTAGTGACCGCTGAATTGTCACCATTCGGCAGCGGGATGACTTCTGGCTCTCCACCTTATTGGAGCCTTGCTACCAGCACAAAATGGGGGCCTTTTATACACCCACTGAGAGGGAGGACAATCTGACCTACTACAGAGACCTCCTACGTAGTCAGGCACCATCATCCATCCTCTCACAGGTCTGACTCGGGGGCTCTTTGCGCTCACCTTCTACTGCCATGGCTGCTGGGGAGGGGTGGGGTGGCATTAGCAGTCCCAGCTCCAACAGCAGCAGCCTGAGTCAACAGTCGCTGATGAGTAGCTTTCTTCACCCACATAGTGAAGCAACTCATCAGCAGCAGGTAGACCTGGAGCAGGACCTGAACCAGCAGGTGGTGGCATAACTTGACATACTTTGAAGATCCGCTGGACTTCTGGGCAGCCAAACTTGATTTGTGGCCGCAACTAGCAGAGCTCGCCTTGAAAAGCTCTCCTGCCAGGCCAATAGTGTGCCATCATAGCTGGGGTTTAGTGCGGCGGGGGCCATAGTAACCCCAAGTAGAAAATATTTTTATGTTAATCTATTTAAAATCTTCAATTTAAATTTAAAAAAATATCAATTAAAATATCAATTACATTTTAAATTATGAGGCCCTGTGGTGTTGTCAGCTGCTGCCACTTCCAGGCTGTCATTCTGCCACTATATGGTCTCCTTATGCTGTCGCCACTTCCAGGCTGTCATTCTGCCACTATATGGTCTCCTCATGCTTCCGCCTCCTCCAGGCTGTGGGGGCCTTTTATACACCCACTGAGAGGGAGGACAATCTGACCTACTACAGAGACATCCTACGTGGTCAGGCACCATCATCCATCCTCTCACAGGTCTGACTCGGGGGCTCTTTGCGCTCACCTTCTACTGCCATGGCTGCTGGGGAGGGGTGGGGTGGCATGAGCAGTCCCAGCTCCAACAGCAGCAGCCTGAGTGAACAGTCGCTGATGAGTAGCTTTCTTCACCCACATAGTGAAGCAACTCATCAGCAGCAGGTAAACCTGGAGCAGGACCTGAACCAGCAGGTGGTGGCATAACTTGACATACTTTGAAGATCCGCTGGACTTCTGGCCAGCCAAACTTGATTTGTGGCCGCAACTAGCAGAGCTCGCCTTGAAAAGCTCTCCTGCCAGGCCATTATTGTGCCATTATAGCTGGGGTTTAGTGCGGCGGGGGGCCATAGTAACCCCAAGTAGAAAATATTTTTATGTTAATCTATTTAAAATCTTCAATTTAAATTTTAAAAAATATCAATAAAAAATATCAATTACATTTTAAATTATGAAGCCCTGTGGTGTTGTCAGCTGCTGCCACTTCCAGGCTGTCATTCTGCCACTATATGGTCTCCTTATGCTGTCGCCACTTCCAGGCTGTCATTCTGCCACTATATGGTCGTCTCATGCTTCCGCCTCCTCCAGGCTGTGTCATTCAGCAACTTTATGGTTTCCTCATGCTGCTGGCACATTAAATAAAAATGTTTATCTTAATCTATTTAAAATCTTCAATTTAAATTTTAAAATATATCTTTAATCTTCTCAATTATGAGGCCCTATAGTCTCATCAGGCTGCTGCCACTTCCAAGCTGTCATTCTGCCACTATATGGTCTCCTCATGCTGCCGCCACCTTCAGGCTGTGTCATTCTGCCGCCATTTGGTCTCCACTGGCTAATGTCAGTTTTTTGTAGGTTTTCGATCCAAATAAATTCATATCGACCAAAATATTTTCTGAAAATTCTGCTAATGGAACAAATTAAGTTTTTTTAAATAAAATTCGATCTTCACTAGTCCTCATATGTTATCTCTGGAATTACCACGAGAATCCAAAGAAACAGGTTGGAGCGAGAAAATTAAACCATAACTGATTAAATGAGACATTCCCATGTTAACTTACATGTGCATGGCTTGATATTTTGGACAAGCATTTCATACTGCCAGGATCTACCTAGTAGTCCTCCCCAGTCAGGCCTGCACCACTTAGAGGGAGTACAAACCGACACACTACTCTAAAATTGTGCCGCTCTGCGGCCTACATAGGCTGCCACCCCCTCCAGACTGTGCCATTGTGCTGCCATATCCAGGCTCTATCATAGTGCCACCCTTTGGTCTCCTCATGTTTCTGCAACCTCTAGGCTCTGTCATTTATTGTGTCGCCATGTGATCTTCTTGTTGTATTGATCTTGTAGTTTGGGAAACGTGGGGAAACCATACCTGGTGTCCTGCCACTGCAGGACCATAACGGATTGACACAGATATCCTGGCGGCATGATTCCCCCTATATGCAATAGATGGGTCTATATGCAATACACGGGTGTGAGCTTCATCAATATTGGAGCCACCTGGACGCATACCAGAATCTGCATGGGGGTTACACATATATTTTTAGGATTGTTAACTTTATATCTTGGTATCACTGTCTCTATCTAAGGCCTCATTGTATTTATCATGAGGTGGCAGACTATAGTTTAGTGAAGCAATACATCTTTAAGCCTTTTTTGCTCCACTGTATACCTATGATTATAGGATACTATACTTTATTACTGTAAATTCCCCTGAGGATGTCCCATATGTGCATGTTATGGCATGAGTGGACAGAAACGTACGTTGGGAATATCTAATTCATGCAGTGTGATTGAATTATAATACTGCAGGGTATACTTACACGGTTCGACAAAAGTCTGATGCATATTCTATCTAACTATATACAGATCCTACTGTTGTGAATAGCTACATATATTTGACATAATTTTATGCAAAACAGTGATATTCCTATATTATAATCAGCTATATTTTATATCGTTTTGGACTGCACATTTAATTTTGGTGGTTTTTAATGCATATCAATAAATAATTACTTTTAAGCACTTCCCTATTTCCGTAAATTTGATCTTGTAGTTTGACAGTATTTTTTCAAAGTAAACGCTTCGGGCACCTGGGACACTCAGTCATGAGCATAGATGGGGTGGGGGTTAAAGACAGGGGCTGGGACAGGTGGTAGCTGGCCTCGCGGCGGACTGCCAGCTCGATTCAAAGATACAAATGCGTGCTTTTTCACTGCAGCAACTTCTAGCAGTATGCGTCCACTCATCCAATGGTGCAGGAGCTGAATGTGCTCGTACCCATGTTGCTGGGGCTGTAGTCCCTCCCTTTTGAAGTGGACACTCAGTCATGAGCACATGGTTGCGCTGAGAGGCAGGGGCTGGGACAGGTGGTAACTGGCCTCGCAGCGGACCGCCAGCTCGATTTTAAGATACAAGTACAAGCTTTTTCACTGCAGCAATTGTACACTATTGGAGCTTGAATTACCATGGCTGCTGGCACCAGACTTGTCCTCCAATGGGTCCTCAAAATAGTATTTAAAATTTGCTCATTCCAATTACCAGACTCTGTCATTGGGCCGCTGTGCAGCAGTGATTCTAATAGCGACACCTGTGATCTGCATGTCATACTGAATAACAGTATTATTTCACTACCACAGCACCCTATGCGTGTTACGACAAGGCAAAGTGTCCTACCCTACACCCCTATTTTGGCTCTCTGTAGCCCAGAAATACAATTTTTAATAACGATTCGCCGCAAATAACTTTGTACTGAACCAAATTTTCTAGTGTTAAGTACAAGTCAATGTGGATGATTATGATGAGTAACTTGTGCTTGCACAAGTGTGTATTGAATAACAGCAGTTTTTTTAAAGTTTTTAGAGGGTAAAGTGTTCAACTAAAAGTAAGGACTAAGTCCAATAGTAAATTTCTATTGGATGCTAGGGCTGAGCAAAAAGTTATGTATAGAGACTGTAACAACATATGATACATTAGTGATGAGCGGCATAGGACATATTCGAATTTGCGATATTTCGGGAATATATGGATTAATACTCATTCTATATCTGCGAAAATCGCATATTCGCAATATTCGCTCCATTTTTTCTTCTATGCAAAAGTTGTCATAAAATTTGCATGCAGATGTGAAAAGTCGACATTAAATTCGCATGCGCATGCAAAGTGGGGCACAGCGGCATCATCAATTCTGGGGGCACAATGGCATCAGTAATACTGGGGGACAGCAGCATAATTTATTCTGGGGAGCACAGAGGCATCATTAATACTGGGGGCATAGTGGCATCAATAATTCTGGGAGCACAGTGGCATCAAAGGTATCAAAAAGCACAGAGGTACAATTATTCGGTACATGGCACAGTGTTTGTCAAAAATGTATTTAAGGGCATAGTGTGTGGCAGTAATATTGCAGGGGAATAGTGTGTGGCAGTAACATTGCAGGGGAATAGTGTGGCAGTAATATACCAGGGGCCAAGTGTGTGGCAGTATTATATTCAGGGTGTGCAGTGTGTGGCAGTATTATATTTAGGGGCCCAGTGTGCGGTAGTATTATATTCAGAGGGTACATTATGTGGTAGTATTATATTCAGGGGTACAGTGTGTGGCAGTATTATATTAAGGGGTACAGTGTGTGGCAGTATTCAGGTCCACACTTTAGTCACTCGTTTGCTATTTCCTTCATGGCAATGAGGCCGCTAGGTGTGAACTAGGCCTTAGCGCTCACCTCGGATGGCAGATCTGAATATGCGTACCCTCACTAAAAGTAGTTGAGTACCCCTGATCTATAGACTGTGTGTGTGTGTGTGTGTGTGAGTGTGTGTGTGGGGTATATAGTGTGAGGCAGGAAAATGGATGTGCAATGTGAATGTGAGATATATTTCTATGCTGTCCATACCTACATGCCACAGACATAGTGCTGTTATGTCACAACAAATACTTTTAGATTGGGATAATTAATATAATTGCATCTTTATCATGCAGTTCTTTTTGCAAAGGGGTTATGACCAAACCCGCTCGCACTGTGACAAGCAGGTCATTGTGGATGGCGTTGAGGAGGAGTTGAGAACCAAATATAAAAGGAGACACACCACATTGTCAATTGTCAAAAAGTGGTCAGATCTGAAAAGGAGGGACCTAGATCTGATCATTAAGATCCGGGACAAGAAAAGCCCGGGTACAATGCTTACATTACAGAGTGTTGGTGAGAGAAACAAATGTAATGTGTGTGTGTGTGTGTGTGTGTGTGTGTGTGTGTGTGTGTGTGTGTATATATATATATATATATATATACACAGTTCTGAAAATAAGTATTTCATACCTTTATAAATGATTACTTAGTATACTTTTTGTGAAGTAAGGTGAAAAAAAATTGCTTTTTTTTTTAAACAAAGAAATGGCCTGGGCTAAAAATGGCCTGGGCAGAAAGGTGGAAAATGGCCCGGTCATTAAGGGGTGAATTTGCATTGGTTACGAGTTCTAAATTGTTTGTCTACATTTTCAACATCGTGTGATTACAGGAGCTCCACTTCACTCTGTAAGGTAGAGGAGAGCAACAGAGGAGGTGGTGGAGTCGGAGGAGGAGGACGACGATGGAGAGGAGGCAGGAACCTCCCATAGGTCACCTGCTGTACCACCACCTGAAGTGGGGGAGAATGTCGAGGTGGTGGCTGAAGAGGAGCCGCATTCCTCAGCATGGTGGCAGAATGACACATGCTTTAGGTGGCAGCAGCATGAGTAGACCATATAGTGGTTGAATGAAAAAGTCTGGAGGGGACAGCAGAATGAGTAGACCATGTAGTGGCAGAATGACACAGGCTTGAGATGGCAGCAGTATGAGTAAACCATATAATGGCAAAATTACTCAGCCTGGAGATGACAACAGAATGAGTAGACCATATAGTGTCAGAATGACACAGCCTTTAGGTGGCAGCAGCATGAAGAGACCATATAGTGGCTGAATGACTCAGCCTGGAGGTGACAGCAGCATGAGTAGACCATATAGTGGCATGATCACTCAGCATGGTGGCATCAGCACTACGAGACCATATAGTGGCAGAATCACTCAGCCTGGTTGCAGCAGCAGTAGGAGACCATATGGTGGCAGAATGACATAGGCTTTATGTGGCAGCAGCATGGGTTGACCATATAGTTGCAGAACGACTCAGCCTGGAGGTGACAGCAGAATGACTAGACCATATAGTGGCAGAATGACAGGTTTTAAGTGGCAGCAGCATGAGAAGACCATATAGTGGAAGAATAACACAGGCTTGAGGTGGCAGCAGCATGAGTAGACCATATAATGGCAAAAGTTGTCATAAAATTTGCATGCAGATGTGAAAAGTTGATATTAAATTCGCATGCGCATGCAAAGTCGTCATAAAATTTGCATATGCAATATCTACTTCCGCAACTTGTTATTATGCGAAGTTTCCTGCGAAGTTTCCTATGAGTGAGCGAGCATGGTGGGCAGCAAATTTACTAAAAGGGAAGAAAAACTCTTGATCATTTAAGTATTTTTACATTACACCAGTGTATTTGATTACACTTCACATGCATGTTAGATAAATAGCTTTATGTGCTGATAGTGTTAAAATATATTCGCGTGTGCGAAAATCGCCATGCGAAAATTATTTCGCAATAGATACAACTTCACTATTTATCAGTACTAAGTAGATAATTCTTAGTGCACCAATAAGTAATAAGTCTTTGAAGGGGAAATATTAGATTTACAGTGGCATAATTAATTCTGGGGGCATAGTGGCATCCTTAATCTGGGGGCATAGTAGCATCAATAATTCTGGGGGACAGTGGCATAATTAATTCTGGGGGCACAGGGGCATCATTAATTCTGGGGACACAGTGGCATCATTCATTCTGGGGCAAAGCGTCACCATTAATTCCAGGGGCACAGCAGCATAATTAATTCATGGGGCACAGTGGCATCATTAATTCTGGGGGCACAGCGGCATCATCAATTCTGGGGGCACAATGGCATCAGTAATACTGGGGGACAGCAGCATAATTTATTCTGGGGAGCACAGAGGCATCATTAATACTGGGGGCATAGTGGCATCAATAATTCTGGGAGCACAGTGGCATCAAAGGTATCAAAAAGCACAGAGGTACAATTATTCGGTACATGGCACAGTGTTTGTCAAAAATGTATTTAAGGGCATAGTGTGTGGCAGTAATATTGCAGGGGAATAGTGTGTGGCAGTAACATTGCAGGGGAATAGTGTGGCAGTAATATACCAGGGGCCAAGTGTGTGGCAGTATTATATTCAGGGTGTGCAGTGTGTGGCAGTATTATATTTAGGGGCCCAGTGTGCGGTAGTATTACATTCAGAGGGTACATTATGTGGTAGTATTATATTCAGGGGTACAGTGTGTGGCAGTATTATATTAAGGGGTACAGTGTGTGGCAGTATTCAGGTCCACACTTTAGTCACTCGTTTGCTATTTCCTTCATGGCAATGAGGCCGCTAGGTGTGAACTAGGCCTTAGCGCTCACCTCGGATGGCAGATCTGAATATGCGTACCCTCACTAAAAGTAGTTGAGTACCCCTGATCTATAGACTGTGTGTGTGTGTGAGTGTGTGTGTGTGTGTGAGTGTGTGTGTGGGGTATATAGTGTGAGGCAGGAAAATGGATGTGCAATGTGAATGTGAGATATATTTCTATGCTGTCCATACCTACATGCCACAGACATAGTGCTGTTATGTCACAACAAATACTTTTAGATTGGGATAATTAATATAATTGCATCTTTATCATGCAGTTCTTTTTGCAAAGGGGTTATGACCAAACCCGCTCGCACTGTGACAAGCAGGTCATTGTGGATGGCGTTGAGGAGGAGTTGAGAACCAAATATAAAAGGAGACACACCACATTGTCAATTGTCAAAAAGTGGTCAGATCTGAAAAGGAGGGACCTAGATCTGATCATTAAGATCCGGGACAAGAAAAGCCCGGGTACAATGCTTACATTACAGAGTGTTGGTGAGAGAAACAAATGTAATGTGTGTGTGTGTGTGTGTGTGTGTGTATATATATATATATATATATATATATATATATACACAGTTCTGAAAATAAGTATTTCATACCTTTATAAATGATTACTTAGTATACTTTTTGTGAAGTAAGGTGAAAAAAAATTGCTTTTTTTTTTAAACAAAGAAATGGCCTGGGCTAAAAATGGCCTGGGCAGAAAGGTGGAAAATGGCCCGGTCATTAAGGGGTGAATTTGCATTGGTTACGAGTTCTAAATTGTTTGTCTACATTTTCAACATCGTGTGATTACAGGAGCTCCACTTCACTCTGTAAGGTAGAGGAGAGCAACAGAGGAGGTGGTGGAGTTGGAGGAGGAGGACGACGATGGAGAGGAGGCAGGAACCTCCCATAGGTCACCTGCTGTACCACCACCTGAAGTGGGGGAGAATGTCGAGGTGGTGGCTGAAGAGGAGCCGCATTCCTCAGCATGGTGGCAGAATGACACATGCTTTAGGTGGCAGCAGCATGAGTAGACCATATAGTGGTTGAATGAAAAAGTCTGGAGGGGACAGCAGAATGAGTAGACCATGTAGTGGCAGAATGACACAGGCTTGAGATGGCAGCAGTATGAGTAAACCATATAATGGCAAAATTACTCAGCCTGGAGATGACAACAGAATGAGTAGACCATATAGTGTCAGAATGACACAGCCTTTAGGTGGCAGCAGCATGAAGAGACCATATAGTGACTGAATGACTCAGCCTGGAGGTGACAGCAGCATGAGTAGACCATATAGTGGCATGATCACTCAGCATGGTGGCATCAGCACTACGAGACCATATAGTGGCAGAATCACTCAGCCTGGTTGCAGCAGCAGTAGGAGACCATATGGTGGCAGAATGACATAGGCTTTATGTGGCAGCAGCATGGGTTGACCATATAGTTTCAGAACGACTCAGCCTGGAGGTGACAGCAGAATGACTAGACCATATAGTGGCAGAATGACAGGTTTTAAGTGGCAGCAGCATGAGAAGACCATATAGTGGAAGAATAACACAGGCTTGAGGTGGCAGCAGCATGAGTAGACCATATAATGGCATAATGACACAGGCTTTAGGTGGCAGCAGCATGGGTAGACCATATAGTGGCAAAATCACTCAGCATGGTGGCAGCAGCAGTAGGAGACCACATAGTGGCAGAATCTCTAAGCTGGTGACAGCAGCAGCAGGAGATCATATAGTGGCAGAATGACACAGGCTTTAGGTGGCAGCAGCATGAGTAGACCATATAGTGGCAGAATGACAGGCTTGAGGTGGAAGCAGCATGAGTAGACCATATAGTGGCAGAATCACTCAGCATGGTGGCAGCAACAGTAGGAGATCATGTAGTGGCAGAATGACACAGGCTTTAGGTGGCAGCAGCATGAGGAGACCATGTAGTGGCAGAATGACACAGGCTTTAGGTGGCAGCAGCAGTAGGAGACCATATAGTGGCATAATCACTTAGGTTTGTGGTGGCAGCAGCATGAGTAGACCATATAGTGGCAGAATCACTCAGCAAGGTGGCAGCAACAGTAGGAGATCATATAGTGACAGAATGATACAGGCTTTAGGTGGCAGCAACATGAGTAGACCATATAGTGGCAGAATCACTCAGCATGGTGGCAGCAGTAGGAGACCATATAATGGCAGTATCATTATGGCTTGAGGTGGCAGCAGCATAAGTAGACCATATAGTGGCAGAATGACACAGGCTTGAGGTGGTAGCAGCATTAGGAGACCATATAGTGGCTGAATGACTTAGCCTTGAGGTGACAGCAGCATGAGTAGACCATATAGTGGCAGAATGACACAGGCTTGAGGTATTTATGGCCTTTAACAATATATGGCCCCTATGACTTTAGCAGGGAAATATGTAAAAGAACTAAGTGCGTATATTACACTTAGAATATATAAATAAAACAAAACAAAAAAAAAAAACTCAAGGACCTCACCAGAGTTACTGGTGCATGATTGTGGTATGATAATAAAATATATAAATAAATAAATAAAATAGCAACATAGTATCGGGGTATAAGTGTATCAATGAGACATATACTATGTCTAAAAAACTATATTTCTATCCCCGGTACAGAGGGCTTCATATATGGCCTCCACAAATTGTTAAACAAAACACCAAGAGAACGGAGTAATTTAAATAGAACATGATTACTTTTATTGGTTACATAAAAACATGGTAATGGAGGAAAGACAAACCAACTGAGGGAGATTAGACAAAAAGGGGCGACACTACCTGCTCATGTGCATGGACAATGTAATTCAATAAAGGTGCATTAGATAAAGTGCATACATCAAAGGGTCGGGAAAAGACCTCTATAAAGTGCACATAACTAAAAATACAGACATGCATACCACTTGTAAGGGGTAATTGATAATAACAGCAGCAGAGCAGGAGCGACGCCACCCCTACGATCGTTTCGGCGAACCTTCGTCCTGGGGGTGGATTGACACAAGAAATGTGTCTAAATAATGGTATATAGAAATACTTATTGATAATCTCAACAAATACATTGTGGACGTCCTGTATAGGGTCAGCTCTGACAGTGGGAGGACAGCTTGCACTGTCCTGTGACGGGCCGTATGATGGATTATAACACACCATCTACACTGCACCGCTGCTGCACTCCATTTTGATAAGCAGACCAGAGCTCCAGCAGAGTGGCGTCTGACGTCAGGAGAAGGTCCATGTGGGGTGGGGGGAGATGTTGGGAGCAAAGGCCGGCTGTTTGATTAAAAATGCATAAACGGGATACTGCTATTCTGTCCAGGCAATAGATGAATAGCTTTTCCAAGATGGCAAATTTCTTGCAGTAGTAGTGCGTATTCAAAAGTCCACAAACTTAACATGTTTCAGGGTACTAATACACAATATATATAGAAATAGACATAGACTGGGAATTGCACTTAAAAAGTTCTTTATCTCCAAATTCATCCATGTACAAAACAGTAGAGAGATATACAGAACATAATCACTCAGTGCTCAATAGACTGCTCAGAGGTAATTCCACTCGGTGTCTTCAGAACCTTCCATCCCAGACTTGCTGCTTGCTGGACGGTGTGTTCCTGGCCATGTGGACGCTAATTCTGAGGGGGGTGAAAACGCTCGCTGGTATGCGAGCTGCTGGACGTTTCAGGAGTCTCCTCCCTTTCTCAACATAGTTCCTGTGCACCCACCACCATACATTTATACAGGTACGTTCTCTCGCGAGAATTCATTTCTACATACAAAATATAAAATAATTAAAAACAGGATTCTGATCGGACAGTATTTATAGAAAGACATTAAAATTACAGCTTTCATTAATTCCCTTAGGTGCTAGAGAATCGAGACAGTGTATCCAAAAGACTTCTCTTTGGTTTAATTTTTTCTTTATCTGTTCACTATTCATACCCTCTATTTCTTCCAGTATTAACCATTTTAACTCACTTATCTGATGCCCATTCGTGAGATAGACATAGGGAAGCCACCCATTACGTGCACACCTGTGGTCTGATTATGTTGAGAAGTGGATACGTGTTACTAATACACAACCCCTTCCTCATATTTTTATACATGTTATATATTTTATTATCATACCACAATCATGCACCATTATCTCTGGTGAAGTCCTGGAGGTTTTAGTTTTTGGTTTTATATATCTAATCTTTTTAATAGCACCTAGGGATATAGGTGAACATAAGATCTAGCCTCTGAGCTCTGTATCTGTGCGCTGCACACACAGTTTTTTGTCTTTACAGCGTATATTACACTTAGGATAGAAAAAATGAATTGTTATGTAAATTGCCATAACAAATACTCTACACAATGCACTAATTACATATTAATCTTCATTGAAAGTAATTTGACTTTTTTTTTTTTTTTTCATCCTAACAGTTATTTCAGAAATAATGAAAATGACAAACCAGCTGCAGCGGGATCACAAGGCAGCAATGCTTAAAATTAAGGCCCACCTAAGAAGGATGCAGCAGCAGCGCCTTCTGGAGCAGAAGGCCAATAAGCTGGAGGAGCAGCACCAGAAGGGGCTGCAGATAGAGATGAGCGAACTTTTGAAAAATTTGATTCGGCTGACAGAGCCTGGTGGTGGCATCAGTGTGAGGAGACCATATAGTGACTGAATGACACAGCATGGAGGTGTTGGCAGCATGAGGACACCATATTGTGGCTGAATGACACAGCCTGGAGGTGTTGGCAGCATGAGGAGACCATATAGTGGCTAAATGACACAGCTTGGATGAGGCTGAAGCATGAGGACACCAGATAGTGGCTGAATGGCACATCCTGGAGTTGCCAGCCGCATGAGTAGGCACTAGGCCTTCACAATCCCTAAGATTAAAAGATGAATTTAGAAATTTTAACCCGAAGATTTTGCATAGCAGGTGCTACCTATAATAAAATTTGAATTTCCCAGACCCAGGCCCAGCAGCAGCATCAGTAAACCATATATTGCCTGAATGACACAGCCTGGAGTTGGCTGATGCATGAGTACACACCAGGGCTTCACAATCCCCCCCCCCCCCCCCCAAAAAAAAAAACACAACAATTTTAGAATTTTTTTAAAAGATTTTGGATAGCTGGTGCTACCTATGAGAAAATTTGAAATTCCCAGACCCAGGCCCAGCAGCGGCATCAGTAAACCATATATTGCCTGAACGACACAGCCTGGAGTTGGCTGATGCATGAGGAGACCATTGAAATGTCTGATTTTTTTTATTTGAAATTTAAATCAAACTTTGAGTGTCCCGTACCCCAGCGTGTGGGTACGAAGGACCAAATATAACAAGCCCCCACAGCGGCATCAGTAAACCATATATTGCCTGAATGACACAGCCTGGAGTTGGCTGATGCATGAGTACACACCAGGGCTTTACAATCCCCCCCCCAAAAAACACAACAATTTTAGCAAGATTTTGTATAGCGTGTGCTACCTATAAGAAAATTTTAAATTCCCAGACCCAGGCCCAGCAGCGTCATCAGCAAACCATATATTTACTAAACTTATGCACACATATACATAAACTTATGCAGTACGCCTTATTTGCAACAAAATGATGGCTTGGGACTCTCCACCTCGGCTCGGCACAAACCATCAATTCTCTGAAAGGTGCAGAGTCCACCATTTGAAAAGGGAGGGACTGCAGCACCAGCAACTTGGACAGGAGCACATTTAACTTCTGCGCCATTGGATGAGTGGGCGCATACTGTTGTCTCTTGGACATGGCTTCGCCGATGGATTATTGGCGGAATGGCTGACTAAAAGAGGGAGAAGCAGGAGCATCTGGAGCAACAGAAGGAGGGTTTGACACACAGCTCCCTTCGGCTGAGGTGCTGGATGAAAGAGGGAGCAGATGGCCACTGGGTGATGCAGCAGGCTGGACCACTACATTGGAGCCACGGTTCTCCCACTCCGCGAAGCATGTGTTGACGCAGGGCTGTGGTGCCGGCATTGGGACCCTGGCCACGCTTCACCTTCTGCCGACATATCTTGCATGTGGCTACGTGAACCTCCTCCGGATGCCTGATGACAAACTGCCACACCGCCGAGTAGCTGATTTTTCCACCTACAGTCCGCACTAATTGACTGCTACTGTCGCCATCTCCAGGAACCCCTGTTCCACTACCTCCCGGAAAGGTAGGCTGCCGCGAAGCAGGTGGTCTCCCCCGGACACATTTGGCTCCAGAATTTCCACTCCTGCCACCATGCTGACTGCCAACCATGCTACCGCCTTGCTGGGTCAGCTGATGCCTCGAGGGCAACCTGCAACTCTCTTCTCCTGATGATGATGAAGCCCCATCTGCACCCGGCTCCCAATTGCAATCGGCTTCATCATCATCAACAGTTGTCTGCACGTCACTGATGTCCTCCTCAGGTTCCCCAACAGTGTCTGCTTCAGGACCCTGAACCCTGGCAACACCGCCTCCCACGTCACTCTCTGCATCACTACTTTGCCGCCTAGCGGATTAAGCGGCGCATGTCTCCTCCCCTTCTTGGCTGGGCAGTAGCTGCTGACTGTCCTCTATTAGATTGTCCTCAGTGAATAGTGGAGCTGAACCCACAGCATAAGATACTTCTCTAGGAGAGGGAACAGCATAGGACAAAGGCAATGGGAGGACAGGGACTGCTCCTGGGCCATGCCAACTGAGGGTTGTGTCTGAGGAACCCACCGACTGTTGACTTGGGGTGTCAGATGTCACTTGTGATGAAGTGGATGACCGTGTTAACCAATCTACAACGGCAGATGGGTTGCTGGTCGAGACACCACCGCTGGCTGATAACGGAAGCTCAGGCCTCTCACTCGCCCCTAGTCTGCTTCCAACTCTGCCGAAGTATTTAGGCCTCTGCCACTCCTCTGTGCACGTCCTGGCACTTCTCTGCCTGACATACTTAGTGCGTATATGAGGGTATTACAATACGCTACACTACTCTTTAAACAGTATTTGTCCAGAACAGCAGCAGGTGAATACTTATGGCTGTCCTTTCACAGTATGTAGGCCCTTGACAGATAAACAGGTCCAAAATGGTACACTACTTTGATGTACGTATGCGGTATGCACTGATGAGGGCAGAAAAATGCGCTACAATGAGCCTAAAAACTCTGTAATTTTTGTAAAACACCAGCCGGTGAATACTATTGTTTGGACTTTCACAGTATGTAGGCCCTTGACAGATTAACAGGTACAAAATAGTACACTACTTGGATGTACGTATGCGGTATGCACTGATGAGGGCAGAAATATGCGCAACAGTACGCAGAAAAAAATCAGTATTTTTGTAAAACACCTGCCGGTGAATACTATTGTTTGGACTTTCACAGTATGTAGGCCCTTGACAGATTAACAGGTACAAAATGGTACACTACTTGGATGTACATGTGAGGGCAGAAAAATGCGCAACAATACGCAGAAAAAATCTGTATTTTTGAAAAACACCAGCAGGTAATTACTTTTGCCAGGACTTTCCCTGTATCTAGTCTTGTTACAGATACAGAATAGTAGACTGCTTTGATGTAGGCACGTGGTATGCACGTATGAGGGCAGACAAATGTACTACAGTCCACTGAAAAAAAACTTATTTGTGAACAGCAGCAGGACCCAACAGTGCAGTACCACAAAAAAAAGAAAACAGGGATTAAACCCTAAATTGCACTCTGTCACAGAGTGTTAAGAAGGGTGTGCACTGGTTTTTATACAGTCTACACACAATTCTGAGCAGCAGATTATTTGTGGAGCAAAAAAAAGCAGCGAATTGCGCTGAAAAATGAGGAGATAAGATGGTTTATAAAGTTCAGGCCGCTTGTTGATCTTTATGAGGCAGCGAACAGCTATCTGCCCCTCTCTGATGCAATGGTCAATAACGTGAATAGGAGGTTTATGTATCGTAAGATTCTTCTTAGTGAGAACACCAAAGCACTGCACTCCTGTCTGTCCGCAATACTGATGTGACTAGCTGTGGTATATGCAATTCACACACGCAGTCCCGTCCTCTCTCTGTATGAGTGGATGCACGAAATGAAGAGAGGCAAGATGGCTGCCGATTATATAGGGCTGTGACATAACAGGGGTCAATGAATGCTGATAGGCTGCATCTCGCATGTGATTCAGGGTCATCCCGCCTACCTTCATTCCCGACGCAGTTTCCCGGAGTTTAATGAAGCGATTTGCCCGATTCGTTGCGAATCGAATTTTACATGAAATTCGTATGGAATTCGGGTTCGCTCATCTCTAGCTGCAGAAGGTGCTGGACCGCCAGAAGAAACTGAAAGAGTTTCCTTAGAGGCTTTATTTTTTTGTTATTATATATTTATTATAAATATTTATTTTGGTTAAAACGTGTGCTTTCTTTTTTTGATATAATGTTTTTCACCAATACATAGAACTGCAGGTAAATGTAATCCACAAAACGAATGCAGCTCTGCGTCATCTCTGTCTAAAAGGAGATCGTTCATGAAAAACGTACAGCAATCCGGTCTGGGTGTCTTGTTGAACACATATGGGGTTATTTATCAATAATGGTCTTGGCTAGATCATTTTGTGGTTTGTCTAGATACGTTTTGATAAATATGATAAATTTTGCGCAGATTTGCACCCAGATCATTTTCTACCCTGCTTTCAGATTATGTCTATACTGCTTCTAAAGAGCTTGTTTGTCTGTGTGTTTGACTTTATTTGTTTTAGTTTTAATTTTAAGGCAAACTAATGTCTTAAGCTGTTTCCACTTGTTTGTTTTTTTGTGGCCCAAAAAAACGGCAGAAAAAAACGCCCAAAAAAACCACCACAGCATCTTCCTGGCGTTTTTTTCTTGCATTTTTTTCTGGCGTTTTTGCCTTTGAGTGGAAATTGCATTTTTGGCCCTTCAACGTTTTTTCAAAATTTGTTGAGTACCAAAAAGAAAAAAAGGATACAGTAGTGATGGAAAAAAATGTATTTAAAAAAATTCATATTTTTATAACAAAATTTTATAAATGTTTAAACAGCGATCAATTTATGTGGGAGTGCAGGGCACTAAAAATGTAGCCGACAATAATAAAAATGTAGTGTGGGTGTGTTTTTCACTTCTTTTAAATTTTTAAAAAATATTTTTTAAGTAGCACTACTACTCCCAGCATGGAACACAATGTTCCATGATGAGAGTAGTAGTTCCTGTACTAATAGACAGATCGCCCAGGGTATCACTCCTGACACTTGATGCGATCGTCCATATTATAGCAGAGATGCAGAGCAGCTCTATACAGCGCTCGCATCTCTGCATTATACTCCAGGCCAGGCCAGTGAGGTGAATAAAAATTCACTTTACTCATTCATATTTTCTGCCCAGAGTGGGGATTGGTCGGATGGTGGCAGCCAATCCCTGCTCTCAGAGGGAAATATGAATGAGTGAGTGGCCAGTCGGAGTACAGAACAGAGATGCGAGCGCAAGAGAAAGCTGCTCCGCATCTCAGGGATGAAGGATGATCGCAGCGGGTGTCAGGAGTGACATCCGCTGTGATCTGTCCTTAACTGCAGGTACTACTGCTCCCAACATGGAGCACACTCTGCTCTATGCTGGGAGCTGTAGTACCTGGATTAATAGACAGATCGCAACAGGTGTCAGAAGTTACATTCAATGCGATCTGTCTATTAATGCATGTACTACAGCTCCCAGCATAAAGCAGAGTGTGCTCCATTTTGGGAGTAGTAGTACCTGCATTAATAGACAGATTGCAGCGAGTATCACTCCTGACACCCGATGCGATCGTCCTGTATAATGTATAGATGCGGGCGGGCGGACGGCCGCATTTCTATATATACGTCCCCTGCACTGACATATATATATACACTTATTCATATTTCCCACAGAGAGTTGTGATTGGCTGGAACCATCTGGCCAATCAAAGCTCTCTGCCGGAAATATAAATAAGTGTATGTATATGGCAGTGCAGGGCACCATAGAAGAGTGGCCAGATGCATCTATAAAATATACAGAAGGATCGCAACGGACCCTGGGCAATCTGTCAATTAGTACAGGTACTACTCATGGAAAAGTGTGTCCCATGCTGGGAGTGGTAGTGCTACCTAAAAAAAATTAAGAAAAACGCCAAACGCCAAATGAGTAATCATTTTTTTAGACCTGGTCTAGATTTGCAGATTTTTTTGCACCAGTTGTGGAAAAATTCTAAACACGCAAATAATAAATTTGTGACCACTGCATACGTCACTTAAAAAAATGGTCTAGCAACACCAAAAGGTCAAAATGATGGAATTTAGAACTTGTAAAAAAAAAAGTATAGAACACAATGATAAATAACCCCCATAGTGCCTTCTGAACAGACCACAAACTTCACCATCCTGTATGACAGTGTCGGTGTGGGCGTCGTATTGACCAAATAATTAAATAAGATGTTCACGTATTGGAAAAATCAATAAACTCATTGATTGATAAAAAGATAAATAAATTCATCGATAGATACATAAAGAAATAAATAAAATCTTATATACAGATATATTTAAATAAATTGATCAATAAACTAATAAATAAATTTGTAAATGATTAAAAACATAAATAAATTCATTAAAAAATAAAGACATTGCAAAAAATAAATTAATAGATATATACAAAAAAAAATTATATATATATATATATATATATATATATATTGTGATGACACGCTCTTGCAGATTTTACAGACAGGTGCGGTTGCAGTTATAGAAGCAAGGAATCAGGTTTTTGAAATCAAAGTCCAGTGTTTAATTCACACTTAGCAATAACAAAACAGTCTTAGTGCAGTAAAAGAAAAAACAATGTACATCTGGTTCACACCAGAGTCCATACCATGCAGCAATAATAAAGTATTTGTTGCTCACCAGCTTTCAGACTAGAGACAGAGCATGGAGGAGTTCAGCTCACCACTCACACAGAGTAAGCTACAAACATGCAATCCCCCCCAACTGGTGAAGCAAGCTGCCTTTAACCCATTAAGGACGGCGGGCGTATCCATACGCCCCCGTTTTAAAGTCCTTAAGGACTGAGGGAGTATGGATACGCCGGTGGGAATTCTGGTCCCCGCCGCTAGCCGGTTGGGGACCGGACCGGGATGCCTGCTGAATGATTTCAGGCACATCAATTCAGCATCCAGGCACATCAATTCAGACGTCAATTCAGACATGCGATTTTCTCCAATTCCGGGCTGATCGGGTCTGGTGAAAGTGAAAGTAAAGTGATCTTTACTGTGGCAACCACTAGTAAGGCTGGACTGCAACTCCCAGCATTCCCAGACTGGGCATGCTGGGAGTTGTAGTTTTGCAACATCTGGAGGGTCACAGTTTGGTGACCATTGTTACAATGGTACCCAAATGGTAGCCCTCCAGATGTTGCCAAACTACAACTCTCAGCATGCCTAGACTGCCCAGGCATGCTGGGAGTTGTAGTTCTGTAACATCTGTACCTTCAGATTTTGCAATTTTCATGACATTTTGGAAAATTGCTGCTCTACTTTGAAGCCCTTTTTCAAAAAGTTAAAATACGTCCATTTTATGATGCCAACATAAAGTGGACATGTAAGGGTTAACAGAAGTTGTTAACCCAATTTGTGGGAGGGGTCTTGCCTTATTTAAGCAGCAGCAGCTTTCTTCAGGATACTGCTGGCTGTTCCGTTCCTGCTAGTGGTCTGCTGCGTCTGTGTTCGTCACTTCCGGTTAGACACTCTGATCCTCCTCGTGGTCCCAAGGTCTTTGTAAGTTGCGGTCACCCACACTCCGCTCCTGTACTTTGTTTTCCTTTCCTGCAGCCAGGACATCCAGGCTCCCTAGAGCCTGTCAGCATCCCCTGTTACAAATCTTTGCATCCTCGGCCACATGGTTTTAAACAGGGGAATCAGCAGGGGGGGGCGCTGAATCTGCCAGCATGTTGCCAGCTCCAGTTATGTTGTCAGCTCCGGTCCTCCTGCAGGGACCTCGCTGGCCCCTAGCTACTGCACTGCAAACGAGGTTTCTCTAGGGGAGGTGCTATGTTATGTCTTCTTCCTTACACTTCCCCCTACTGCTCTGAGTAACTTATGCTTAACCTTTCATGTTCCTGATCACTGTCGGAAGATATGCTCTACATGTTATCTCCTGCTACACTCTTCCTGCTTAAAATCTCCATCCTGTAGGGGAGGACACAATGTATTATATCTCCTCCTAGATATACTCTCCTTTTACTGCACTGTAACAAACCCCCTTCTCATGTAATCTCCTTGCTGCTGGAGCTGACACACTGTAACAAACCCCCTCCTTATGTAATCACTTTACTACTGGGGTAACACAGTGTAACAAACCTCCTCCTCGTATAATCTCCTTGCTACTGGGATGACACAATGTAACAAACCTCCTCCTCATGTAATCTCCTTACTATTGGGGCTGACACACTGTAACAAACCCCCTCCTTATGTAATCACTTTACTACTGGGGTAACACAGTGTAACAAACCTCCTCCTCATGTAATCTCCTTACTACTGAGGTGACACACTGTAACAAACGCTCTCCTCATGTAATCTCCTTACTATTGGGGCTGACGCACTCTAACAAACCTCCTCCTTATGTAATCACTTTACTACTGGGGTGACACACTGTAACAGACCTTATTCGCACTTAATCTCCTCACTACCATATGATGCAGTATCTGGCTTTTCTCCATATTACTTTTACTCCTGAGGTATTACATGGTATAACCCGCTTCCAGGGGTACACTTTTCTACTGTCTCTATGAGGGGGGTATTTCAGCAGTGTTATTTGGGTTGCATGCCAGTTGAGGTTGATTGCCCTCGTCAATCCACGCGCCTTTTTAAACTGGCTAGTTACACTTGTCTTGTGTTCTCCACTCTAAGGCAGATTGCTTGTCAATCCACGTGCCTTATGTTGTCGTACGTCAATTTTTGTATTGGTCCTAGGGTCAGGGCAGTAGGTTCGTTATTGTATTGTTTGTTTTATAGGAGATGTCTCACGTGTCAGACAGCATTGAAGGGGCTTCAGTTCCACCTACACCTGCTAGGTCCTCATCCCATAAGAGCGTGCAATCCTTGAGGTCATGGACGGTGCCCAAGATTACAGCGGAGCTTCGCCGCCGTCATATACCGTTCCCAGCTACAGCTAGAAAGGCTGTACTCTTTAGGATCCTCTGTTCTCACGGGGGCCCTGAGTCACAAGGGCAAACTAGTAGGGAACCTGATGCGTCCCTGGTGCAAATTCACGCCCATCTTAACAAGATGCAGGACAGGCTGACAGCGCTTGAAGCCCGCCCTGATGCTACCATGGCTTCAGTGGTTCAGGCTCATGGTGAACCTGCTGTAGCTCCTAGTACAGCTGAGACTCCCGCAGGCATGTCCCTGGCTGTAGGTGAGGTAATCCCGGCTCATTTTATCCCGGAGGCTGTCTGGTGGGATATCCTTGAAGGAAAGGATGTGAACCTTGTATCCCTCCTGATAGCCTCCCAGGATATTCTTGATAATAAGACATTCGAGTATGGCGATGTGTCAGTGGTGGTTAAGGCTAGGGTTCCCAGACTTAGCAAGAAACTTAACATCCCTGAATTCGTACTCGTTTTTAGCCTCTACCGGGACATACTTTGCTCCACGAAGCCGGAGCGAAGGGTGGGGCTAGATCAGTACTTATACAAATTGGTAGACTTGGGGTACAAGTATGGAGGTTCTTCTTATTTATTTTTATTTTTTATTGCCACCGTTCATTTTCGGCTAAGGCAGCCGCCGCCTTGTTTCAGAATAAAATATAAAAAAAATAAAAAAAAAAGTAGCTTGTGGTAAATTCTCCAATAAATTTTGTTTGATTTACAACCTGTCTGCGCCGCATTCTTCCCACGTTCCTAGTATTAATTCCCTCATATTATCTGAGGAGTTCAAGCTTAAATACACATCCGTGGATGATGCCATCCAACAGATCCTGGCATTCGGAAGAGGTACGTGGCTCTCAAAGGCAGACATCTCAGATGCCTTTAAGCTTCTTCCGATTCGCCCAGATCTTTGGAGATGGCATGGGATAAAAATGGGAAGGCAGTTATTATTTCTCCACTCGTCTAACTTTTGGGTCAAAGAGTAGCCCGTGGCTATTCGACAAATTTGCCACAGCACTCTAATGGATCCTCCTGAATCATTGTCAGTGTTCCCACGTGTCACAATATCTTGACGAGTTTTGTTGCTGGAACGTCCTGCCATTGACCCGGGGGATCTAGATTCGCTTACTTATTTGTTCCGTAGCTTGAATGTTCCAGTTGCTCAAAATAAAGTAGAAGGTCCTTCCACGTCTCTCTCTTTCCTCGGTATAGTCTTAGATTCGGTAAACATGGTGACCCGGTTACCTGAGGATAAGTTAGTCCGCATTAGGTCTGTCATCCACAATCAGGTATTGTCGGCAGTTTCTACAAGGCAGCAGCTTCAGTCTCTTGGGGATGCTGAATTTTGCCATGAGGGTTATCCCTCAGGGTCAGCTTTTGTGTCAAGACTCCTGGCACTCCTGCCCTCCGCCCCAGAAGCAGATTCCCTAGTTACCCTGGCTCAAGCGGCCTTGCCAGATCTCGCCATGTGGGACACATATTTATAACATTGGTATGGGGTCTCTATGTTTATCCCCAGGTCTTCTCAATCTTCCCCAGTGGTATACATTGACGCGGCCGCGTCGGTGGGCTATGCGGCCATATTTACCTCCCGTTGGCTGGCACAGGCTTGGCAAGTCGAAACTTTGTCTCTCCCGGAGTTCTCTAGAACATCCGCTCTCTTTGAGATCGTCCCGGTGGTGGCAGCAGCTGTTACTTGGACATCTGTGGCAGGGCCAGACAGTGGTGTTTTTCACAGACAATATGGCAGTAAAGGACATTATTTGCAGGGGCAGGTCTAAGCCCCTCGTGATTATGTCCTTTCTCAGGAGACTCACTTGGGTAGCGTTGTCTCACAAGTTTCACATTGAGTGCGTTTTCATTGAGGGCAAGAGGAACATCGCGGCTGATGCTCTGTCTCGTTTAAATTTTCTGATATTCCGTCAGGCGATGCAGATGTACACGCCACCTCATCACCACCGCTAGCTTCTCTGATGCTGGATTGAGTACTCGTTTCTTGGGGGCCATTGCACTAATCAACGGGTCACTTGCTAGCAACACTGCTAGGGCGTACAAGGTGGCATGGGGTTCCTTCCTCAAGTTTCAGATTCAACACCCAGGTCATGATCCCTTTTAGATACTAGATTTATCCTAGCGTATATTTCATTTTGCCACACTTCACTCAAACTAGCTCATAGCACTATACGTTTATACTTGGCAGGCATTCAACACCATATATCACTTAGTTAACCTGGGTTACCTTCGTTGTTTGCCTCTCATCCTGTCAAGGCCGCACTGAAGGGTATCCTTAAGGCTGAAACCCCTAAATCACCTACCAGGGTCCCCATTTCAGCTTCTATGTTTCATAATTTCAGTCAGTTATTGGATACCCGGCCGTTTGGGGCCAGCACTAGTTGGGTGGTTAAAGCTGCTATATACTTGGGTTACTATGGGTTTTTGAGGCCAGGGGAGTTCACGAAGACCTCCTTACCGCTCACACGTTCTGTTGAAGAAACATCTTTCTAGGCAAGGGTCAGGTTTCAGGCTGTGGTTAGGCACATCTAAAACTGAGCAATTAAAGGGTTAGGAAGTGTTGTTCTTTCCTTCAGCTAATCCTTGGTGTCCCATTAAAGTACTTTCTGAGCTATTGGTTTTGCTCGCTAGCAAGCCTCCAGATTTCCCATTGTTACCATTGCCCGACACATATGGGGAATTCACTCAGCATGTGAGGTCTCTTGCTAGGATGTGTGGTATCGAACCTGGTACCATATCAGGTCACTCTTTTAGAACAGGGGCAGCCTCCTCTGCCTCCAGACATGCGGTACCCTCTCACATCATTAGGATACTTGGGCGATGGAAGTCTCTTTGCTTTCAGAGGTATATACCTTTCCCTCGTACTGAAATGTCTCGTGCCTTCGAATCTTGCCTTATTTAAGCAGCAGCAGCTCTCTTCAGGATACTGCTGGCTGTTCCGTTCCCCCTCCCACCCTCCCCTTTTATTTACATTCTATACAGTGGGTATCCCCCTTCTTTTAGGATACCCTATACAGCCAGCCGGGCACACATCAGGCTAATAGGTCATAAAACTCTATCCTACATGTTATACGTAATGTAACCCGACCACAAATTGTATTTGTGAATAAAAATAAAATGTATTTGGAATATCCATTTTCCTTACAAGCAGAGAGCTTCAATTTTAGAAAGATGCAAAATTTTCAAAATTTTCATGACATTTTAGGATTTTCACCAAGAAAGGATGTAAGTAACGCCAAAAATTTACCACCAAAATAAAGTAGAATATGTCACGAAAAAACTATCTCAGAATCAGAATATTCGGTAAAAGCGTTTTACAGTTATTAACGCTTAAAATGACGGTGGTCAGAATTGCGAAAAAGGGCTCAGTCCTTAAGGTGAAAAAGGGCTCAGTCCTTAAGGGGTTAAGGCCAACAAAAGGCGACCTGGATTGTAGGGAATGGCCCACACCCAACACTTGGCCATGCCCAGTAAGAGCGTCCCAATCTGCAGCGCAGACACTGGAAAATTACCAGCTCTTACTCCAGGAACCTTGGTGACACATACCGACCATCCACGATGGCCCCTCTCACCTTCTCACTTTATATATATACTTTATATATATACACACACACACATAAATAAATATAAATAGTAAAAAAAAAAACAATGGTTTTATTGGAGGGAGAGCCAAGGAGGGTTCAACACCCAGAACCGACTGCGGGGGCCAAGAAGTCACTGCCTATCCACGACTCATTCATTTTAATGAATGTGAGTGTGTCCATGGAGTCTGTGGACAGACGGGTCCGCGTGTCTGTGACCACCCCACCTGCCATGCTGAATATCCGCTCAGACAGTATGCTGGACAGTACCTCCACAGTAACCATGTGGCCAGCCGCTGCTGGTGGCTGTTGATGCTGCTGCTACTGGGTTGAGTAAGCTGGTAGAACAGCCTCATCTTACCCATAAGGTCTCCTGTTTGGCTGGTGCTGCTGGGTCCAGCCACCTGATGGGTGGAGAGAATTGGAGGTCGGGGAGTTGCCTGCTCCAACCGGCTGATGAGACAGGACTGCAGTTCATGCATTCGGTCCTGCCTCCGGCTTGCTGGGATGAACTGCTCCAGTTGCCCCTTGCAGCGGTCGTCTAAATGGGTGGCCAACCAATACTCATCCCTCTCCTTAATGTCAATGAACGGGTGGGTCCCTCCTCAGGCATCACAGCATGTGGGCAGCCATGGGGAAGAGGACAGCCCGCTGTGACTCTTCATGACTGCCCAGGACTATGACCTCTTGGTCCTCCTGATTCTGTTGCTACTGCTCCCGATAGGAGCTGCCCCACCCCTGGGCTAACGGTGCCCCCAACACTGGCTCTCCCTCCTGACCAGGCCCAGACTAATGGACGTCAACAGACTCTTCCTCCTCGTCCTGGGCCTGGTCTTGGTGGAGCAGTGTTGCCTCCTCTTGCCCCAACAAGGCACTCTCCCCAGCCTTTAGCAGGAACACTATGGGGAGCACGTCATTGAGGCCGACATGCTCCCCGCTGACCATCTTGGTAGCCTGCTCGAATGAGGCCAACACGTGGCAGACCTGCTGTATCTGCCCCACTCCGCATTAGTGATGTAGGGGAGTTGGTGTGATGACCTTGTTCAAGCAGGTACTCCCTCACTGCCCATTGCTGCTTCCACAACCTCTCCAGTATGTGGAGGGGGGAGTTCCACCATGTCACGCTGTCCACAATCAGCCTGTTGTTCTGCTGCAGTTTGGACAGGGATACGGTGGCTGTTGGGGAGCGTCAGAAGTGGCTAGCAATCCTCTGCACCCTTTTGCACCATGTCACTCAGGCAGGGTACGTGGGTGAGACTGCCAGCATGGAGCGCGGCGAATAGGTTGCTGCCATTGTCACAGATAACCATACCTGCTTCTAGCCTGCGGGGTGTCAGCCACTTCTGGACCTGAGCCTGTAGTGCGGTCAGAACATCAGGTCCAGTGTGTCTCGGTTCCCCTAGGTGGACAAGCTGGAGCACGGCCTGGCAGCGCACATGCCCCACACTTGCGTAGCTACGGAGACGCTTGCTGGGGGGTTCAGCAGCTGTGGAGACAGTGGCTTGTGGGAGAGCAGCAGTTCTGCTGCTGCTGCCTCCTCCTGCTGCCATCACCAGTGGAGCCCCTGACGCTGGTCTCCCTCCAAGCTCCTCTCACAAAAACCACCACAAGAAACTGCAAGGGGCTGCTGCTGATAGGAATCTTATATAGTGAAGGGGTGGGATACTTTCCTATTGGTTGCTTGGGATGTTGCTAACCTCTGACAACTGTATTTGCCTCATTCGCATTGGCCCACAAGCTAAAAGAAGGGAGGGATCAATATTTGCGAATATTAGCATATGCTTTAATTCGCATTTGCAAATATTCGCATGCCAGTCTCACACAGTAAATAGTACTGGAGCCTTCTTTAGACCACAAGCTGGAAGCAGGGAGGGATGATCACTGTCATGTGTACTGTGATGTGAAAAAAAAAATTGAATATTCGTAATTGCGAATATATAGCGCTATATTCGCGAATTTGCAATAAAAAATTGCATTGCGAATATTCACACGCAACACAGATACAACAGAAATGTTAATGAAATGTTAAGTCTTTGACAGAAGGCTGTGCATATACAAATACAGGTTTGCCCCTTCAGTTATATGCACACTCAGTTCTTTGGTCCACTTTTTTTGCTTTAGGCTAGGTTTCCATTTAGTTTTTTTGGGGGGGGGGGGGGGGCAAAAAATTCCCAAAAATAACCAAACTGCTGCACTGCACTTTTTTTGTGAAAAAAATAAATAAAAAGCTGAAGCCAGATGTTTGTAGGGAGTCAATAGGGAATTATAAAACGCTAAACCCACTTGGTGTTTTTTGTCCTTAAAGGGTAGCTCCCACCATCCTATTTTTTTTCTGTCCCTGCCTATTGCCAATCTATCCCTAACCCCCTTCCTGCTTTTAATTTTTATTTTTACTATTTTTAAAATGCCTTTTGTCTGCCTGGCAGTGTGCTCACTATCAGGCAGAATTCCCCAGCAGGCACCACGTCACTGATGCCTGCTGGGGGGGACTTCCGCCCTTAGTGCCTCCAGCTGTTTCACCATCTATTGGCTGTCAGGGCATGCTGGGAGTTGTAGTATTGAAACAGCTGGAGGCACCCTGTTTAGATAAACTATTAGTTAGTTACATGTGGCGCCATGCCCCGTTCCCTCCATCACAACCCCCCCCCCCACATACCCCGTTCCCTCCATCACAAACCCCCCTCCCGCATACCCTGTTCCCTCATTACACTTACTGCAGAGTCCAGCAGCGGGCGTGCAGGGACAGCGGCGACGAGGCGGCGGCGATGTGCGGGAGGAGTGGCCTCCCAGCTAGTGGCCGGGGAGCCAATGCGCTCGCTCCCTGCCTGTCTGATTGACAGGTAGCGAGCGAATGCAGCCTAACTGAAAAAGGACTGATTGCCAGTCCAAAATCAGTCCTTTTTCAGGCGTGACATCACGCCAGGCTGCAGCCAGCCACTAGGAGGGAGACCCCTAGTGGCCGGTTTTCAAATGTAAATTAAACCATTTTAATTTTTTTAAAAATAATAAAAGTATATTAGAGATATGTTGTAGTACATAAGTACTACAACATATCAAAAAATAAAGTTGGTGACACTGCCCATTTAAGTGGTTAACATGCCCTTTTTAAACAAAAAAAGTGAATAGAACCATGATAACCACCCTTGTTCCCTGCTGTGTTGACAACACTAGAGGCTGGGCTACACTTAACCAGGCTGGAGCAGGAATAAGGAGGGTAAGTGAACTTCTGCTCACTGTACACTGTATACAGTATCCTATCCCCACACCAGCCCCCCGAGGAGTTAACTAGTGCTGTTCATTTTTTCTTTGCTGGGCCATCTCAAAGCACTCAGCCCAGAAAGGGCTCACAGTAGTAAACATCTATACAGATCGCTGATTTACTTTATGAAGACAAAAGAGTAAAGTTGTGCTGCACAGCAGTGCAAATGAACTCATCCATTGCTAGGCTGCTTTACTGTAACATAACACTCAGCCCAGCAAAGGGTTACAGTAAAGCAGCGATCTATGTAGATTAATGCTTTACTGTACATTCTTGCTGGGCAGGAAATGTGATATATACTTTATCTCCTGCCCAGCATGAGCTGTACCCATGTTTGTATAGCTGCGGGCACAGCTCAGCCTTTCTAGTGACAGATAATTACAGACAATATCCAGAATTGGGTTATGAAGCACTGGATGCTGTTTTGCAGTCTGATGTATGTAGGGATGCTATGGATCACTATTTACCTCTGCACATGCTGAAACTATGGCATTTTAGCTTGGATTAACACCATAGCCTAAGCAGCTATAATTTTGAAAAACTGACACTTAGCCCAAAATTGCAGAAAAACGGCCGAGATGAGGGAAAAATGCCAAGCTCAAAAACGCCAAGTAGGTTTGGCATAATTCCCTATTGACACCTTGCAAACATCTGGCTGCAGCGTTTTTGCCTAAAAAAAAAAATGCAGTGTGCCAGTTTGGGTGGGTTTTGAAAAGAAAGTGCCACAAAAAATGTACAAATAAAATGTTCCAAAATATTCTTTTGGAGCTGCAAATGATCAAAAATACGACCTTTCACTTAATTTTACAGCCATAAAATTACAGACAAAAAATGGCATAATACTTTTTGAACATACAAAAATTGAGCCTTTCTGATTAAAGTATTTTGGAATGTTGTTTTTTTTAACTAGAAAACATCAAAGAGACAGCAATTTTTGTGGGGCTCAAAAGCACATCTGCCTACACTTTAGGTGGCAGCAAAATAATAGCATACGCTTTGAAATTATCTAAACATACAGTAGTCACTAGTAGGCGAATTTTGTCACTTTGGAAAAAAAAGTGAAGAAAAAAAATTACTATAGTGCTGTTATAGTGAATAAAAAACAATGCAAATACAATAAGTTGTTTTGTATTTGTCATAGAGCAGCGCTGTTGGTGCACTTGCATCGGCATCTGTGCATGGGTTGCCATGGCGATGGCGCTGAGCTGACGGCTTTTTAGCCGCGCTTTTGCCACGTTATACCAGTGAGCCGGAATAAGCGTGTAAACGCGAAACGTCGCTCCAGTTGTCAACATGCCTGTTTGTCCTATGCACCCTTGGATTTGAATAAAGACACTGCGGAATTGAGTGAGTAGCCGTCCCCTTCTTTCTTACTGGTCTGGATTTACAAAAGCTTTGTCACTTGGGACTTGAGCACCGCTCGTACGGACTTTCTCATTAGCTGCGGCAGCAGTGCATCAATGCCATAGGGGTTCTGTGTACACTCCAGCAAGGACTAAAAGTTCCTCACGCTAAGTCTGAGCACACCACTTATCTGGAAGAATTTAACTCCTGCATGGAAATGGAGGAGGAACCCTCTCAAGATGCCGGGGCCGCACTAAACATGGGTCGCACGGACGCAGGAATGTTCTTTATGTCGGTAGACAGTAGAGATGAGTTGCAGTTACTCAGTACCAGATCATTGGAGGTCTGGGTGACGTCATTGGCGGAAAAAGAGGGGAGACTCTTCTGGTCCATCAATTCCCTACGTTCCTACAATGAATGTCAACGAGTTCCCCGGGGACTACGTGTATTCAAAGAGCCTTCGCAGTTCCAAGAGGATGACAGCTTCCAACAAGAATGGAAGGAGGCTCATCAGCAACATTCTCTTAACCTATTGCGAATTATCTTAAAGCACAATGAAACCGAATATGAATTGACAACTGCCCACCTCTGCAAAGCGAAAACTGAACTACGAACACGGCTATCCGAGGAACTTTTCACAAATTACTCTAAGAAATTGGCTAAGAAGTTCCTGGCGACACAGACTGACATCAAAAGTAGGAAGAGGGATAAATTTATCTGAGATAAAACAGATTATGAGAACGGTAAAATCTTTGATTTGGGTAGCAGGAAGCAGCAAAAAAGACGAACGCGCTACCCCGGAGGAAACCACAAGAATTTTGGACCACAGACACCGACTCCAGCGTCGCGGATGACCAAGGTATTGCTTCCACCCCTGTAGCCACCAGTGAGCAAAATCCCCCTTTAGGAGGAGGATCAGGAGGGGCCGTCGTAAAAAGAACAGGGCCCCATCGCGGAGGCTACAAGAGGAAACAAGTGACCTGGAAGCAATAACCAACGTGAGTAAGACACCTGTCAACAATGTTATTAATCTGTCTAACACAGTACTATCATCTGACTGTTTGTCCGTTTTGTCCTATGGACTTAATTTCTGCCTCACTGAGAATTTTGATTTCACTGTCTTTCAAGTGGACTTATTCAAGTCCATCCAGAAACTTAACCTGCATAAGTATTTTCTGAAAAAAGAGTCCCATGTTTCAGCCCCTAAGACTGGGGAAATGCCAGTAACAGTGGGTCCTTTAGGATTCAGTGTGGTTACAGACTTAACCCAAGAAGTGGGTGAGGCAGTGGACATTCTGTGCAGCCTTACTGCAGATATAAGTGATGATGTTCCAGAGTTGGTATCAGGGGTTCAGCCTTTCGTTGGAGGCAATACATCTACCTTCTTTCCCCCCTTGACACCAGGAGGGTCACTAGAGATATTTACTAATTTAGTAACTAGTGAGGTCCCTTGTTTATCCAGCTTCAGCCAGTAATTTAACCGATAGCGAGCAGATAGCGTTGAAATGGCTTAAATCTCAGAAAAACTTGGTCTTCCGCAAGGCAGGCAAAGGGGGCAATATCGTGGTGATGGCAAGGGAGCAATATGTTGAGGAGGCCCATCGCCAACTCCACGATACTCGGGTTTATACAGTATTGGCAGCGGATCCCACCTCTAAGTATCAGGGGCAGCTACAGTCTTTTCTACGTAGATACGTGGACTGGGGAATTATTTCTTTTAAAACTGCAGAGAGGCTTCTACCTAGATATCCACGCAAGCCATATTGGTATCATCTCTGTTACGCTGAGCGCTCCGGGTCCCCTCTCCTCCCCGGAGCGCTCGCAACATCCTCGCAATTGCAGCACCCCGGTCAGACCTGCTGATCGGGTGCGCTGCGATACCTCTCCCAGCCGGGATGCGATTCGCGATGCGGGTGGCGCCCGCTCGCGATGCGCACCCCGGCTCCCGTACCTGACTCGCTCTCCGTCGGTCATGTCCCGGCGCGCGCAGCCCCGCTCCTTAGGGCGCGCGCGCGCCGGGTCTCTGCGATTTAAAGGGCCACTGCGCCACTGATTGGCGCAGTTGGCTTAATTAGTGTGTTCACCTGTGCACTCCCTATTTATACCTCACTTCCCCTGCACTCCCTCGCCGGATCTTGTTGCCATTGTGCCAGTGAAAGCGTTTCCTTTTGTGTTCCTAGCCTGTGTTCCAGACCTCCTGCCGTTGACCCTGACTACGATCCTTGCTGCCTGCCCCGACCTTCTGCTACGTCCGACCTTGCTCTTGTCTACTCCCTTGTACCGCGCCTATCTTCAGCAGTCAGAGAGGTTGAGCCGTTGCTAGTGGATACGACCTGGTTGCTACCGCCGCTGCAAGACCATCCCGCTTTGCGGCGGGCTCTGGTGAATACCAGTAGCAACTTAGAACCGGTCCACCAGCACGGTCCACGCCAATCCCTCTCTGGCACAGAGGATCCACCTCCTGCCAGCCGAATCGTGACAATCTCCCCTAGGTCCATAAGTCGCTGAGCCATCCCCCGGGTAGACCCATCTTCTCGGGGATATGCTCAGTGACTGAGGGACTGTCGAAATACGTGGACTGGCTTATCCGACCCCTCTTACAGCCTCTGCCTACCTACCTGCGGGACACCGGGGAATTTTTGAGAGCGTTGTATGATATTTCATGGCAGGAGGGGTATCATCTGGCATCTGCGGATGTGGAGGGGTTATATACCCGTATCCCCCAAGATTTGGGTGTCCAAGTGCTGAGACAATTTCTCCACGACACAGGTAAGCCAGATGATCTGGTTGATTTTGTTGGTGAGGCCACAGATTTTGTTTTGTCACATAACGCCTTCAAATTTTTAAGACACCTGGTATCGACAGGACTCTGGAACTGCAATGGGGACCCCGGTGGCATGCTCGTTTGCAAATTTGTTTTTAGCAGCATTCGAGAAGAAATATATATTTTTTCTTCGAGCAATGCATTTGCTAGCCATATCGTCCCATTTCTTCTAGTGTTGATTGCGAATATTTGCAATGCAAATTTTATTCGCGAATATCGCACTATATATTCGTAATTACGAATATTCGTTTGTTTTGTTTTTTCTTTGTTTTTTTTCACAGTACACATCACAGTGGTCATCCCTCTCTGCTTCCAGCTTGTGTGGTGTAAAGAAGGCTCTAATACTACTGTGTGAGACTGGCGTACGGATTTTCGCATATGCGAAAATTTGTATATGCAAATTTTCGCATATGCAAATTTTTGCTTATACAAATTTTAGCATATGCAAATGTTTGCATATGCGAATTTTCGCTTATACTGATTTTTGCATATGCAAATGTTCGCATATGCGAAATTTCACATATGTGAAAATTTTACGCGAATATTACGAATATGTGAATTTAGCGAATATATGACGAATATTCGTCCAAATATCGCAAATTCGAATATAGCCTATGCCGCTCAACACTAATTTCTTCGTTATATTGAAGATATTTTTATTGTTTGGTCCAGGTAACCATTGCAGTTCGAACAGTTTGTAGGTTACCTTAATGAAGGTCAGAAGATGAATATGAAATTTACGTCAGTGTTTGGCGATCAGGTGTTAGATATCCTTGACGTGAGGGTGGAAATCAAAGATGGCAGCATTACCACTTCGGGTTTTAGGAAAAAAACGCAACCAACGCGTTGCTTCACCACAAAAGCTACCATCCCCCTCACGTCAAGAGAGCTGTCCCTTATGGACAATTTGTTCGTCTTAGGCGACTGAACAATGACGACATAAACTTTAACAGACAGGCAGATGAACTAACTGCACAACTCACAGAACGGGGTTATCCCCCCCCCCCCGGGGGAAATAAAGACATCATTGGAGAGAGCTAGGAGTCAGGAGCAAAGTCATTTTCTCACAAATAAGAAACAAGACACTGCAGGTAAACAATTTGTTTTTTCATTTTAACACTCTTCCATGAATAATATAATTCAGTCAGCGATACGTCGCCATTGGCATATCCTGGAGGTAGATGAGGACCTCAGAGAGGTGGCACTAAGACAGCCACTGTTCTCCTACAGGAGGACGTGCACACTGGGCAACCAGTTAAGTTGCACCTGTTTAGTAGAGAGACAGGAAAAGTGGCTAGAAAAAATGGCCCCAAGAGTTAATTTCAAATGTCGGCTTTGCGCTATATGCAAACAAAATGGGGAACTTAAGTATTGTAATTTAGGTGGTACCAATTGGAAGATCTCTCATTTCATTACGTGTAAGACCAAATATGTGGTCTATGTGGTCCTGTGTCCTTGCAAGCGGTTTTACATCGGTAAGACTATCCGTTACTTGCATGTCAGGATACAGGAGCACATACGATCTATTAGAATAGGCCATGGCTGTCCACGTTTAATAGAACATGTCAGGAGCATTCACGCTGGTAACCCAGATGTGTTGGTTTTCTCAGGATTGGAGACCGTCCAGGTGCCAAGAGACAGCGGCAATCGCCACAAGACACTGTTGCAGAAAGAATCGGCCTGGATCCTGAGAACCAATGCCCTGGGTCCTCCAGGATTAAATGATAAAAATTATATGAGCGTGTTCCTGTAGGTCCTCCACTATAGTGCTGTTATTGTATTTGCATTGTTTTTAATTCACTATAAGTTGTTTTGTATTTGTCATAGAGCAGCGCTGTTGGTGCGCTTGCGCCGGCATTTGTGTATGGGTTGCCGTGGCGACGGCGCTGAGCTGACGGCTTTTTAGCCGCGCCTTTGCCACGTCATACCAGTGAGCCGGAAGAAGCATGCAAACGCAAAACATCGCTCCAGTTGTGAACATGCCTGTTTGTCCTATGCACCCTTGGATTTGAATAAAGACACCATGGAATTGAGTGAGTAGCCGTCCCCTTCTTTCTTACTGATCTGGATTTACAAAAGCTTTGTCCCTTGGGACTTGAGCACCGCTCGTACGGACTTTCTCATTAGCTGCGGCAACAGTGCATCATTGCCATAGGGGTTCTGGGTAAAAAAAAGTGTAAAAAATAAAATAAAATAATTAATAAACATATTTGGTATCACTGCGTGCGTAAATGTCCGAACTATTAAAATATAATGGTATTGATCCCGTACGGTGAACGGCGTGAAAGTAAAAATAAAAAAAGCACAAAATTGCTACTTTTACAGATCATGGCGCAAAAAATGGGCCCTCATACCGCCACTTATACGGAAAAATGAAAAAGTTATAGGTCGTCAAAATAGAAGGATTTTAAGCATACTAATTTGGTTAAAAAGTTTGCAATTTTTTTTAAGCGCAACAATCATAGAAAACTATATAATGATGGATATCATGTTAATCGTATTGACCCACAGAATAAAGAACATATGTCATTTTTAATGTAAATAGTATGGCGTGAAAACGAAACCTTCCAAAATTTGCTAAATTGCAGGTTTCTTTTTAAGTTCCCCACACAAATAGTATTTTTTGGGTTGCGCCATACATTTTATGGTAAAATTAGTGATTTCAATACGCAGGACAACTGGTCATGCAAAAACAAGACCTCATACTAGTCGGTGGATAAATATATAAAAGAGTTATGATTTTTAGAAGACGAGGAGGAAAAGACGAAAATGCAAAAATAAAATTGGCCTGGTCCTTAAGGTCAAAATGGGCTTGGTCCTTAAGGGGTTAACTTGTGCCCCAACGCAGTTCCCCTACTACATTAAGCTTCCTCCCTCCATCTCCAACTAGCCCTTGTCCCCCTTTTGTCCCTTCTCCCCAACTGAATTCCAAATAGATTGGGCCCCTCTAGCTTCCATAGAGGCTTGATCTCAAGGGGTACGCATACTCTCATAGAGGGACATTTATCAATGTTGGTGTGAGGTAGTAAAGATTTTACCCCTTTTGCTTGATGTATTTTGTGCAAAAAAAATGTGCAAAAAAAATGCAATTGCACAAAATTTACAGGGACATTTAGAACATTAAAGTGGTGTTAAGACAATGATAAATGTCCCCCATAGAGTCTGGGCTTTTTGCCCTATTCCACTCCAATTTCTTCTAAATAATTCCTATGAATACTGTGATCTCACGGCAGGGAGGGTCCTGATATAAAAGTAAATGCACATGCATGGTCACTCACTCATGGTCAACACCTTATGCACATGCATATGTTATTTAGTTTAGAAAAAAGGCGGCTTAGGGGAGACCAAATAACTATGTATAAATATATCAGGGGACAGTACAGAGATCTTTCCCATGATCTATTTATACCCAGGACTGTATCTATAACAAGGGGGCATCCTCTTGAGGAAAGAAGATTTCTACAACAGCACACACGGGGGTTCTTTACTGTAAGAGCAGTAAGACTGTGGAATTCTCTCCCAGAGGAGGTGGTCATGGGGAACTCTGTAAAAGAATTTAAAAGGGGTCTGGATGCATTTTTGGAGAGTAAGAACATTGCTGGCTGTAAATTAAAATTATAGGGACAGAACATTGATCAAGGGATTTATTCTGACGGCCATATTTGGAGTCGGGAAGGAATTTTTTACCTCCAGTATGAGTTTTTTTTTTTTTTTTGCCTTCCTCTGGATTAACTCAGTAGGGACTCATTAGGGATATAGGTTGAACGAGATGGACTCTGGTCTTTTTTCAACCTTATAAACTATGTTACTATGTTACTATTCAGCCCCCCCTGGACTTTTCTATATTTTTTCATGGTCTATCGACAGATGGCAATTTTTTTCAATGCAATTTTATCTAATGAATTAACACTAAATATCCAGTCATTTAGAAGTGTGTGTATTTCAAAATAATTTACGAATAAAAATCTTAAAAGTTTTGAACGTATATATATTTACCCACTTTACTGTTAAACCCCCAATAAAGATCTGGTGTGACCTATTGCAAGTCATATAATCAATAAATAGGGTCCACATGTCTGCAATTTTCAGTACAATTACCCCTATTCTGTGAAGGCCTCAGATTTTGGTAAAGAGTATTACTGAGCAAACAGCAGCATAAAGACAAGCTTCATTTCACAGAACACCATACACTCCATTATCAGAAATTGAAAGAATATGGCTCAACCACAAACTTTACAAGAAAAAGTCTTTCCATCCAAACTGTTATTTTTTTTACTTTCCTGACTTGTCAGAGTAGCAGCTAAGAGACCCATACAGTATTAACTCTGAAGGAGATGCAAAGATCAACAGCTGAGGTGGAAGAATCTGCCCACAGGACAACTATTAGTCTACTCCACAAATCTGGTCTTTATGGAAGAGTGGCAAGAAGAAATAAATTGTTGAAAGTGATCCATATGAAATCCTGTTAGCAGTTTGCCTCAAGCCATTTGGGAGACACGGCAAACATGTGGAAGAAGGTGCTCTGGTCAGATGAGACCAAAAGAGCAAAGGGCTGATGTGTGGCGGAAATATAACCATGCCAGTCACCCTGATCACACCATCCCCCCCAATAAAACAGGGTGGCAGTAGCGTCATGTTGTGGGGAGGCTTTTTTCAGCAGGGGCAGGGGAACTGGTCAGAATGATGGATGGATTGATGAAGAAAAATGGATGCAGCCAAATACAGTGCATTTACTTTAGGGCAGGGCATTTACTTTAGGACTTGGATGGGGGTTCATCCTTCAGTAGGAAAATGACCCTAAACATACAGCCATAGCTACAAAGGAATGGGTTAGCTCAAAGCATGTTAATATTCTAAAATGCCAGCTAAAGCCCAGATCTAAATATTAATGCATCCAACAGATGTCAGTTGTAACTGTTTTGTTCCCAGTATTGCTTACGTCGCAATAAGAGGTATGTTGCATTTTCAAAGTACTATGCATCCTGTGTTGATCAAATGGTAAACGTCTATTTAAGGGTCTATGCACATACAATTCCGGTATAGCAGTCCCATTACTGTCAATTTGATTTTGCTGCACAATGCACACTACAAAATTTCAGCGGCAGAGGTTTACATCACTGAAATTCACCCACCAAAACAATGAATAGTTCATTCTTTCAGCAGAATGCATTGCCAGCAATGGGAGTGGCAAGGACAGTGTTGACCTTGTGCTTGCCACCCTTGGGATCCCCACTCAAAATTACTCCAGTTTGTAATAGTAGCAAAATAGGCAAAAAGTACAAGAGAGGAGAATAATTATGCAAGACACTGCAGCTGTGCACTGTAATTATACTTCATGTGGTACAAACACAGCAACTACTGCATCCTTGCCATTACTAGTACCAACTATACCTACTGTCCACAGCCTGGATCCAAAATGACTCCTATCTAAAACACTTAACCTTGGCATGCATTATTCATCCCACACAGTGAACATTGTTAAAAAAAAAAAAAAATCCATTTCCTAAAAAAATGTTATTTAACAGTTTTGCTCCAAAGAATAGTAAAACTAGATTGTAATAAAGAGTGATCAGATAAATTACAAAGTAATCTCAGAATTTCAGCCTTGCCACAAAATGACCTGCTATGCATACTTTCAGTTATTTTCTTGTTAGCTCAGGAGAAAGATAACTCCTATCACTCAAAGGCATCTGATGTATTTGTCTTCTTCTGTTAACAATGGTTGCCTCCTAGAAAACAGGTACAGTCATCATGGCTTTGCATCACAAGGGCTTAGTAGACGAGGACATTACTGCTTGTAAGATTGCCCCTAAATAAACCATTTATTGGATCATCAAGAACTTTAAGAAGAGAGGTTCAATTGTTTTGAAGAAGGCTTCAGTCCACTCATGAAAGTCCAGCAACTTCCAGGATTGTCTCCCAAAGAGGATGTACCTATGGGATTTGATCAACACCAGTGCAAAGCTTGCAAAGGGCAAACTCATTCTTGCCCTTAAACTTTGAGGTGACAGCAGCTCACCAAACGTTCAAACATTTCCAGGTTTGGCTTGTGAGAACTTGGCAATGGCAGCAAAAATAGTAGATGGGATGAGAAACACATGGTGTTTTGGTGCCTAAATGAAAAGAGGAAGAACTGGGAGCTATGAGATGGCGTCTGGGCAGCCAAGCATATCAGCATGCAGCTATTAGCAAGACCACATGACCCAGGTTAACCAATCATTGCTTGCATTTAAATGTCATTCAGCTCCCAGGCCAAAAAAAAAAAAACTAATCACCCAGGAATGATCTGCGATTTTTTTTTTTTTTTTAGTTGTATAGAGCACCTAGGGCTTACTTCTAAACCTTTAGGCTATGTTCACATGTAAGAATTTCTGCACGGAATTCTGCATTAAAATTCTGCAGTAAATTCCACAGAAATTAATTGCCCATTCATTTAAATGGAATTCCTGCAGAGGAAATTCTGCTATGTAAATTTGGCCAGAATTCCATATCTTTCACTCATTGGCATCTGTGGTTAGTATAACAGGGTCTTAGACTAGCTCCTTTCTAAGGTTGTTGTTTATTAGCCTCTATTGCAGAGAGACTCACGTTTCTGTGAACAGACAAATGTTTACGTCTAGATCTTCTACTGACCCATCCCAAGCTGCCAATAAATTTAAGTGGAGAGTTCTTGGGTTAAAATGGGCCAATGGTATTGCCTGAATTGCTGCTATAAACAAAACTTCTTTCACAGAGTCTTAGATCTCTATTATTTTTTCTTGGGGAAGAAAATATTTCTGAACTCTGGAGTTCAACAGAACCCCTAGAAAGTGTCTGCTGAGCTGTAATAGGAGACAACTTTTTCCAGTTCACAATCAACCCAGCTTGCTTAATATTTTCAGAGAATGGGAGACAATTAGCTCTACTTATTCTTTTGGTTGACCGATTAGGAGGAAGTCATCTTAATAGGGAATGAATATGCCCACTCCCTCCCAAATATTGGCCCCCAATTCTGATACTGTAAAGATCAATTCTGATGTCTGTAAAGACTCTTGGAGCTACATTAAAGCCAAAGGGAAGGGCACAAAACTGTAGATGTTCCAGACTTAAATTTATGCTGTAAACCTCTTTTACTAACCCAGCAGCAAAAGAATGTATAAGTAAAATATAACAGAAAAACATGGAAAACGTAAAGCATGGCGTAACCAAACATGCTGCCATGCAGTGATATCCAATCAGAATACAGTGTAAGTTATATATTAGTAACTGTTGTCATCAACTCTTCCTTCTTCTTTGCAGTGAAGATAAACAGTTCAGAACAGGAAAGCCAATTTAAATTAAAAACAGGAATGAGAAAGACTTCTTAAAAGTGAAGGTAACTGTCAGGAGTGGCATGGAAACTAAGTGGCATGGAAACTAAGCAGATGATAGTCTTAGGCGGCTGAGAAGACAAAATAAAAAAAATTATAAAAAATTATAGGGAAAGGTTCACAGGGAGGGATAATTCTTGTGTCTTGTCTTTAATAAAATCTATATTTTCTTTCACCAAGGATAGGAAAATCTCCAATTTTATAGAAAGACAAGACGCTCCTATTATGCTAGTTTAAAGCTAAGTGTAATATGTGTGTGTGTGTATATATATATATATATATATATATATATATATATGACATACATTAGGTTACTAAAAAATTATATTACAAAAGAACCATAGATACATGAGAATCAGGTTTGAAATAGAATTTTTTAAAAGTTGAATCAGATGACCAATTTGCTGCTTTAAGAATATTCAAAAGTGAAGCGCCAGATTGAAATAATTTTGTTGATATAGCTCCTCTGGTAGAATGAGCATGAAATTTTGAGATGTCTATACCAGGCATGTCCAAAGTTAATTTAACCCAGCGAGCTAAAGTGCTGGAAGAAACAGGTTTGTGAGGTCTGCAAAAAGAAATCAGCAGTTGAGAGGAAGAGGCAGATCTTATAGATTCTGTTCTGGACTCATAAGAACGTAAACAACATTCAACACAAAGTTTGTATTGATGAGGAAAGGCTGGATAAAATACGGAGTGTAAGTTGGTTTTGGTAAACGATAAACTGTAAAGATAATTCCTTCAGGGGAGTATTGTCTTCGAGATATATCCAGAGCTTTGACATCGGAAACACATTTAACAGATATAACACAGAGAAGAACAGTAAGTTTGAATGAAAGTAGTTTTAGAGATAATGAATCATTATCTTCCCAAGATAGGAATAGATTTAGAAGGATATTGACATCCCAAGTTGAATTGTATTTAGGTAAGGAAAGACATCGGAAATGCATGCCTTTTAAAAGTTTGCATGCAAGAGGATGTTTACCTATCGGAACGGAGTTGATAAGAGAAGGTCTGGAAGAAATAGCGGAACGGTATAAGTTAATAGTTCTATCAGCGTCAAAAGATGCTGAAAGAAAATTTAAAATGTTTGAGATAGATGTACGTAAGGGATCCAGATCCCTTTGAGAGAACCAATGAAGCCAAATTTTCCAGGCTGATCTATAAGCAGATCTGGAACCTGGAGCAGAGGCCCCGGAGAGGAGTTCTCTAGTTGTGAGAGAAAGTGGAGATGTCGGTCTGGAACCCCCAAGATTAACCAAGAGACCAGAATTAGTTGATCCGACAAGATTAATGGATGAAAGTTGCCAAGAGGGTCCTGGAGGAGATCCAGAATGGATGGAAGGATGCAAAGATAATCTATTAAGAGATGTAGTAGTTGAGGAAACCAGGGTTGAGTTGGCCACCAAGGGGTGAGGAGAACCATAGTTAACTTCCGTAGTGAGGTTTGGAAAATAACTCGTGGAATAAGATTGAAAGGGGGAAATGCGTAAAGTGTTTCCTGAGGTCAGAATGGCAGGAAGGCATCTACTCCCAAAGCTTCTGGATCTGGTCTCCAGCAGAAGAACTGTGGAATTTGACAGTTCAGACGAGAAGCGAACATGTCTAGAATGTAAAGGACCCCTTAACCGGTTGATATGTTGGAATATCATAGGATGGAGTTTCTAATTGCTGAAATCCATCAGGTAGTGGTAGTTCCAATCTGCGATCGAGTTGGAAATTCCTGGAAGGTATTCTGCCTTCAAAGTGATGTTCTGCCAAATTTTTTGGCAATGTCGGCAAAGATTTTTTACATTGTTCCACCTAGATGATTTATATATTGGACAGCAGAGATATTGTCCATGCGTGGAAAAACACATCAATGTGAGGAATACTTCACAAAACTCTTTAGTGTGAAGGACCCAGCCAAAAGTTCCAAGCAGTTGATGTGTAGACTGGATTCGGAAGGAGACCATTTCCCTCCAGTAGGGAGGGAATCGCAGAGAGCACCCCAGCCAAGAAGACTCACATCTGATTCTATTATAATGTCTGGATTTGGATGGAAAATCGTTCCATATTTGGATGTGTGATAACCACATCCCACACAAGAAGTTCCTCTTTGGCATTGGAGGATAGACTAACTTTGTCGGAATATCCCAGACCTTCCCTCAGATTTTTAGGCGTTGAAGGGCTCGATAATGAAGAGGAGCCGGAAAACAGCTTGAATGTATGCTAAAAGAAGGCCCACAATATGAGCTACAGTTCTCAGAGAAATAAGGTCCTTGCAAAGGATTTGGCAAATTTCATTCCAAATAGTCTTTAGTCTCCCGGGAATTTGACCTCTTGAGATGTGCGGAGAATGGATTTTTTTATAATTGATGAGAAAACCCAGGTTGGTCAGAAGAGATAAAGTCCAATTTCTGTGAGTGAGTAGTAGAGATTCAGATTGTGCAATGATGAGAATGTGGTCAAGGTAAATAATAAGGCAGCTTCTGAAACTTTCTAGCAAAAGTTTTGTAAAGCACCATGGGGCCGATGACATGCTGAACGGAAGGCAGGTGAACTGCCATTTTTGATTGTGCCATAGAAACTGAAGAAAGACTTGGGAAGAAGGATGAATTGAAATGGTCAAATAAGCATCCTTCAGGTCTATTGTAACAGCTGTGGTTAGGTGGATCCACTGACCTGTGAGGAAGATGGCATGGGCTGGACCTAAACAGGGTTGGTTTAAGACAAGCACCAATTATTGGTGCACTGGCCCTATAAATTTAGAAGAACCAGCCCTAGTAGGGCCCAACTTGTAGCTGGGAATCTTGAAACAGATATATTTGGAGGATAACTAGACCTTATCACCAGGAGAGAAGGATGGAGGAGGTCTTCATTTCTTATCTGACTGAGATTTCATATGGGAGGAGGCTTGAAGCAGAGAGTGTCGAGTCTGTTGCCAGATGGACGTAAAATCCTGAACTAGTTTATCATCAGCTGGCACGCCCGAGGAGACTGGAAGAGGAGGATGAGGATGAAAACCTTAGACAACAAAAAATGGAGAAGATCTCGTGGCCTCAGAGTCTCTATGGTTGTCGGAAAATTCCGCCCAGGGTAAAAGATCGACCCAGTCGTCCTGACAGGCTGAAATGAAGTGACAAAGAAATTCTCCCAGAACTTGATTTATTCTCTCCACTTGGACATTAGATTGCGGATGATAGGAAGATGAGAAATCCAACTTGATTTTAAGAGTGCATAAAGCTCGCCAGAACTTTGAAACAAATTGTACCCCGTGGTCAAAGACGATGTGAGACGGAAGGCCATGTAAGCGGAAAATATGCTGAAAGAAGTATTTGGCCACTTGGTAGCCGGGAAATGAAATACAGAGCCATCTTGGAAAACCGATCAACAACCACCCAGATGACTGTATTGTTATAGGATGGGGGGCAGATCAGTGATAAAATCCATAGCGATTTGTGACCAAGGAGTGTCCAGAATAGGAAGAGGCTGCAAGAGGCCAGCAGGTCTCTGCCGAGGAGTTTTGTCTCGTGCACAGGCCACAGGGGCCACCAATAGTCCCGAGAGATTAATTGATATGACTTTCGTACACCGGAATGGCCAGCTACTAGGGAGGAATGACCCCAGCTCAGTACTCTATGACTCAATAGAGGTGTTACGAAGGATCTTCCAGATGGAGCTTGCTGGAGTACTGCAGGGGCTACAGGAATCAAACACTCAGGTGGAATAATATGACGAGGAGTGGAATCTTGACCAACCACATATGAGGACCTGGAGAGTGCATAGGCTCTAATGTTCTTGTTGGCAGGACGGAAATTAAGAAATTGAACCTGGAGAAGAAGAGCAACCATCTTTCTTGGCGGGGATTCAGACGTTGCGCAGACTGAAGATACAAAAGGTTCATGTTATCCGTAAAGATACTGACTGGATGTGTAGAACCCACCAAAAGATGACACCATTCTTCTAAGGTAAGTTTTATAGCGAGGACTTCTCGATCACCAATAGAGTAATTCCTCTCTGCAGGTGAAAAGGTCTTGGAGAAAAACCACAGGTCATATTCTTACCCTTGGGGGTTTTCTGAGTTAAAACTGCACCAGCTTCTACAGAAGATGTGTCTACCTCCAAAAAGAACGGCATTTCAGGGTCAGGTCTTGAGAGAACACATGCTGAAGCAAAGGCCTTCTTAGCCTCAGGAGACCAGTTCTTGGGGTTGCAGTTCTTTTTGGTGAGGGCTACAATTGGGGCAACCAAGGAAGAATAGTGTGGAATGAATTGACAGTAGTAATTGGCAAACCTCAAAAATCGTTGAATAGCCCGTAGACCAGAAGGATGTAGCCAGTCCAAAATTTGTGTTGCATAGCCCATGCGACACAAATTTGGTCACACAACCCGACAAAATAATTATCACTCCGAGTGTTTTTCAAACCCGTCAAAATGGGTGTGGTTATCACAAAAAGGGGCGTGTTCCCGACAAAACAGAAAACACACTTGGAGTATGATGAAAAACTCACAGGAAAACCTGTGAATTTTTCTTCACTAAAACCCGACAGCTCTGAGCTGTCGGGAAATTACTGAAAACAGAGTGAATCCTACCCCCATCATGGAACAGGGTCTGTTCCATGTTGGGGGTAGTAGTACAGGGGCTAAGGGGTTGATCGCATCGGGTCTCACTTCTGAGACCCGATCCGATCAAAAGTTATTAAGCAGGGGAGTGGGCGGCATGCTCCCTTCCCCAGCGATGTACGATGTATTTTACTTTCATTTTCAAATTCCCCGCCAGGATCCTTGAATGGCCCATACCGAAGAGCCATTCAGGGATCCCTTCGAGCTGCGGTAGGGAAAGATATATAGAATCGCTGGGGGTTTTGTATATGTCTCCACAGCTTCTATATATCTTGCCCCCTGCTTCGCCATATGTCTTGTCCCACGCCGCAGCGCATGTGTACATACATATGTATATACCCCCCGCACAGCGCTATTAAATACCCCCCGCAGCGCATGTGTACATATATATATATATACCCCCGCATAGCGCTATCATATACGATGGCCCCGACATATGATCAAATCGACATACGATGGCCTCTCAGAGGCCATCGCATGTCGATATCAGCATCGACATACAATGCTTTTTTATGTCGGGGCCATTGCATTAAGTGCTTAATGTTCCCCGTGTGGTGCGGTGAGTATTACTTACCCCTCCACGATGCTCCGGGGTGCCCTTCGGGTCCAGCGCTGGTCTTTCGGTGTCTTCTCTGCCCTCTCCGGTGACGTCAATATGCTGGTGCGCACGCAGTCCCGTCATCCAATAGGAACGGCGTACGCAGCAGTGTAATGACGTCGCTACGTAGGCCCAGTAAGGCCTTGCGGAAGACAGCGGAGGACCGGAGAAGACAGCGGAGGACCGAAGAAGACCAGGAGAGCCCAGCAGACGATTGGAGAAGACCAGGAGAGCCCAGCGGAGGCCCGGGGCAGTGGCGTTGCGACCCGGGTGCGGGGGGTGCGGCCCGCACCGGGTGACACCAACCTAATGGGGTGACACCAAGACGCTCCACAGCACCCCCCCCCCACCCTCCCCTCCCCCTCCCCAGCTACACAGACACCCCCCTCATCTGTGCCCGACCGGCCTCCCATCCGTCAGCACCCCCCCCCCCGGCGCTGTGTGTGCGGTGCGCCCGTCCGTCAGCAAACCCCCTCTTTCACCTTCACTGTGCGCCCGACCGTCATCACACCCCCCCCCCCTCACCTTCACCAGTACTGTGCCCGTCCTCCGCTCCCACGTCTGCGCCGGCCTGACGTCACACCGCATGGCCGCGCAGGAGGACGTGAGTTACGTCACTCGCACGGCGCCCGGTGAGGAGCGCTGCGCTGGATGGGTGAGTGTGTATGTCTGTCTCTCTGTCTCTCTGTCTCTATCTATGCTTGTGTGTGACTGTGTGTATGTGACTGTGTGTGTTTGTGACTCTGTGTGTGTGTGTTTGTGTGACTCTGTGTGTGTGTGTTTGTGCGACTCTGTGTGAGTGTGTGTCTCTCTGACTGTGTGTGTGTGTGTGTGTGTGTGTGTGTTTGTCTCTCTGTGTTGTATGTGTTTTTTTTTTTTTTCTGTGTGTGTGTGTGGGGGGGGGGGGGGGAGAGGGGGTATAACCAGCGATCCATTGTGGGGAAACTTTGACCCATTGTGGGGAACCTGCAAGGGAACCTGCGGCCTAATGTGGGGAAACTACTACCAAATGTGGGGAGTCTATGCTACCTAATGTGGGGAGTCTATGCTACCTAATGTGGGGAATCTGTGCTACCAAATGTGGGGAGTCTATGCTACCTTATGTGGGGAATCTGTGCTACCTAATGTGGGGTAACTGGTACCTACCTAATGTGGGGAATCTATGCTGCCTAATGTGGGGAATCTATGCTGCCTAATGTGGGGAAACTGCGACCTACCTAATGTGGGGGCACTGCTGCCTACCTAATGCTCCCCCCCTGGCATAAGCACCCTCATCATCCACCAGCAACACCCCCCCCCCCCCCAGCAGCACCTCCATCAAAATATCCTGAAGGTGGATGCGACACAATTTTTTTTTCCCGTGCGACACATTAGTAAATCAGGGAGAAAAATTACACAGAGTAAATCAAGAAACACTCAGAGATAAACCCGACACTCTTAGTAAATGAGGGCCAATGTGTGTATATGTGTGTGTGTGTGTGTGTGTGTGTGTGTGTGTGTTCCTGCATCACGTCAAAACGGCTAAAGATATTAACATGAAACTTGGCACACATGTTACTTATATGTCAACAACATGACATATAGGATAGGTGATTTAACCTTTACTCTCCCCCATTTGCCAGGGTTGGGGTTTTTGTTTAAAGTCCCATACAAGTCTATGGGAAATATATGTTACTGCATAACTTCCAAACGGCTGGAGATATTTCGATAATACTTGGTCACATGTTACTTATATGTCCACTTAAAATATAGGATAGTTAATTTAACCCTTAACTACCCCTATTTGTGAGGGTCGGGGTTTTTGTTTAAAGTCCCATGCAAATCAATGTGAAATGTATGTTCTCACATAACTTCCATACAGCTGGAGATATTTCAATACCTGGTACACATATTACGGGTCGGGATATGAGGACGGGATAGGAGGTCAGAAAAGGAGGACAGGATAGGAGGACGGGATAGGAAGTCGAGATAGGAGGTCGAGATAGGAGGTCGGGATAGGAGGTCGTTTCTTTCTGTATCATTTCCTCCACAGAGGTTAGTAAAGGGGATACTTTGGCAGACACAATATTAGAAATAAAAGATGCACATAACTGCTTGTTAGATTGAGGAGGGAATTTAGATTTAGAAAATTTGCACTTAAGGGGTCACTCTCATTAAAACAGATTTTTGTTATTGCACTCCTTGTGGTAAATAAAAAAATATTTCTAATATACTTAAAAATAATGAAGTTTTCTAAGTTATATTTGTGCTTAAAAAAGCTCAAGAGCACATTTTCCCCCATCTCATGCACAGATTTTGGACCGAAGCCCAAACACAGGAAATGCAGCCCGGAGTGCTGAGGGGGGTGCCCAGCCTCATCTAATCATAGCTCCTCTCAAACTTAACTGCCATATGCTGTTGGTTGGACACACACACCCTCAGCACTCCAGGCTGCACTTCCTGTGTTTGTGTTTCGGTCCAAAGTCTGTGCATGAGATGGGGGAAAATGGGCTCTTAAAACATAGAAAACTTTTTTTTTTTTTTAAACAAAGTATATTAGAAATATTTTTTATTTACCATAAGGAGTGCAATAGCAAAAATTAGTTTTAATGAGAGTGCCCATTTAATGTTTTTAGTTTTTTTTAGTCGCTCACAGGGAAAGAAAAAAACTAAAAAAGGTAGGCATTAAAAGCCCATGAAAAAAAAAAAACAGAAAAGATACACTCACTCAGGCATAGCAGATTGGCACCGTGGACGGGGTCTTTGCTGAAACTTGATCCTGCTTGGATGAGCTCATTTTCCTCCGGCTTCTGACAGTTATCTTCTGGAACAGGACAACTGGCTGTACTCCACATGGAGACCGACTTAAGCACAGAGGGCAGCCTAAATACCACTAGGCTTCCCCCTGCACCTATGCCTGGCATCTGATATCAGATCCAGGCTGTGCTTTTCACATGACCTCCCTCTCGACATTAGAACTAGTGTCAGGCATCTGGGTCCTGACGTCACCTCTGGCTCCCCGAACTGTAGGGCTCGCCGAGATACGTGCAGGAAAGTAAATATAACTCCCCACTATCTGCCAAAGTCCTGACCACATGGAAGATCAAGACCCAGTTCTCCCTCTGCTCACAGCTATCACTGGAAGGAACTTAACAAGGAGTCAGGCTTGAGACCTATCCCAGACTAGAGAGGTCTATTGGGACACTGATGCCTCTCAATTCCATGGAGAATTCCATGCCCCCAGCTTCTTTTTATCCACCTGAGACAGGGACTCCTGACTCAAGTTCCAAAGGGCCAAAAAATCACTGAGGCTGTAGAGTAGGGCTCTTCCTTTTATTCTTCAGGTTTCTTGTCCCTTGGGGCGAAGTCCCTCTCTCAGGTAGTGCTGTCATGGCGATAGGGAAACCTGACAATTCTTGAGGGATGAATACCCCAAAATCATACTATAGTTTCCCAATAAACAATTTGGGCATGTAAATCTTGTGCTCCCTTATGTCTTCAGTGTGTAATCTTTCATACTGGGTGACCTGGAGTCATAACGTTTAAACAGCTAGCACCCTTAAGCCATTTACTGGAAAAAAAGGGGGGGGCTGGCTTATCCACCAGTTAATAAAAGCGTAAATCCTAGGGTTAAGCCTGACTATGTCTGCAACACTGCATTTATGAGGCTTGAGTTCCATTTAAGTTGTATAGGGTAGACACTGGAATCTGTAACATATTTTTGTTTTCTAAACTAGTTTATTTTCAGTTTCCAAAGAAGCTTAGGAAAGTGGCTATGAACATCTTCCTATAGATCCTTTTATAAAGGCAGATGAATTGTCCATAATAAATGCCGTTCGTCAACATAAAAATTCGAGATGCATTAATTTACTTTCATTTTTACTGGCAAATCTCTTGTGCTACCAACAAATGATTATTTTAATGTCCACATAAAGATGCGATCAGCCAAACATTTGCTTGTTTGCCAGCTGATCACTGGGATATTTGTATCGGGCAATGATCAGGAAAGAACATTTGTAGGAACATTCATTCCCTTATTAAATGGCCCATGTAAAGAAGGCTTATTAATCCCCAGACTGGTTAATAAGGGATGTGATAAAATTTCTGAAACAGCTGGATATGTGTGAGCTCTGGTTTAGATGGGGGGGGGGGGTGACTATCAGGGTAGCAAGAAAAGAAGTAATATATGAGGAGGAACTTTGATGACGTCCCATGGTAGGGTTATATGAACTGTCAAAAAAGCACATCTTGAAATGGAAAGGAAACAGTGATAGGTGCCAGAAAATGGGAAGGCAAGGGTAGAAGATTAAGATAGCTTGAGAAGACAGAAAGATTGAAAGAGTTATCAAGGATTAGAAAAACATGTCGGCTTTCATTTAAAACAGAATTACTATTGTCCTTAGTTTGTGTTTTATTTTGCAGCTAGGTTTCATTAACGTTAATGTAATTAAGTTGTAATCCTACACACAACCTTAGAACGGGTGTGGCACTGTTATTTTATTTTTATTTTTAAAGAAGTTATGTGTTTTTTTTTTATCCTGCATAACCCCTTTAAAAGTTACAAGGGACACTGAAAGACTGCAGGGAAGTAGGACTACATAAGGACGTGATGACAGGTGAAGATATATTCATCTGTAGTAGTGTAATGAGAGCAAATAATATTTGCATATTTTTTTACACAGCTTTTTATTTTATTATGGTATCTATTGTTGCACAATACTCATAATAGCATTATAATCACTACTATTTGCTAAGGAATTACACAGTTGGTGATTTCAAATTTAGTATGCACAAAACATTTTCATTAAAAGAATGAATCATTTCAAGTGACCTGCAGTATAGATTAGAGGCAAAAACATACCATTCACCTTCAGTTCACAGTTATTACTGTACTATTTTTAAGTGGCTATTCAATTGTAGTGTTGCGTAAACAAAAAAAAGCCATTAAGATAAATACAAGGAAAACAAGACACAACAATAAAAGGAAAGTTTAATTCATGTCCAGAAGAAAGAGTGTTAAAGTTAAACTTCTAATTAATTCAATTTAATCAACAAATGACCTGAAATTATATCTGACAGTACATTTGACTCAAAGAATTCCATTGCTTGCTGTAAAATTTTATTATCTACAAATCAATACCAAAGCTTCACAACACTTGTACCATCAAACAATCAAGACAGAGATAACACTGTAATCAGTTACATTCACAAAGTGTGTGTTATTGACTCCTAATAGCAAGAGCGTTATCTGACATTCACAGGACCCAGTCAATTGAAGAGGGCAATGGTTGCAATCAATACTTTTCTATCATTCAGAAAGACTAAGAGCATGCATTGATGTAAAATAATATGTAGTCTACATCGTTTCATTGCACTTGTTAGAAATCTAAGAAATGGCACACAAAGCTTGCAAAACATGCTCAAACTATTAAAGCTGATCCTTTCCATTGTGCTCAGGGCAGTTTTAACAATTTGATTTTAATAGAAAAAAACATAAATCAACATTTGTTTAACCTAATCTTCAGAAACATTTGCCATGCTGCTAAATCAGATCCATTTAACCCCTTAAGGATGCAGCCCATTTTGACCTTAAGGACAAATTTGACCAATGTCACTTTTAGCATTAATAACTCTGGGATGCTTTAACTTATGAATTTAACCCCTTAAGGACCAGAGGTTTTTCCGTTTTTGCATTTTCGTTTTTTGCTCCTTGCCTTTAAAAAATCATAACTCTTTCAAATTTACACCTAAAAATCCATATGATGGCTTATTTTTTGCGCCACCAATTCTACTTCGTAATGACGTCAGTCATTTTGCCCAAAAATCTATGGTGAGGCGGGAAAAAAAATCATTGTGCGACAAAATTGAAAAAAAAACGCTGTTTTGTAACTTTTGGGGGCTTCCGTTTCTACGTAGTACATTTTTCGGTAAAAATGACACCTGATATGTATTCTGTAGGTCCATACAATTAAAATGATACCCTACTTATATAGGTTTGATTTTGTCGGACTTCTGGAAAAAATCATAACTACATGCAGGAAAATTAATACGTTTAAAATTGTCATCTTCTGACCCCTATAACTTTTTTATTTTTCAGTGTATGGGGCGGTATGAGGGCTCATTTTTTGCGCCGTGATCTGAAGTTTTTAACGGTACCATTTTTGCATTGATAGGACTTATTGATCACTTTTTATTCATTTTTAAATGATATAAAAAGTGACCAAAAATGCACTATTTTGGACTTTGGAATTTTTTTGCGCGCACGCCATTGACCGAGCGGTTTAATTAATTATATATTTTTATAATTCTGACATTTCCGCACGCGGTGATACCACATATGTTTATTTTTATTTTTATTTACACAGTTTTTTTTTTTTATTGGAAAAGGGGGGTGATTCAAACTTTTAATAGGGGAGGAGTTAAATGATATTTATTCACTTTTTTTTTCCACTTTTTTTTTGCAGTGTTATAGGTCCCATAGGGACCTATAACACTGCACACACTGATCTTCTATGTTGATCACTGGTTTCTCATAAGAAACCAGTGATCAACGATTCTGCCTCATGACTGCTCATGCCTGGATCTCAGGCACTGAGCAGTCATTCGGCGATCGGACAGCGAGGAGGCAGGAAGGGGCCTTTAAGTTAGTGGTACATTTTTGTCGATACTTGCATCATTTTTTGGTGAAAAAATCTAAAATTTCATGAAAATTTTTTAAATTTAGTATTTTCCAAACTTTGAAGCGCTCTGCTTGTAAGGAAAGGGGACATTCCAAATAAATGATATGTTGATTCACATATACAGTCTAGTTTGTGTTTGCATTATAAAGTTAACATGTTTTTACTTTTTGAAGACATTATAGAGCTTTTTAGTTTAGCAGCAATTTTCAAATTTGTCATGAAAATTTCAAAATCAGAATTTTTCAGGGACCTGTTCAGTTTGGAAGTGAATTTGAGGGTCTTTATATTAGAAATACACCATAATGGACCCCATTATAAAAACTGCACCCCTTAAAGTATTCAAAATGATATTCAGAAAGTTTGTTAACCCTTTAGGTGTTTTACAGGAATGGCAGCAAAGTGGAGGAGAAAATGTAAAATCTAAATTTTTTACACTAACATGTTCTTGTAAACCCATTTTTTTCATTTTTCAAGGGGGTAATAGGTAAAAATGTCGACGAAAATTTGTATCCCTATTTCTCTCAAGTAAGGAAATACCTCATATGTGGATGTGAATTGTTCGGCGGGCGCAGTAGAGGGCTCAGAAGGGAAGGCGCAACAATGAGAGCGAACTTTGCTGAAATGGTTTTTGGGGGCATGTTACATTTAGGAAGCTCCCATGGTGCCAGAACAGCAAAAAAATTTTTTAAAAACACATCAAATACTATTTGGGAGACTACACCCCTCAAGGAACGTAACAAGGGGTACAGTGAGCCGTAAAAACCCCACAGGTGTTTGACGAATTTTCACTATAGTTGGACGTGAAAATTAAAAACATTTTTTTTTTCACAAAAATCCTAGTGCAACCCCAAATTTTTCATTTTCACAAGGGGTAAAAATGTCCCACAAAATGTATAACCCCATTTCTCTCGAGTAAGGAAATACCTCATATGTGGATGTAAAGTGCTCTGTGGGTGCACTAGAGGGCTCAGAAGGGAAGGAGCGACAATGGGATTTTGGAGAGCGAATTTTGCAGAAATGGTTGTTGGGGGGCATGTCTCACTTGATAAGCCCCCATAGTGCCATAACAGCAAAAAAAAAAAAAACACATGGCACACTATTTTGGAAACGACACCTCTCAAGGAACGTAACAAGGGGTATAGTGAGCCTTAACACCCCACAGGTGATTGACAAATTTTCGCTAAAATTGGACGTGAGAATGAAAAATTTAATTTTTTTCACTAAAATGCTGGTGTTATCCCAAATTTTTCATTTTTACAAGGGGTAATAGGAGAAAAAGCCCCCCAACATGTGTAACACTATTATGGAAATACCCCATATGTGGATGTAAAGTGCTCTGCGGGCGAACTACAATGCTCAGAAGAGAAGGAGTGCCATTGGGTTTTTGGAAAGAGAATTTGGTTGGAATAGAAGTGGGGGGCCATGTGCGTTTACAAAGCCCCACATGCGACCCCATTTTGGAAACTACACCCCTCACAGAATGGAATAAGGGGTGCAGTTAGCATTTACACCCCACTGGTGTTTGACAGATTTTTTGAACAGTGGGCTGTGCAAATGAAAAATAAAAATTTTCATTTTCAGGGACCACTGTTCCAAAAATCTGTCAGACACCTGTGAGGTGTCAATGCTCATTGTACCCCTTATTGCATTCCGTGAGGGGTGTAGTTTCCAAAATGGGGTCGCATGTGGGGCGGTTCCGCTGTGCTGGCCCCATGGAGGCTTTGTAAACACACATGGCATATACTTCCAGCCAAATTCTCTCTCAAAAAGCCCAATGACGCTCCTTCTCTTCTGAGCCCTGTAGTGCGCCCACAGAGCACTTTGCATCCACATATGGGGAATTTCCATACTCATAAAAAATGGTGTTACAAATTTTGGGAGGCTTTTTCTCCTATTCCCCCTTGTGAAAATAAAAACTTTTAGGTAACACCAGCATTTTAGTGAAAAAAAATCTGATTTTTCATTTTCACGTACAACTTTAACGAAAAGTTGTCAAACACCTGTGGGTTGTTAAGGCACACTGTACCCCTTGTTACGTTCGTTGAGGGGTGAAGTTTCCAAAATGGGGTCACATGCGGGTGATTATTTTTTTTGCCTTTATGTCAGAACCGCTGTAACTATCAGCCACCCCAGTGCAAATCACCTATTTAGACCTCAAATGTACATAGTGCGCTCTCACTCCTGGGGTATTTCCGTTCTCAGGAGAAATTACGTTACAAATTTTGGGGGTCTTTTTTTCCTTTTACCTCTTGTAAAAAGGAAAAGTATGGGGCAAATTCTTTTTTATTTTTTTACACTAACATGCTGGTGTAGACCCCAACTTTACCTTTTCATACGGGGTAAAAGGGGAAAAAGCCCCCCAAAATTTGTGAGTACGGAAATACCCCATATGTGACCCTAAACTGTTGCCTTGAAACACGTCAGGGCTCCGAAGAGGGAGATGTGCTTTGAGGCCTAAATTAGGGACTTGCATAGGGACGGACACGGCAGTGTTCCCCAAACAGGGTGCCTCCAGCTGTTGCAAAACTCCCAGCATGCCTGAGCAGTCAATGGCTATCCGGAAATACTGGGAGTTATTTTGCAACAGCTGGAGGCTCCGTTTTGAAAAACAGTCGTATGAGACGTTTTACATTTTTATTGGGGGGTGGGGGGCTGTGTAGGGGGGTGTATATGTAGTGTTTTACCCTTTATTTTGTGTTAGTGTAGTGTAGTGTTTTTAGGGTACATTCACACGGGTGGGGGTTCACAGTGAGGTTCCCGCTGGGAGTTTGAGCTGCTGTAGAAAATTTGCTGCTGCTCAAACTTAAAGCGGGAAACTCGCTGTAAACCCACCCGGGTAAATGTACCCTGGGGGGCAAACCTCCAGCTGTTACAAAACTACAACTCCCAGCATGCACTGACAGACCATGCATGCTGGGAGTTTTAGGCACACTGGTTGGGGAACACTAAGTTAGGTAACAGACTAATGCAGTGTTTCCACATTAGTGTACTTCCAGCTGTTGTAAAACTACAACTCCCAGCATGCATGGACTGTCTCGGCATGCTGGGAGTTGTAGTTGCGCACCTCCAGCTGTTGCATAACTACATCTCCCAGTACATGCTGGAAGTTGTAGTTTTGCAACAGCTGGAGGCACCCAGAGTTAGGAAACAGTGTTTCCCAACCAGTGTGCCTCCAGTTGTTGCAGAACTACAACTCCCAGCATGCCCAGAGAGCCAAAGGGCATGCTGGGAGTTGTAGTTTTGCAACATCTGGCCCTTCAGATGTTGCCGAACTACAATGCTTAGCATGCCTGGACAGTCTTGGCATGCTGGGTGTTCTAGTTTTGTTACATCTGGAAGTGCACAGTTTGGAGACCACTATATAGTGGTCTCCAAACTGTAGCCCTCTAGATGTTGCAAAACTACAACTTGCAACATGCCCAGACAGCCTTTGGCTATCTGGGCATGCTGGGAGTTGTAGTTGGGAAACTACAATGCAGCAGTGAAGATCACTTACCAGATCTTCACTGCTGCATTCTGCTGCCGCCGATCCTCCCCTCCCCCGGTCCCCCGCTGTCTGCCGCCGCCGCAATCTTTCCCCCGCTCTGCCCAGACTTCCAGAGCGGGCAAAGCGGGGATCTCAACTTTGACCCCCTGCCCATTCCCTGCGATTCGCCGATCGGCCTGATAAGCCAATCGCAGGGGATAGGAGGAGGTGGCACCCCTCCCCTCGCTCCTATCCTTTAGAATGATCGGAGCTGTCTCTGACAGCTCCGATCATCCCTATTTTCAAGGCTATCAGCTCACCAGAGACCCAATCAGCCCGGAAAAGCCATGATTCACTGGTCAGAATTGACCGGCAAATCACAGCGATCAACGGCAAAGGGTGGTCTCAGGACCCCCATGGGCGATATGCCGGGATGGCTGATGATAGATATCAGAAGTCATCCCATTCCGATCTCTGCGTCCGGAGACGCAGTGATCAAGAAACACAGTGCCGTAAATGTACGGCGCTGTTTGCGAAGTGACACTTAGCAGTGTCGTACATTTACGACACTCATTGTTAAGGGGTTAAAGCACATTTTAACACATCCTTTCTCAGCATGTCCCATCACTTACTACTTGGGACTCTAAATCCTGAGTTATAAGAGAACATGCCAAAACATATTTTTTTATTATACCTTTAAAATATTCACTTCTAATATAAACAAATATCAGGAGAACTGGGCGCCTGTGCAGATGAGTCACATTACAAGAAATGAAGTCTGGCCCAAAAGGATATCCTAAGGATACCCATAGACTAGGGTAATATATGACATATACCTCTCCTAGCCAGAAGGCCAGACCTAATTTCTTGTAATGTTACTCAACTGTACAAGCCTCCAGTGAATATTCTAACAATATATATATATTATTATACTATTGCTTGTTCTTTTCTGACAGATTGTATTTAGATTTATCAAACTGTGTGAGAGAAAAAAAACTGTGATTTTCCCACAGCAACCAAATCACAGCTCAGCTAACAAGCTCTGGAAAAGTGAAAGCTAAGCTGTGATGGGCTGCTGTGGAAAAATCTCTCCACTTTTACTCTCACATAGTTTGATAAATCTGGGCCATAGCGTTTATAGCTGGTTTGAACATTTAATGGCATTTGTAGTGTGGTGACCCACGGTTTATGGCGGGACCACGGGGTGTAACGATGTAGGTGGTGGGGCCAGATGGTATTAACCCCTGGGGCATTCGTGACACCAGGATGTGGTTGTGTGGTTTAGGGTACCGCCGACAACTAACCCAGAAATGGCATATATTAAATGAGAGTCCAAAGCAGGTTTTGATGCAACTGGAACTTTACTGAAGAAGGCAGCATAACATTTCTTACAGATAGCCAACTTCCACAGAGGTGACCAGGACACAGGGAACCTCTCAGGCTTGCTTGGACTTGTGGTGATAATAATGACGTTGCAGGCCACTGTGTTACTGTTATGACTTTGGTAGAGACTAGAGATGAGCAAATCGAAGCAGACGAATCTGAATTTCCTTACGAATTTCAGGATTTATTCGATTCGCAACGAATGCGAATATTGGCGCTATTCTATAGCGCGAATCGCTTCATTAAACTCCATTTGACAGCGTTCCAGGCTCCAGGACACCTAAAATGGCAGATCCACATTTCATTACATGGGGCAGGGGATGCTAGGAAGGCGGGAATGCGAGGGAGGAAGCGAGGTAGGTGTGATGACCCTGAATCACATGCGGGATGCAGCCTATCAGCATTCATTGACCCCTGTGATGTCACAGCCCTATATAATCGGCAGCCATTTTGCAGCTGCTCATTTCATGCCATATACACTGCAGAGATAGGACGGACTGCGTGTCTGTGTGTGCTACACAGAGATGCTGAACTGAATATACCGCAGCGGTCCACTGCCAACTGCTAGTTACATCAGCGTTGTGGACAGAGAGAAGTGCAGTGCTTGTTGTCACTGAGAAGGATTTTGACTTCAGCCATTAAGCTCCCAGTCACTTCATTCAGCATTTTATCAGAGAGGGGCAGATAGCTTTTTGTTGCCTCATATATATCAAGAAGCTGCCTGAACTTCATAAACCTTATCACAGGAGGCAGGAATGATTTTTCAGCGCAATTCTGTGTATTTTTTCCACAAGAAATCATCTGCTGCTTATACTAGTCTGTAGACGGTATAAAAACCAGTTCCCACCATTCTTAACACTCTGTGACAGAGTGCAATTTAGGGTTTAATCCCCTTTTTTTGTGGTGCTGAACTGTTGTGTCCTGCTGCTGTGCAAAAATACTTTTTTTCAGCGGACAGCAGTGCATTTGTCCGTCCTCATATGTATATACCACAGACCTACATCAAAGCAGTGTACTATTTTGTATCTGTAAATCTGTAACAAGTCTAGATGCTGGGAAAGTCCAGGAAAAAGTAATCATCAGCTGGTGTTTTTTTACGAAAAATACGTTTTCCAAGTGTACTGTAGCGCATTTTTCTGCCCTCATATGTGCAAACCACATACCTACATCTAAGTAGTGCACTTTTTTGGGCCTGTTAATCTTTAACAAGCCTACATACAGTGACAACCCAGGGAAAACTAATCACTGGCTGTTGTTTCATGAAAATACTTTTTCCAAGTGTACTGTAGCGCATTTTTTCCCCTCATACATGCATACCACATACCTACATCTAAGTAGTCTACCATATTGTACCTGTTAATCTGTCAAGGGACTACATACTGTGAAAGTCCAAGCAATAGTACTCGCCGGCTGGAGTTTTACAAAAATACAGAGTTTTTAATGTGTATTGTAGCACATTTTTCTTCCCTCATCAGTGCATACCGCATACATACATCTAAGTAGTGTACTATTTTGTACCTATTAATCTGTCAAGGGCCTACATACTGTGAAAGGACAGCCAAAAGTAATCACCGGCTGGTGTTTTACAAAAATACAGAGTTTTTATTGCGTATAGTAGCATATTTTTCTGCCCTCATCAGTGCATACCGCATACGTACATCTAAGTAGTGTACCATTTTGTACCTGTTAATCTGGGAAGGGCCTACATACTGTGAAAGTCCAAGCACTAGTACTCACCGGCTGGTGTTTTACAAAAATACTGAGTTTTTAATGCATATTGTAGGGCATTTTTCTGCCCTCATCAGTGCATATCGCATACCTACATCTAAGTAGTGTACTATCTGTAAAGGGCCTTGATACTGTGAAAGATCAGCCAATAGTACACACCTGTTGCTGTTCTAGACAAATACTGTTTTAACTGTAGTGAAGCGTATTGTACTCCCCTCATATACGCAATAAGTATGTCAGGAAGAGTATTGCCAGAACGTGCACAGAGGAGTGGTAGAGGCCTAAATTCATCAGGCGCAGCTAGAGGTCACAGCAGAGTAGGGGTGTGTGCCAGCCGGAGTCGCAGCGAGAGGTCTGAACTCCCGGTGTCAGCTAGCAGTCGTGTCGCGACCAGCAACTCAACAGCCGTGATTGATCGGTTCACTCGGTCATCCACTTCATCTCAAGTGACATTTGACACCCCCAATCAACAGTCGGTGGGTTCCTCACACTCAACCCTCAGTTGGCATGGCCCCCATGCTGCTGCTGCCACCTCCAGACTCTACCATTGTGCTGCTCTATGGTCTCCTCATGCTATTGCTACCACCTCCAGTCTCTGTCATTGTGCTGCAATATGGTCTCCGCATGCTGATGCTGCCACCTCCATGCCCTGTCATTGTGCCACCATATGGTCTCCTCATGCTGATACTAAAATTACTAAACCCCTGGGTCTAAGCCTGGGGGAAAAAAACCCTGGTAGACTACCCCTAAAATGTTACCTTTGCTGAACTTATTAAAAAGTATAATCCCAACAAAGTGAATTAAAACTGATAGCCAAATGATCTAGTGTAAGTGCAATGGATTACCGGAGGCTGTCTCCAATTGTTGATCACATAGCCCTGCAGTGGCTACTCCAGTTAAATGTAACACTCGCATCAAGGAGTGATCTGCGCATGTGTTGGCACTTAGACCAAATACGAGCTCAGTCCCTATCTTCTTCATTACTACAGTCTGGATGTCTGTCACGATGCCGGCTGGCAGGTAGTGGATCCTCTGTGCCAGAGAGGGATTGGCGAGGACCGTGCTAGTGGACCGGTTCTAAGCCACTACTGGTTTTCACCAGAGCCCGCCGCAAAGCGGGATGGTCTTGCTGCGGCGGTAGTGACCAGGTCGTATCCACTAGCAACGGCTCACCTCTCTGGCTGCTGAAGATAGGCGCGGTACAAGGGAGTAGGCAAAAGCAAGGTCGGACGTAGCAGAAGGTCGGGGCAGGCAGCAAGGATCGTAGTCAGGGGCAACGGCAGAAGGTCTGGAAGCACAGGCAAGGAACACACAAGGAACGCTTTCACTGGCACTAAGGCAACAAGATCCGGCAAGGGAGTGCAGGGGAAGTGAGGTGATATAGGGAAGTGCACAGGTGAACACACTAATTGGAACCACTGCGCCAATCAGCGGCGCAGTGGCCCTTTAAATCGCAGAGACCCGGCGCGCGCGCGCCCTAGGGAGCGGGGCCGCGCGCGCCGGGACAGAACAGACGGAGAGCGAGTCAGGTAGGGGAGCCGGGGTGCGCATCGCGAGCGGGCGCTACCCGCATCGCGAATCGCATCCCGGCTGGCAGCGGAATCGCAGCGCCCCGGGTCAGAGGACGTGACCGGAGCGCTGCCGCGGGGAGAGTGAAGCGAACGCTCCGGGGAGGAGCGGGGACCCGGAGCGCTCGGCGTAACAGTACCCCCCCCCCTTGGGTCTCCCCCTCTTCTTAGAGCCTGAGAACCTGAGGAGCAGACTTTTGTCTAGGATGTTGTCCTCAGGTTCCCAGGATCTCTCTTCAGGACCACAACCCTCCCAGTCCACTAAAAAAAAATTTTTTCCTCTGACCTTTTTGGCAGCTAAAATTTCTTTGACCGAGAAGATGTCCGAGGAGCCGGAAACAGGAGTGGGAGGAACAGATTTGGGAGAAAAACGGTTGAGGATGAGTGGTTTGAGAAGAGAGACGTGAAAGGCATTAGGGATACGAAGAGAGGGAGGAAGAAGAAGTTTATAAGAGACAGGATTAATTTGACACAAAATTTTGAAAGGACCAAGATAGCGTGGTCCCAACTTGTAGCTAGGGACACGGAAGCGGACATATTTAGCGGAGAGCCATACCTTGTCTCCAGGGGAAAAAACGGGGGGAGCTCTTCTTTTCTTATCCGCGAACTTCTTCATGCGTGATGAAGCCTGTAAGAGAGAATTTTGGGTCTCTCTCCATATGATGGAAAGGTCACGAGAAATTTCATCCACAGCGGGCAGACCAGAGGGCAAGGGAGTAGGGAGGGGGGGAAGAGGGTGACGGCCGTACACCACGAAAAATGGGGATTTGGAGGAAGACTCAGAGACCCTGAAGTTATACGAGAATTCGGCCCATGGGAGGAGATCTGCCCAGTCATCCTGGCGGGAGGAAACAAAATGTCGCAAATAATCACCCAAGATCTGGTTAATCCTTTCTACTTGTCCATTGGACTGGGGATGATATGCAGAAGAAAAATTTAATTTAATCTTGAGTTGTTTACAGAGAGCCCTCCAGAATTTAGACACGAATTGGACGCCTCTATCCGAGACAATCTGCGTAGGCAACCCGTGAAGACGAAAAATGTGTACAAAAAATTGTTTAGCCAACTGAGGCGCAGAAGGAAGACCAGGAAGAGGGATGAAATGTGCCATTTTGGAGAATCGATCAACGACCACCCAAATAACAGTGTTGCCACGGGAAGGGGGTAAATCAGTAATAAAATCCATACCAATCAGAGACCAAGGCTGTTCGGGGACAGGCAGAGGATGAAGAAAACCAGCGGGCTTCTGGCGAGGAGTCTTATCCCGGGCACAGATAGTGCAGGCTCGCACAAAGTCCACAACATCCGTCTCCAGAGTCGGCCACCAATAGAAGCGGGAGATGAGTTGCACAGATTTCTTGATACCCGCATGACCTGCGAGATGGGAGGAGTGACCCCATTTGAGGATTCCGAGGCGTTGGCGAGGAGAAACAAAGGTCTTTCCTGGAGGAGTCTGCCTGATGGAGGCAGGAGAAGTGGAGATCAGGCAGTCAGGTGGAATGATGTGTTGCGGAGAGAGTTCAACTTCTGAGGCATCCGAGGAACGAGAGAGAGCATCGGCCCTAATGTTCTTATCGGCAGGACGAAAGTGAATCTCAAAATTAAATCGGGCAAAGAACAGAGACCACCGGGCCTGGCGAGGATTCAGCCGTTGGGCAGACTGGAGGTAGGAGAGGTTCTTGTGGTCGGTGTAGATAATAACAGGAGAACTTGATCCCTCCAGCAGATGCCTCCATTCCTCAAGTGCTAATTTAATGGCTAGAAGCTCTCGATCCCCGATGGAGTAGTTCCTCTCCGCTGGAGAGAAGGTCCTAGAGAAAAAACCACAAGTGACAGCATGCCCGGAAGAATTTTTTTGTAGAAGAACAGCTCCAGCTCCCACTGAGGAGGCATCAACCTCCAATAGGAAGGGTTTGGAAGGGTCAGGTCTGGAGAGGACGGGAGCCGAAGAAAAGGCAGACTTGAGTCGTTTAAAGGCGTCTTCTGCTTGAGGAGGCCAGGACTTGGGATCAGCATTTTTTTTGGTTAAAGCCACGATAGGAGCCACAATGGTAGAAAAATGTGGAATAAATTGCCTGTAATAATTGGCGAACCCCAAAAAGCGTTGGATAGCACGGAGTCCGGAGGGGCGTGGCCAATCTAAGACGGCAGAGAGTTTGTCTGGATCCATCTGTAGTCCCTGGCCAGAGACCAAATATCCTAGAAAAGGAAGAGATTGGCATTCAAACAGACATTTCTCAATTTTGGCATAGAGTTGGTTGTCACGAAGTCTCTGAAGAACCATACGGACATGCTGGCGGTGTTCTTCTAGATTGGCAGAAAAAATTAGGATATCGTCCAGATATACAACAACACAGGAGTATAACAGATCACGAAAAATTTCATTGACAAAGTCTTGGAAGACGGCAGGGGCGTTGCACAGTCCAAAGGGCATGACCAGATACTCAAAGTGTCCATCTCTGGTGTTAAATGCCGTTTTCCACTCGTCCCCCTCTCTGATGCGGATGAGGTTATAGGCGCCTCTTAAGTCCAATTTAGTGAAGATGTGGGCACCTTGGAGGCGATCAAAGAGTTCAGAGATGAGGGGTAAGGGGTAGCGGTTCTTAACCGTGATTTTATTAAGACCGCGGTAGTCAATGCAAGGACGTAGGGAGCCATCTTTTTTGGACACAAAGAAAAATCCGGCTCCGGCAGGAGAGGAGGATTTACGGATAAAGCCCTTTTTTAGATTCTCCTGGACGTATTCGGACATGGCAAGAGTCTCTGGGGCAGAGAGAGGATAAATTCTGCCCCGGGGTGGAGTAGTGCCCGGGAGGAGGTCGATAGGGCAATCATAAGGCCTGTGAGGAGGTAGAGTCTCAGCTTGTTTTTTGCAGAAAACATCCGCAAAGTCCATATAGGCCTTAGGGAGACCGGTTACTGGAGGAACCACAGAGTTACGGCAAGGGTTACTGGGAACCGGTTTTAGACAGTTCTTGGAACAAGAGGACCCCCAACTCTTGATCTCCCCAGTGGACCAATCCAGGGTAGGGGAATGAAGTTGAAGCCAGGGAAGTCCAAGGAGAATTTCCGAGGTGCAATTGGGGAGGACCAAAAGTTCAATCCTCTCATGATGAGATCCGATGCTCATAAGAAGGGGCTCCGTGCGGAAACGTATGGTACAGTCCAATCTTTCATTATTTACACAATTGATGTAGAGGGGTCTGGCGAGACTGGTCACCGGGATGTTGAACCTGTTGACGAGAGAGGCCAAAATAAAATTTCCTGCAGATCCAGAATCCAAGAAGGCCACTGTAGAGAAGGAGAAGGCAGAGGCAGACATCCGCACAGGCACAGTAAGACGTGGAGAAGCAGAGTAGACATCAAGGACTGTCTCACCTTTGTGCGGAGTCAGCGTACGTCTTTCCAGGCGGGGAGGACGGATAGGACAATCTCTCAGGAAGTGTTCGGTACTAGCACAGTACAGGCAGAGGTTCTCCATACGGCGTCGTGTCCTCTCTTGAGGTGTCAGGCGAGACCGGTCGACCTGCATAGCCTCCACGGCGGGAGGCACAGGAACAGATTGCAGGGGACCAGAGGAGAGAGGAGCCGAGGAGAAGAAACGCCTCGTGCGAACAGAGTCCATATCTTGGCGGAGTTCCTGACGCCTTTCGGAAAAACGCATGTCAATGCGAGTGGCTAGGTGAATAAGTTCATGTAGATTAGCAGGAGTTTCTCGTGCGGCCAGAACATCTTTAATGTTGCTGGATAGGCCTTTTTTGAAGGTCGCGCAGAGGGCCTCATTATTCCAGGACAATTCTGAAGCAAGAGTACGGAATTGTACGGCATACTCGCCAACGGAAGAATTACCCTGGACCAGGTTCAACAGGGCAGTCTCAGCAGAAGAGGCTCGGGCAGGTTCCTCAAAGACACTTCGGATTTCCGAGAAGAAGGAGTGTACAGAGGCAGTGACGGGTTCATTGCGGTCCCAGAGCGGTGTGGCCCATGACAGGGCTTTTCCGGACAGAAGGCTGACTACGAAAGCCACCTTAGACCTTTCAGTGGGAAACAGGTCCGACATCATCTCCAGATGCAGGGAACATTGGGAAAGAAAGCCACGGCAAAACTTAGAGTCCCCATCAAATTTATCCGGCAAGGATAAGCGTATCCCAGGAGCGGCCACTCGCTGCGGAGGAGGTGCAGGAGCTGGCGGAGGAGATGACTGCTGAAGCTGTGGTAGTAACTGTTGTAGCATAATGGTCAGTTGAGACAGCTGTTGGCCTTGTTGCGCTATCTGTTGTGACTGCTGGGCGACCACTGTGGTGAGGTCAGCGACAACTGGCAGAGGAACTTCAGCGGGATCCATGGCCGGATCTACTGTCACGATGCCGGCTGGCAGGTAGTGGATCCTCTGTGCCAGAGAGGGATTGGCGAGGACCGTGCTAGTGGACCGGTTCTAAGCCACTACTGGTTTTCACCAGAGCCCGCCGCAAAGCGGGATGGTCTTGCTGCGGCGGTAGTGACCAGGTCGTATCCACTAGCAACGGCTCACCTCTCTGGCTGCTGAAGATAGGCGCGGTACAAGGGAGTAGGCAAAAGCAAGGTCGGACGTAGCAGAAGGTCGGGGCAGGCAGCAAGGATCGTAGTCAGGGGCAACGGCAGAAGGTCTGGAAGCACAGGCAAGGAACACACAAGGAACGCTTTCACTGGCACTAAGGCAACAAGATCCGGCAAGGGAGTGCAGGGGAAGTGAGGTGATATAGGGAAGTGCACAGGTGAACACACTAATTGGAACCACTGCGCCAATCAGCGGCGCAGTGGCCCTTTAAATCGCAGAGACCCGGCGCGCGCGCGCCCTAGGGAGCGGGGCCGCGCGCGCCGGGACAGAACAGACGGAGAGCGAGTCAGGTAGGGGAGCCGGGGTGCGCATCGCGAGCGGGCGCTACCCGCATCGCGAATCGCATCCCGGCTGGCAGCGGAATCGCAGCGCCCCGGGTCAGAGGACGTGACCGGAGCGCTGCCGCGGGGAGAGTGAAGCGAGCGCTCCGGGGAGGAGCGGGGACCCGGAGCGCTCGGCGTAACAATGTCCACACAGAAAAAGAAGTAGCTTAATATTAATATGTATATATAGATCATGTAGAAGGATAACTTTGTATAATATGTATATATAAAACAAAAGGAGCTAAGTACTCTTAATGTATATTAATCTAATACAAAGCAATATTAATCTAAAGTGTCGCTAATAAATAATTGTTACCACTCTAGGGGAAAAATGAAATACCTGCTATACAAAACAAAAATTTTATAAGAAATAGATAGGAATAATAAATATTAATGGGAAGTGAAAAATCGCTTAATGAACTCACTATGTTGTCACACATGCTAAGTTGACAAGGATAATAAGGGACTGGTTAGTTACTATTTAAGGACATACTCAAATTGTCCCCAGTGGAAAGGTGATCTGATATAACTGTGTCTGGCAGCTGCCAAGTTAGTAAATATTGGGAAAACATATATGCAACACGCCAAAAGGCGATAAATTGAAGGCTCAATCTATAAAAATGCAGCGAAATAAAAGCCTTCATTTAATCCCAACGATGATTGGCTGTGTAATCGCCAAATCCATCTGGCTTCCTCTTGTAGTAGATGGGTGTCTATATTTCCCTTACGGGGACCCAGTTTTAATTGACATAGTCCCACAAATTTAAGATCCTCTAATCTCCCATTGTGAATCGCCATCATATGTCTCGCTAGAGGTGTATCCTTTTTGGTCCTTATATTGCTCAAATGCTGTGAGATCCTCTTACGCAATTCTTGCGTCGTTTTCCCCACATATACTTTTTGACATGTGCAGTGGGCGACATATATTACATTACGCGATCCGCAATTGATAAACTGTCTAATTTGATAGGTGCACTGATCAATAGGGTTAATGATCTCTTTCGTTTCCTGTATATGTCGATAGAGACCACAGTGGCCACAGGGATAGCTACCCACTGTATTACTCCTTAGCCACGTGCCTCCATGATCTTCCGTTTTGAGATGACTGTGCACTAGCTGATCCTTCAGACTAGGGACTTTACGGAAAGTCATACTCGGAGTGTTGCCTATAACTGGCAACAAATCAGAGTCTCTTGCCAAAGGATGCCAATGGTGTCTAAAAATAGACATGATTTGATCAGTATGACCATCATAGATTCCAATGCATCTAACTTTTTGGATGCCTCTGCTGTTTTCAACCCCGTCAATAGCCGATTACGCTCTGAGTTGCATGCTCTATGGTACGCTTGTTTTAAATATTTGTGTGGGTATTCCCTCCGTCTGAAACTTTTAAACAGATTCGAGCTTTCCTTCTGAAAGTTGGTTTCCTCAGAGCAATTCCTCCTTGCCCTAGGATACTGGCCGACTGGGATACTCTTTTTAAAGGGACCCCATGTGCCAGCTATCCCAGTGCAAGAGGGAATTGGTGGACGTAGGCTTATGATAAATGTCCGTTTGGATGCGATTTCGGTCATCAATATATATTCTCAAATCCAAAAAATTGATTGTTCTGCCTCCAATCTCTGAAGTAAAAGTCATTCCAATGTTATTGTCCAATGTTATTTGTAAATTCATGAAACAAATCAAGACCAGTCCCACAAAATAAGGATGTCATCAATGTATCATCCATAAAACAAAATGTGCTCCATGTAAAAACTCAAATCATCTGAAAAAACAAAAACGTGCTCTCCCACCACCCTAAAAACAAATTAGCATAATTTGGTGCACAAGAAGATGCCATTGCTGAGCTCTGTGTCTGGTGATAGAAAGTGCCATTGAAAAGAAAATAATTATGGGGGAGAATAAATTCAAGAAGTGTTAAAACAAATTTATTGCGACCGTGAAAAAGTGTACTCTTAGTGCTTAGGTATCTTGAGACAGCTTCCAGGCCTAGCTGGTGCCGTATGTTACTGTAGAGGCTCTCTACATCCAGACTTACCAAGGTAGTGGCATCTGTTACGTCTGTCAATTTAAGGACTGTGTCCTTGGTGTCTCGTAGATAAGACGGAAGTGTAGTGACAAAAGGTGAAAGAACGTGATCAAGATAAAGACTACCACCGTGTGTAAGAAAGTCATTCCCTGAAACAATAGGTCTCCCCCAAATAGGAATCGTGGACTTGTGCATCTTAGGAAGTGCATAAAATGTGGCTATAGTGGGACGGGGATTGAACATACATTTGAAGTTATCTTCAGAGATGAGGCCGCTTTCTTTTGCGGAGACAAGTAAACTCTTGTACTCCTTGTAAGTAAGCCATAGTCGGGTCGGACTATAATCTTTCATATTTCGTATGATCAGACAGCAAGGCCATCACCATACTAATGTAATTATTTTTGTCCATAACGACAACATTGCCGCCCTTGTCACTGAGCTTAATGACAATTTCATCGTTATGCTGATGCTGCCACCTCCAGGCTCTGTCGTTGTGCCGCCATATGAGCTCCTCATGCTGATGCTACCACCTCCAGGCTCTGTCATTGTGCCGCCATATGGTCTCCTCATGCTGATGCTGCCACCTCCAGGCTCTCTAATTGTGCTGCTCTATGGTCTCCTCATGCTGATGCTGCCACCTCCAGGCTCTATAATTGTGCTGTTCTATGGTCTCCTCATGCTGATGCTGCCACCTCCAGGCTCTCTAATTGTGCTGCTCATGCTTCAGTAAATTCCAGGCTGTGTAATTCAGGCAATATGGTTTACTGATACTGCTGCTGGGCCTGGGAATATTTTTTTTTTTATGGTAGGTAGCACTAGCTATACAAAATCTTCGGTTTACATTTCTGAATTAATCTTTTAATCTTAGGGATAGTGAATATATTACCTCACTTCCCCTGCACTTCCTTGCCGGATCTTGTTGCCCTTATGCCAGTGAAAGCCTTCCTTGTGTGTTCCTAGCTTGTGTTCCAGACCTCCTGCCGTTGCCCCTGACTACGATCCTTGCTGCCTGCCCTAACCTTCTGCTACGTCCGACCTTGCTCTTGCCTTATCCCTTGTACCACGCCTATCTCAGCAGTCAGAGAGGTTGAGCCGTTGCCGGTGGATATGACCTGGTTGCTACCGCCGCTGCAAGACCATCCCGCTTTGCGGCGGGCTCTGGTGAAAACCAGTAGCAACTTAAAACCGGTCCACCGACACTGTCCACGCCAATCCCTCTCTGGCACAGAGGATCCACCTCCAGCTAGCCGAATCATAACAGTAGATCCGGCCATGGATTCCGCTGAGGTGCTGCTGTCAAGTCTCCCTGACTCTTCCACGTGGTTCGCCCAGCAATCCCTAATGATCGCCCAACAAGATCACCAGCTGTCGCTCTTGACCATCATGATACAGCAACTTCAGTCACAGCCACAGCCCACTGAGGTGCCGCTGTCAAGTCTCCCTGACTCTTCCACGTGGTTCGCCCAGCAATCCCTACTGATCGCCCAACAAGATCACCAGCTGTCGCTCTTGACCACCATGATACAGCAACTTCAGTCACAGCCACAGCAGCTGCAACAGCAACAACCATCTCCTCCGCCGGCTCCTGCACCTCCTCCACAGCGAGCGGCCGCTCCTAACCCCCGCTTGTCCCTGCCGGACAAATTTGATGGGGACTCTAGACTCTGCCGTGGTCTCCTGTCTGGGAAGGCCCTGTCATGGGCCACACCGCTCGGAGCACCTCTCTCACAGTATCCTTTGCAATCTACCCCTGTGCCTCCCGCCGAGGAGGCTATGCAAGTGGATCGGTCTCGCCTGACCCCTGAAGAGAGGACTCGCCGATGAAATAAAAATTTACGTCTGTACTGCACTGTGCGTTACCGCACAGAACCCCTGCTCATGAGCATTGAACTGCATCTCGAAAAAATTGATCTTTTTGTTTTGCCCAACTGCACCTCTGAAGTCCTCCTCGGTCTGCCATGGCTCCAACGCCACTCTCCTACCCTTGACTGGACCACCGGGGAGATCAAGAGCTGGGGTGCTTCTTGTCACAAAAAATGTCTCACGTCTGCTCCCAGTCCCGTCTGTCAAACCTCAGTGTCTCCTCCTTTACCTGGTCTCCCCAAGGCCTATCAGGACTATGCTGTGTCTCCTCCTCATAGCCCCTGTCCTGTTAACACTCTGTCCCGTGCCAAGCTTCACCCTCTTCCCTCCCTCCCCACTCCCACGCCTTCTGGTTTGCCCACTGTTGATGAGGTTTCCCGGGGCTTCTCCTCCGTCTGGAAAAAGACTCAAAAATCCCTCATACAAGCCTCATCCCGGATGAAGAAGCATGCCGACAGAAAAAGAACAACTCCTCCTGTCTTTGTGTGGCTCTCCGCCAAGTATATCCGCTTCCGTGTCCCCAGTTTTAATCTGGAACCACGTTATCTTGGACCCTTTGAAGTCAAGTGCTTAGAGGAAGCTACTCCTGTCTCCGGGTCCTCAGATGTCTTCTTGATTAAAGAATTTTCAGTTCCCAAAAAGAGGGGGAGACCCAAGGGGGGGGGGGTACTGTTACGCCGAGTGCTCCGGGTCCCTGCTCCTCCCCGGAGCGCTCGCGGCGTTCCTCTCTCTGCAGCGCCCCGGTCAGACCCGCTGCACTGACTCTGCCGGCGGGGATGAGATTCGCGTAGCGGGACGCGCCTGCTCGCGAATCGCATCCCAAGTCACTCACCTGTCCCGGTCCCCGGCTGTCATGTTCTGGCGCGTGCGGCTTCGCTCTCTAGGGCACGTGCGCGCGCCAGCTCTCTGAGATTTAAAGGGCCAGTGCACCAATGATTGGTGCCTGGCCCAATCAGCCTAATTAGCTTCCACCTGCTCCCTGGCTATATTACCTCACTTCCCCTGCACTTCCTTGCCGGATCTTGTTGCCCTTGTGCCAGTGAAAGCCTTCCTTGTGTGTTCCTAGCTTGTGTTCCAGACCTCCTGCCGTTGCCCCTGACTACGATCCTTGCTGCCTGCCCTGACCTTCTGCTACGTCCGACCTTGCTCTTGCCTTATCCCTTGTACCACGCCTATCTCAGCAGTCAGAGAGGTTGAGCCGTTGCCGGTGGATACGACCTGGTTGCTACCGCCGCTGCAAGACCATCCCGCTTTGCGGCGGGCTCTGGTGAAAACCAGTAGCAACTTAGAACCGGTCTACCGACCCAGGCCACCGACACGGTCCACGCCAATCCCTCTCTGGCACAGAGGATCCACCTCCAGCTAGCCGAATCATAACAACTTGGCTCTTTGCTGTACACAGAAGATGATGAACTTGGCTCTTTACTGTACACAGAAGATGATCTTTGCTGTTGAGGCTCCCCCTCCTTGGGATGTTGGCTTTAGGAGAGGACCATGTCGGCCTCAAGTTAAAGGGGTCGGACTCCCAATCAGTCGATGGGAAATACTTGAAAGGAATCTGTGTTGGGGCAGTTGGTCTGGTGACCTCAGCAGCCCATTCCCCTCGAAGGCTCTGGACGGGGGTGTACTCCACAATTTCACCCACCTCCAGGGTGTAGAACTTCTTGTGTAGATATGGCCTATGTACTGCTCGCCGGTTTACGAGGATGGTCTGCCCAGTGTGGCAGTCAAGAAGTGTCCCATAACCTCTAACCTTGTCGAACTTGGCCACAGTTGCTCTTCTTCTTTCCAATGGCTCCTCCCCTTCTCGGGGGTGATCGCATTTACGTATGTACAATGATTCCATTTCTTTGGTATTTTCTTGATACCGCACTTTTTCTTCATCAGGCAAATGCACGTGTTTAGGGGCATACAGTTCTTTGTGTCGGGCCTTTAACTTTTCCATCAATTCGGCCAGCTCGGCTTCTTGACGGGCCCTTTCTCTCTGTGCAGTTGGGATTTGTGGGAGTGGCTTCCCAGGTATTGGCTGAAGTACCTTGTGCATATAATCGATCAGCTCCGGCTCATCTCCAAACACCCATTGTGGCAATTTCGGTGAGCACGGTCGTGCACTTGGCAAGCTTGATCGGGGCATGACTTCAGGGCTGGAGGAGGAAGAAAAATCAACCTCTGGCGGGGTACTCACTGCAGACTCCTCCGATGGGATCTCGGTCCATGAGCCCCAAGTAGAGATGAGCGAACTTACAGTAAATTCGATTCGTCACAAACTTCTCGGCTCGGCAGTTGATGACTTTTCCTGCATAAATTAGTTCAGCTTTCCGGTGCTCCGGTGGGCTGGAAAAGGTGGATACAGTCCTAGGAGACTCTTTCCTAGGAATGTATCCACCTTTTCCAGCCCACCGTAGCACCTGAAGGCTGAACTAATTTACGCAGGAAAAGTCATCACGAGAAGTTCGTGACGAATCGAATTTACTGTAAGTTCGCTCATCTCTAGCCATAAGTTCTGTGGTGAGGGGACAGCCTCACCGGCGATGCACTTCCAGGTGTCCCTGCGCTCTCTGCTGGAAGTGTCTCTGGCCAATCGTCATCATCATCAGGCAGTGGAGGAAGATTGCAGGCCCCCTCTTCGTCTAATGACAACGGTCAGCAGACGGTCAGCAACTTCTTGAAAAAGTCGGGCTGCGACTGCCACAACTTTCCGTTGTTTCGGCACCATTTTGCCATCTTCACCACGTGGAACGCTGCTCTCCGCCATATCTGTACTCTCCGGCTCCCTGTGCAGACTGAAGAGGTCGCTGTGCGTGGTAATTTTTTTTTGTGGGCTTCCCCAAAATGGCGTCCGGCAGGAAGGACGTCATCAGTGCAGCCCTGACTTCCGGTCCCTCCAGAGACGACTCCTGTATCTCCAAGTTCCCTTTCGGCTCTGATACAGCAACTTGGCAGCCACACCCAGGGGCGGGGCGTGGCGCAGCACGGGCTTTCTTTGCGCGCTTTTCCGGCAGCAGTTTGGCTCCGCCTGTGCTGACCGGACCAGAGGATCGCAGCATGAACTCATTGCGCAGTTTGCACATCTTAGTTGCAGATGAATTTTCGCCTCCCTCCTTACTTTTCTCGTGGCCCCCTTGCATGGTGCACCACGGACATCGTTCCCGTACACAACAACACGGTTTACAGCACATGAATAAAGTTTGTTGCTTGGGGGGGAGTACACTTTCACTAGTGGCAAATATAGAAGGCACACACCCGAATCCTGTTCGTAAAACACCAAAAAGGCTTTGTGGTAGCCCTTGGGGGAGAATATAATACAGTGGGGGTGTTGCTTAGGTATATGAGGGGTTAATTTAACCCCTGCCAGAGTGAGGGTTAATACGCTGAGGTAAATCTTCGGCCTATCGCCACCCTTTCCAGAAACGATAGGTGTGTGTTTAAATGAATGAAGGTCCACAATAGGGATGAACTTGAACTAACATAAACTTTACTGAAGTACTTGCGGTACATCCAATTAACAGCAACAGTCTCAGTAATACAGTCACTATACAGCTCAGCAATGATTGACAGATGCTGCGGACCGTTGACTTATCCAAGGGTTAATAGAATTAGGAGTTGTGCAGAGATCCGTCCGGATAGACGTATGTCTTTTTTCAACCGTACTAACTATGTAACTATGATTTAGGGGTCTATTTAGGTCCGTTGATCCCACGAAGTTAACCGGGATTAAGATAACTCACAGTTCTGTATGGACGGCCGTTGCCGCAAGGCTTGGGCCTGGTCACTGCTGAAGATAGCTGCGCAGATCCTCCTCTATCAGCAGCCCACGAGGAAAGAGAGCGCTTAATGGCCGCCGCTCCCTTATATGGGCATGGGCAGGGCCGTTTTGGATTGGTCCGTGTCAGCTGTCACTCACCGTTACAATGCATGGTGGGTGCATACGTCACTGGGACCTCCTAAGGTCCTCAAGCAAAACCATAAAGTTTTACCCGATCACATGACCCGCCGTCCTGTTACGCTACAAACAGATAGATAATTCACTATATACACTTTCCATAATTATAACTGTATAATTATCAGATAGAACTATTATATATCTAGTGGCTAAGTGAGAGGTGACAAGGGGAAGACTAGAAAAGAGGGACCCTGACGTCCTAGGGACTCTGACTATGGGGACCTCTGTACAGGTAACCTGTAGGATACGGTACCGGGACACCACAATAGCACAGAAGACTGCAGGCTGACTTGGGGAGAACGTGGGGACATCCATTGATCGGTGGATCCCCTCTCCAGGTACATACTCCCTAGCAGGGTCTAGCAGCTGGTGGAAGAGGTGTAGAAGGTTCAGGCAGATCTTCTCTAAGGTACAATTTTATGCGATTTCAATGTAACACCTGTGGCTCATAACCAGTCTTCTGAATCTCGTAGACATCGGAGTATGGATAGGGCACTGTGGTGATAGTGTAGGGCTCCGTTTCCTAAATGGAATCCAACTTATGCGTCCTCGGGAACTTCTGCAGCCACACTTTGTCTCCCAATTGTAGAGCCTTGGCAGAGGCGTGACTGTTATAGTCACTTTGCTGTCTTTCTTGAGCCTCCCCCATTCTTCTTCCAACAATCTCCTTCACCTCTTGGATTCTCCTCTCATGGTCTCAGACCCAGTCTTGTGAAGCCTGCGGAGAGTTGTTAAAGGGCGCTTGCAGTCCAAATGCCCGATCTTTCGGCAGTTGCCCTTGTCGACCCATCATCAGGAAGAACGGGGTGTACCCAGTGAAGCAATGAATGGTATTGTTATAGATCTCCTACAATTCTGGCAACAGCCGGGGCCACTCTTCATGCTTGGACACAGTTGCTGAACGCAGCAGGTGGATGAAGACTTGATTGATGCGCTCAACTAATCCATTCCCCTGGGGGTGGTAAGCTGTAGTCCAAAGTTTCTTGCAGTCATGGAACCAACACAATTCTTAGAACAGTTGGGCCTCAAAGGCTGTTCCCCGATCTGTGAGAACGGACTCCAGACATCCCAGGGTCTGCACCCAGTTAGAGTAGAACATCTGGGCAGCTGTTTTACAGGTCTTTGACAGGCACCACTACTACCCACTTGGAGTAGTGATTCACCATGGTGAAAGCGTGAGTGTACCCATACCGGGTAGTGGACAACTTGACATGGTCTAGCTGATTATGCCTTTAATTTTGGATGGGATAGAGGGGTGCTCTTGCATCCTTGCGTAGGTTCTTGGTGACGTTGCAGATGTCACACTCGCTGCACCACTTCTTGACATCACTCCGCATCCCAATCTAATAAAAACCTTTGTCTGACAGTGGACTCGGTCTTATGGACTCTAAAGTGTCCCAACTGATCACTTTTCGGGTAACCAGAATCTGCTGAAGTCACTCACCAGAGACTGGATCCAAAGAATTCCTGTACAACAGTGAACAAACAGTCATTTCATCTGTCCCCACAGCCTTTTCAACTCGTAGTCACACTGGGTCCGGCGTAGACGGGTTGGTACCTTTTTCATTAACAGGTAGTCCAACAGATCCCCCATGACTCGACTTTCGTCTTGCAGAGTCTTCCACGTGTAGATGTCTTCCTGGACCCTTTCGGACCTTGGTTCACTGTCATCTCGTGTAGTCAGGACACTCTGACTCACAAACCTCTGATGAAATGGGGGCATCTCCACATCTTCCCACTCGTCTTCGACAGGTGGTTCTTCGCCAGTGGTCATCCGAGACAATACATCTGCATTCACGTTGGACTTGCCACTTCGATACTTGATGTTGAAGTTGTAGATGGCAAATCTTGAGGCCCAACGCTGTTCAATGGCCCCCAATTTAGCAGTAATCAGATGGGCCAACGGATTGTTGTCTGTGTAGACGGTAAAAGGCGTAGCAGCCAGATAGTCTTTACATTTTTTGGTCACTGCCCAGACCAAGGCGAACTTGAAGGAACTGTAGTTTGACTTGTTCTTCTCTGCTCCTTGCAGATGTCGGCTGGCATAAGCTATCACATGCTCTTTGCCTTCTTGGACCTGGGACAGGACAGGGCCCAGACCCTCAAAACTGGCATCGGTATATAGCCGGAAGGGTTGACTATAATCCGGATACGCCAAGATAGGTGAGGTGGTTCAGTCAACAAATGTTTAAGAGCTCAGAATGCTGTCTCTTGCTCTTCGGCCCACTTGACAGGTAGGCTTCCATTATAGTTTTCCTTTGCGGTATCCCTGAGGAGAGCTGTAGGGGGTCCAGCAATCTGAGCGAAGTGGGGGATGAAGCGGTGGTAGTAGCCAGCAAATCCCAGGAAGCTCCTGATGTCCTTCACTGTACGCGGGGTAGGCCAGTCTTTGACAACTTCCACTTTTCCCAGATCAGGTTGAACTCCCTCCGAGCTGACGACATGACCTAGGTAGTGTACCTGTGGTTTCAACAGATTACATTTAGAGGGTTTAATCTTCCGCCCATGACGGATCAAGACTTGAAACACCTCTGTCAGGTGGTTAAGATGCTCCTGAAAAGTTTTGGGGTATACAATGACGTCATCTAGATATGGCAGGACACTCTGGAAGTTGAGATGTCCCAGGCATCGCTCCATCAAACGTTGGAAAGTAGCAGGGGCGTTGCATAGCCAAAAGGGCATACTTTTGAATTCAAACAACCCCATCGGGGTCACGAAAGCAGTCTTCTCTCAGTCCTCTTCAGCCATGGGCACACCATTCTTAACACTCTGTGACAGAGTGCAATTTAGGGTTTAATCCCCTTATTTTTTGTGGTGCTCCACTTTTGTGTCCTTCTGCTGTGCAAAACTAAGTTTTTTCAGCGGACTGTAGTGCATTTGTCTGCCCTCATAGGTGCATATCACATACCTTCATCAAAGCAGTCTACTATTTTGTATTTGTAAATCTGTAACAAGTCTAGATACTGGAAAGTCCAGACAAAAGTAATCACCGGCTGGTGTTTTACGAAAATATGATTTCCAAGTGTACTGCAGTGTATTTTTCTGCCCTCATACCTGCAAACCACATACCTACATCTAAGTAGTGTACTATGTTGTACTTGATAATCTGTCAAGGGCTTAGATACTGTGAAAGGACAGCCAATAGTACACACCTGCTGCTGTTCTAGACAAATACTGTTTTAAGTATAGTGAAGCGTATTGTGCTTCCCTCATATATACAATAAGTATGTCAGGAAGAGTATTGCCAGGACGTGCACAGAGAAGTGTCAGAGGCCTAAATTCATCAGGCGCAGCTAGAGGTCACAGCAGAGTAGGGGTGTGTGCCAGCCGGAGTCGCAGCGAGAGGTCTGAGCTCTCAGTGTCAGCTAGCAGTCGTGTCGTGACCAGCAACCCAGCAGCCATGATTGATCGGTTCACTCGGTCATCCACTTCATCTCAAGTGACATTTGACACCCCCAGTCAACAGTTGGTGGATTCCTCACACTCAACATGGCCCTCATGCTGCTGCTGCAACCTCCAAGCTCTGCCATTGTGCTGCTCTATGGTCTCCTCATGCTATTGCTACCACCTCGAGGCTCTGTCATTGTGCCACCATATGGTCTCCTCATGCTGATGCTACCACCTCTAGGCTCTGTCGTTGTGCCGCCATATGGTCTCCTCATGCTGATGCTACCACCTCCAGGCACTGTAATTGTGCCGCCATATGGTCTCCTCATGCTGATGCTGCCACCTCCAGGCTCTCTAATTGTGCTTCTCTATGGTCTCCTCATGCTGATGCTGCCACCTCCAGGCTCTATAATTGTGCTGCTCTATGGTCTCCTCATGCTGATGCTACCACCTCCAGGCTCTCTCATTGTGCTGCCATGGATACTGTAAAACATAATTAAGTTGCTGGTCCCCAGTTTCAGAAATTCCTTGCATTAGGGTCACTTTCAGGACTCCTGATGCCACCTCCAGGCTGTGCCATTCAGACACTATATGGTCTCCATATGTTGACTGTGTATTGTTGGAAACATGTGGCTATCCTTGAGTTACTCTCCCAGTATTATTGCCATGTTGATACCAGACCAGTAATAAAAGGAATATTGCCAAGGACTAGCAGAAACAGGGAACTGTGGATACTGACCACTGGCTGTTGGAATTGACTGACTATCCCAGGTGGTAGATTTACCATTTTAAAGTTCCTCAGTTCCAGTAGGCTTTAAGTCATTCATTCTTTGTTGTGGTTCTTCAGTTGCAGAAATAAGTTGTATCATGTTATCCTGTTCCTCCGATGAGCTAATGTCACTGGAACACACAATACTCATATTGTAATCTAAAATCAAAACCGAAAGACCAGGGAGTCAGGAGTTTGTCTGGCGCAGAGAGGAACCATCAGGCAGCCAAGTAAAATCAATGGATTTATTAGATGCAACGCGTTTCGCTGCGCATGCGCAGCTTCATCAGGCATGTTGAAGAGACCGCACATGACCCGCCTTCCTCCCTCTCTCTACATATTGTAATCTAATGAAGGATCCTTTTCTTCAGAGAACGTAGCTATCATTTTATTATTTTGAATGTCAGGTGGTATTCTGACAATTTTTGTGAAGCACTGGGGTCTCCTCATGCTTCAGCCAACTCCAGGCTGTGCCATTCCGACACTATATGATCTCCTCCTACTTATGCCACCTCCAGGCTCTGTCATTGTGCTGACATGTGACATGGGACTCCTTGTTAAATTAGGTCCTTTGTACCCACACGCCGGGGGCCCGGGCCAGTAAAACTTGGGAGTTAAAAGTTCCATTTCAAAATCCTCAATTTCAAAATCTTAGATTTTTATTTAAAAATCTTGTATTTCAATGGTCTCCTCATGCTTCAGCCACCTTCAGGCTGTACAATTCAGACACTACATGGGCTCCTTATGCTTTCCCCACCTCCAGGCTGTGTAATTCAGCCAATATATCGTTTCCTGATGCTACTGGGACTGGGATATTAACTGCAAATATGTTCTTGTAGCACTAGCTAACATAAATGCTTAATTGAGATTTCAAGATTGATCTTTCAATGTAAGGGGTTATGAAACCCTCTGGTGTACTGCTGATGCCTGCTCCTGACTGCTTCTGTGTCTTTCAGGAATTACATGGCTTACGGATGCTTCTGGGCTTGGGCCTTAAATTTTTGGATGTTTATGTGGTGTCCTGGTACCGTATTGCATACCGTACCTTGTATGGTGGTCCCCAAAGTCAGAGTTACTACGCTCAAGTAGGGTCCCCCAGGTGGGACAGCCCCTAGTTGCCTCTCCTCTATTCTAATTCTATAATGTTTATATATGTATATATTTAATAATAATGTGTATTTAATATAATGTATAGTATACTTACCTTGTTAGCATTGCAGGACCTTCGTTCTATGGTATGTTGGAGGACCTTTGGAGGTCCTTGGGTCACATGCTACCCATAATGCTATGTAAAGGTGATTGACAGAAGTATTGGACCAATTAGCTCTAGTCCAGCCCCTGCCCATATAAGGGAGCTGTAGCCAATTATCGCTCTCTTGGGTTGCTGCTCTCGTGGATGCCGGACTAGCAGGACGGATCTGCGCAACTTTCAAAGACAAGCTAGGCCTGAAAACCTACCGGCCTCAGCCTAAACAAAACCGTGAGTTCTAAACTAATCCCCGCTAAAGCTAGCGTGACTACAGGGGTTTCATAACCCCTTGCATCTAATTCCCCTAAATCCAGTGGAACAGAGCATATCAGTCTAAGGACTCAAAATTGCTTAAGGTCCCAACCTTTGTCAATCTCCAAGAGAATTCGCATTTTTAGAGACTATTCCTGTTATGAAGCTTGCATTAAATCTTCAGTAAACGTTCCAACTGTTTTCAGCAAACTCTCCGGTTGTGGACATTCAATTATTCTATACCTCCCTATCGCTCTTGGGAAGGGTGGCGGTAGGACAAGCATTACAGAGGAGCCCTCACCTTGGCGTCACGAATAGCAAGGGTTAACCAGACACCCTTTAGTCACCGCACAGCTACACCCTATATACCCTACTCCCCCAGGCTATCACATTTAGCACGAGCTAAATACATGCTTAATAGAAATTTCAACATTGATCTTTCAATGTAAGGGGATATGAAACCCTCTGGTGTATTGCTGATGCCTGCTCCAGACTGTTCCTGTGTCTTACAGAAATGACTAGGCTTACTGATGCTTCTGTGATTGGGCCTTAAATGTTTGGATGTTTGGCATGAGTAAATACATGCTTAATAGAAATTTCAACATTGATCTTTCAATGTAAGGGTTTATGAAACCCTCTTGGGTACTGCTGATGCCTGCTCCTGACTGCTCCTGTGTCTTTCAGGAATGACTTTGTTTACTGATGCTTCTGGGCTTGGTCCTTAAATTTATGGATATTTAGCATGAGCTAAATACATGCTTAATAGAAATTTCAACATTGATCTTTCAATGTAAGGGGTTATGAAACCCTCTTGGGTATTGCTGATGCCTGCTCCTGACTGTGTGTTTCAGGAACTATTTGGCTTATTGATGCTTCTAGACTTGGGCCTTACATTTTTGGATGTTTTGCATTAGCTTACATACATGCTTAATTGAGATTTAAACATTGATATTTCAATCTTAGGGGTTAGGAAATCCCCTTGTGCACTGCTGATGCCATTTCTTGACTGTGTCTTTACGGAACTACTTGGCTTGCTGATGCTTCTGTGCTTGGGCCTTACATTTTTGGATGATGGCACTACCTAACATGCATCTTCAATAGAGATTTCAACATTCACCTTTTTAATTTTAGGGGTTGTGAACCCCTCTGGTATACTCATGCTGCTTCCTGCTCCACTGCCCGGACAAGTCTCACTGGCCCTTCAGAATACCATATGTGCAGGGCATGGCGGTGTCACGCTGTTCGTCACGTGGTTTGCCTTGGCGAACAGTGTTGGAAATAATGGCTGGTCAGGGCAATGGAGAAGTTGTGCCTACATCTTACGGCCACCTGAGCCCTGTGGGGCATTGTTGGATTTGGCCCTTTGTACCCACACACCGGGGTCCAGGACACAAAACTTGGGAGTTAAAAGTTCAATTTCAAAATCATTGATTTAAATTTCAAAATCTTAAATTTAAATAAAAAAAATCATACATTTCAATGGTCTCCTCATGCTTCAGCATATTCCAGGCTGTGTCATTCAGGCAATATATGGTTTACTGATACCGTTGCTGGGCCTGGGTCTGAGAATAAAAATTTTGTTATAGTAGGTAGCACTAGCTGTCCAAAATCTTCGGTTTACATTTCTGAATTAATCTTTTAATCTTAGGGATTGTGAAGGCCTAGTGTCTACTCATGCTGCTGCCAACTCCTGGCTGTGCCATTCAGCCCCTATATGGTCTCCTCATGTTGCCAACACCTCCACGCTGTGTCATTCAGCCACTATATGGTGTCCTCATGCTTCAGCCTCATCCAAGCTGTGTCATTCAGCCACTATATGGTCTCCTCATGCTGCCAACACCTCCATGCTGTGTCATTCAGCCACTATATGGTCTCCTCATGCTGCCACCACCTCCACGCTGTGTCATTTAGCCACTATATGGTCTCCTCATGCTGCAAACATCTCCATGCTGTGTCATTCAGCCACTACATGGTCTTCTCATGCTGCCAACACCACTAAGCTGTGTCATTCAGCCACTATATGGTACCCTCATGCTGCCAACACCTCCACGCTGTGTCATTCAGCCACTATATGGTCTCCTCATGCTTCAGCCTCATCCAAGCTGCGTCATTAAGCCACTATATGGTCTCCTCATGCTGCCAACACCTCCACGCTGTGTCATTCAGCCACTACATGGTCTCCTCATGCTGCCAACACCTCCACGCTGTGTCATTCAGCCACTATTTTGTCTTCTCATGCTGCCAAAACCTCCACGCTGTGTCATTCAGCCACTCTGCGTCAGTGATTCTAAAAGCGATGCCGGTAATCAGCATGTTATTCTGAATAACAGTATTATTTCACTACCCCAGCACACTCCATATGCGTGTTAGCACACAGAAAAGTGTTCTATACCCTATTGAGGCTCTCTGTAGGCCAGAAATAGTCGTTTTTAATATAGATTCACCGTCAATAAATTTGAATCAAAACAATTTTTTTCGAAAAATTCAGCGAATCGGCCGAATAAAATTTTTGAAAAGTTCGCTCATTTCTAATAATGATGATGCAGGCCACTATGTTACTGTTATGACTTTGGTAGAGACAGTGGAGACTTGACTTGTAGACATAGAAGAGACTTACAGATTAGATGTGGCTGCAGACTTGTAGGCTTTGGCCTAGCTGTACTGGACGGAACTTGTACAGGATTGGTGCTTGCTTTACTGTTCAGGAATCAAGAGGCCTAATGTGGATACTACAGCACTTTATATATCAGGGGGCTGTACTAAAGCGCATTGGTAGCTGATTGCCTGTGGATACCTTTACCTCTGGAACTCTGGGTATCAGGTGATCACATATCACATGACCTTAGGAAGGTCGTATACAGCTTATATTCACTGTACAATACCTGAAATAAACATACAGAATGAATGTACAATAGAAACAATAATAATGACATAGGGGGATCCTGCAGGAGAGCCCTGTGGACTTGAGGGACTCTACCTGAGGGGACTTTAAAGCAAAGAGAAAAACAGGCGCTCCCTTGTGAAGAACCAACGGGATCACAGGTGTGTGGGAGGGGGAGGGAAAAGTAAGGCTCACCCTGCCAGGTTGTGCGTACTCCCACACAACCAAGATGTGCGTTTAGTATGATGATCTCGGTCTGCAGCCTTCCCAGAGATGGCGTAGAGATGTAAGGTGAACTTCAGAAACTATGGGAATATCGGCGCTGACCAAGGAGAGGACAATAGAGCCAGGTGTGTAGCGAACAGATTTAATCCAATGCGACGCGTTTCACCGCGCTTGCGCGGTTTCATCAGGCATAACAAACACTTCTCAGGGAGGGATTTATATACACGCAGGTATTAACCCCTACCTGACAAAGTAGATTTTCACAAAAAGTATATATATATATATACTCATAAACTACATTTAAATACTTAAGATAAGCATATATGCTCATAAAATGCATCAAGGAAATATAATAATGAATAAGCAATTAGTAAGACAAAACGATAATAAAACCAAGAATTATAATAAAGAAGAGGGGATAATGGAAAATAGGGAAAGGACCAGGCACACATAATGCGTGGGACATAAACCATACATATACATAAAATATATATGTATATATACACATATGCGCACACACCCGCATGTGCGCCAACCCTACTGTATATGGTCAAGATATGACAATTAACAGACATATATACACACATGTATACATACATATACATACACATGCACATGGACACATGCGCGCAAAGACGCATATGCACATGAATGCACCCACATGTATACATATTGAAACATAAGTAAAATGAAATTAAAATTAAAACAGAGATAATATTACTAATAATAATGATAATAATAACAATTGATAGAGGATCAGATAATATTACTAATAATAATGATAATAATAACAATTGATAGAGGATCAGAAAAAATAAAATAAAAAATAAAAAAACTTTTTTACATAAATATATATCTATGAAAGTATAACACATGGAACAAAATAATACATGACAGCAATCTTATACTGAAAACAATCAGAACTACCCCAGTAGTCCGAACTGGCGTTACAGGATCTCTAATTATTGGAATAAAAAACGCTCAATGTGTACTACTACTTACTGATATTAAGCACTTAGTTAAAGTGCTACGGTGAAAAAGAGGGGGAGAAAAAGGGGGGGGGGAGAGAGGGGGGGAGGGGAAAAGGATCGTTGGTATACAGTTGTAGAGGTGACCACATGGGAATAAGTGACCACAGAGAAGCCATCTTTACCAAAGGATGGGTATTATTTAACATTCTCTATGGTCTCATTAAGCCCATTAGGGGTCAATGTTAAGAGCTTGTGAATCCAGTAGGATTCGCGATTAATAAGACGTTGGTACCTATTTAAATGGTCAGATGGAATTGTTTCAAGAATTGTTAGTTTTAGGGACTCCAAATTATTATCATGTTTAAGGGTAAAATGTTTTGACACTCTATGTAGCAAGTATTTATGTTTGATGTTCCAACGATGTTTATTCATACGTGCCCGCACTGTTTGTACAGTGCGGCCTACGTATTGAAGATTACAACTGCATGTTAATAAGTATATGGCAAAGGAAGTATTGCATGTAACCTTATCCTTAATATTATATGATAACCCGGTTTGGGAAGAAAAAAATTATGTGGTTCGTTCTTTGATTAAACTGCAACAAAGACAGCGTGAAATCCCACAAGGGGTACAAAAACCGTCTCTAGATGTTGTGGGACATGGTTTGGTCTTATATTTACCTGGAGCTACTATATTTTGCAGGGTGTTCGCCCGTCTAAAGGTAACTCTGGGAGTAGGAGGAATTAGCTCCTTGAGAACTGGATCTTGAAGTATGATTGGCCAATGTTTGTGTAATATTTGTTTTATTTGTGAAGCTTCCTTATTATAATTAGTCACAAAATTTATTTTAAATTCAGAGGTTTGTACATAAAAATGGTTATTTCTATTATTGGTAGAACTATTTGGATTATTTATTTTCGGAATAACTAAATCTGATTGTTTTTTATTTTTCACTTTATTGTAGGAATTAATAAGGAGTTTTTTTGGGGTACCCCTTTTCTGCGAAACGTCCCCTAAGGACAGCAGCCTGTGCATCGAAATCCTCATCAGAGGTACAATTTTTCCGAATGCACAGGTACTGCCCATAGGGGACACCCCTCAGCCATACCGGATAATGTGCACTGTCGAAATTAAGAAAGCTATTAATATCCACTTTTTTTAAAAAATGTTTTAGTGGAGATTTGACCTGTTTCTAACCTCGTAAGTTCTAAATCTAGAAATTGGATGGTGTTAGTAGAATAGTGCATTGTAAATTGTAAACCCCAAGAATTCTGGTTCAACTCATAGACGAAATTTTCAGCCTCAGAGAAAGTGCCTCCCCAAATAAAGAAAAGGTCATCAATATACCTACGAAAAAAGTAAACTAAATTAGTAAAATCCCGGGACTGTGCCATGACAAGGGACTCGAAACGCCCCATGAAAAGATTTGCATAACTTGGGGCGAATCGAGTCCCCATGGCACAGCCCCGGGTCTGTCTGTACAAATTGTTATCAAAACAAAAGATGTTATGTTCTAAAATAAATCTAATAGCTTTTAATAAAAATAAAGATTGGTTTATGGATAGGGAAGAGTCATTCCCAAATGTATCCCGAATGGCATTCAAACCCAATTCTGTATCAATATTAGAATAAAGAGAACAGACGTCCAAAGTTAAGAAGGAAACATTTTTGGGCAAAGTTATTGTGCTAAGTTCGTGTATGAGTTGAGTGGAATCCTTCAGGTAGGAAGGGAGGCAGATAACATACGGCTGTAGAAAAAGATCTATAAAGTGTGAGAGATTAGCTGTCATAGAGCCCACCCCCGAAATGATGGGGCGGCCAGGGGGTTTATTGGGATTTTTATGTAATTTGGGAAGATAGTAGAAATACGGTAGATTATAGTGTTTAATAGACAGAAAACTTTGTTCTTTTTTATTTAACAGAGAACTATCAGCAGCCTCCTTGACTAGGTTACAATACAATTCAAAATAAGTGGTAGGTGGGTTAGTAGATAATATCTCATAATAATTTGTATCTGATAAGATATGAAGTGACTCCTCCACATATGCACCACGATCCAAAATTACAGTTCCGCCCCCTTTATCAGCGGGACGGATAATTACATTTTCATTATTTTGTAAAGTTTTTATAGCCGCCCGTTCGGTCTTACTGAGGTTGTCCATACCCTGACTGATTACAGATTTATCACATAATCTATTAAAATCTCTATTCACTAATGAATAAAAAGTATCTAAGAAATTTTCCCTATGATGCAAAGGGTAAAAATTGGATTGAGGTTTTACATCTACATGTCTAATAGAAGTATCACACTGATGTGGATCAGCAAAACTATCTGCTTGTGTATCACCTGAGTTTATGTCCTGCCCCTGGTTTATTTTCATTTTATCAATAATAGAAAAATGTCTATTTAATGTCAACTTGCGTATATAACTATTCAAATCGAGAAATAATTGAAAGTCGTTAGGGCGGGTAGTTGGGCAAAAGGAGAGACCCCTAGCTAATAGGTTAATCTCCCCCTCTGCCAAAACATACTGAGATAAATTAAAAATCTTTATTTGGTTGACTTTAAATTGCTGTGAACACGAGTTGGATTTTTTAGAGGAGGACCTGCCTCCCCTGCAGCCTCTATATCTATTTTTCTTTTTATGGGTTTTTTGTTGTTGTGGTTCCTTGGTGATATCGGTGCAACCGGAAAGTAGTGTGTGATCGGGAAGTGATCGGAGTTGGCTGAAATCGTTGTGAGGGCAGTGTTTACACTTGGGGTGCGGGAGGCTAAAAAAGACACCGAAGACGTGTCCATACTTTGTGTATAAACATCAGAATTATCATGTAACGTAATAAGGGAGGAATTCAAAAGGTCTTCCACATTTTCATGGTGTATCGGACTCTGTGGTATTAGTGGGGGAAGAAGGGGACAGACCATGTTTGGAGATGGACGGTCTAAGGTGTGTATAGCTAATGTGTCTGAATGGACGTCTAAGTGCGTGTGCGTTTTTGTAGATTTTTGTGTAATGGGGGACTTCGATGAATTCCCACAAGTTTTAGTGTCTGCTGTGTTTATTGTTTCCACAGAAAAATTCTTAGTGAGTACTGTGTTTGCTGGAGAATTCTTGGTGGGTGTATTTTTAGATTTGTGATGAGTGGAATTAATAATCGTACGAGCATGTTCGAATTTACGTTCAGATGTAATCGGTAATTTATTACTCATCTGAGGATTATACTGTTTTTTCATGTGGTGCTGGTTGACCTTCTCATTTACTTTATTGTTAGGATTGGGGGGAAAAGAATCCACTCCATCAAATTTATTTTTTGGGAAATTAGGCTTGGGCCATTTATGAATTTGGCCACAGGCATAATCATTTCTGTCACGATTAAATTTATGGACTTTCTTATTTATAGTTTCTATTTCTAATTTCTGTAATCTATTAAGAATTACCCCATCAGTTCTCTGGTACTCGGAAAAATTAGAAAATGGTGAGAGGTCATGCTTAATATCACAGGCTAATTTTCTTGCAACTAATGCTGCAGATCTGCGTTTGGCAATCAGTCTCCCCATGAGACCGCGAGAGCACTTTTCACTATATTCATCCCACTCTGTGGAAAAAACAGAATCCTCCGGAAAGGAATACTCGAATGGTAACCTCAACCCGCGAGGGGTGAAGTTATCTGAGAGGTAACGAGACAGAAACAGGGCATCGATGCTATGTTGTAATTCAATTTTACAATACTTTTCATATTCGTAAAACAGATCTGACATCATTTTAAAGTCAGCTTCAGAGATGCTTTCTGTTATTTTAACAGTTTCCTGTATTGTTACTTGGTTAGACACTCCAATAAGTTGATTAATAAGAATGTCTCGTTTTATATCACGGTTCTGGAGAAATTCCATAATGGGACCTGAACAGTCTCGATTATAACACAAAACCTTGAGATGTAAAGTAAATCCAAGAGATACTTAGCGATCCTGTAGGGAGCAGCACTGTTTGCAAGGATTCCTCAGGAAATCCAGGTCGAAGTGGAGACCAACAGATCTGTAAAGCAAAGAGAAAAACAGGCGCTCCCTTGTGAAGAACCAACGGGATCACAGGTGTGTGGGAGGGGGAGGGAAAAGTAAGGCTCACCCTGCCAGGTTGTGCGTACTCCCACACAACCAAGATGTGCGTTTAGTATGATGATCTCGGTCTGCAGCCTTCCCAGAGATGGCGTAGAGATGTAAGGTGAACTTCAGAAACGATGGGAATATCGGCGCTGACCAAGGAGAGGACAATAGAGCCAGGTGTGTAGCGAACAGATTTAATCCAATGCGACGCGTCTATGAGTTGAACCAGAATTCTTGGGGTTTACAATTTACAATGCACTATTCTACTAACACCATCCAATTTCTAGATTTAGAACTTACGAGGTTAGAAACAGGTCAAATCTCCACTAAAACATTTTTTAAAAAAGTGGATATTAATAGTTTTCTTAATTTCGACAGTGCACATTATCCGGTATGGCTGAGGGGTGTCCCCTATGGGCAGTACCTGCGCATTCGGAAAAATTGTACCTCTGATGAGGATTTCGATGCACAGGCTGCTGTCCTTAGGGGACGTTTCGCAGAAAAGGGGTACCCAAAAAAACTCCTTATTAATTCCTACAATAAAGTGAAAAATAAAAAACAATCAGATTTAGTTATTCCGAAAATAAATAATCCAAATAGTTCTACCAATAATAGAAATAACCATTCTTATGTACAAACCTCTGAATTTAAAATAAATTTTGTGACTAATTATAATAAGGAAGCTTCACAAATAAAACAAATATTACACAAACATTGGCCAATCATACTTCAAGATCCAGTTCTCAAGGAGCTAATTCCTCCTACTCCCAGAGTTACCTTTAGACGGGCGAACACCCTGCAAAATATAGTAGCTCCAGGTAAATATAAGACCAAACCATGTCCCACAACATCTAGAGACGGTTTTTGTACCCCTTGTGGGATTTCACGCTGTCTTTGTTGCAGTTTAATCAAAGAACGAACCACATAATTTTTTTCTTCCCAAACCGGGTTATCATATAATATTAAGGATAAGGTTACATGCAATACTTCCTTTGCCATATACTTATTAACATGCAGTTGTAATCTTCAATACGTAGGCCGCACTGTACAAACAGTGCGGGCACGTATGAATAAACATCGTTGGAACATCAAACATAAATACTTGCTACATAGCGTGTCAAAACATTTTACCCTTAAACATGATAATAATTTGGAGTCCCTAAAACTAACAATTCTTGAAACAATTCCATCTGACCATTTAAATAGGTACCAACGTCTTATTAATCGCGAATCCTACTGGATTCACAAGCTCTTAACATTGACCCCTAATGGGCTTAATGAGACCATAGAGAATGTTAAATAATACCCATCCTTTGGTAAAGATGGCTTCTCTGTGGTCACTTATTCCCATGTGGTCACCTCTACAACTGTATACCAACGATCCTTTTCCCCTCCCCCCCCCCTCTCTCCCCCCCCCCCTTTTTCTCCCCCTCTTTTTCACCGTAGCACTTTAACTAAGTGCTTAATATCAGTAAGTAGTAGTACACATTGAGCGTTTTTTATTCCAATAATTAGAGATCCTGGAACGCCAGTTCGGACTACTGGGGTAGTTCTGATTGTTTTCAGTATAAGATTGCTGTCATGTATTATTTTGTTCCATGTGTTATACTTTCATAGATATATATTTATGTAAAAAAGTTTTTTTATTTTTTATTTTATTTTTTCTGATCCTCTATCAATTGTTATTATTATCATTATTATTAGTAATATTATCTCTGTTTTAATTTTAATTTCATTTTACTTATGTTTCAATATGTATACATGTGGGTGCATTCATGTGCATATGCGTCTTTGCGCGCATGTGTCCATGTGCATGTGTATGTATATGTATGTGTATGTATACATGTGTGTATATATGTCTGTTAATTGTCATATCTTGACCATATACAGTAGGGTTGGCGCACATGCGGGTGTGTGCGCATATGTGTATATATACATATATATTTTATGTATATGTATGGTTTATGTCCCACGCATTATGTGTGCCTGGTCCTTTCCCTATTTTCCATTATCCCCTCTTCTTTATTATAATTCTTGGTTTTATTATTGTTTTGTCTTACTAATTGCTTATTCATTATTATATTTCCTTGATGCATTTTATGAGCATATATGCTTATCTTAAGTATTTAAATGTAGTTTATGAGTATATATATATACTTTTTGTGAAAATCTACTTTGTCAGGTAGGGGTTAATACCTGCGTGTATATAAATCCCTCCCTGAGAAGTGTTTGTTATGCCTGATGAAACCGCGCAAGCGCGGTGAAACGCGTCGCATTGGATTAAATCTGTTCGCTACACACCTGGCTCTATTGTCCTCTCCTTGGTCAGCGCCGATATTCCCATCGTTTCTGAAGTTCACCTTACATCTCTGAGGGGACTTTAGGAACTGCACAGAACCACATTCTGTACCGGGACACGACACTAGCATTCAGAATAAATGATGACTAACAGTAAAAAATTACCCCCAAAAACATAAAATAGCCTCTACCAAACTTTTTTATTGAAAAGATTTAAAGAAATATTTGGCCAAGGGCAGGGTAGAGGAAAGAACACCCCTGCCATGGCCTCTGCCAGTAAGCATGTTGGTGTCAGTACCAGCAACAGTACAGGTAGCAGCAGCAGCCAGGTGCCCGTGGTTGTAGTAGCACAAGCATACATTTTTACATCCTTTATTCCAACCTGACACGAATCCTCACCAAAGGGACATACATCACCACCTAAACAACTAGGATGAGGCATATCTAAGCTGTGCCCTTTCTCTGCCAGGCATCATAATTAGACCATTGGATAGAACTTGCCCAGTTTGTTAGGGGTGTTTTGTCTTGTCCACCCACGAGTGTAGCATAAGAGATGGTGTTACGCGTGGCAAGTGGCATCGTCACCCCAAAGCAAACAAAATTGTCTGCCAGCAACTTGGAAAAAACCCTTTCTGAAAAATAATCAAGAATGGATCAGTAAACAATTTAAAACTTCTGAGCTTGATGTCACTGATAGTGCTGCCACCATCTCTGCCAACTACAGCTACCACTAGTCCACCACTGCCTGCTGTACAGTGGCTACAACTACAACAAGTTCAACCACCCTTGCTGCTGCTTCTACCAGGCAGGCCTTCATTTACACAACCCATGATTCCAAAAAAATGTATAATTTTTTGGGGGGCTTCATACAAAAGCTATTTCTTTTTCCCTATTTTGGACTCCAATCCTGTTGCAAAAGTAAGTATTTTAAGAACACCTGAAAACCCATTGTGTCTTTCAATACCTCTGTGTGCATATTAATACAACCTGCAAACAAAAATTCTGCAAACAAAAATAGATACTTTATGCGCCTTTATTTTAAAATGCATAAAAATCTGCTAGTGCTGTTTGTTTTTAAACAAACTGTTAGTTACCATGATTTACTGTATGTTATCATAACTTTGACAAATCCTCCACATTTTATGTGGGAACATTAGTACGTTTGTTGGGGTTCTTCAAAACTGTTGGAGACACACCCCTTTCACCAAAGATAATGCCCCTTTTTCAGGTTTTCTGAGTAAAGTATAAGAATGAGTACGGTTTTTGGGATTTTTTTTTGTCGGAAATTCTGGTGCCCGACTCATGAAACCCCCAAAAACTACAAAATCTACTCGGAAAATCATTAGTAGATGAGGCCCAATGACTTCAATTGTTCTTCTTTGTCTTCTCACATAATAAGTTATGTTCTATCTATGAATATTGAACCCAGATTTAACAGTAATACTTGTTTCCTATTAAATTACATTCTGTTACTTATTTAGCAATATGATCCATAGCTATACAAAGAGATTGTTGTCACTTGTGTCATAACTTCTTGCCACTAGTAGTGCTCACAATTTAATTCCTTCTACCTCAGCTATATAAACATGGGGAATAAAAAAATAAGATGCCACAACAATGTGCCAAATACTAAGTCCCCATTTTAAGTGACCTACTCTGACATTCTTTTGTTTTAAAAATGCCAAGTATTATGTGTATGTAGGGAACAGCTCACACGGTGGGGTCGGGGGTATTCACACAGGCAGCAGGTTTCAAACGTCCAAGAGGATGTTTATTTAAATGATTTTAGGCACAAAGCACAGGGCAAACAAAACAACAAAACCTTAGTCTGTCCAGCTCTAACTAAACATAAGGATACCTCACCATCCTACTGTGGGCCTAATGTCTGGCCCTAAGCAAAGTTTGGCCCAAGCAAAATGGCCATAAAGGAGGGTTCAGACCTGGTAGGTTTGAGCTGCAGTTCTGGCTGTGGCTGCTTCTCATCTCTGTCTCTCTAGCACTCAAACCCGAACAGCCCTTTGCTATAGGGCTTCCTCCCTTGCAATCAGCACAGGAGGCCTCACCTGAGAACACCTTGGAGTAGGGAAACCTGTAGTGGACTAGGGGTGTGGACTGGAGCACTCCCACTTCCAACCTGTCCTCCAGTCCAGGAAATCAAGCCCCTGTAACGTAAAAAAAAAGAGCCCTAGCAGCATATAACCATCTGGATTTCCTTTAACGTGCCAGGCTGAGGAAACCAGGTGAAATATATACCCCATCCACCACTTTCCCGTACACTTTACCACTATATATATATATATATATATATATATATATATATACATATTTTACAAGAGTTAAAGGGGTTCTCCGGTGCTTACACATCTTTTCCCCTATCCAAAGGATAGGGGATAAGATGCCTGATCGCGGGAGTCCCGCCGCTGGGGACCCCCGGGATCATGCACGCGGCACCCCATTTGTAATCAGTCCCCGGAGCGTGTTCGCTCCGGGACTGATTACAGGCGACCACCGGGCCGGCGGCGTGTGACGTTACGCCTCCACCCCCGTGTGACATCACGCTCCGCCCCTCAATGCAAGCCTACGGGAGGGGGCGTGACAGGTATCACGCCCCCTCCCGTAGGCTTGCATTGAGGGGCGGAGCGGGACGTCACACGGGGCGGAGGCGTGAGGTCACACGCCGCCGGCCCGGTGGTCGCCTGTAATCAGTCCCGGAGCAAACACGCTCCAGGGACTGATTACAAACGGGGTGCCGCGTGCATGATCCCGGGGGTCCCCAGTGGCGGGACTCCTGCAATCAGGCATCTTATCCCCTATCCAAAATATGTGTAAGCACAGGAGAACCCCTTTAAGTGAGCTTTTGAAAAGCTTGGTTTGTCGGGCTTGCAGAACTTTTGCAATCCCGCAATACAGCAGCCCTTAAAACAATGTCTAAGAGCTCTAAATCCCTTCTAAGTCACTTAGGAATGTATTCAAGTATTCACTTTTTACACTCTGCATTCACTTTTTATGCATTAGCGAATCTTGTATGCTTTTTAACATTAAAATAAAAGTGTACAACATATCCCTTTTTGTTGGCATATGCCTGCCAGAGTTAAAATATTGAAGGAGGTTTTAGAAGATGCAATTGCTTTTCCCAAGCCTTCTAAAATAACCTCCCTTTTTGGGAGTAGCAACAGGTTTTGGGGCTGACAACTGAAGACACAATGGCTTTTTCCAAGCGTTCCAAAAAATTCTACCTTTTGATAGTTGCAACAGGATTGATGTCACAAAATAGCAAAGAAGAGAGTGCTCTTGTATGAAATGGGACTAGTTAGTTGTGTATAGTGGGGATAAGTGAGACATTGCTGAATGCGAAATATGACTAGGCTGTTAATTTGTAGGGTTAAAGTCTGTTTAGAGATAACTCTTCAATTAAGAAAAGGGGAGGGGTTTGCTTATACATAACATCCTGTCCCATTTTGCACAAAGACTTAGCTTAACAAAATGTGGAGTCTCTATGGGTGGAATAAAGGGGAGTCAGTGGGTAAGAACAATAAATTACTGATGGGGTCTGTTATAAGTGACCAGTTATAATGAACACAGCAGAAAACCTGCTAGTAAGAAAAATAATTAACGTGCAACTAACAGCATCCTTGGGTCATAAAAGCAACAATACAATAATAAAACATTACAAAAAATGTCTAATGAAAAGGAATTGGTGGTGCTAGTCTACAGTAAACTAACTTTAGTAATAAGTATCATTGGATGTATCAAGAGAGGCATAAGCGTCGGGGGGTGTTGCCTGGCAGCCGAGGCGCATGGTCGCAGTCTGAGTTAGCTCCGCACCGAGGCTTGCTACAGCGACTATTCTAAAGCTAAATTTTGCCCTCCTATACCACATACGACTACCGGAGGACCTACAGACATGCCAGGGAGAAGAAAACCTAAGCCAAAGACCAGCACGCTGGCTAAATTTCTTTGTGCCCCGTGCGGCCTTCAGCAAAGATGGCGCCGACGAACCCGGGACCTCACCTAATGCTGCGCATTCACCGGTACGGCGGGATCGTGGGGTGAGCGCTTCCTCCAGGTTGCACAGATGCTCCATATCTGAGCCGGAGCTCCACATCTCCGCGGCAGATTCCCCTCCAGATGACCCGAGATTGGCGGCAAATAAAGGCACGCATTCCGGACTTACTGCATCCTGTAACTAACAATCGGTTATACACTCCAAAGGAAATAGCGAATGGCTTCAGTTCGTTCTACTCTCAATTATGCAATTTAGGTGATTCCATACCTAGTCCCCCTGATCTCTCGACATCCATACAATCTTACCTGACCAGGTTGAATCTCCCCTCTCTGACACCGACACAACTAGATGAATTAAATAGGGAAATCACACAGGAGGAAGTTATTAACACTGTAAAATCTCTTCCAGCTGGCAAAGCTCCTGGCCCTGATGGGTTTGCAGCCTCTTATTATAAGGTGTTTATTGATCTTCTGGCTCTGCACTTGATGGAGTTTTGTAAGGGAGCGATGCAGTCTGGGGTTTTTCCCTCTGAGAATTTACAAGCAATTATCACAACATTGCCCAATCCGGGTAAAACGCCTGACAGACCTCAAAATTTCAGGCCTATTACTTTATTAAATCAGGATTTAAAGATCTTTTCAAAATTGTTAGCCTGTCGCATAGCTCCTATCCTGCCCTCTTTAGTAGATGCGGATCAGTCTGGCTTTGTAACAGGGAGACAAGCATCAGACAATACCAGAAGATTAGTGCACATACTGAATCATTTAGAATGCACAGGGAGCCCTGCTGTGGTACTTGCATTTGATGCTGAGAAGGCGTTCGACCGGCTTCGCAGGTCATTCGCCTTCTCGGTCCTCTCGCAGATGGGATTCTCGGGTGGTATAATGTTGGCTCTTACATCACTGTACACGATCCCATCGGCAAAGGTGTTAGCAAATGGTGTCATGTCCGACTCTTTTGGCACAACCAACGGCTCACGTCAAGGGTGTCCTTTGTCGCCCCTGATCTACATACTGTCAATGGAGCCCTTGGCTAGATCAATAAAATTAGACAGGAGAATTTCAGGGGTGACAATCGGACGTATGGAACACACCATTTCTATGTATGCCGACGATGTGATTTTGAACTTAACCGACCCTATTAACTCATTGTCGGCAGTAATGGAAAATATATCTCAATATAGTGCCCTTTCATATTATTTATTAAACAGAACAAAAACTCAGGCATTACCGATAGGCCTAACACCCCAACTCCTCTCCTCCATCAAGAGGGAACACTCTTTTGATTGGCGCCCTGATGGACTACAATGTCTGGGAATACAGCTCTCTTATCCCTCCAGGAGATTATATGCAGATAACTATGATAAACAATTATCAACAATTAAAACAGACATTGAAAGGCTATCCAAATCTGAAATTTCATGGGTGGGCAGGATTGCCACGTTTAAGATGTTTCTGCTCCCTAAGTTTCTCTATCTTTTTCGAACTTTACCTATTCCCCTTTCTTCTACCTTTTTTTCAACAAGCACAAAAACTACTCACATCGTTTATTTGGGCAGGAGGCAAACCCAGGCTGTCCCCGGGCATTCTCACTAAACCAAAATTCTCAGGTGGTCTGGGATCTCCAGATATCCATGCTTATTATATTGCTACGATGGTTTCTCAGGCAAAGCATTGGTGGTGCAGTTCACAAACGCTCCTGTTACGCCTAGCGCTCCGGGTCCCCGCTCCTCCCCGGAGCGCTCACGGCGTCTCTCTCCCCGCAGCGCCCCGGTCAGTCCCGCTGACCGGGAGCGCTGCACTGTCATGGCCGTCGGGGATGCGATTCGCACAGCGGGACGCGCCCGCTCGCGAATCGCATCCCAGGTCACTTACCCGTCCCGGTCCCCTGCTGTCATGTGCTGGCGCGCGCGGCTCCGCTCTCTAGGGCGCGCGCGCGCCAGCTCTCTGAGACTTAAAGGGCCAGTGCACCAATGATTGGTGCCTGGCCCAATTAGCTTAATTGGCTCCCACCTGCCCCCAGACTATATCTGCTCACTGCCCCTGCACTCCCTTGCCGGATCTTGTTGCCTTGTGCCAGTGAAAGCGTTTAGTGTGTCCAAAGCCTGTGTTACCTGAACCCTTGCTATCCATCTTGACTACGAACCTTGCCGCCTGCCCCCGACCTTCTGCTACGTCTGACCTTGCCTCTGCCTAGTCCTTCTGTCCCACGCCTTCTCAGCAGTCAGCGAGGTTGAGCCGTTGCTAGTGGATACGACCTGGTTGCTACTGCCGCAGCAAGACCATCCCGCTTTGCGGCGGGCTCTGGTGAAAACCAGTAGCCTCTTAGAACCGGTCCACCAGCACGGTCCACGCCAATCCCTCGCTGACACAGTGGATCCACAACCTGTGAGCCGAATCGTGACAGCTCCCCTGGGTGAATATAGAGCAAGCATATGTAGCACCTTTCAAATTAAGGGATGTACTTTATGCTCCATTTTGGAACTCTCCCTTACCTCAAATTGCTAATCCCATAATTAAAGCAACATACAGAGCATGGGAGTACTTTGTTCAGCGGTACCCCCCAAAATGGAAGATATACCCCTCTGATTCGCACAAGCTTCCATTCCTAATCTAGATCTAGCCGTATGGTATAGCAAGGGACTAACGCAGGTGAAACAGTTAATGGAGGGATCTATGTTATTACCATTTTCAGTTTTAAAGTCTAAATATGACCTATCGGGCCAGGACTTTTATACGTTTTTGCAAATTAGACATTTCATTCAGAATTTAACTCCGTCACCCAGAAAGGTGGATGCTACCGCGTTAGGATTACTCTCACATCCCCGTCAAGGTCTTAAACCCTTTTATACTGCCTTATTGTGAAAACGCACCCTGAACAAATCATATCCCCTACGCACCTGGGAGAGGGACCTTACGATCACTTTCACATCAACAGAATGGCAGAAAGCATTCAGTCACATCCATGAAGCTTTTCATTGTGCTACACACCTGGAATCTGCTTTGAAAACTATATTACAATGGTATTACACCCCAGACAAGCTAGCCCACATTTACCCAAATATGATGAACGACTGCTGGAGGAGCTGTGGCGGAAAGGGGCCATTGTATCATATCCTGTGGTCTTGTCCACGGGCAAGAATATTTTGGTCTCAATGCGCAATATTGATAAGAGAAATATTTGGTAGGAAGGTACCCTGGTCCCCTCAATCTGTACTATTGTTTATATTGCTTTCAGGTATAAATAGTAAACATAGAGCCTTATACTGTATCAAATGCATAATAGCAAAAACTGCTTTAGTGAGTCATTGGAAGTCTGCAGAGATTCCCTCTGTGAGCATACTAATTGCAAAAATTAACACAACCTATTCGTTTGAAAAGATTATTGCAATGGGCTCGAATAGATACTTTGCTTTTGAGGAACGATGGCAGTTGTGGAGGAGACCCACCCACATTGTGTGGACATTTATGACAAGGAAAGGTCTATTACCATGTACCCAAAGGTGTAGAATAGAGACATTCTAGGGTAGCCACGGAACACATACATAGTCCGTTCACTAGAGAGAGCGCATCTTTAAACATTGCACTCTTTGAAAATAAAATAAGTACAGAGCACAGGAGCTCATACATATGTTTTATTTAGGCTGACTTGCACAATGGGGTAAATGAAAGTGCTCCATAATTACATACAACACCCAAATGGTGTAACTGGACAGATATATGCTTGATGTATATTTGTTTGTTCTGTTTCTTCAAACCAATTTTCTATGTCTGGCTGTACATGGCAAAGCTATGGCATCGGAAGATGCTTTGTTATCTTTGTTGTAACTTTGACTAAAATCTTCAATAAAAAATATTTACAAAAAAAAAAAAGGCATAGCGGCTCGTTACAGGTACATAGTTTTCCATTTGTATAAATTATTAGTCAGATCACAGAAGGGATATTGTGTCCTAATTTGGGAACCCATACAGAAGGGCATGGCTGAACTAGAGAGGGCGCAGGGGGGGGGGGACAAAGATTATTAATTAATGGTGTGGGAGGATTACAGTACCAAGGCAGGTTATCAATCACACAGTACAGAGATCTTGCTAGTGATCTTTTTGTACCTAGGTACAACCATGGCAAGGGGGCATCCTCTACATCTAGAGGAAAGAAGGTTTCACCATTATCACAAAGATTCTTTACTGTAAGCAGTAAAATGTTGGAACTCTCTGCCACATGTTGCTGTGTCTGACTCAAGTTCAAGGGATATGCAGTAGAATAGAATGGCTTCAATGAAGGAATCCGGCTCACATGGTGCTGACCGACCAGGACAAGGTATGGAGGATACAAAAGGAATTTATTGACTAAGATGAAACGTGTTTTGCTACACATGGGCAGCTTCTTCAGGCATGACAAGGAAGGTACAATAGCATGCTTATAAAGGTAAGAATTAACCCCTTATTTAACAGAACAGAAAATCAGAGAAATTAACCCCTTGTATGCCTGATCTTACACACATTGCAAGTTGCCACAGACGATCGCAAGATATCTACAATATATAAGATTACAGAAATAGAATATAACAATTATTACAAAACATATATAAAAAATGTATAAAAAAATTACAGTACATACAATAATAATTCCAAATTATTAATAACATAATTTTTTTTATATATGAATATACAATACTATACGTAGTCACCAAACATTTTCTATTGCTTCATTAAGCCCCTGAGGGACTAACGTGGCTAGTTTAAAAAATCCAATAGGATTCACGGTTGATCCATTTTTGATAACAGTTAGGAATTGTTTCCAGTGTGATTTAAGATGCAAGTCATTAAAGGGGTACTCCTGCGGAAAACTTTTTTTTAAAATCCACTGGTGCCAGAAAGTTAAACAGATTTGTAAATTATTTCTGTTAAAAAATCTTGATCCTTCCAGTACGTATTAGCTGCTGAATACTACAGGAGATTATTTTCTTTTTGGAACACAGTGCTCTCTGCTGACATCATGAACACAGTGCTCTCTGTCGACATCTCTGTCCATTTTAAGAACTGAGTAGAGTAGAAGAAAATCCCCATAGAAAACATATGCTGTTCTGGACAGTTCCTAAAATGGACAGAGATGTCGGCAGAGAGCATTGTGGTCATGATGTCAGCAGAGCGCACTGTGTTCCAAAAAGAAAATAATTTACTCTGTAGTATTCACCAGCTAATAAGTACTGAAAGGATCAAGATTTTTTAATAGAAGTCGTTTACTAATCTGTTTAACTTTCTGGCACCAGTTGATTTAAAAAAATAATAATTCTACCGGAGTACCCCTTTAATATTGTTGTTATGTACCATGGAAAAGTCTCGGGATACACTATGTAATAAAAAATTATTTTTAATACTGGATCTATGTTTGCATATAAGTGACCTCACTGTTTGAATTGTGCGACCCACATACTGCAAACGGCAACTGCAATATAAAAGATATAATGCAAATTGAGTATTGCAATTCTATGAGCAATAGAAAATGTTTGGTTAGTTTAAAAAGACTCAAATATAGTATAAGGTGAGCCGATCATAGCTTTAAAGCAACAGGCTTTATTACAGGGATAACAAACCACTGTTATTTATTTAGGGGACATTTGGATCTCATCAATGCCATTTTTTAACCTATTGGGGGCCACTAGGCTAAATTTCTAGACCACCTGAATGTCACTCCAGGGCAGGGGTCACAGGAACAATATATTTTAAAACAGGATCACTACAAATAATGGGCCAATTTCGTTTCAAAATATTTTGAATTTCAGTTGCTCGGCAGTTACAATTGGCTATGAAATGATACTTACATTTATTGAATTTTTAGTTTTTATTTTTATAATCAATTTTATCATCTTTTTCTCCTCTTTTTGTGGTGGGGTTATTTATGATAGTATTATTTAAATCCTCATTTCCATAATTTTTTGAAGTAACCAGATCAGTGTGTTTGATATTTTTTTACCTTTTAATAAGTCCTTCTAAGGAGGCCTCCTGGGTCTCCCATGGCTGAGAAGCGGCCCCTACGAATAGCAGCTTGATGATAAAAATCAACATCTGAGGTACAATTTTCCGTATCCTCAGGTATTGGCCATACGGGACGCTCCTCAGCCAAGCGGCATAGTGGGCACTTTCATAATTCAGAAAAGTATTAACGTCTACCGACTTAAAATAAGTTCTTGTAGAGATGTGTCCTGCATGGTTAAGGATCTCTAAATCTAGAAATTGAATAACTTCCATAGAAAAATGCAGGGAAAATTGTAATCCCCAAGTGTTAGAATTTAAATGATCAACAAACTCCAGAGCTTGTTTATGAGTCCCTGTCCAAATAAAAAACAAGTCGTCGATGAAGTGACGAAAGAAGGCAATGTGGGTATTGTAGATCAGGGACTGTGCATTGTGGAGCGCCTTAAAGGAGTATTCCGCCCCTAGACATCTTATCCCCTATCCAAAGGATAGGGGATAAGATGTCAGATCGTCGCGGTCCCGCTGCTGGGGAGCCCCGGGATCCCCGCTGCGAGTTTGCTCTGCACGTAATGATGGGCAGTACAGTGGCCGGAGCATCGTTACGTTACGGCTCCGCCCCTCGTGATGTCATGGCTCCGCCCCTCGTGATGTCACGGTCCGCCCCTTTCAATACAAGTCTATGGGAGGGGCGTGGCGGTCGTCACACCCCCTCCCATAAACACTACAATGTGAGCGGGCTCAGCTATATCAATTAGAGAAGGGGTGCTGCTATACGTATCAACGTAATACAATATCCAAAAAGAAAAAGAAACACGCAAAACAGCGCACACCCATAGATATCAAAAGAGTACTTTTATTAATACATGAATCAAAGAGACAGACAAGATTGTTTTAAAAACATTTAAAACAGGCCTAAAACAGCCAAAGCACAAAAAACGGGGTGAGCTCCCTCAACAAAGGGATCCCCACCCAGGGCACATGCCTAATACAGTACATCAATATCGTCCCTATGTCATACAAATAAACTACCGCATGACACTAAATTCATCACAACAGCCCATATACAACCTGTATTCTCATGTAGCAAGTAGTGGTGAAGTGACACAGGACGGTTAATGGAGGTGTTACCAGGCAAGTGCCCCCCTAAAGACCCCACGCGTTCCGTTGCCCGTCGGCAACTTCCTCAGGGGTGTTGTGCTTCTATTTCCCTACATCTGTCTTATATACACTCCATAATCAATTTAATTACAAAGGTCTGTTTGACCAGAAGGAGATACCTGTGAGTCTCTGGTTTCATGTCCGAACTCTACTTCCGGGTCTCCTACCCGGGCGCTGTCGCTCGCTTGAACTTCCGGGTCGTGCCCATAGCTCCACATATCAACCACTCCGTAATCCAAACACCCCCTCCCATAGACTTGCATTAAGGGGACGGGCCGTTATGTCACGAGGGGCGGAGCCATGACATCATGCTGCTCCGTCCCCCGTATCGCCCGTCATTACGCACAGAGCGAACGCGCTCTGTGCTGTAATGATAGCGCGTGCCGCAGCGGGGATCTCGGGGGTCCCCAGCAGCGGGACCGCGGCGATCTGACATCTTATCCCCTATCCTTTGGATAGGGGATAAGATGTCTAGGGGCGGAATACCCCTTTAAACCTACCCATAAATAGAAATGCATAACTGGGGGCGAAGTGCATCCCCAATGCACAGCCCCTGATCTGCCTCTATATAGTGCCAGAAAATGAAAAGAGATTGTGTACAAGAATAAATAAAATAGATTGTAATAAAAAATTTGCCTGGTCATCACTCATAGAGGGGTTATGTTCAAAGTATTGCTGCAGGGCAGATAAGCCTAAATTGGTGTTAATATTAGAATACAAAGAACAAACATCTATTGTTAGAAATGAAAATGAGAAAGGTAGTGTAATATTAAAAGAGGTTAAAAGAGCAATAAACAACAAAAAAATAGCCTTCAAAAAATTCAAATCTGATGGGTCAGCTATAACATTTAAACAGTACAAGGAGCTTAATAAAATCTGTAAAAATGTAATAAAAACAGCTAAAATTCAAAATGAGAGACAGGTGGCCAAAGAAAGCAAAACTAATCCTAAATATTTTTTTAGATATATAAATACAAAAAAAAAACAAGGACAGAGCATGTAGGACCCCTTAATAATGATAATGGGGAGGTTGTCACGGGCGATCAAGAGAAGGCGGAGCTACTGAATGGGTTCTTTAGTTCTGTATACACTATGGAAAAAGGAGCTGACATTGGCCAGGTCAGTGCTGGTAACACATCATATAATGTACTGAACTGGCTTAATGTATAGATGGTACAAGGTAAGTTAAGTAAAGTAAATGTAAGCAAATCTCCAGGGCCGGATGGACTACACCCAAGAGTTCTTAGAGAGGTAAGTTCAGTAATATCTGTACCCTTGTTCATGATATTTAGAGATTCTCTGGTGTCTGGTATTGTGCCAAGGGACTGGCGCAAGGCAAATGTGGTACCAATCTTCAAGAAGGGCTCTAGGTCTTCGCCAGGCAATTATAGACCGGTAAGTCTAACATGCATTGTGGGTAAATTGTTTGAAGGACTTATAAGGGATTACATACAGGAATACATAGGGGATAATAGTATTATAAGTGATAGCCAGCATGGGTTTACTAAGGATAGAAGTTGTCAAACCAATCTAATTTGCTTTTATGAAGAGGTGAGTAGAAGCCTTGACAGAGGAATGGCTGTGGATATAGTGTTTCTGGATTTTGCCAAAGCGTTTGATACTGTCCCTCACAGACGTCTGACAGGTAAGTTAAGGTCCTTGGGCTTGGAAACTTTAGTTTGTAACTGGATTGAACACTGGCTCATTGATCGTACCCAGAGAGTGGTGGTCAATGATTCGTACTCTGATTGGTCCCCGGTTATTAGTGGTGTACCCCAAGGTTCAGTAATGGGCCCGCTGCTGTTTAATTTATTTTGTCAATGATATAGAGGATGGTATTAACAGCTCTGTTTCTATCTTTGCAGATGACACCAAGCTTTGTAGCACGGTACAGTCTATAGAGGATGTGCATAAGTTACAAGATGACTTGGATAGACTTAGTGTCTGGGCATCCACTTGGCAAATGAGGTTCAATGTGGATAAATGTAAAGTTATGCATCTGGGTACTAATAACCTGCATGCGTCGTATGTCTTAGGGGGGATTAAACTGGCAGAGTCACTGGTAGAGAAGGATCTGGGTGTACTTGTAGATCACAGAATACAGAATAGCATGCAATGTGAGGCTGCTGCTTCCAAAGCCGGCAGGATACTGTCATGTATCAAAAGAGGCATGGACTCAAGGGACAGGGACATAATACTCCCCCTTTATAAAGCATTGGTACGGCCTCACCTGGAATATGCTGTTCAGTTTTGGTCGCCTGTTCATAAAAGGGACACTGCGAAGTTGGAAAGGGTGCAGAGACGCGCGACTAAACTAATATGGGGCATGGAACATCTTAGCTATGAGGAGCGATTAAAGGAGTTACAATTGTTTAGTCTTGAGAAGAGACATTTAAGGGGGGATATGATAAACGTATATAAGTATATAAATGGCCCATACAAAAAATATGGAGAAAAACTGTTCCAGGTTAAACCCCCCCAAAGGACGAGGGGGCACTCCCTCCGTCTGGAGAAGAAAAAGTTTAGTCTAAAGGGGCGACACGCCTTCTTTACCGTGAGGACTGTGAATTTATGGAACGGTCTACCTCAGGAACTGGTCACAGCAGGAACAATTAACAGCTTTAAAACAGGGTTAGATACATTCCTGGAACAAAAAAACATTAATGCTTATGCAGAATTATAAAACTACATCCCTTTCCCTCATCCCCTTACACCCTTCCCTTCAATTCCCTGGTTGGACTTGATGGACGTATGTCTTTTTTCAACCATACTAACTATGTAACTATGTAATATTACAAAGTTCGTATATCAGTTGTGTGGAATCTTTGAGATATTACGGTAACTGTAACACATAATACTGTAAAAATAAATCAACATAATGTGACAAATTAGCAGTGATAGAGGAGACCCCAGAAATAATAGGGCGACCAGGTGGTTTAACCCCTTAAGGACACAGCCAATTTTCACTGTAGGACCTGGCCATTTTTTGAACATCTGACCACTTTCACTTTAAGCATTAATAACTCTGGAATGCTTTTACCTTTCATTCTGATTCCGAGATTGTTTTTTCGTGACCTATTCTACTTTATGTTAGTGGTAAAATGTTGTCAATACTTGCATCATTTCTTGGTGAAAAATTCCAAAATTTGATGAAAAAATTGAAAATGTTGCTTTTTTTTTTTACTTTGAAGCTCTCTGCTCATAAGGAAAATGAATATTCCAAATAAATTCTATATTGATTCACATATACAACATGTCTACATTGCATCATAACGGTGACATGTTTTTACTTTTGGAAGAGATCAGAGGGCTTCAAAGTTCAGCAGCATTTTTCCAATTTTTCACAACATTTTCAAAATCAAAATTTTTCAGGGACCAGTTCTGTTTTGAATTGGATTTGAAGGGCCTTCATATTAGAAATGCCCCACAAATGACCCCATTATAAAAACTGCACCCCTCAAAGTATTCAAAATGACATTCAAAAGGTTTGTTAACCCTTTAGGTGTTTCACAGGAATAGCAGCAAATTGAAGGAGAAAATTCAAAATCTTCATTTTTTACACTGGCATGTTCTTGTAGACCCAGTTTTAGAATTTTTACAAGGGGTAAAAGGAGGGAAATCTTCCTAAAATGTGTAACCCAATTTCTCTCGAGTAAGGAAATACCTCATATGTGTATGTCAAGTGTTCGGCAGGCGCAGTAGAGGGCTCAGAAGGGAAGGAGCGACAATGGGATTTTGGAGAGTGAGTTTTTCTGAAATGGTTTTTGTGGGGCATGTCGCATTTAGGAAGCCTTTATGGTGCCAGAACAGCAAATAAAAAAACAACATGGCATACTATTTTGGAAACTACACCCCTCAAGGCACGTAAAAAAGGGGTCCAGTGAGCCTTAAAACCCCACAGGTGTTTCACAACTTTTTGTTAAAGTTGGATGTGTAAATGATTTATTTATTTTTTCCCCACTAAAATGATAGTTTTCCCCCAAATTTTTAATTTTTACAAGGGATAATAGGACAAAATGCCCCCCAAAATTTGTAAACCCATCTCTTCTGAGTATGGAAATACCACAAGTGTGGACGTCAAGTGCTCTGCTGGTGCACTACAATGCTCAGAAGAGAAGGAGTCACATTTGGCTTTTGAAAAGCGAATTTTGCTGAAATGGTTTTTGGAGGGCATGTCGCATTTAGGAAGCCCCTATGGTGCCAGAACAAAACAAAAAAAAAAAAAAACACATGGCATACTATTTTGGAAACTACACCCCTCAAGGAACACAACAAGGGGTACAGTGAGCCTTAACACCTCACAGGTGTTTGATGACTTTTTGCTAAAGTCGGATGTGTAAATGAAAAAAAAATTTTTTCACTAAAATGCTGGTTTTCCCCCAAATTTTACATTTTTACAAGGGGTAATAGGAGAAAATGACCCCAAAATTTGTAACCCCATTTCTTCTGAGTATGGAAATACCCAATGTGTGGATGTCAAGTGCTCTGCTGGTGCACTACAATGCTCAGAAGAGAAGGAGCGCCATTGAGCTTTTGAAGACAGAATTTAGTTGGAATAGAAGTCGGGGGCCATGTGGACCCCCCCCCCATGTGACCCCATTTTGGAAACTACACCATTCACAGAATGCAGTGCACAGGGGTGCAGTGAGTATTTACACCTCACTGGCGTTTGAAAGATCTTTGGATCAGTGGGCTGTGCAAATGAAAAGTTAATTTTTTCATTTTCACGGACCACAGTTCCAAAAATCTGTCAGACACCTGTGGGGGGTAAATGCTCACTGTACCCCTTATTACATTACGTGAGGGGTGTAGTTTCCAAAATGGGGTCACATGTGGGGGGGGGGTCCATTGTTCTGGCTCTATGGAGGCTTTGTAAACACACGTGGCCTTCAATTCTGGACACATTTTCTCTTCAAAATCCCAATGGTGCTCCCTCTCTTCTGAGCATTGTAGTGCGCCAGCAGAGCACTTTACATCCACATATGGGGTATGCTCTTACTCAGAAGAAATGGGGTTACAAATTTTCGGGGGCTTTTTTCCTATTTTTTCGTGTGAAAATGAAAAATTTTGGGTAACACCAGCATTTTTGTGAAAAAAAAACTATTTTTTTCATTTTCCCATCCAACTTTAATGAAAATTCGTCAAACACCTGTGGGGTGTTAAGGCGCACTATACCCCTTGTTTTTTCCTCCTCTACAACCTAGGGGTTTTCTTTTCTTTTTAATGTAGTTTTGGTCAGAGGGGGAAAGTATTCGGTGATCCGATGGTTGAATACTGGTAGGGGGAGGGAGGAAGCTGTGCAATGTGAACAGGAAGGTGTACAGAGCCTAAAAAAGAAGGGGAACTATAGTGAGAGGTAAAACTGGGAGTGGGTGTGGAATTGAGAGAGTTAATGGATGTATTTGATGGGGACGAGGAAGGGGATGAGTGAACTGTGAATAAATATATGTCAAGATTGGAACGATTCTGTGTGTCAGTGGGAACTCTGAGGTTTATGATGCAGCTGACAATTGGGGTGTCTAATGGTGGTAACAAGGGACAAATCATATTATTATCCAAACGATACATAGATAAATCAAAATTTGGACCTCTATGGTCCAAACTGGCAGATGGTAATGGTTAAATCATCACAGGTATCAGCATGTGACGATTTACCACTACTTTTTGTGTGTGAATCTCTCAATATTGATTTGTGTCATGTTCACATTATGCATTTTATCCACTGCGGTAGTGGCGCTTGCTATTACCTTCGAAGTAGAAAATATTGGAGTAGAGGATTTAGTAACCATTATACGGGTAGAATTTCTAATGACACGAGAGATTATAGATACAGATAAGCCCTCTTGGTTAGTATTTTTATTGTTATTATTATTGCAACCAGAGGGGCGTCTCTCCTGCAAATTATCCAAAGGTGTATGACATGAGAATTCCACTGATTAATCATGTTTATCTCTATTAAATTTATGAACCTTTTTGTTGATCATATAGATTTCTGATTTATGCAACCTTTTATATATAGAACTATCCAACTTTCTATAGTCTGGTGTGTTCATAAACCGAGCTAGGTTTATTCAATATCTAGATTTAGAGATCCTTAAAGGGGTTATCCAGGAAAAAACTTTATATAGATATATATATATATATATATATATATATATATATACACACATATATATATATATATATATATATATATATATGTCAACTGGCTCCAGAAAGTTAAACAGATTTGTAAATTACTTCTATTAAAAATTTTTTTATCCTTTCAGTACTTGTGAGCTTCTGAAGTTAAGGTTGTTCTTTTCTGTCTACGTGCTCTCTGATGACACGTGTCTCGGGAACCGCCCAGTTTAGAATAGGTTTGCTATGGGGATTTGCTTCTAAACTGGGCGGTTCCCAAGACACGTGTCATCAGGGAGCACTTAGACAGAAAAGAACAACCTTAACTTCAGAAGCTCAGCAAGTACTGAAAGGATTAAGATTTTTTAATAGAAATATCTGTTAAACAAATCTGTTTAACTTTCTGGAGCCTGTTGATACATAAAAAAAAGTTGTTTCCTGGATAACCCCTTTAACCATGCAGGACGCATCTCTACTAGACGCATCTTTACTATCCCGCTTAGTAGCAGTAAGGTAGAAAATTAGGACTAGATAACGGCGCCTACCATGAATCAAAGAAAACTTGCCAGAGTTGGATAAAATTAAAAGGCAGTTTTATTTAGAATGCAACGTTAAAGTTTCGAATCTGGGCCAGATTCTTCATCAGGCTGTGTGTATTACAGATCAAAAAAACGCCAACTTTAAATGTACAGAGCTTAAGTACCACCAGGTCACAAGGTCATGGGGGAGGAGGGTACATGTACAGTATTGCAGTAACATTAAAAACATAAAAACTTATTATATAAATTTTGTACTGGTAGCATTGATAATTATACAAAAAGTATGTCCAGTGTAGCTGTAATAATGGAGTACAATAGTATATTCTGCAGCGCTGGTGTTCATTTTTTTAACCTAATGTGGAAATAAGACCTAGACCAGTGGTCTCCAACCTGCGGACCTCCAGATGTTGCAAATGTTGACCTAGACAATGCCGGGCTGCAAATATTAAAAAACAAACTTTAACTTACCTTCGTTCTCCATTCCCCCATTGCTAATCAACCGGCATCACTGTCCTCCGCTGTTCTCGCTGCGGTCCTGGGGATGGGAACGTCATAGAGCCTTCAGCCTATCACCGACCGCAGCGATGTCCCGCCTCGGCCGATGATAGACTGAGTCCACTGTGATGTAAGAAGCCGGCCGGCTTCTTACATGACAGTCGGCTCAGCCTATCATTGGCCGAAGCGGGACATCGCTGCGGCCGGTGATAGGCTGAAGGCTCTGTGATGTCCCAACACCAGGAAGCAACAGGGAACGGAGGATGAAGGTAAGTTAAAGTTTGTTTTTTAATTTTTGCAGCCCGGGCACAGGAATACAAAGTACAGCGCAGCGGCTGATAATTATTTGACAGGGGGGAGAGAAGCTGCGCTTGCGGGTGCCATACGATTAGTCCCCCGATGTGGGGTGCAGCGCTGGGCTGATAAACCGGAGGGGGGGGGACATTGGGGGGCAGAGCTGCGCCCATCACATGATGATAATGGAGGGGGGGGTGTAAATACTGTTAAATACCGTGGAACCGCCATGTTGTTCAATATACATACCGTACCGTAAATAAATAAGCCCGACCCTGAAAATAAGCCCTAGTGTGTTTTTTGTGACAAAAATTTATATAACCCGGCCTTATTTTCGGAGAAACACAGTAGATATTTTTTAGAATAATTTAATTAGAAAAATAAGATTTCAAGAGCTGTGAATAGCGAGGTTATGATATATATTAAAGTTTGCCTTAAAATATGCAATTTATACAGTTAATTTTACTATCGCCTGCTTACTTTTTTTTTTTCTTCTTTTTATTGCGCTTGGGGGGCCTCAGATTTATTTTCGCCTCAGGCATCAAAAAGTCTAGAGCCACCTCTGGTGGTTGGGTTGTATAGTTTGTATAGTCGGGGAATATCGGTAAACCTTGTGTGGCCGCAGGGTTCATTGAAGTTCATTGTATCTGGGTTATTGGAGGTTATGACCTGATTCTGTATTATGTAGGTGTCACCATAATTAGGGGCAATAATGGTGTGTAGCAGTCTTGTTGGTCAAAGCTTGTATTTTCATGCATAGGTGGTGCGCTCAGTTGTTTGAAGCGCTGTAGCCACCCGATCCGCGGCCCACTGCGATGCGCACATATTTGTATTTTGGAATCGCATTGTTTCTAGCTGTCAGTAAAGCGAGGATGGGATGATGACATGGAGAATGAGGGGGATTGATTCATAATGTTGGGGGCCGCGTTGGGCTACTTTAGAGGTTTCCTGGTAAGTATAATAGGAGAAACCCAAAGGGTCCGGTATTCGGACAAAGAAAACAACACGATGGGAGCCGCACCAGGGTTATACAGTGGGAACTCATGGAAATTTGTAATAATAATAATTGATAATAAGTATATAATAATAATAATAGATATTTCCCATATATGTGGTTGAAATATAGAATAAGAATATGAATACAAAATTATATATACATCAATAATTATCTATAAACTGATCTAGTGATATAGTAAAAATATACTAAAAATTGAGAATATAATGGATAATATATATATTTAAGTAAATGACTGAATATAAACTGTATTACTGATATAGTAAAAATATGGATGATTAGCTGGGTAAAAATATGGAGAATATAATGGATAATATATAAATAATTAAATAAGTATATGACAAGCCTGGATAAGATAATTTAGTAATAATAGAATAAAATATAATAATAAAATGGCATACAGTGGTTATGAAAAGCATGGATGATATAATATAATAGTAATAGGATGGTATACAATATGGAATTATAATATTAAAACTATTGAGACAGGGCAGAATTATTAGGTAAGAGTGTGTACTTAGAAATATATTTATATAATGGTTTCCACAATTTCATTCAGACCATGTGGGGACACTGTACATGTACCTGAGTTTATACATCCAATATACTTCCCATTTTTTTAAAACTTCAAAGCAGTTTGAACAGGTCTCTGGGATGTGATCGATTGGGGTTACTGGGATCGGTTCCAGCTCCATGGGATGAATTATTGAGCAATGTCTAGAGAGTCCATGCATTTGAAATTTATTCTTGATATTCTATCTGTGTTTATTTATCCTGCAAGGGAGAGGTTGGATTGTCCTTCCCACATATTGGAGGCCGCATCTGCAGTCGATCAGATAAATAATATATGAGGACTGACAGGTGAGTCTGTGTTTCAATGGGAATGTCTGTTTACTTGAGTATGATATGATTTTTTGAACGTTGTGTTTGATTTCTTTGCAGCATTTACATCTGTTCTGTCCACATCTGAAGCTCCCCACAGGTAGGACCTCATTTTAACTTTTTTGTTTATGCTGTCGGATTTGATTGGAGGCTAAAAGGTTTTTTAGGGTCGGGGCTCGTCGGAAAGTGATGTGTGGATGTTTAGGGATTTTTCCTTTGAGATGGGTATCATTTAGTAGAATGTGCCAGTTGTTTTTTAATGCTGTTCGTATTTTTCCTGCGGACTCACTGTAAGTGGTGATGAAATAGATGTTTTGTTTTTCTTCTTGCTTCTGTAGGGTTTCTTTATTTGTTGTTTTAGCTGGAACTAAACAGCTTGTTTGCGATTTGTTGCACACTTTTTTGAAGGCTTGTTTAACAATCAGTTTGGGATATTTCTTTTCTTTATATCGATTTTCTTGAATTTTGGCTTCTTGCATGAATGTGTAATCTTCTGCGCAAATTTTTCTGATGTGTTAGAACTGACTGTAGGGTACATTTTTTAACCATTGTTTGTAATGCCCACTGTTGAATTAATAACTATCTAAATAACTGCTAACGTCAACTGAAATGAAAAATGTGGATTTTTCACATTTTTATTATTATATACTCATTATCAATTATTATTATTACAAATTCCCATGAGTTCCCGCTGTATAAACCTGGTGCGGCTTCCATCATGTTGTTTTCTCTGTCCGAATACCGGACCCTTGGGGTTTCTGCTATTATACTTACCAGGAAACCTTTAAAGCAGCCCAACGCGGCCCCCAACATTATCAAACAATCCCCCTCGTCTTCCATGTCATCATCCCATCTTCGCTTTTACTGACAGCAACTGTCAGGTACGCGCTAGAAACAATGCGATTCCAAAATCCAAATATGTGCACATCGCAGTGGGCCGCAGATTGGGTGGCTACAGTGCTTCAAATCCCTGAGCGCACCACCTATGCATGAAAATACAAGCTTTAACCAACAAGACTGCTACACACCATTATTTCCCCTAATTATGGTGACACCTACATAATACAGAATCAAAAATTAAATAAGAGCGGTCCCCAGAACAAGAATCTCCAGCGCTACTCTCACTGCTATGAATATGGGATGCCCGCTCCTCTCATTTATCTAGGAGTGAACCGCCAGCTACACTGTTGCAACAGTAACATAATTTTTAAAAATAATACATTAAACAAGGATAGAAACTATAAACAAGTAACAAACACTCACCCAGTTCGATCTGTGCGCACTACATCAGGAAGAAATACCCTGCGCAGGTCATAACCTCCAATAACCCAGATACAATGAACTTCAATAAACCCTGCATCCACACAAGGTTTACTGATATTCTGCGATTATACAAACTATACAACCCAACCACAGTACAAGTATGGTCATAGTGGGCAGCAAAAAATGAACTCCAGCGCTGCAGAATATACTATTGCACTCCATTATTACAGCTACACTGGACATACTTTATTGTATAATTATCAATGTTACCAGTATAAAATGTGTATAACAAGTTTTTAATGTTACTGCAATACATTACATGGCAGAGAAGGATCTGGGTGTACTTGTAGATCACAGACTACAGAATAGCATGCAATGTCAGGCTGCTGCTTCCAAAGCCGGCAGGATATTGTCATGTATCAAAAGAGGCATGGACTCAAGGGACAGGGACATAATACTCCCCCTTTATAAAGCATTGGTACGGCCTCACCTGGAATATGCTGTTCAGTTTTGGGCACCTGTCCATAAAAGGGACACTGCGGAGTTGGAAAGGGTGCAGAGACGCGCGACTAAACTAATATGGGGCATGGATCTTAGCTATGAGGAGCGATTAAAGGAGTTTAGTCTTGAGAAGAGACGTTTAAGGGGGGATATGATAAACGTATATAAGTATATTAATGGCCCATACAAAAAATATGGAGAAAAACTGTTCCAGGTTAAACCCCCCCAAAGGACGAGGGGGCACTCCCTCCGTCTGGAGAAGAAAAAGTTTAGTCTCAAGGGGCAACACGCCTTCTTTACCGTGAGGACTGTGAATTTATGGAACGGTCTACCTCAGGAACTGGTCACAGCAGGAACAATTAACAGCTTTAAAACAGGATTAGATACATTCCTGGAACAAAATAACATTAATGCTTATGAAGAAATATAAAATCCCATCCCTTCCCCAATATCGCGCCACACCCCTACCCCTTAATTCCCTGGTTGAACTTGATGGACATATGTCTTTTTTCGACCGTACTAACTATGTAACTATGTACCCTCCTCCACCATGACCTTGTGACCCAGCGGGACCTCAGCTCTGTACATTTAAGGTTGGCGCTTTTTTGATCAGTTTTTTTTATTTTTACCATCAAGCTGCCATTCTTGGGGGCCGCTTCTCAGCCAAGGGATACCCAGGAGGCCTCCTTAGAAGGGCTTATCAAAAGGCAAAAAATATCAAACAAACTGATTTGGTTACTCCAAAAATAGTGGAAATGAGGATTTAAATAATACTAATAACACCACCACAAAAAGAGGAGAAAAAGATTATAAAATTGACTATAAAAATAAAAACAAAAAACAAACTAAATTTAAGTATATTCAATAGTAGAGAGAAAAACTCGGCACTGCTTGCCTAATTATTAGCACCTGACATCCAATGCCTCTGCTGGCTCAACCACGTCTGATGGTGCTCACTGGTAATAGCAAAGTCCAATGCAAATAATCCATAGAAAAGAAAACCAGGGCAACTCACCAAATACGTAAACGTCAAGCTTCTTTATTAATCCATGAAGGGTATAAACAGTGCAAGACACGGGTGGACAGAACACAGGGGGAGGTTCATTCGGGGCTACGGTGCTGTTTCGCAAGATATGCTTCAACTGGCCCAGTGGCCCTCCAGATGTTGCAAAACTACATCTCCCAGCATGTATAGACAGCCAAAGGCTGAAGTTTTAAAACTCCTAGAAACAGCAGTGAAGATTAGTGACGATCTTCACTGCTGCCTCTGATGCCGACGATGTCCCATTGCCTCCCCCATCGCTGGTTTTATAATTACCTGTTCCCGAGGCCCGGGGTCTGCGCTACTTCTGGCTCCTGCGGCATCCTGCGCTATTGCTGTGCAGCGCAATGACGAGTGACGTCCTCTACGCGACGTAACCATCAGTGCGCCCAGTGACAGCTCAGTACGCCGCCGGAGCCAGAAGTAGCGCGGACCACGGGAACAGGTAATCATAAAACTGGGGTTGGGGGAGGCAATGGGGCAGTGGCGGCGGTGGTGGTTGGACTAGGGAGGACCCAAGGAAAGGCAGGGAAAGAGAAGCGGGTGGCCGCGGTCTCTGGCCCCGCAAAAGCCGCTGCAGTTCATTGATTTAAAGCGTCTGCAGCAGCTTCTAAGCTTATTTATTTGGCTCACAGATTCCACTGTTCTGTTGCTTACTTGTTATGACATCCACTGCTCAGGAAGGGCCAGGAAGGGCCATGCCTGCGAATTTGCTGTGGTGTGCTGGGTATCTTCCTCCAATCATTGAAGGCTGTTCTTCCTTCTCTCTGTTTTTAGACAGCAATTTGATAAACAGGACATGACTGAAAAGTGCTAGTCCCTCACTTCCTGGACTATGTCCCAGCCTGTACTTCAGCTGGGACAAATATGATGCTGCAGTTGGACAATATCATGTTCTGTGCTTCAACTGGACAGCATCATTTTCCGGATGGTAAGGGGACCCCTAGTGTTCTTTTTTAGAAGCCATAATTTTTATAAAAGTAGATAATTTATTTCATGAAGTTTATTAGAAAGATTAATGTTTTGCCAAGATGTACAACATATAAATACTTAAATAGGCACTGTCATAATAAAAAAAACTTTTATAACATTATTGATAATTATAAATATTTATAGTAATGTATACATGTATAGATTGGTTATTGGTAAAATATATTTTGTATTTATTATTTTTATTATATATCACTGTAATAGAAGTGAAGAAAAAAGAAATAACAACATTTCATACATACAGTAGCGTAAGATGGAAAATATTGGTAATCCAGTATTCTTTAATGTGTTATTGTGAACACAAAAATGCCAAGGCAGATGTCCTGATGAATTCGCAGTAGTAAAAATATTTGCCTAAAATATTTATACTCAAAAAAAGGAATATCAACAGTGGACACAAGCATAAAATGTGAAATGTGTTTAATCACAGCTAAATTAATGTATTTTAATGAAATTATTAAATGCAAATGTACTGATGATCTACATGATTTTATAGTCTAAATTCAATACATGTTCCACATGCAAAATATACTGGTGTTAGAGATTAGTTATGGTTTAAAATAGATGAATATTGCAAATGATTTTATATATCTGTGCATGATAACATTGGGATAAATTACATACCAGCATAAAAAACGGAATAGATAGTATCTTACAGGAAATATAGAAGAAACTGTTTTATCAAAAATATTACACAAACATTCTTACATAGAGCATCAGTTAATAACCAAGTAGTTATTTTCATTTTTTCATTATTGCCTTTTAAACTGGTTATTAACCATAAAGTGATTTTAGTATGTACCTGCCAGACAGTAATGGACATTGTGGCAGTGTGGCAAGGAAAGGGTGTATTTCCCTTGCTATCTCTGCAGAATGCTCCACTTGTGGCCTGATTAATGAGGTATCAGGAAGGGAAAGTGTGTGTTTTAAAAGGAAAAGAGACAGAATAGTTGGGGCCCTTCCTAGGAGACAGCATGTGGGCTGTAGGGAAGAGACAGAGCCTGCTGAGGAGTACACAGCCCGAGCTATGAGGGGCTTAAAGAAAGTGATAAGAAATGTGAGTAGAAGGTTGCAGGGGACATATGTTTAACCGGCTGAGGGAAGCTCAGCGGTTGTTAGTCAGGACAAGCTGATCTGTTTAGTCAGTGACCAGACGGTCTAGGATTTTGTTTGTTCCTGCTTTTTTGTTTATTTCTTTCCCTGCAACCTGTCCAATAAAACTGGCATGGTGCCAGATTTGCATTATAAGCGTTTGTTTGCTGGTTTATTGAGAAGAAGCACATCCTGTGGCGTGGTCCAGGACGATCCCAGAGCTAATCCCCAAGACGGATCTTCACAACATGCTTAGGAAGGATCTGCGCTTGTCTTGGGGCTAAATGGCTATGTTGTGAGATTACCATATTGCTGAGGCTAGCTTTTTGTGAACTGGCTATTTCCTGTTTGAGTTTGTTCCCTTAAACTACAAATTGCTTGATTCCTTGTTTGTAAGTGTTAAGGTCACTTTTCTCTCTCCCACACATCAGCCACCCCACCCATTGAAAAACAACTGTTATCCCTTCAATGCAAAAGATCAGTGTTTCTGACCAGGGTGCATCCAGCTGTTGAAAAAACAGAATGATCTTCCTCCCACCCAGGGGTTGCTCCACCCATTAAAGCAAATACAGGCTCCATCCGAACACTACCAAGTGATGTAATGTCCTGGGCCGCACTGTAACCTGGGGAACCTGAGACAACACTCATTTTGTATGCTGTTAAATAAACTTAATTATGAACTACACTAACTTTATAGCCCCTGTAGCATAGTCAAATAAAGAAAAAAATCCCAGAATACCCATTTAAGAGCTTTATGCTATTTTCATTTATGCAGTCATGGCTGTAAATGTTGGCACCCCAGAAATTTTTCAAGAAAATTAAGTATTACTCACACAAAAGGATTACAGAAACACATGTTTTGCTATACACATGTTTATTCCCTTTGTGTGTTTTGGAACTAGACCAAAAAAGGTAGTAAAAAAAGCAAATTGGATTTAATGTCACACCAAACTCCAAAAATGGTCTGGACAAATCATAAATGAAAGCAGATAAAAAGGAGAGAAGTTCACTTAGTCTTTGCATTGTGTGTCTGTGTGTGACTAAGCATGGACAACAGAAAGAGGAGAAGAGAACGGTCTTACGAATTGAGACCCAAAATTGTGGAAAAATATCAACAATCTCAAGGTTACAAGTCCATCTCCAGAGATCTACATCTCCAGAGATTTAGTTTGCGACCCATGGCACTCTAGCTAATCTCCCTGGGCGTCGAAGGAAGAGAAAAAATTGATGAAAGGTGTCAATGCAGGATAGTCTGGATGGTGGATAAGCAGCCCCAAACAAGTTCCAAAGATATCCAAGCTGTCCTGCAGGCTCAGGGAGCATCAGTGTCAGTGGAAACTATCCATCGACATTTAAATGAAATGAAACGCTATGGCAAGAGACCCAGGAGGACCCCACTGCTGACACAGAGACATAAAAAAGAAACACTAAATTTTGCCAAAATGAACTTGAGTAAGCCAAAATCCTTAGGGGAAAATGTCTTGTGAATAGATGAGACCAATATAGAGCTTTTTGGTAAAGCACACCATTCTACTCTTTATCGAAAACAGAATGAGACCTACAAAGAGCAGTACCTACAGTGAAATATGGTGGAGGTTTAATGATGTTTTGGGGTTGTTTTGCTGCCTCTGGCACTGGGTGCCTTGAATGTGTGCAATTGAAAATTAAATTTGAAAATGAAAAATTTGAAAATGAAATTTGAGGATTACCAACAGATTTTGGGTCGCACTGTACAGCCCAGCATCAGAAAGCTGGGTTTGCATCTGAGATCTTGGGTCTTCCCACAGGACACTGACCCCAAACATCTGTAAAAAAGCACCCAGAAATGGATGTCAACAAAGCGGGTAGAGTTCTGAAGTGGCCAGCAATGAGTCCAGATCTAAATCCCATTGAACACCTGTGTAGAGATCTTAAAATTGCTCTTTGGAAAAGGTGCCCTTCCAATAAAAGAGACCAAGAGCAGTTTGCAAAGGAAGAGTGGTACAACATTCCGGCTGAGAGGTGTAAGAAGCTACTGATTTCAGTAATTTTTTCCAAAGGGTGTGCAACCAAATATTAAGTTAAGGGTGCCAATAATTTTTTCCAGCCCATTTTTGGAGTTTGGTGTGACATTATGTCCAATTTGCTTTATTGGTTTAGTTCCAATACACACAAAGGAAATAAACATGTGTATAGCAAAACATGTGTTACTGCAATCCTTTTCTGTGAGAAATACTTCATTTTCCTGAAAAATTTCAGGGGTGCAAATATTTACGGCCATGACTGTATCTATTTTCATTTTTTGGACTACTTGTACTTTTTGATGACTCAAATATGTGGTTTATATCATATTGGCTAGATAAAAAAAAGATAGTTTTTATAAAAACATTTTTTAAAGGGGTTCTCCGATGCTGAGACATCTTATCCCCTATCCAAAGGATAGGGGATAAGATGCCTGATCGCGGGAGTCCCGTCGCTGGGGACGCCTGGGATCTTGCACGCGGCACCCCGTTTGTAATCAGTCCCCGGAGCGTGTTCGCTCCGGGTCTGATTACCAACGACTACAAGGCCGGCGGCGTGTGAGGTCACGCCTCCGCCCCCATGTGATGTCATGCTCCGCTCCTCAATGCAGGCCTATGGGAGGGGGCTGACAGCTATCACGCCCCCTCCCGTAGGCTTCCATTGAGGGGCGGAGCGTGACGTAACACGGGGGGCGGAGGTGTGATGTTACACGCTGCCGGCCTTGTGGTCGTCGGTAATCAGACGCGGAGCAAACACGCTCGGGGGACTGGTTACAAACGGGGTGCCGCGTGCAAGATCCCGGGGGTCCCAGCGGCGGGATTCCCGCGATCAGGCATCTTATCCCCTATCCTTTGGATAGGGGATAAGATGTCTAAGCACCGGATAACCTCTTTAAGCTGATCACAATAAATTAAAGCTTTACTCTTTATTATATTTATAATACGCTTTTTTAATTTTACATCCTATAGGTAGAGATGAGGGAATCGAATATGACGAGTCCGAATTTGCTACGAATTTCATGAAAAACTAAAGCGAATATCTCTGGGATTCTAATGCGTAAATCACTTCATTAAAGGGGTACTCCAGCCCCAAGACATCTTATCCCCTATCCGAAACATAGGGGATAAGATCTCTGATCGCGAGGGTCCCTCCGCTGGGGACCCCCGCAATCTAGCATGACGTCCCCTCCTATAGACTTGCATTGAGGGGGTGGGGGTGACGTCACATGGGGGCGGAGTGGTGACATCACGATAATCCGTCCCCATGGTCGGGAGGCAAAAGACTGAGAACCTCCAGCGCTTCCGGCAGTACTTACAGGTGGGTGCTGCATGCTAGATTGCGGGGGTCCCCAGAGGCGGGACCCCCGTGATCAGACATCTTATGCCCTATCCTTTGGATAGGGGATAAGATGTCTTGGGGCCGGAGTACCCCTTTAAACTCCATTTAGTGTGGACCAGGTTCCAGGGCATCTAAAATGGCAGATCCACATGTGAGGACATGGGACAAGGAACTCTGGGAAGGCGGGAACAAGGGTAGGCAGGATGACCCAGAATTACATGCAGGATGCAGCCTATCAGCAGCCAGTAGAAAAACAAAAAAATCCTGGCACTCTTGTAATGCTTTTGAATGCTCTTTACTCGAGTCTTTGCATATACAGCATATGTTATCTAGCAGCACGCGTTCCGGCAAGACGCCTTTCTCAACTGCATGCGCTCAGGTGATACATAGCAGGTATTTAAGGTGTCTGAGGCTCACAATTGTGAAGTCATTTGTAGCCTTAGCAACACAAATAAACAAACAACAATTGAACAGAAGGAAAACACATTGGCCCTCATTTACTAAAGGAGAACCAACGTTTTTTTCTCGGTTATTGCCCCAAAATTTGGTCGCGTCCTGCGTGCGACCAAATGTGTGCCCAAAATTTAGGCGCACAACCTACACTTTCAAAAACACTCAGAGAGTTTAATTTAACCTACAACATGGGCGTGGTTTACTCAAAAATGGGTGGTTTTCTCAACTCTGAAAAACCGACAGCCCAGGGGTCGAGTGAAAATGGAAAAATGGAGTGTTTTTGAGGAAGGGACAGCTGACCATTGTGGTTCATGATTAAATTACTTGTTTTATACTTTAAAAGCATTTTTAACCCCTCAAAGCTTTTATGATTAAATTATGTAATAGATTTTTTTAATTCATATATATAGATCTTTTTTAATATATATATATTTTTTTTTAAACTTTTGGGTTGTTAACCCATTAACAATCATGAATGTAAAGTTACAACCTTGTGCAGAGTAACTTTACTTTATTTATTTGGTTTAATTTTTATTTTTCCAGTGCAACACTTTTTATTCCCGTGCAACAGAATTTAATATCGTGCGACACAAAAAAAAAACAACACATGCGACACATTAGTAAATCACAAGGAAAAAAAAGACGAGTACACTGAAAAAATAAACCTAACCGACACTCAAGTCTTTGTAAATGAGGGCCATTGAGTGTTGAACATGCATAGGTAACTTTAAATGGTACTTGTCAAACTTGAATGAACGCAGTGGATCACTGTTCTCAGATCCCTTTCGTTCACACTGGCATCTGTAAATAGACAATCAAAATCAAAAATAGAAAAATGTTTTTGAAAACAAATCTCTATATAAATTGCGACAATTCATAATCTTTATGTAAACACAACTACAAGAACGTGGTCTAAAATGTCAGGAAGTACTCGAGCCCAAATGCGGATGTGCATTTATAATAAGGAATAGCAAGTCCTGCACTTGTGGTCCTTTGCTATGGGCAATCCCCAGCAAAAAATGCATACTATGGAGGATGCCTGCAACCGACCACAAGGACCACAATAGCATCCTTACCCGATGAATGGGTGTGTGGATGTGAACATATAAAGTACAGTAGTACAAAAACACGACAAATACAAATATAGGTGCACTGATGTGGTGGATGTAACAATGACATTAACTAACTCTCAAAACTGATGTAAAATTGAGACATTAGCCAGTATATCCTTATATGAAAGACATTCCTGAGCCCGCACACCAATGCCAAGGTTTCTCAAATGGCACGGGACCTAACCTCAAACCTGCCTGTGCATTGTTACATCCACCACATAAGTGCACCTATGTTTGTATTTGTCGTGTTTTTGCACTACTGTACTTTTATATGTTCACATCCACACACTCATTCATCGGGTAAGGATGCTATTGTGGTCCTTGTGGTCGGTTGCAGGCATCCTCCATTGTATGCATTTTTTGCTGGGGATTGCCCATAGCAACGGACCACAAGTGCAGGACTTGCTATTCCTTATTATAAATGCACATTCGCATTTGGACTCGAGCACTTCCTGACATTTTAGACCACATTCTTGTAGTTGCGTTTACTTTGAAATATTATACCAATGCACCTTTATTATCATGTATAGGTAGCATTTAGATGCACCTGTGAGGCCGGCAACTCATCAGCCTAATTAGGTGGGGCTTATAGCCTACCTCCCTCCTCCCATTGTATGTGTGTTCACTCACACTGGAGGTAACACTGGGAGCAGTCTGTAAGTCGGACCAAAAGCTTTTGTAATTGCGCATTGGCCCCTGTTTTGTGCTTATCATGCACAGGCATGTGTGAGGTTAGGTCCCGTGCCATTTGAGAAACCTTGGCATTGGTGTGCGGGCTCAGGTATGTCCTTCATATAAGGATATACTGGCTAATGTTTCAATTTTACATCAGTTTAGCTAATGTCATTGTTACATCCACCACATCAGTGCACCTACGTTTGTATTTGTCGTGTTTTTGTACTACTGTAATTCATAATCTCTGTTTAATCCCCTTGGCTCTAATGTGCCTAGAGTGTGAATCCAAAAGGCTTCTTTTTTATGGAGTATACATTTTATGTTACCCCCTCTTCTAGGAGAGATTGCTTGATCAATAACTTGAAATTTCAGTTGTGCAATATTGTGCCCTTTTTCCTTAAAGTGAAAGGTGATTGGAAACATCAAATTACCCCATCGGATGGTAGATTTATGCCTATTTATGCGGTCTCCCACACGCTGAGACGTCTCCCCAACGTATAGGAGACCGCACGGGCATTTAATTAGGTAAATAAAAATTTTTGAAAGACATGTTGTAACGCCGAGCGCTCCGGGTCCCGCTGCAGCCCCGGAGCGCTCGCAGCGTCCCTCTGCTTGCAGCACTCCGGTTGACGCCGCTGACTGCGAGAGCTGCTCCTCTGTCACCGGAGGGGACGCGATCCGTGGGACGGGACGTGCCCGCTCACGGATCGCGTCCCATGTCACTTACCAGCCACATCCCCCTTCACTTCCATCCCGGCGCGAGTGGCCCCGCTCTCTAGGGCGCGCGCGTGCCGGCTCTATGAAATTTAAAGGGCCAGTGCACCACTAATTGGTGCCTGGTCCAATCTGTGCAAAACATATAAAAACCCACTTCCCCTTCCTGTCCTTGCCGGATCTTGTTGCCCTAGTGCCCTGAGAAAGCGTTTTGTGTGTATTCCTAGCCTGTGTATCCAGACCCTTTACCGCCTGCCTTGACCTCTTGCTACGTCCGACCTTGCCTTTGCCTTGTCCAAGTGTACCACGCCTATCTCAGCTGTCAGTGAGGTCGAGTCGCTATTAGGGGATACGACCTGGGAGTTACCGCCGCAGCAAGTCCATCCCACCTTGCGGCGGGCTCTGGTGAAAACCAGTAACTTCTTAGAACCGGTCCCCTGGTACGGCCCACGTTATCCCCCCACTGACACAGAGGATTCACTACCCGCATACCACTACCCGCATCCTACCTGCATACCAGTCCGGTTCCTGACAGTAGATCCGGCCATGGATCCCGCTGAGGTGCCGCTGCCAAGTCTCGCTGACCTCACCACCGTGGTTGCCCAGCAGTCTCAACAGATCACCCAACAAGGACAACAGCTGTCGCAGTTGACCGCCATGTTCCAGCAGCTTCTGCCTCCACAGCGTCAATCATCTCCCCAGCTTCCCCTCCACTGCGAGCTGCCGCTTCTACCTCTCAGGTCCGCCTGTCTCTTCCTGAGAAATTTGATGGGGACTCTAAGATGTGCTGTGGGTTCCTGTCTCAATGTTCCCTGCACCTCGAGATGATGTCGGACCAGTTCCCCACAGAACGGTCTAAGGTGGCTTTCGTGGTCAGTTTGTTGTCTGGAAAGGCCTGGTCCTGGGCCACACCGCTTTGGGACCGCAACGATCCTGCCACTGCTTCCATCCAGTCTTTATACGCAGTGTCTTTGAGTAGCCAGCCTGGGCTTCCTCAGCCGAGATGGCTCTTCTGAATCTCGTCCAAGGGAACTCTTCAGTGGGCGAATATGCCATACAATTCCGTACCCTCGCCTCTGAACTCGCCTGGAACAATGAGGCCCTCTGCGCAACCTTCAAGAAAGGTTTATCCAGCCACATCAAAGATGTTCTGGCCGCACGAGAAATTCCTGCTACCCTGTCTGAACTTATCCAGTTGGCCACCCGCATTGATATGCGTTTCTCTGAAAGACGCCAGGAGCTCCACCAAGAAAAGGATCTTGTTCGCACCAGGTGGTTTCCTTGCTCGGCACCTCTCTTCCAGAGTCCTCTGCAACCTACTCCTGTGCCTCCCGCCGAGGAGGCTATGCAAGTGGATCGGTCTCGCCTGACCCAAGAAGAGAGGACTCGCCGCAGAAATGAAAATTTGTGCCTGTACTGTGCTAGTACCGAACATTTCCTAAAGGACTGCCCTATTCATCCTCCGCGTCAGAGAAACATACGCACCTAGTTAACGTGGGAGAGGCGTTACTAGGTGTCAATTCATCCTCTCCACGTCTGACTATACCTGTTCGGATTTCTCTACCTGCAAGTACCAATACTTCCTTCTCCACTGTGGCTTTTCTGGACTCAGGTTCAGCAGGAAATTTCATTGAAGCCTCTCTCATCAATAAATTCAATATCCCTGTTACCCGTGTCGTCAAACCTCTCTTCATTTCATCTGTGAATGGAGAAAGACTGGTCTGCACTGTGCGTTATCGCACAGAACCTCTGCTCATGAGCGTTGGAGATCTCCATCATGAGAGTATTGAATTTTTTGTATTACCCAACTGTACCTCTGAAATTCTTCTTGGTCTGCCCTGGCTCCAGCGTCACGCACCCACCCTCGACTGGGCCACTGGGGACATTAAAAGTTGGAGATCTTCCTGCCTCAAACGATGTCTCAAGTCTGTTCCCACCTGTCAAGTCTCCCTCGCCACACCATTGCCAGGCCTTCATAAAGCCTATCAGGACTACTCTGATGTTTTCTCTAAAAAGCAAGCAGAAGTCTTACCGCCACACAGACCCTTTGACTGTCCTATTGATTTGCTTCCTGGCACCACTCCCCCCCCCCCCCCCCCCCCCCCGTGGCAGGATTTTCCCACTATCCGCTCCTAAAATGCAGGCCATGTACAAGAAAACCTTAAAAGGGGTTTTATCCGAGAATCTTCATCTCCTGCAGGAGCAGGCTTCTTTTTCGTTGCCAAAAAAGATGGATCCCTACGGCCTTGCATTGATTACAGCAGTCTTAACAAAATTACTGTAAAGAACCGTTATCCTCTGCCTCTCATCTCAGAACTATTTGATCGCCTGCGGGGAGCAAAAATTTTTACCAAGCTCGATCTCAGGGGTGCCTATAATCTCATCCGTATTCGAGAAGGTGATGAATGGAAAACCGCCTTCAATACTAGAGATGGACACTTTGAGTACCTTGTCATGCCCTTTGGGCTTTGCAACGCCCCTGCAGTCTTTCAGGACTTTGTCAATGAGATTTTTCGGGACTTGCTGTATTCCTGTGTGGTAGTCTATCTTGATGACATCCTAATTTTTTCCCCCAACCTAGACGAACACCGCCTCCATGTCCGTCAAGTGCTTCAGCGCCTACGCAAAAACCAACTTTATGCCAAAATTGAAAAATATCTCTTTGAGCGCAGCAGTCTACCCTTCCTGGGATACATAGTGTCCGGTCAAGGCCTTTAAATGGACCCCGACAAGCTATCGGCGGTAATAGATTGGCCACGCTCCACTGGTCTGCGAGCTATCCAACGATTTCTCGGATTTGCTAATTATTACCGACAATATATTCCCCACTTCTCCACCATCGTTGCTCCTATTGTAGCATTGACCAAGAAAAATGCTAATCCGAAATCCTGGCCACCGCAGGCGGAGGAAGCCTTTAACCACCTCAAAGCCGCCTTCGCCTCTGCACCAGTCTTGTCCAGGCCAGATCCTCTCAAGCCTTTCTTCCTTTAGGTTGACGCCTCCTCAGTCCGAGCCGGAGCTGTCCTTCTTCAAAAAACAACTAAGTAAAAAAACTTCACTTGCGGATTTTTCTCCAAAACTTTTTCCCCTCCTGAAAAAAACTATTCTATAGGTGACCGTGAATTATTGGCCATTAAGTTGGCACTTGAAGAGTGGAGACATCTTCTGGAAGGGTCCCTTCATCCCATCACCATCTACACGGACCACAAAAGTTTGTCTTATCTTCAGTGCGCCCAGAGTTTAAATCCTCGCCATGCTAGATGGTCGTTGTTTTTTTCCCAATTCAATTTTCAGATTCATTTTCGCCCTGCGGACAAGAATGTCAGGGCAGATGCTCTATTACGTTCCACCGATGCCTCAGAATCCGAAGCTCTTCCTCAGCACATCATACCTCCAGAGTGTCTGATCTCCTCTGCTCCTGCTTATCTGGTGCCAATTCCTCCGGGAAAAACTTATGTTCCTCCACGTCTTCGCCTCCAAACTCTCAAATGGGGTCATTCCTCCCACCTGGCTGGTCATGCTGGAATCAAAAAGTCCATACAGTTAATTGCCAGACACTATTGGTGGTCCTCCCTGGAGAAAGATGTGTTGGATTTCGTACGGGCCTGTACAGCGTGTGCACGTGACAAGACTCCACGCCAGAAGCCTGCTGGTCTTCTCCTTCCTCTGCCTGTGCCTGAACAACCATGATCCCATATAGCTATGGACTTCATCACTGACCTTCCTTCATCTCATGGCAACACTGTCATTTTAGTGGTCGTTGATCGCTTTTCCAAAATGGCTCATTTTGTCTCGCTTCCTGGCCTTCCTTCTGCGCCTCAATTTTTTCTCCAAATTTTTCATCTCCACGGGCTTCCCACGCATATTGTCTCTGATAGAGGCGTTCAATTTGTCTCAAAATTTTGGAGGGCACTTTGCAGTCAAATAAAAATCAAATTAAAATTTTCTTTTGCTTATCATCTGCAATCCAAGTGGAAAGAGTGAACCAGATTCTTGGTGACTACCTGCGACATTTTGTTTCCTCCCATCAAGATGATTGGGTTGACCTTCTGTCCTGGACTGAATTCTCGTACAACTTCAAAAATTTTGAATCTTCCTCCAAATCTCCATTTTTTGTGGTGTACGGCCGTCATCGGCTTCCCCCCCTCCCCATTCCCATTTCACGTGGAGTCCCTGCCATAGATAAATTGACACAAGACTTCTCCTCCATCTGGAAGGAAACTCCAAAGTCGCTCCTACTGGCCTCATCTTGCATGAAGAGACATGCTGATAAAAAGAGAAGAATTCCTCCTGTCTTCGCCCCCGGTGACAAAGTGTGGCTCTCTACCAAATACATCCGTTTCCGTGTCCCTAGCCACAAGCTTGGTCCTTGGTACCTCGGGCCATTTAAAATCAAAAATTAAATCAATTCCATCTCCTACAAGCTCCATCTTCCTTCTTCTTTTCGTATTCCTAACTCTTTCCATGTTTCTCTTCTCAAACCTCTCATACTTAACCGCTTTTCTCCCAAGGTCACTGTTCCGAGATCCTCGCCTCCAAGGTCGTCCGAGGTAAAAAAAAAAATTCTTGTTGATTGGGAGAATTGTGGCCCCAAAGAGAGGTGTTGGGAACCCGAGGCCAATATCCTTGAAAAGGAACTCAATCATAAATTCTTGGGTTCCAAATAGAGGGGGAGACCTAAGGGAGGGTACTGTAACACCAAGCGCTCCGGGTCCCACTGCAGCCCCGGAGCGCTCGTGGCGTCCCTCTGCTTGCAGCGCTCCGGTCGGTGCCGCTGACCGCGAGCGCTGCTCCTCTGTCACTGTAGGGGACGCAATCAGCGGTATCACTCACGGATCACGTCCCATGTCACTTACCAGCCGTATCCCCCTTCATTTCCATCCCGGCGCGTGCGCGCAGGCTCTATGAAATTTAAAGGGCCAGTGCACCACTAATTGGTGCCTGGTCCAATCTGTGCAAGACATATAAAAACCCACTTCCCCTTCCTGTCCTTGCCGGATTTTGTTGCCCTAGTGCCTTGAGAAAGCGTTTTGTGTGTATCCCTAGCCTGTGTATCCAGACCCTTTGCCGTTGCCCCTGACTACGAACCTTTGCTGCCTGCCTTGACCTCTTGCTACGTCCGACCTTGCCTTCGCCTTGTGTACCACGCCTATCTCAGCTGTCAGTGAGGTTGAGTCGCTATCAGGGGATACGACCTGGGAGTTACCGCCGCAGCAAGTCCATCCCGCTCTGGTGAAAACCAGAAACTTCTTAGAACCGATCCCCTGGTACGGCCCACGTCATCGCCCCACTGACACAGAGGATCCACTACCCGTATCCTACCCACATATCAGTCCGGTTCCTGACACATGTAAAGAAAACTTTGATTTGAAATTCCTTACTGGAACATGGGTGTATGATTTTATCCCCTTTTATGACATTAGTACATTGTGCGCAATGTAGACACGGAAAGGTCCCTAGTTTCCTAGTGCCTAAGAAGGTTTGTCTTGATTTTTTGGTTGTCCCTACATCAGCCCTAATGAGTTTGTCTCTTAAGTTCGGTAAATGTTTATTACATGCCAATGGAAGGGATTGAAATTCCTGTATTTTCGGATAAGCTTTGTATAAAATGGACCAATTAGTACGTATAACTGCATCTATCTTTATGTATCAGTGGATGGTAGGTTCTCACAAAGGGCACTCTCCTGTCACTACCACTTACTTTTCTCTCCTGTCTGGATATCCTCTCTGTCTGAATTTATTCCGTAATTCATTCTTTCTTTCTACTCTCACCTCTGGGTCTTTGTCTATCCTATTTATTCGTTGTTTTTGTAAATAGGGGATGGATCTCTTGATACTGGGTGGGTGTGCACTAGTGTAATAAACTGTTCCTGTCAGTTGTTTTTCTGAAGAGATCTGTTGTGAGTCCCCCTTTTTTGTCTTTCATCAGTGTGGTATCTAAGAAACAAACCTGTTGAATATCCACTGTCATAGTAAATTTTAAATCTTCCCATTTATAATTTATGTGCGAAAAAAATGCTTCTAAGGACGAACGTGGCCCCTCCCATATGCATACAACATCATCTATGAAACACTTCCACATTTTTGCATGTTGAATGAACAGATCATTATTGTAGATTCATTTTTCTTCAAAGAGAGACATATATGCATTTGCATATGGGGGGGCCACGTTCGCCCTCATCGCCGATCCTCTGTGCTGAATGTAGAAGCTATCTTCAAAAAGAAAATAATTTTCCCACAACACTATGTTCAAGATTTCCATAAAAAAGGCCTTCTGATCACGAGTATACTGACTCTGTTGTAACAACCAACCTGTGGCTTCTATTCCCTTGTCATGTTCTATCGAAGTGTAGAGGCTTACTACATTGATTGTGACCAATAATGTACTCTCTTCAATGTTCTTGATATTTGAAATGATTTTGAGGAAATCTGTAGTGCCGAGTAAAAAGGCTGATGTGTTTTTGACTTATACTTAGCTAGTTATACTTACAGTTAGTTAGTGTCTTTTCTAATACTATTGACAGGGGTGATAATACTGAATCTACTGATGCAACAATAGGGTGTCACGGTGGATTAAGTAGCTGTTTTTGTGTTTTGGGTACCACATATATAACAGGTGTAATGGGATTTACATGTTGCAAATATTTACACAGTTTTTCATCAATTATACCCATGTTTCGGTACTTCTCAATTACTGCTTGGATTTTTTTCTGTGTATGTGGCAATGGATCTTTGTCCACAGGCTCATATGTATTTCTGTCTGCTAACTGCCATAAAGTTTCTTTCTTATATAGTGCCGTGTCCATCACTACAACGGCACCCCCTTATCGGCAGGTTTTATTGTGATATCACGGTCAGCGGACAGAGCTCGTTTCTCTTTAACAGAAAGATTAGAAAAAAAACATTAAATTCACCTTTCCCCACTTTTTTAACAATTTCCCCAATTTCATTTTTAACTATGGTGCAATGAGTCTCTATTGGATGGTAACATTTTGGGGGTTAAATCGACTTTTAAGTCGCAAGTCCAAGTCCTCTAACCGTATGATGCCTCTACAAGGACTTCCTGCTATTTCAGGTTCTGGACGATCAGTAGAGAAATAAGCTCTCAATCTGATATTTCTGAAGAATCTCTCCAGATTCATGTCTAGCTGAAACTTATTAATTTTACCCACAGGGCTGAAGGAAAGTCCCTTCTGCAATACTGCAGTCTCTATAGGGGGTCAATATTCTAGAGGATATGTTCACTACTAAAGAGGAGTCCATACCTGCTATCTCGTCAGGACAGGTCCAGTGGGAACTCCGATGATAGTGGCGGCCGGCTCTCCTGGTTGGCGTCCGCGCCTTCGTCCACGAAAAGGGGGGCGCCCATCTCTGCAGAGGTTCGGCTGTTCGCTCCCAGAGCTGGAGGATGAATACCCTCCTCTTGGAAAGGAAAAACCTCTCCTGGATGCTCCGGAAAATTCCCGGTAATCTTCTGTATTACGAAGAAATTTTTCTCTTTCTCTGCTCAAGTTCCTTGCGTAGTGTTCTGATTCTGCCATCCAGCTCCTCCTTGAACGTAGTGAAATCCTCAGTGCATAGTAAATCCTTCAGCTGTTGCTCTGTGGTAGTGATTTCCTGTTTCAGCTCTCTGCAGGCGCTCCACTGTTAACACTATGATGTCCACAGAGCATTTATTCAGTATGTGTTCAAAGCTCTTGCAATTTTCTTCATCCTTCTGGAATAAGGTAGGTCTCAGATTAACTCTTAAACCATGTGGGATCCTGTTCATACGATGGTATTCAGCCAGAGTTACAGTGTGCAGTTCATATGAAAGTAAGCAGCGACTTTCTCTTTCTAGTGAACGCTGTCTCCATTCATCTATCGAAGTTTGTAAAAAGTCCGATGCTAAGGTAGTTTGCGCAATTATGCGTATGGCCTCATCTTCACTGTATGATAGCATAATCTTAATCCAGCATCTGCATGCCTGTACCTCAGGATATATAATGGTAAGTAAAAGGTCAGCACTGCAGTTTACTCCCGGTGCCCGCGGATAGGTGAATAGTAGAAAAACAAAAAAATCCCAGCACTCTTGTAATGCTTTTGAATGCTCTTTACTTGAGTCTTTGCATATACAGCATATGTTATATAGCAGCACGCGTTCCTGCAAGACATCTTTATCAACTGCATGCGCTCAGGTAATACATAGCAAGTATTTAAGGTGTCTAAGGCTCACAATTGTGACATCATTGGTAGCCTTAGCAACACAAATAAACAAACAACAATTGAACTGAAGGAAAACACATTGAGTGTTGAGCATGCATAGGTAACTTTAAGGCTAGGTTCAGACTACGGAATCTGCAGGCAGAAAATTTCTGCTTGGAGATTCCGAGTGCGGCCAGCGCTGACTGAATCAGTCGGCGCTAGGACCGCGCGGACACTGCAGTCTCCAATAGACTGCAATGTGCTCCGCGCGGATTTCCACCTGAAGAAAGAGCAACCCCATTCTTCAGGCGGAAATTTTCAATCGGATTTTCCGTTCACAAATTCTGAAGTGTGAATTTGTGAACGGATACCCATTCACTATACTATACATTTTAGCAAGCAGAATTTCCATCTGCAATTTCAAAGAGGAATTTCAGGCGGAAAATCCGTAGTCTGAACCTAGCCAAAATGGTACTTGTCAAACTTGAATGAACGCAGTGGATCACTGTTGGACGCAGTGAATCACTATCAGCAGCCAGTCACTCCTGTGATGTCACAGCCCTATATAATCGGCAGCCATATTCCGGCTAGTCACTTCATCCTTTCACTGCAGAGAGATAGGACAGACATCGCTTTGTGTGTTACACAAAAAAGCTTTTTCCAGCAGCGTTTCACCTCCTAGTCAAGTGTCAGCATTCTGGTGGACAGAGAGCAGTGCATTTTTCACTGAAAATAATTTTGACTGCAGCCATTAACCTTCCAGTCCCTTTCTACAGCATTGTATTACAGAGAGGGTAGAGAGCTGTGTGTTGCCTCATGCATTTGAACAAGCTGAGTCAGCTTCAGAAACCTTAGCAGAGGATGGAGGAATAATTTCAGCGCAACTCTGTGTCTGTGTTCCAAATAGTCTGCTGGTTATGCTAGTCTGTAGACAGTATAATACCCAGCAGTCCATTCCTAATAGTCTTTTAGAGAGTGCAATTTTGAATTTAGTACACAGTGACTGTGTGCTGCAGCACTGTTGTGTTGTGCAAAAACATTTTTTTAAAGCGTACTGTAGCGCATTTTTCTTCCCCCATAAGTGCATACCACATCCCTACATCTAAGTAGTGTACTATTTTGTACCTGTTAATCTGTCACGGGCATAGATACTGTGGAAGGCAAGGCAAAAGTCATCACCGGCTGGTGTTTTACGCCAATAAGTTTTTTAAGCGTACTGTAGCACATTTTTCTGCCCTTACAAGTGCATACCACAAACCTACATCTAAGTACTATTTCAGTGCCCCTAACCTGAGATTAAGCGTTCCCAATTGTCTGTTTGACTTGCCTGTGTATTTTGACCCTTCCGCTACGTTATTTGACTATGCACCTTTGCCACCTGCCTTGACCTTTTGCTAAGTCTGACTACGCCTCTGTCTCTTCCTTCTGTACCTCGTCTTGTCAAGTTACCTGTGTGGTTGAGTCCTATCAGGGGTAGCGATCTGGGTGTTGCCTGCCGCAGCAAACCCATCCTACCTTGGGGCGGGCTCTGGTGAAGACAAGCGGCACCTTAGACTCCCCTCCCCGATACGGTGTCATCCCCGTGTCATCTGCCACACAGGTTAGAGGATACACATCAGGCAGCGTTACAGCAAGATCCGGCAATGGATGATGCAGCAGTTGCTTTCTGCTCTACAACAACCACAGCAGCCACAGCCTCCTACTGCTCCAGTGTTACCTCTAGCTCCTGCAGTCGTCTCGGGATCTAAGCTCCGTTTGTCTCCTCCTGAGAAGTATGAGGGGGATCCCAAGTCTTGCCGTGGTTTCGTGACACAGTGCTCCATGCACATAGAACTTATGGCGGAACAGTTCCCTACGGAACGAGCAAAGGTGGCCTTTGTTGTCAGTCTCTTAACCGGAAGGGCCCTGGCCTGGGCATCCCCGCTATGGGATTGCAGTGATCCACTCTCAATTAATCTCCAGGCTTTTCTGTCTGAATTCCGAGGTGTCTTTGAAGAACCAGCATGAGCTTCTTTCGCAGAGACGGCTTTGCTGAGTCTTTCTCAAGGCAACTCCTCCGTGGGTGAGTAAGCCATCCGATTCAGTACCCTGGCATCGGAATTATCTTGGAACAATGAAGCTCGGTGCGCCACTTTCAAAAGAGGACTTTCTAGCCATATCAAGGATGTCCTTGCTGCCCAGGAATTGCCTTCTACCCTGAATGAACTCATACAGTTGGCATCTCGGATTGATATCTGTTTCTCTGAACGATGTGAGGAACTACGTCAAGAAAGGGAGTCTGCGAGACCACAGTGTTTCCTCGCCTGGCATCTGTCTTCCAGAAACCACCGCAACCTTCTACGTTGCCTTCTGCAGTGGAGGCTTTGCAGGTGAATCAGTCTCGCCTGACCCTGCAGGAAAAAAAACTCGCCAATGAGCTGAGAATCTATGCCTCTACTGTGCCAGTGCAGATCATTTCCTCAGAGATTGTCCTCTGCATCCACAGTCACATGGAAACACTGTCACCTAGGGTTTGTGGGAGAAGCCTCCCTAGGTGTGAATACCTCCTCTCCATGCTTGAATTTGATGGTCCAGCTTTCTCTACCCTCCAAAGAGACTATTTCTGTTCTTGCCTTCCTGAATCTCTTCGGTCAACAGAAAAAATCTGGACTGTACTGTCTTATTCCACACAGAACCCTTATTTATGCAGGTTGGAGTTCTGCATAAGGAAAAATTGTCCTTCTATGTACTTCCTAATTGTACCTCCACTCTTCTACTTGTCCTTCCTTGGTTACAACTACATGCCCCGCATCTTGATTGCAAAACTGGAGAAGTACTTAGTTGGGGAACCTACTGCCATAACAACTGTTTTCATACTCTTCCTTCCAAGTTGGTGTCTCCTTCTACTCCTCTGCCAGGTCTGCCATCGTTCCTTCGGGACTTTGCTGACTTATTCAGTGAGAAAGAAGCTGAAGTTTTACCAGCACACCTCCTTGGGGCAGAATTTACCCCTTGTCTGTTCCCTAAACCCAAGCCATGTCTAACTGCATCCAAGAAAATCTTCAGAAAGGATTTATCAGAAAGTCCTCCTCTCCTGCTGGAGCCAGATTCGTCTTGTGGAAAAAAAGGACGGATCTTTGCGACCTTGCATCAAATACCATGGCTTGAATAAAATTACTGTCAAGAACCGCTACCCACTTCCTTTGATCTCTGAATTATTTGATTGCATGTGTGGAGCGAGGATCTTCTCTAAACTTGACCTTTGTGGGGACTATAATTTGATTTGCATACGAGAAGAAGACGAATGGAAGACTGTGTTTAATACTTGTGATGGACATTTTTAGTATCTTCTGATGCCATTCGATATTTTTGGTGATCTTCTATACTCCTGTGTCGTTGTCTATTTGGATGACATTCTCATCTACTCACCCAATGTACAGACTCATCGCTCTCACCTCTGCATGTCTCTGAGACAATCATCTCTATTCTAAACTAGAGAAGTGTAATTTTGAAAAAAGACAGCCTTCCATTTCTGGGGTATATCGTTACCAGTCAAGGTCTACAAAAGTACCCTAACAAGTTGTCCGTGGTACTGGACTGGCCTCAAATTTCTGGCTTGAAAGCTATTCAGCACTTTCTTGGCCTTGCCAATTACTATCGGTAATTTATCCCTCATTACTCTACCTTGGTAGCCCCCATTGTTTCTCTCACCAAGAAGACTGCTAATCCAAAGGTTTGGATTCCAGAGGCTGAAGAAGCTTTCAAACAGTTAAAGTCCGCCTTCGCTTCAGCTCCGATTTTATCTAGACCCGATCCAAGTAAGCCATTTCTTTTGGAAGTCGATGCTTCTTCTGTTGGTGCTGGTGATATTTTAACGCAAAAGTCCTCTAATGGAAGAATTGTAACCTGCGGTTATTCCTCGAAGACCTTCTCTCCTGCATTGGAGATCGTGAGCTCTTGGCAATAAAGCTGGCTTTGGAAGAATGGCGTCACCTCTTGGAGGGCTCTGTACATCCGGGTACTATATATTACGATCACAATAACTTGCTCTATCTTCAGACTGCCCATTGTCTCAACCCTCTGCAGGCTCATTGGTCTCTGTTCTTCTCCCTGTTTGACTTCTTCATTCACTTCCGTCCAGCAGAGAAGAATTTACAAGCTGATGTTTTATCTAGATCCTCAGATGTTAAAGACCAGGAATCCCACCCTCACCATATTATTCCTCCTAAACGTCTCATCTCTGCAGCACCAGCAAGTCTTCAGCATCTGCCCCCTGGGAAGACTTACATATACCCCGTTTAAGACTCCGAGTTTTGAAGTGGGGTCATTCTTCTCTTCTGGCCAGTCATTCCGGAATTCGTAAGTCCTTGCAGCTCATCTCCAGACAGTATTGGTGGCCTAGTTTAAAACAGCAAGAAAAAAGGAAAAAAAAACTCCTGTTACGCCGAGCGCTCCGGGTCCCCGCTCCTCCCCGGAGCGCTGACGGCGTCTCTCTCCCTGCAGCGCCCCAGTCAGTCCCGCTGACCGGGAGCGCTGCACTGACATGGCCGTTGGGGATGCGATTCGCACAGCGGGACGCGCCCGCTCGCGAATCGCATCCCAAGTCACTTACCCGTCCCGGTCCCCTGCTGTCATGTGCTGGCGCGCGCGGCTCCGCTCTCTAGGGCGCGCGCGCGCGCGCCAGCTCTCTGAGACTTAATGGGCCAGTGCACCAATGATTGGTGCCTGGCCCAATTAGCTTGATTAGTTTCCACCTGTGCACTCCCTACTTATACCTCACTTCCCCTGCATTCCCTCGCTGGATCTTGTTGCCCTTGTGCCAGAGAAAGCCTTTCCTTGAGTGTTCCTAGCCTGTGTTCCAGACCTCCTGCCGTTGCCCCTGACTACGATCCTTGCTGCCTGCCCTGACCTTCTGCTACGTCCGACCTTGCTCTTGCCTTATCCCTTGTACCATGCCTATCTCAGAGAGGTTGAGCCGTTGCCGGTGGATACGACCTGGTTGCTACCGCCGCTGCAAGACCATCCCGCTTTGCGGCGGGCTCTGGTGAAAACCAGTAGCTACTTAGAACCGGTCCACCGACACGGTCCACGCCAAACCCTCTCTGACACAGAGGATCCACCTCCTGCCTGCCGATCCGTGACAGTAGATCCGGCCATGGATTCCGCTGAGGTGCCGCTGTCAAGTCTTGCCGACATTTCCACGGTGATTGCCCAGCAATCCCTAATGATCACCCAACGAAATCACCAGCTGGCATACTTGACCACCGTGACACAGCAACTTCAGTCACAGATACAGCAGCTGCTGCCGCAGATACAGCAACTTCAGTCACAGACACAGCAGCTGCAACAGCAACAACCATCTCCTCCGCCGGCTCCTGCAACTCCTCCGCAGCGACAGGCCGCTCCTAACCCCTGCTTGTCCCTGCCGGACAAATTTGATGGGGACTCTAGACTCTGCCGTGGTCTCCTGCCTGGGAAGGCCCTGCCATGTGCCACACCGCTCGGAGCACCTCTCTCACAGTATCCTTTGCAATCCACCCCTGTGCCTCCCGCCGAGGAGGCTATGCAAGTGGATCGGTCTCGCCTGACCCCTGAAGAGAGGACTCGCCGCAGAAAGAAAGATTTACTTCTATACTGCACTGTGCGTTACCGCACAGAACCCCTGCTCTTGAGCATGGAACTTTTTGTTTTGCCCAAATGCTCCTCTGAAGTCCTCCTCGGTCTGCCATGGCTCCAACGCCACTCCTCTACCCTTGTCTGGACCACCGGGGAGATCATGAGCTGGGGTGCTTCTTGCCACAGAAAATGCCTCACGTCTGCTCCCAGTCCCGTCAGTCAAACCTCTGTGTCTCCCCCTTTACCTGGTCTCCCCAAGGCCTATCTGGACTATGCTGTGTCTCCTCCTCACAGCCCCCGTCCTGTTAACACTCTGCCCCGTGCCAAGCTTGACCCTCTTCCCTCCCTCCCCACCCCCACGCCTTCTTGTGTGCCCGCTGTTGATGAGGTTTCCCGGGGCTTCGCCACCGTCTGGAAAAAGACTCTAAAATTCCTCATACTAGCCTCATCCCGGGTGAAGAAACTTGCCGGAAAAAAGAGAAGAGCTCCTCCTGTTTTTGCGTGGCTCTCCGCCAAGTATATCCGCTTCCGTGTCCCCAGTTTTTATCTGGGACCACGTTACCTTGGACCCTTTGAAGTTAAATACCTAGAGGAAGCTACTCCGGTCTCCGGGTCCTCAGACGTCTTCCGGATTAAAGAATTTTCAGGTCCCAAAAAGAGGGGGAGACCCAAGGGGGGGGGTACTGTTACGCCGAGCGCTCCGGGTCCCCGCTCCTCCCCGGAGCGCTCACGGCGTCTCTCTCCCTGCAGCGCCCCGGTCAGTCCCGCTGACCGGGAGCGCTGCACTGACATGGCCGTTGGGGATGCGATTCGCACAGCGGGACGCGCCCGCTCGCGAATCGCATCCCAAGTCACTTACCCGTCCCGGTCCCCTGCTGTCATGTGCTGGCGCGCGCGGCTCCGCTCTCTAGGGCCAGCTCTCTGAGACTTAATGGGCCAGTGCACCAATGATTGGTGCCTGGCCCAATTAGCTTGATTAGTTTCCACCTGTGCACTCCCTACTTATACCTCACTTCCCCTGCACTCCCTCGCCGGATCTTGTTGCCCTTGTGCCAGAGAAAGCCTTTCCTTGAGTGTTCCTAGCCTGTGTTCCAGACCTCCTGCCGTTGCCCCTGACTACGATCCTTGCTGCCTGCCCTGACCTTCTGCTACGTCCGACCTTGCTCTTGCCTTATCCCTTGTACCATGCCTATCTCAGCAGTCAGAGAGGTTGAGCCGTTGCCGGTGGATACGACCTGGTTGCTACCGCCGCTGCAAGACCATCCCGCTTTGCGACGGGCTCTGGTGAAAACCAGTAGCTACTTAGAACCGGTCCACCGACACGGTCCACGCCAAACCCTCTCTGACACAGAGGATCCACCTCCTGCCTGCCGATCCGTGACAACTCCAATAGTGGCGTTATCCCATACAAAGGTGACAATGACTGGTAGGATAAACTCAGTCGTATTTTAATGATAAAACATATAACATATAGCAGGTGACAACTATAAGCAAGACGCGTTTCAGGTAAAGGCTTACCCTTTCTCAATTGCAGGTGTAAGGTCTGGACAGTGGAAGGCTTCTATATATATTAAAAAAAAGACTGGCAAAGTGCAAGGAAAAAAAGGGGCGTGGTAAGCCCAGCATACTTCGTAAAACTGTTATAACATACAAATTAAAACGAACACTTAAGATGAATACAATTAGTAAAAAGGCTATAATACAAAATAACTTAAATGATTAAAATATGCAATGTCAACGGTAATCTTATAATAATAGCAGTTACATGGTTATATAAGCGGCACCGGATGTAATACCTACAGGGTTAACACAAGCGGTGCAGATAGTAAAAGCCATGTATCAATGACGATAAAAAGATCAATAAATCCTAAGTGATAATTATATTCGTGAGAAAAGAACAGCATATATGTCAGGATCCGGATACTGTGAGGATACTGGTGGTGGATCCTCTGTGTCAGTGGGGTGATGTCGTGGGCCGTACCAGGGGAACGGAATCTAAGGGGTTACTGGTTTTCACCAGAGCCCGCCGCAAAGCGGGATGGATTTGCAGCAGCAGGTAACCCCCAGGTCGTTCCACCCGATAGCGACTCAACCCCAACTGACGGCTGAGACAGGCGCGGTACAAGGGATTAGGCAAGAGCAAGGTCGGACATAGCAGAAGGTCAGGGCAGGCAGCAAGGATCGTAGTCAGGGGCAAGGGCAGAGGGTCTGGAACACTGGCTTGGGACATACAAGAAAACGCTTTCACTGGCACAAGGCAACAAGATCAGGCAATGCTGGGAAGGGGAAGTGAGGTTATAAAGACATGTCACAGGTGTGAGCACTAATTGGGCCAGGCGCCAATCAGTGGAGCACTGGCCCTTTAAATCGCAGAGAGCTGGCGCGCGCCCTAGGGAGCGGGTCGCATCCCTGCCGGTAACATTAATGTAGCGCTCCCGGTCAGCAGGTCTGACCGGGGGACTGCAAGAAGGTGAACGCCGCAAGCCCTCCGGGGAGGAGCAGGGACCCGGAGCGCTCGGCGTAACAATATACAGCGTTATATTAACCCCTTAACGACGCAGGACGTATATTTACGTCCTGCGCCGGCTCCCGCGATATGAAGCGGGATCGCGCCGCGATCCTGCAACATATCGCGTCGGTCCCGGCGCTCATCAACGGCCGGGACCCGCGGCTAATACCACACATCGCCGATCGCGGCGATGTGCGGTATTAACCCTTTAGAAGCGGCGGTCAAAGCTGACCGCCGCTTCTAAAGTGAAACTGAAAGTGACCCGGCTGCTCAGTCGGGCTGTTCGGGACCGCCGCGGTGAAATCGCGGCGTCCCGAATAGCTGACCGGACAGTGGGAGGGCCCTTACCTGCCTCCTCGGTGTCCGATCGACAAATGACTGCTCCGTGCCTGAGATCCAGGCAGGAGCAGTCAAGCGCCGATAATGCTGATCACAGGCGTCCCCTATGGGACCTATAACACTGCAAAAAAAAATGTAAAAAAAAAGTGTTAATAAAGGTCATTTAACCCCTTCCCTAATAAAAGTTTGAATCACCCCCCTTTTCCCATAAAAAAAATAAAAGTGTAAAAAAATAAACATATGTGGTATCGCCACGTGCGTAAATGTCCGAACTATATAAATATATCATTAATTAAACCGCACGGTCAATGGCGTACGCGAAAAAAAATTCCAAAGTCCAAAAAAGCGTATTTTGGTCACTTTTTATACCATTAAAAAAATGAATAAAAAGTGATCAAAAAGTCCGATCAAAACAAAAATCATACCGATAAAAACTTCAGATCACGGCGCAAAAAATGAGTCCTCATACCGCCCTGTACATGGAAAAATAAAAAAGTTATAGGGGTCAGAATATGACATTTTTAAACGTATAAATTTTCCTGCATGTAGTTATGATTTTTTCCAGAAGTGCGACAAAATCAAACCTATATAAATAGGGTATCATTTTAACCGTATGGACCTACAGAATAATGATAAGGTGTAATTTATACCGAAATATGCACTGCGTAGAAACGGAAGCCCCCAAAAGTTACAAAATGGCGTTTTTTTTCGATTTTGTCGCACAATGATTTTTTTTTCCGTTTCGCCGTGCATTTTTGGGTAAAATGACTAATTTCACTGCAAAGTAGAATTGGCGATGCAAAAAATAAGCCATAATATGGATTTTTAGGTGGAAAATTGAAAGGGTTATGATTTTTAAAAGGTAAGGAGGAAAAAACGAAAGTGCAAAAACGGAAAACCGGAGTCCTTAAAGGGTTAAAATGTATAGTGAATAATAATAAAACCACTACAAAGGGGTTAGCAGAGCGTGGCCAGTAATTTTATGAATGAAAGCTTGAAGAACGTGATGACGTGGATGTGTTTGTAAACATACGCCAATACACATGAATGGGCTGGCATAACATCAAAAGTAATATTGTGTCTGACAGCGGCCCTATGAAAGGACTTACTGCCACGCATAAGCGTGCTGGGGCTGGAGCAAAAACACTAAAACAGAGGAAAGGAATGGAATTGTGAGTACATAATAAAAATAAAAAAAATAAAAATCCTTGTCCTTTCTAAATGAATAAATACCCGAACTACAAATTCTTGTGATAGTGAGTATACAGTTAATATGCAGTATATGTGTAGTAGCGCTAACGATAATTGTACAAATGCGTTATGGTAAATGAATACACATATTGTGATTTAAGGTAATTATAAATAGGGAAGTACTTAGATGGCAACTAAGAACGTGCCTTGGGAATCTAGTGTATAAATAACTAACAGAATATGGACCGCAATAATATAAATATAAAATGTATAAATATCTATAAAAAAAACACTTACATATATATGGAATACATACATATATATATATATATATATATATATATATATATATAAACACATACATACATACATACACATAGATCAATATATATTCTCAATATATTCATTAAGGCCATGTGGTGCCAACATTTTTAAATGGAATATCCAGTAATTCTCTCTCTTTTTGAGAGAGTCAAATCGTTGGTTTATACACCTAGGTATGTGTTCAATAGGAACATATCTAAATGCACCAAAATCGCAATTGTGGTGGTCCAGGGCACGGTTAGATACACTGTGTAAAAGGTATCCATTGGTGACATTGGCCCAATGTTTATTAATCCGACACCTAAATGGTTGGATGGTCCGACCCACATACTGTAAACCACATTGGCACTCCATCAAGTAAATCACATATGTAGTGCTACAATTCATAAATGTTTTAATTTTGAATTTTTCACCCGCAACTGTAGATTGAAACTCCTTTTTAGCAGTGAGAAAATTTTGGCAGCATTTGCAAGCGGTAACATTACATTTAAAAGATCCTATTGGACTTGATAGAAAGGAAATGTGGCTATTCATTTTATTGGGGAGTTGTTTTAATTTACTGGGGGCTAGGATATTTTTTAAGAGACTTCGATTTTCGGAACGTGATATTGGGTTCGGTGGGTATTATATCTTTTAGATATGGATCCAGCATTAAAATACGCCAGTGTTTTGATAAAAGCTGTTTGATTTTCTTGTGATCCGAACTAAAATTAGTTATAACATTACTTTTAAAATTATCAGTAATGTTGATCAGGTTTTTGCTTTTGGTAAAAGACAAGTTTGTTGATCCAGCACACTAGCTCTCATGCGTGCATTAGTAACTAGAGAGTTTGGGTATCCTTTTTTCTTAAATCTGGCTGTAAGAACATTACTTTGTTCCATAAAAGTTTTTTTTACTAGTACAATTCTGTCTAATCCTCTTATATTGTCCAAACGGAATGTTTGAATGTTTGTTATAATGTGCACTTGTATAATCTAAATAGCTGTTGCTATCAACGCGTTTGAAAAAAGTCTTCGTTTCTAATTGGTTGTGCTCATTATGTGATACAATGACATCAAGGAATTCTGCATGGTTAGTAAATATATTGATAGTGAATTCCAGATTCCATATGTTGCGATTAATGTCTTCTGAAAAAATCCCCAGTTCATTCTGTGTACCTCCCCAGATGATTAAAATATCATCAATATATCTATTAAAAGAGATGCATTTATAAAAGAGAGGGTGAGGATAAATACATTATTTTTCATAAAAACCCATAAATAAATTTGCTAGGCTAGGTGCGAATCGCGAGCCCATCACGGTCCCACAGTCTTGTTTATAAATACGGCCATTAAATTCAAAATAATTGTGATGGAGAATAAAACGTATACTATCTAGAATGAATTGCCGTTGTGCAGAAGGCATAGTAGGATCTGCCTCTAAAAAGTGTGATACTGCCGATATTCCCAGTTCGTGATCGATAATGGTATAAAGTGAAGTCACATCCATAGTAAAAAATAAATAGTGTGCTTGCCACGGAATGGTTAAAATGTTTTTTTTTATAAAATCCGCTGTATCCCTCGTATAAGAGGGTAAGTTAATAACATAACGCTGTAAAATAATATCAATATACTCAGATAAATTTGAGGTTAGGGAATTAATACCTGAAATAATGGGTCTGCCTGGGGGGTGTTCAGTGTCTTTATGAATTTTTGGCAGATAATAAAACAATGGTGTATTAGGTTCAAGAATAGAAAGGTACTGTAGCTCCTTTTTGTTGATAATACCTTGTTGGAAACCATCCTGCAACAATGTTTTAAGTTCAGCTGTATATTTCACAGTGGGGTTAATATCCAAAGGAATGTAATATTTTTGATCGGATAACAGACGGTTGGCTTCTTGAATATAATCCACCCTGTTTAAGAGGACAATACCCCCTTCCTTTATCGGCTTCTTGTATGATAATGTTTTTATCATTAGATAAAGATTTTATAGCCGTTTTTTGAGCGGCTGATAAATTCTGGGGGTATTTTATTTTTGTGGCACATAAATCTTCAAAGTCAGACATAATAGCCGCAGAAGAGGTGTCTATAAAGCTACCCTTATGTTGAACCCAGATTTGGGTTTCAAATTAGATGGAATAGGAGGAAGGTTTAATAGGGTTGCATAATCTTTATTAATAGCATGAGTGACAATGTCAGTTAAACCACTTTTAGGGTTTGCAATTATGTTAAAATGTCTCTGAAGTGTTAATTTACAGATGAATTTGTTCATATCCATGAAAAGGTCAAAGCTATTGGATCTGCCTGATGGACAGAAAGATAGGCCTTTTTCAAGTACACTAGTTTCTGCCTCTGTTAATTGATGTATAGAAAGATTAAAAATCTTGATAGTATTTAGATTATCATTAATTACTGTATTGAGATCATTGGAGTTGGTTAACTTTTTTTGTAATTTTTTCGCTTGCAATCTTTTATGAAGCCCTCCTCTGCATCCACTCTTATTTTTCTTTTTTGACTTAGAGGGGGTGCTACATGTATCATTTCTTTTGGTGTTTGATTTGGGGGTATGGGTGTGAGTACAGGGGGAGTATATACAATATGAGGGAGTCCTAAAAAGACACATTGTCATAAAAAAGGAGACCTGTAATGGGGGGAGAGCAACGTTGTAAAATACCTGCTGATTCAGTTGAAGGAGTGAAAAAAGATTCTGGGGGGATAGGTGATTGTGCATCTATGGTTGGAGATGCAGTCCCATGTACTTTAAGTAGGGAATCTTCAAATGAAGTATTTATTTCTTCTATGATATCAAACCTACCTGTCGGTAGTGTAGATTTAGGGGATATATTTTCCAAATATTGTAATAGCTCTGTAGGAACGGCTTGTATTGCCGTATTGGTCTGTGGTAATTGTAAGGGAGCACATACATGGTTTTGTGGTGCAGAATGTATTTCTGCCGATATTGTGAGTGTCCGAGAGGTAAGTGGTAATTTGGTAGGTTCAGAAGGAATAATGGTAGAAGTGTGGTTTTCTGATGTCAAAGGAACCACAGTGGACGGAACTATATTGGAAGGCTGTGCATTGGATAAACAGTTTCTGCGGAAATAACTTTATCAACTGTAATTGATTTATTGGTGTGTGATTGAAAATGATATGGGGATTTCTGAGCAGAGTTATTGATGTTATTATTATTTTTGTTTTTGTTGTTATTATTGTTTTTGTTTGAATATATATTTTTGTTATTGTTATTTGTGTATTTATTATCATTAGTGGTGCAAGAATTATGGTACGTACAGGTGGTGGGTTTTGGTCTTAAATTGGGTTGGGATTGGTCTCCAAGGTTTTGTATTACTGTCAACAGAATCCTGTTTTAACCAATATTTAATATTGTTTGTACGATAGTCTGTCCTGTCTCTATTTAACTTATGTAGTTTTTTCCTAGCTAGTTCTTTCTCATATATAAGTATTTTGTGTGAGATACTTCTATCCCAGCTCTTGTAGTCGGGAGCATGCTCAAAGTTGACGAGCTGCGTTATACAGTCGTCAACCTTGACCGATACCTCCTCCACAAGTTTATTCCTTTTTTCCACTAAAAGTTCCATTATGGTATTAGAACATATGGAAAGTGCATTGTCCCATTTAGCACAAAGTTCAGAGTCATTTTGAAAGGTAGGAAGAATCCTTAAAGTAACCCTCTTGGTATGATGTTTTCTGATAGATACGCTTCTAAAAAGAAGGAATCTAATTGATGTTGGATTTCAGATTTGGATAAGTTCTCCAAGTCAAAGAAAAGACCCCTCATATGTTTCAAATCTATAGGAGGGTTTGTATTATCTTTATCGCTGGCTTCCTCGATATGTGGTTCCTGGAAAGAAACCAAATTTTTGAAGAGGGTATTTTTTTTTTGACCAACGGGTATTTTTTAGGTCCATGATGGAATCAGGATAATGGAGAAATTACAGCAGGATGTAAGGAGTCGCTCAGCTCCCCTGGTCGTTTCCAAAGGCAACCGAACCGGGGCGGTGGTTTCCAATAGCAACCAGATGCTGGTGCACCGTCCGTGCGCACCAGAATAGCTATATAGAAGAGAAAAAAGAAAAAGAGGAAGGAGGACAGCGCCTCGTGTAATCCTGCGGATAGTATGATTTGGGTGAGCTTCTGAATTATAAACTCTCACCTGGTGAAATCAGGTATCAGGCATATCACCCCTATAGCTGGGGTATAAAACAGGGATTGCAGGCCTCAGGAGCTTGACCGGGATCCGTGACAGCGATTCCGGTAATATGAATTTGCAAGAAAAAAGGGGGAAAAAAAACTCCAATAGTGGCGCTATCCCATACAAAGGTGACAATGACTGGTAGGAGAAACTCAGTCACAGGGTGGATTATATTCAAGAAGCCAACCGTCTGTTATCCGATCAAAAATATTACATTCATTTGGATATTAACCCCACTGTGAAATATACAGCTGAACTTAAAACATTGTTGCAGGATGGTTTCCAACAAGGTATTATCAACAAAAAGGAGCTACAGTACCTTTCTATTCTTGAACCTAATACACCATTGTTTTATTATCTGCCAAAAATTCATAAAGACACTGAACACCCCCCAGGCAGACCCATTATTTCGGGTATTAATTCCCTAACCTCAAATTTGAGTATATTGATATTATTTTACAGCGTTATGTTATTAACTTACCCTCTTATATGAGGGATATAGCAGATTTTATAAAAAAAACATTTTAACCATGCACACTATTTATTTTTTACTATGGATGTGACTTCACTTTATACCATTATCGATCATGAACTGGGAATATCGGCAGTATCACACTTTTTAGAGGCAGATCCTACTATGCCTTCTGCACAACGGCAATTCATTCTAGATAGTATACGTTTTATTCTCCATCACAATTATTTTGAACTTAATGGTCGTATTTATAAACAAGAGTGTGGGACCGCGATGGGCTCGCGATTCGCACCTAGCCTAGCAAATTTATTTATGGGCTTTTATGAAAAATTATGTATTTATCCTCACCCTCTCTTTTATAAATGCATCTCTTTTAATAGATATATTGATGATATTTTAATCATCTGGGGAGGTACACAGAATGAACTGGGGATTTTTTTTTAGAAGACATTAATCGCAACACATGGAATCTGGAATTCACTATCAATATATTTACTAACCATGCAGAATTCCTTGATGTCATTGTATCACATAATGAGCACAATCAATTAGAGACAAAGACTTTTTTCAAACGCGTTGATAGCAACAGCTATTTAGATTATACAAGTGCACATTATAACAAACATTCAAACATTCCGTTTGGACAATATAAGAGGATCAGACGGAATTGTACTAGTAAAAAAAACTTTTATGGAACAAAGTAATGTTCTTACAGCCAGATTTAAGAAAAAAGGATACCCAAACTCTCTAGTTACTAATGCACGCATGAGAGCTAGTGTGCTGGATCAACAAACTTGTCTTTTACCAAAAGCAAAAAACCTGATCAACATTACTGATAATTTTAAAAGTAATATTATAACTAATTTTAGTTCGGATCACAAGAAAATCAAACAGCTTTTATCAAAACACTGGGGTATTTTAATGCTGGATCCATATCTAAAAGATATACCGTATTTATTGGGGGTATACCACGCACCGGCCTATAACACGCACCCTAATTTTACCAAGGATATTTGGGTAAAATAAGTTTTTTACCCAAATATCCATGGTAAAATGAGGGTGCGTGTGTGTGCGCGTGTATACCCCGATACACCCCCAGGAAAGGCAGGGAGAGAGAGGCCGTCGCTGCCCGCTTCTCTCCCCCTGCCTTTCCTGGGGTCTAGAGCCCTGCTGCTGCCGCTTCTCTCCCGCTGGCTATCTGCGCCGCTGCCCGTTCTCTCCCCCTGACTATCGGTGCCAGTGCCCCATTGCCGGCGCCGGTAGCCAGGGGGAGAGAAGCAGCGCCGGCAATGGGGCAGCGGCGCCGACAGCCAGGGGGAGAGAAGGGGCAGCGGCACCCATTGCCGGCGCAGCTGCCCCGTTGCCTCCCCCCATCCCCGGTTGCATAATTACCTGTTGCCGGGGTCGGGTCCGCGCTGCTTCAGGCTTCCGGCGTGCATCCCCTGCGTCATTGCTATGCGCTGCACGGCGCGGCGCATGACGTCAGTGCGCCGCGCCGCACATAGCAATGACGCAGGGGACGCACGCCGGAGGCCTGAAGCAGCGCGGACCCGACCCCGGCAACAGGTAATTATGCAACCGGGGATGGGGCGAGGCAACGGGGCAGCGGCACCGGCAATGGGTGCCGCTGCCCCTTCTCTCCCCCTGTCTGTCGGCGCCGCTGCCCCATTGCCGGTGCCGCTTCTCTCCCCCAGGCTATCGGCACTGGCAATGGGGCGCCAGCACCGATAGTCAGGGGGAGAGAACGGGCAGCGGCGCCGATAGCCAGGGGGAGAGAAGGGCCGGCAGCAGGGTTCTTGACCCCAGGGCAGGCAGTTGCAGAGAAGCCGCCAGCGCTGGCTGTCTCTGCACCTGCAAAGCCGCTGCAGTTCATTGATTTAAAGCGTCCGCTTTAAATAACTGAACTGCAGCGGCTTATCGGCGTATAACACGCACATAGACTTTAGGCTAAAAATTTTAGCCTAAAAAGTGCGTGTTATACGCCGATAAATACGGTAACCCAATATCACGTTCCGGAAATCGAAGTCTCTTAAAAATATACTAGCCCCCAGTAAATTAAAACAACTCCCTAATAAAATGAATAGCCACATTTCCTTTCTATCAAGTCCAATAGGATCTTTTAAATGTAATGCCCCATAAAAAATGCTTGTAAAAATTACCGTGTCCTGAAAAAATTTAAGGACATGGTGGACAGAAAAATGCTGCAGAGTGCCACCCCACGTTCCAAAATGAAAAAGCATACTTCCCTACCAAAAACATTCATGCCCACACAAACAGCAGTTAAAAATGCCTGCGGCCAGCAAAAACGTAAGCACTTGACAGACAGAAAAATGCTGCAGAGTGCCACCACACAGTCCAAAATGAAAAAGCATACTTCCCTACCAAAAGCATTCATGCCCACACAAACAGCAGTAAAAAATGCCCGCGGCCTGAAAAAACGTAAGCACATGGCACACAGAAAAATGCTGCAGAGTGCCACCACACAGTCCAAAATGAAAAAGGATACTTACCAACCAAAAGCATTCATGCCAACATACAAACAGCAGTAAAAAATGCCAGTGGCCTGCAAAAACATAAGCACATGGTGGACAAAAAAATGCAGCAGAGTGCCACCACACGGTCAAAAATGCACAAATACACTGAAAAAGTGAAAAAACATGCTGCATAGCATCCATTTATGTACCCACCTTCTGTCACCTTCTGTCACAGAAATTGCGGATTGCAGCAGTAGGAACTCTATAAGGGTCCAGAGGAAGTGAGGGGGTGTGACATTCCCATGTGACTTCAGGGGCGTGAAGGCTTTACTGAGCATGCTCAGTAAAGATAATGTCCGTTATAATAATGGACATTAACAGATGTATTTGCTAACGTTTGTCAGCCATAGACTTCAATGTTAAAAATAACTGCAGTTCATTTATCCGTTTCTTGTGGCGGAAAAAAATTAGTGCATGTTCCGTTCATTCTTCTTTCACAACTAACGGCAGTTATTCATGACGGAATAAAACGTGTATTAACGGATAATCAGAAAATCCCATAGACTTAAATGGGATTTTGTAAAAGACGTTTTACATCTGTTTTGAAATTTTTTCAAATGGACGTTCATGACGGATCTTTTAATGGATAAATTTTATAGTGTGAAAGTGGAAGGGGCCTTACAATAAAATGTATATTAAGTCTTTATTCTATAGTCAAACTAATTGTGACAAAACTGTAGTACTGTAGCTGATTTTCTACCATAAAAACATAAGCTTTAGTTGTTAATCAACAGGTAAGAAACGTATTGTATAAACTTTTTTTTTTTCCCAAAAAGCTATTTTTTGTCTAGGGCATTTATTGTAGATTCACGTGGAAGTGTAAAAACAACAATTAATCTAGTAGATAACATTCTTATTAATTATGGGAAAAAAGAGCCTTAATCAATACTCAGAGGAAGGTTACAAGAGACATTTAAGAGTAAAGAAAAACTGGTAGATGAAGACATGCTTGTATAAACAAGATAAGGCTCATCAATAAAAATAAACATATTGATCTAAGGAATTTCAATTATCTCTTGATATTGACTGTGAAGAGAATAGTGAAAATTACAGGATGAAGCACCTGTTCAATCAGGTAGCAGTGAAAATGTTACTTTAACAAAACCAAAAAGATCAAAGGCTATTAATGATAAGAATCTTGCAGTTAAAGGCATTTGGCTGCCAAAGAAACAATTGTCCTTGAAAAAGATATCATAATTTAAAAAATGCATTTTAACAAATCATTACTCACATGCCTGTTCATAGGCAAAGCTCAATCTTTCTGTTCAATATATATATATATATATATATATATATATATATATATATATATATTCCTACAAATATGTTTTTTTTTTTTACATTTTAATATTAAAGGGGTACTCCACCCCTAGACATCTCATCCCCTATCCAAAGGATGGAGGATAAGATGTCTGGTCACGGTGGGGGGGGGGGGGGGGAGTGGGGTCTGGCCGCTGGGACCCCCCGTAAACTCCGGGGCGGCGCCATGGTGTTCTGAACATGGAAGCTCAGAACTTCTGTGTTTGTGACGATACGCCATGCCCACTCCATTCAGGTTTATCTTTTGGATAGGGGATAAGTGGATAGGGGATAAGATGTCTAGGGGCAGAGTACCCCTTTAATCATCTTTCGCAAAGATAAAATTTGAGGTCATCAGACAAAACAAAGCAGTATTTGCAATAATACAAATAATGCTTTTTTTAATTTACATTCTTTAGGACTTCTATGTATGATCAGAAAGGGCTAGAACATCTGCGAATCAGCTAACTACTGGAACATCACAGCCTGTTTGAAGTAAAAAACTTCACAAGATTGAAAAAAAAGGCCATCTAGTTTAACCCATATTCAAACTGTGTTGATCTATAGAACAGCAAAAAAATTAAAAATAAACTTATGATGCAGATGCTAATTGCCTCCTACCAGGAGGAAAAAAATCCTTCTGACTCCAAATATGTTAATCAGAATAAGTCCCTATATCAATGTATTAGTCCCATAAATCTATTATCAATAATTTGTAATATTATTACTATTCAAAAATGCATCCAGGCCTCTTTTGAGTTTACCATAACCACTTCTTCTGGCAGAGAGTTTATTGTCTCAATGCTCTTACTGTAAAGAATCCCCCTCTGTGCTGGTATAAAAAACCTTCCTTCCTCTAGGTGTAGAGGATGCCCCTTTGTTATAAATAAAATCCTAGGTATTAATAATTAACAGGAGAGATCTCTGTATTGCATTTAATATATCTATACATAGTTATTAAATAGCCCGTAAGCTGTCTTTTTTTGTAAACTAAATAACCGCGATTTTGAGAATCTTTCTGGGCACTGTAGTCTTACCATTGCTTTTATTACTAAGGTTGCCACTATATCTTTCTTGTACACTGGTGCCCAGTACTGTACACAGTATTCTATGTGTGGCCTGACTAGTGATTTGTACAGCGGTAGAATTATTTCCTTATGCCTCTTTTGATGTACCCCATGAATTCATTTGTCTTGGTAGCAGCTGTCTGACTTGACTATCGACTAAAACTCCTACTAAAGGTCTGTTTTCATTACACTTGTCACCACTTATCTTCCTATGTGCATAATCTTACATTTATCAGTAGTAAAACGTAGGTGGGATGGGCACTGCAACACCTAATGCTTGCAGCTGAGAGAATAGACCAAGCAGTGGAATCAACCCGGTGTGAATGTGGTTAATTGGGGTGCCAGACAAATGCAGGAAAAAAGACAATTCCAAAATTCCAAAAATATAGAAGAAATGTCTGCACTCACCACGTAGATACTTTTCTTCTATATTTTTGGAATTTTACATTTATCAGTGTTGAACCTCATCTGTCTCTTTTCAACCCAAGTCCAACCTAACAACCTTTGGTTAAAAACGAGGCACATTTTCAGCTAAATGAGAATTCCTTTAGAACACTGGTTACCAATAATTGTTTGTTAGCTGACTAGATCTTTTGTGCAGGCAATAAAATTGTTATGATCCCCCTGTGTAAACTTATAATGATGAAGTTTAGGGCCCCACAAAAAATCCAGTGACGAGCCACATGATTGATCAAGCCTTGTGAGGGCCCAGTAAATGAGCACTGATCAGGGAGATTAGAAATTATTATCAGGAGCCCACTGGCCTGTAAAACAGGCTTAACTTAACGTAACTGCAATAGACAGACCAGGAGATGGCGGTTGAACTGAGCATGTTAAATCCCCTTAATGGATCCCATAATAAAGTTATAACTAAAAGCAAAAAGTTAGCAAAGCATTTTTTCAGCAATACAGGTGGCCAAGCTGTACAGCAGTGGCATGGCACACGATTGCCTTGACCCCTGAAGGTGAAGAAGAGGATTGTGGACATGTGTGATAATTTTTTAATTTTTCTGACCAGTCATTTAAGAAAAAAGTATGCTTGCAAAATATTGTGCAATCCAATATGGCCACCAAATCTGGTGGTCCATAGTGGTACAGAAAGTTATCAGGAACATATATGCACATTTTCATATTGTTGTGACCTGCAATTTCAAAGAAAAATAGGTTTGAAGAATATTGCAAAATCCAATATGGCCGCCAAGTCTGCTGATCAATAGTGTTACAAAAAGTTATAACAAACATGTATGCAAATTTTAATATTGTTCTGACCTGCAATTTCAGAGAAAACTATGTTTGCACAATATTATGCAATCCAATATGGCCGCTAAATCTGGTGATCAACTATGGTAAAGGAAGTGATCATGAGCACGTGTGCTACTTTTCACATAGTTCTGACCTGCAATTTCAAAGAAAACTATGCTGGCAGAATATTGCGCAATCCAATATGGCTGCCAAATCTGGTGATCAATAGTGGTACAGAAAGTAATCAGGAACATATATGCTAATTTTCATATTGTTCTAACCTGCAATTTTAAAGAAAAATATGTTTGAAGAGTATTGCAAAATCCAATGTGGCCATCAAGTCTGGTGATCAATAGTGGTACAGAAAGTTATAACGAACATGTATGCTAATTTTGATATTGTTCTGCAATTTCAGAGAAAACTATGTTTGCAGAATATTACGCAATCCAATATGGCCACCAAATCTGGTGATCAACGATGGTAGAGGAAGTGATCATGAACATGTGTGCTACTTTTTACATAGTTCTGAACTGCAATTTCAAAGAAAACTATGTTGGCAGAATATTGTGCAATCCAATATGGCCGCCAAATCTGGTGATCAACTGTGGTACAGACAGTGAGTAATCTACTATTGTGCAAACAAATATAACTTTTTAGATTAACAGTCTACATATTACACACATTTATCAAAATTGCATTTCATTGTTAAAGCTATTTAATGTTATTGGCTTACGGTGGCCTTATTGAATATGCAAATTAACCAGCTTTAACAACCTTGGTACAGGAGGTAACCATTAACATGTCTGCCAAATTAAACGTTATTCTAACAAACAGTTTTAGAGAAGATGTTTGTAGAGTGTTGCGCAATTCAACATGGGGCTAAAACATTTAATCAATAGACTTGTAATGAACAAGTCATAATTGTAATCACAGTGTAACCAAATATAACAATTCTTAAATCTGTATCTTTAGCGATTGCAGAAATGCAGAGGTTTCAATATTATGCAAAAAACGTGCCACGCAAACCAATATGGCTGCCTTACCATCTTACCTATGACCTTTATGTTACAACAGATTATGCATAGTACTGGGCTCTACCTTTGGGTAAAATTTCATGAGTTTTGAAGTAACCGTGAGGCAAATACCTCATAGAAATAAAAGGAATAATTGTTGATATTTACATTATTCAATATGGCAGCCGAACCATATGGTTGAATGACGTCAAACAAACATGTGTGAGTCTAGGTTACAGTGTAACTATACATGGCTATTTGTACATCTGTATCTTTAATGGTTTCAGAAAGACATGTCTTTGCATATTGCACTGAATATTGTCACCTAAAGCAAGATGGCTGCCAGCTCATGTGACCTTTATGTTAAAACAATTTTAAGCACAATAGAGTACTGTACCATTGTGTAAAGAAAAGAAACATACGTTTTTAACCTCTTAAGAACGCAGGGTGTACCAGTACCAGCCCTGCACCCGGTCCCGGTCTATTATGCGGGGTCACGGGAACCTGGGATAATAACATGCGGCATCGATTGTTGTGCTGCACGCTATTAACCCTTTAGACGAGGCATTTAAAGTTGATCGCCGCATTTACAGTAACAAAAATACACTCCCGGCAGCTCAGTTGGGCTGATCGGGACCATCGCGGTGAAATCGCAATGTAGTGATCAGCTAGAACGCGAGCGGAGGGTCCGTTACCATGTGACCTATGACCTTTATATTACATAAGATTATGCACAGCTCATGGGTCTACCACTATGCCAAGTCACATGTGTTCTGGAGTTACAGTGCAGCAGATACAAGCATTTGAAGTCTGTGGCAGAATAATAATAAAAATAATAAATATAGCAGCAAGCAGTGATACAGGTGGCCTAGCTGCACAGCTGGGTTATAGCACATGATTGCTTTGACCCCTAATGGTGGAGAAGGGGATTGTGGACATGTGTGCTAATTTTCACATTGTTCTGACCAGTTATTTAAGAGAAATGTATGCTTGCAAAATATTACACCACCCAATATGGCAGCCAAACCATGTGATTAAATGTGGTACAGAAAGTGATCACGATCATCTGTGTTAATTTTCACATTGTGTTGACCAGTAATTTCAGAGAAAACTATGCATGCAGAATATTGTGCAATCAAATATGGCCACCAAATCTGGTGATCAATTGAGGTACAGAAAGTAATGACAAACATGTGTGATAATTTTTAGATTGTCCTGACCGGTAAATTCGGAGAAAACTATGTAGGCAGAATATTGCGCAATCCAATATGGCCACCAAATCTGGTGATCAATTTTGGTGCAGAAAGTGAGTAATCTACTATTGTGCAAAGAAACATAACTTTTAGATTAACAGTGTACATATTACACACATTTAACAAAATTGCATATAATTATTAATGCTAATTGTTATTGGCTTGCAGTGGCCATAATGAATATGCAAATTAACCATCTTTAACAATCTTGGTACATTAGGTAACCATGAACATGTCTGCCAAGTTATACGTTATTCTAACAAACGGTTTCAGAGAAGGAGAGTTTTTAGAATATTGTGCAATCCAATATGGCGGCCACACCTCCCCAACATGAGCTGTACCCATGCCTGTATAGCTGCGGGAGCACAGCTCAGCCCCGCTATTAGCAGGGATGGTTTATCATGCATTGGCTGGAGAAGGTAAGTAGTAGTGTAGAGCGGCTTAGGTGATATTCAAATTCGCAATATATACGAATATTCGTCATATATTTGCAAAATTCGCATATTCGCAATACTCACAGCCTTTTTTTTTTTATATGCGCCATAAAATTTGCATGCGCATTCACCATAAAATTTGCATCCGCAATATCGCGTGATAAAAGAGCTAAGATGTAATATCATAATATAGCCTCACTCATAGTGACTCCAGATCTGTTCTGGACCCGCACCCACGGTGCACAGTGGTGTGAAGTGGTCTATATATAAACATTCTGTTGATGGATTAGTATTAAGGAATATCTATGGCATAAGACCAAACTCCCATGAGAGAGGGTTATACCCTGGGAGAGCTCCAATAGATATTATTTTTAAATGACAGTCATTCCCCTGTTCAGGATTCATATATGACGGTCATTTATTATCCATACTCCCATGGCACGGCATATACGAGATGTGCATAGAGGGGAAGTGAAGGATTTGAGATTTTGAGGTTTCATTAAATCCAGCCTTGGACCAAGAGGAGGTAATTTAGATTAAAAAAAAACTTCTGAAAGAAGAAGCCATTTGGATATATAGGCTGAAAACTCGTAGTCCACTGGGCCTGAACGAAGGGTTCACCTTCTCTGACTTTTTATAAAGCCAGCCTTTAATCAAAAAAGGAAATAATAGATCTAAAATAATCACTGGACGAGAATTCCTGGACGAGGTATCCACAATAGAAGACGTGTAAGGACTCAAAGGATCAAGTGACGGAATATGCCCACTTAAATAACAACTGGAAGTAATAACGAAATAATTTATAATAAGGATGAATATTAGCTAAGAAACAATTTAAAAGGAATACTTACCTGGATTTGTGAGGGAGTGATGTGAGGTTGGAGGATGCGGGGTGTTGATCTGCTTGGGAGCAGGAGGTGTGGAGAGAGGTCCTGGAAGTAATAATAAAAAATCTTGGAATTAATAGAATATAATAAATTATAAAAAAAAAATATTATTTTTTCATTAAAAATAAAATAAACAAACCTATTACTAATCAGAATTTATTCCCAATCCAAAAACCCTCTCCCCCCCCCCCCTTCACCCTCCCCCTCTCTCTTTCCCCTTCCTCTCGCGCATGGGAGAACGTGCAGGTGACGACAGCAGTAAACAAAGGCACTGATTGGTTGAGATGCTGTCCACCTGATAACCAATGAGACTTGGAGAGCCGAGTAGAAGATCAGATTGGAGGAAGCTAATGCCACTTAGGAAACATGTACCAATCAGAGGGGAAGCATAGCAAATGAATGATCTGAGTGGATGGGGAGTAGTGGGCATGGGATGTGACGACACAAACAGAGGTAATAAAGAGTCCGGAACACGCCGTCCAAGCTCAGAAACCCCATACCTCATGACAAAGCTACGTTGTAGCAAAACATGTCGGGGGGGGGGGGGTGTGGGGCTGAGTAGGGTGATTTTAAACTGATCAGAGCAGAGCCCGGAGGAAGCAAAGTGTAAGCTGCAGGCACACTCAGCAGTGGAGAAAACAAGTAATCACCGGAAGAGAGATACTGAAATCTAACAGACTTAGTACAAGGGTTACTGCTCTGACATATTTTAAATGTGTGGATTTTCTTTAATTAGGTTCTAATAAAGTTTATGGGATTTAGTTGGTATATGGGAAATTAGGGTTTTTTGGATTGCCCCAAGGGGGAATCTATTGGAAAAGTGATTGGATTAACCCTCCATATCCTGGTCTTGACCAGTGTATTGATTAGCTAATATCTGGGCGCAGAGTGTTGTTTTTTTTATATGGCGTTTTTGCAAAAATAAAAAGTGAAGACAGCCTAAACTCTAAGGATGTGCAGCTTGAAAGCATTTCTGTGTCTAATGTTTGTTAAAAGGTTGATTCTTTTTTAAAGGGGTACTCCGGTGAAAACCTTTTTTCTTTTAAATCAACTGGTGGCAGAAAGTTAAAAATATTTGTAAATTACTTTTATTAAAAAAATATTCCAGTACTTATTAGCTGCTGAATGCTACAGAGGAAATTCCTTTCTTTTTGGAACACTGAGGACATCACGAACACAGTGCTCTCTGCTGATATCTCTGTCCATTTTAGCAACCATGCATAGCAGATGTATGCTAAGGGCAGCATGGTGGCTCATTGGTTAGCACTGCTGCCTTGCAGTGCTGGGGACTTGGGTTCAAATGCCACTAAGGACAACAATAAATAAAGCATTATTATTATAATAACGTCAGCAGAGAGAACTGTGGTTGTGATGTCATTAGAGAGCATTCCAAAAAGAAAAGAATTTCCTCTGTAGTATTCAGCAGCTAATAAGTACAGGAAGGATTAAGATTTTTTAATAGAAGTAATTTACAAATATGTTTAACTTTCTGCAACCAGTTGATTTAAAAGAAAAAAGGTTTTCACCGGAGTACCCCTTTAAAGTCCTTCCAACATTAACCAAACATTGGTAGCTGTATATTGGGGACTTTTCAGTTCATGACTTCTGTTGCTTTTACCAGAAATATGCTTGGCTTATAGGGCATTTTTCGAAACCCTTTAACCCCTTCCGCAAATTGACGTTTATAAACGTCCTAAGTGCGGTCCCTGTATATAACGCGGGGTCCCGGCGGGACTCTGCGTCATAGCGGGATGGTCCTGGCGCCTATTCACAGCCGGGACCCGCGGCTAATAGCGCGATAAAATTGCGAGGCCCCGATCAGCTACCCGTAGAGAAGAAGGTCTCCGATTGATTACTCCCAGCCTGAGTTACAGGCTGGAGCAATCAATCACCGATTTCACTGATTGTTGCCATGCAACGGCAAGGGAGCAGTCTGTGAATAAAATCATCCATTGCAAGCTGATAGGTCTCTATGGCACCTATCAGCTTGCAAAAAAAAGTGTAAAAAAAGTTAACCCTTTCAGGTATTCCCTTCTGAATTAATAGTTTAAATCACCCAGCATTTCCTAGTAACAAAATAAAACAGTGTAAATAAAAATACACATATGTGGTATCACCGCGTGCGGAAATGTCAGAATTATAAAAAATATACTGCTTTTTAAACCTCACGTTCAATGGCGTACGCACAAAAAAATTCCAAAGTCCAAAATAGCGCATTTTTGATAATTTTTTATACCACAAAAAAGTGAATAAAAAGTGATCAAAAAGTCTGATCAGAACAAAAATGGTACCGATAAAAACTTCAGATCACGGTGCAAAAAATGAGCCCTCAGAGCCCCCTGAACGCAGAAAAAATAAAAAAGTTATAGGGCTCAGAAAATGACAATTTTAAACGTATAAATTTTCCTGCATGTATTTATGATTTTTTTCTGAAGTAATGCACAATCAAACCTATACAAGTAGTGTATCATTTTAACCGTAAGGACCTACAGAATAAAGATAAGGGTTCACTTTTACCGAAAAATGTACTGCGTAGAAACGGAAGCCCCCAAAATTTACAAAATGGCATTTTTTCTTCAAGTTTGTCGCACAATGATTTTTTTTCCGTTTTGCCGTGGATTTTTCGGTAAAAGGACTAATGTCACCGTAAAGTAGAATTGGTGGCGCAAAAAATAAGCCATAAGACAGATTTTTAGGTGTAAAATTGAAAGGGTTATGATTTTTTAAAGGCAAGGAGGAAAAAACGAAAATGCAAAAACGTGAAATCGCTCAGTCCTTAAGGGGTTAATATAGTTGATAGAACTAAGAAATTACCGTAAAAAATGCCAGTGTACAACATACATTTAATTAAGAAAAAGTAAATTATTTCCTTTGGTAAAACAGAATTTTAAAAAATTCCCACTAAAGTTTTCATAAACAAAAAGTAAAACCTAAAGCAGTGCTTATGATAGCCGGGATCGACCCGGTGTGATGCGGGGTCACGGCGTGACCCCGTTTTTCACACCGCGACCGGGCTTAGGGCGTACGGGTATGCCCTAAGTCCTTAAGAGATTAAAGCGCACCCATCAGATCCAACAAAAAATTTTTTTTTACTATATCACTCAGTACCTAATCCTGACCATGTACGTCTATCTTTTATGTGTCTAGCACCTTTATTTATTTGTTTATTACACTTCTCACTAGTCTGAATTCCTCTCAAATGTAGGGGGCGTGGCCTCACTGTGCAGGTCTCCGCCCCCTCCCTCAGTATGCTGTCTGCTCACATCTCCCCAAGCATTAGGTAAACTACAACTCCCAGCTTGTCCTCACTGACAGTAGCGGGACACAAGCTGACAGTGGGAGGATTTTTCCTCCAGTTGTGAGCCCTGCACTCACAGCTGTCAATCAAGGAAGTGTGTCCATGACATAGGTGATGATGCATGGACACAGCAGGACTAGTATGTATCAGGAGCAGGCAGGGGGGGCAGTTGTTTGACTGGCTTTTTCACTATGAAATACTGAAAAATTTCTAATGAAAGCCATTGCAAAACCTATTGGTTTTGCATGCTTTACAACATATCAAAAGTTTTTGTACTGACAGTGCCCATTTAACCTCTTGGGGATGCAGGGCGTATGCATACGCCCTGCATCCCCGATCCTTAAGGACTCAGGGCATATCTGTACGCCCTGAGCCCGGTACCGGTGTTTAAAACGTGGTCATGCCGTGACCCCGCATCACACCGGGTCGGTCCCGGCTGCTATTCATAGCCGGGACCCTGGGCTAACAGAGCGCGGCAGTGATCGTTGTGCCGTGCGCTATTAACCCTTCAGACGCGAAAGTTGACCGTCGCGTCTGAAAGTGAAAGTAAGCGGTTCCCGGCAGCTCAGTCGGGCTGATCGGGACATCGCGATAAAATCAGCCAGGGACCCGCCGGTAATGGCGGACAACATCAACCCCTCCGATGCCGTGATCAATACAGATCATGGCATCTGCGGATCTGATCATCCAGCATGACAGCTGGAGGTCCCCTCACCTGGCTCCAGCCGTCTCCCAGGGTCTTCTGCTCTGGTCTGCGACCGATAATAGTGAGCAGTGCTATGTCCTATACATAGCACTGCACAGTATTAGCAATCAACTGACTGCAATGAATAGTCCCCTATGGGGACATAAAAAGTGTAAAAAAAAAAAGTAAAAAAATGTAAAATAAAAAAGTAAAAAAATGTGAAAAATCCACTCCCCCAATAAAAAATTAAAACGTCTATTTTTCCCTATTTTACCCCCAAAAAAGCGTAAAAAAAATAAATTAATACACATATTTGGTATCGCCGCGTGCGTAAAAGAATGAACTATTAAAATATATTGTTAATTATCCCGTACGGTGAACGGCGTAAACATAAAAAATTAAAAAAAGTCCAAAATTGCTGCTTTTTTGTCACATTTTATTTAAAAAAAATGTTTATAAAAAATGAATAAAAAGTAAAACCTAAGCAAAAGTGGTACTGATAAAAACTACAGATAATGGCGCAAAACATTTGCCCTCATATCGCCCCATATACGGAAAAAATAGAAAGTTATAGGTGTTCAAAATAGGGCAATTTCAAACATACTAATTTTGTTAAAATGGTTTGAGATTTTTTTTAAGCGGTACAATTATAGAAAAGCATATAACATGGGTATCATTTTAATTGTATTGACCCACAGAATAAAGAAAACATGTCATTTTTACCGGAAAGTGTACAGCGTGAAAACAAAACCTTCCAAAATTTGCTAAAGTGCGGTCTTCTTTTCAATTTTCCCACATAAATAATATTTGATTGGTTGCGCCGTACATTTTATGGTAAAATAAGTGATGTGATTACAAAGTATAATTGGTGACGCAAAAAACAAGCCCTCATATGGGTCTGTGGATGGAAATATAAGAGAGTTATGATTTTTAGAAGGCAAGGAGGAAAAAACGAAAATGCAAAAATAAAATTGGTCTGGTCCTTAAGGGGTGAAGGTGAAAATAGGCTGAGTCCCTAAGGGGTTAAATTAACTGATGCTTAATCATTTCAATGGACACTATAATTTGTTGATGCTACAGAGAAATTAAAATGTGCTCAATGCTATGATATCAACTGATATGCAGTATAACTAAGGACTCCGCAAAATAAGCAAGGTTTGCCAGACCGAGCCTCGCATTTATAGAAGCATATCTTTTATGATAACCAATGTAGAGTGCTTCAATATACATAAAAAGTAATCTATACGTTTTTCTCAAGGAAATCAAGACTGGAAAGTAATGCTTGATGCTTTCATCATGCAACTTTATGACAGCCATCAAAAATGTATTAAACTGCTGTATGGCAAGATATGTAAAGAAATAATTCAAAAAACTAAATGTGTTCAATTTTCTTTTTTATTTGAACTATAATGTAAAACAATATAGAAGTTGACATGCACAAGCATTCAGAAATGTTTTAAAACAAAGTTTAGACAAGTTTTCTACAAAAGATTTTCTATGTATTTATTTTTAGGGAAAGTAATAATCTGCTCTGTTCAAGACAATCTCTCCCATTAAATAACCTAGGTGATCCATTAGATGCCCTAACTATCGGACAGTAGGTGTACATTTCATATAAGGGTGTGTTCACATACAGTTTTTTGTGATAATCTTGAGCTGTAAAAAAATATGAAAGGATCTTAAATTCAGGCTGTAATTTGTTATAGACCCTATTCTGTTATTTTCTGTGTTTCAGTGCAGTAGTGCTATAGTGAGGAAAACAGCACTATAGTGAGGATAATGCTGTGTTACATTGACTGTAATGTATAGGTAACACAGAGTAACAACGTGTGAACACAGTCTTGAGAGTTGAAAATAATTGATACCGATCTCTACAAAAATGTTCTTTTTGTCTTTTATAGGGGCAAATGTTTATGATGTGGCACAGCTTTTGGGGACAGCTTTAAAGGGGTACTCCGCCCCTAGACATCTTATCCCCTATCCAAAGGATAGGGGATAAGATGTCAGATCGCCGAGGTCCCGCTGCTGGGGAGCCCCGGGATCGCCGCTGAGGCACTGCGATATCATTGCTGCACAGAGCGAGTTCGCTCTGTGCGTAATGACGGGTGATACAGGGGACGGAGCAGCGTGACGTCATGGCTCTGCCCCTCATGACAACACGGCCTGTCCCCTCAATGCAAGTCTATGGCAGGGGGCGTGACAACCACCACGCCCCCTCCAATAGACTTGTATTGAGGCGGCGGGCCAAGACATCACGAGGGGCGGAGCCGTGACGTAACGATTATAATTGTAGATAATTGTTGTAGAGTATTTTTGTTGTTGTAAAAGCCCAATAAACTGATCTGAGGGCCACAGGTTAAGTGGGACCCACTTATGTGGCTCTAATTTTTAGACTTTGGTTTCTGGTAATGTGAAGACCTTTTTGCCTATGCTTTCTTATCCCATCTATGTGTAATTTTTTTAAGAAATCCTGAATTTTTTTTTTTCAGAATGCCTAGAGAGACATTTGATAAACTGGTTGAGCTTGTGGTCTGCATCTCCAGAGGCAGGCTTTGCCCTTGTGGCAAGTCATCGCTCTTGGCATGGTTTTTATAAGATTGGGGTGATTGTATGTATATATATATATATATATATATATATATATATATATGTAAAAAAAAAATTTCAACCTGTGGCCAAATAACCCAACTGCATATGGGTTGCTGACAGTAGGCATGTACATGTGTAGCAGTCACCGAGGTCAGGTTCACAATACTTCAATAATTGCTTTTTTGGAATCCTGATGGTGGTGGCTGATGCCTTGTAAAGTTTTGTAGCTATTGGCTATGGCACCTATGGTAAAACTGGGGACTCCATGATGCTACTGTCATCTGAATTTGGCAGAAGAATCCTCCTTGACCACATAACTCTACCTTCTCGAAGACATCTTCCAGGTACCACACCTCCCATTCCTGATTTGGGCATTACTTAATTCCATCATGATGCAGCCTTTTTGGCCAATTTTTCAAATTTCTCACTAATAAGATTGGGATGCTTTAACTTATTGAAGTGAATCTGATGTTTTTTGTGACACATTGTACTTTATATTTGTGTTAAATTTTGGTGACAATTTGAGAAAAACAAGAAAATTTGGTAAAAAATTGGAAACATTAGCATTTTCTGCTTTTATAAAGATTTCACATAAATTGGCTAATAATTCACATTTCCTGTTCGTGACATCACGCCACGTCCATTTATGTCTATGGGAGGGGGAATGACGGCTAGTACACAGCAATCATGCACCCTCCCAAAGATATGAATGGAGGCGGCGTGGCATGACATCACTAATATGAAAGCCCCAGGCCGTGTTCAGAACACCACGGTGCCGACAACAAGATCACGAGGGGTCCCAACAGCCCCCTTGGGATCAGACATATTATACCCTATCCTTTGGATAGGGGATAACATGTCTAGGGGCGAAGAATCCCTTTAACCCCTTAATGACCATGCCCATTTTCACCTTAAGGACCAGGCCAATTTTATTTTTGCTTTTTCGTTTTTTCCTCCTCGCCTTCTAAAATCCATAACTCTTTTATATTTCCATCTACAGACCCATATAAGGGCTTGTTTTTTGCGTGACCAATTGTACTTTGTAATGAAACCTCTAATTTTACCATAAAATGTACTCCGAACCCAAAAAAAACATTTTTTTAGGGAGGAAATTTAAATGAAAACCAAAATTTTGCAAATTTTGGAGGGCTTCGTTTTCACACTGTACAATTTACGGTAAATAATGACATGTGTTCTTTATTCTGTGGGTCAATACGATTAAAATGATACCCATGGCTAGATACTTTTATATTTTTGTACTGCTTAAAAAAAATCTAAAACTTTTTGTACAAAATCAGTAATCTAAAATCTCCCTATTTTGACCACCTATAACTTTTTAATTTTTCTGTATATAGGGCGGTATGAGGGCTCATTTTTTTTGCGCCGTCATCTGTACTTTTTTTTAGATACCACATTTGCATATATAAAACTTTTAGATCATTTTTTATTACATTTTTTTTTTAATAAAATGTGACAAAAAAGCATTTTTTTTACTTTTTTTTATTTTTTACATTTACGCCATTCACTGTACGGGATCATTAACATATATTTTGATAGTTTGGACATTTACGCACGTGGCGATACCAAATATGTTTATTTAAAAAAAAATGTTTACGCTTTTTGGGGGTAAAATGGGAAAAACTGACAATTTTCATTTTTATTGGGGGAGGGGATTTTTCACCTTTTTTTAACTTTTTATTTTTATTTTTTCAACTTTATTTTACACTTTTTATGTCCCCATAGGGGACTATCTATAGCAATCCTTTGATTTCTAATACTGTGCAGTGCTATGTATAGGACACAGCACTGCTCAGTATTATCGGTGATCTTCTGCTCTGGTCTGCTCGATCTCAGACCAGAGCAGAAGACCCCGGGAGACGGCCAGAGCCAGGTGAGGGGACCACCGGCCGCCATGGTGGATGATCGGACCGCCACGGCAGCGCTGCGGGCGATCCGATCATCCAATCAAAGTACCGCAATGCCGCAGATGCCGTGATCTGTATTGATCACGGCATCTGAGGGGTTAATGGCGGACATCCGCGCGATCGCTGATGTCGGCCATTACGGGCGGGTCCCCGGCGGCTGCTAGCAGCCGGAACCTGCCGTGTATGACGCGAGCACCCTCCCGATGCTCGCGGTCATACACAGAACGTAAATGTACATCCTGATGCGGGAAGTCCCGCCAAACCAGGACGTACATTTACGTCCATGGTCGTTAAGGGGTTAATGGGCATAATTTGTATTAGTTGTTCTACAAAAATAATATGATGCTTCTTTTGTGTGGCTTTTAGGGATGCTCTTTACACCCTGTTCCAAATTATTATGCACATTCTATTTACATGTGTCACAAAGATTAAATATTTTGTTTTTCAGTTTAACTCATGGATGGCATTGTGTCTCAGGGCTCTTTTGATCAGTGGAAATAATCTCGGATACCTGTGATAATCAGATTGCCAGGTGAGCCCAATCTAAGAAAAAACTACTAAAGGGTGTTCCACATTATTAAGCAGAGCACCATTTTCAAGCAATATGGGGAAGAAAAAGGAACTCTCTGCTGCTGAAAAGAATGAAATAGTACAATAACTTGGACAAGGTATGAAAACATTAGATATTTCACGAAAACTTAAGCGTGATCATTGCACTATTAAGAGATTTGTGGCTGATTCAGAGCACAGACGGGTTTGTGCAGATAAAGGCCCATTTAAGATTTCTGCCAGATCCATGCATCGGATCAAGAGACCAGCTGCTAAAATACCATTTCATAGCAGCAAACAGATATTTGAAGCTGCTGGTGCCTCTGGAGTCCCACGGACATCAAGGTGTAGAGTCCTTCAGAGTCTTGCAACTGAGCATAAACCTTCTATTCAACCACCACTAACCAATGCTCACAAGCAGGCACAGCTGCATTGGGCAGAAAAATACATGAAGACTAGTTTTCAAACAGTCATGTTCACTGATGAGCGCCATGTAACCCTGGATGGGAAAAGAGCTGATCAGCCCCTTTAGGTTCCCCGAAAGTGTAAAGATGACCTCTGCAAAGTATGTGGAATTTATGACTAACCACTTTCTACCCTGGTACAGAAGGAAGAACTATGCTTTCCGTAATAAAATCTTCTTCATCCATGAAAATGCTGCTGCAAAGAATACCTCTGCATCAATAACTGCTATGGAGATAAAAGGAGAGAAAGTCATGGTGTGGTCTCCATCCTCCCCTTACCTCAATTCCATTGAGAGCCTTTGGAGCATCCTCAAGCAAAAGATCTATGAGGGTGGGAGGCAGTTTACATCCAAACAGCAGCTCTGTGAGGAATGTAAAAAAACTGTCAAAAAACTCACACGTTCAATGGATGCAAGACTTGTGAAGCTGCTATCAAATAAGGGGTCTAATGTTAAAATGTAACAGGAACTGTTCAAATGTTTAAAAAGATAAAAAAGAAATGTTAAAAGTTTGATTGAAATAGCTTTTGATTTCAGTAAATATGCTGCAAACACAACAAATGACACTTTTCAGTTTCTTACAACCTATAAAGCATTTTGAAACATAATTTAAATAATTATTTAAATTATTTTATAAATAAAATAATTTGGAATAGTGCAATGTAAGTTTTTTCATGTTTAAAAAATACTGTTATTATTAGGAGGTTTGTTCAATAAAATTTGAATTGTACTATTAATAGTTGATAACATGAGAAATATGCTGACTGTTATTAAGGTAAATTAAAAAAATATAATTTGCATAATAATTTGAAACAGGGTGTAATACTTCTAAGTAGATTTGGTTTTAATTTTGGAAAGTTTTATTAGAGGTGCAAAAAACTTTTTCTAAATATGCTAAATTGCTAATGCATACAAAATGTAGTATAAAAAGTTCAATAATGTATTTGTTTTTTGTTGTTTTGATACAAAACATTGAGAATTTGTATAGGCTTAGTTAAATGGGGTGCCTATGGTGATGGTTTGTAGCTATGTAGACAGAAAAACAAAAGACTGAAGCAGTTCCAAACTACGTGCATCTTCTCTTCAGTGTCCCTGGCATGACTTCTAAATTATTGCTAATAAATTGGCACTATATGCTTCAAAATATTACTTTTTTGCTGCATGCAATTATTTTTGTCATACTAAAATTATATTCCAAAGAATTAAGAGTTAAACAAAATGTAGACATCATAAACATTTCCAAAACATTCTTTCATAGCAATGAAACATGTCATAAAAATATTTATTAGTTTAAAAATGTTACTCATTATAATACAAGCTCTAGACTTTTAACTGTACATTTTTACAAGATATTTCTCTATCTCTATGCTGCATGTTTAGAGCTTGGCAATTCTCCCGGTTCATTGGAAAAGCTCTGAATTCACTGGGGATGTTCCTTAAATCTTATTGCATTGAAAAATCCTTTATTTGAAATATTCGTTTCAAGATAAATTAGTGTTCTAATTCGAAAAGTGATGTTTTTAATCAATTATGCATATCAACTGATGAGTGATACCATAAGCTTAGTTAAATGTATTGTTTAGATATAAAAAGGTTTTGTTTTATTTAGTGCAAAATATTTGGGTAAAAAAATGTCTGATAATAGTCCATACTGCACAAGTGGTTTAGCCAAATTCATTTTTTTTTATGGAAACCTCTACAACTTAACATTATCATCCTAATAAAGGGTTATTCCAGGATTTTTTTTCATTTGACTATGCTACAAGGGCTGTATAGTTAGTGTAGTTCATAATATAGTGTCTTTACTGATGTTTCATGGTGGTCTTGCAATTCTCCTGTAATTTTTGCCCAAAGGTTTATCTTTAACAGCATACACCATGACTGTTTTAGGTTTTCCCAGGTTGCAGAGCAGCTTGAGACATTACATCAATGGTTTTGCATCAGCTGGAGGCACCCTGGTCAGAAAACACTGGTCTATTGCATGGAAGAGATCACAGGTGGGTTACAGCTTTATGGTAATCTCAAAACAAAGCCATTTAGCCCCAAGACAAGTGTGGATCCTTAATAAACACATCCATTACTGTCTGGCAGGTACGTAGTTAACCATTTAACGACCACAGACGTAAATGTATGTCCTGGTTTGGCGGTACTTCGTGCACCAGGACATACATTTACGTCCTGTGTATGACTGCGAGCATCGGAATGGTGCTCGCGTCATACACGGCAGGTTTCCGGCTGCTAGCTGCAGCCGGGGACCCGCCCGTAGTGGCCGACATCCGCGATCGTGCGGATGTCCGCCATTAACCCCTTAGATGCCATGATCAATACAGAAGAGGCAGATTTTCACACCAGTCAGGTGTAAACGGAAGAGTGATATTTCTCAGCGCTGTCCACAAGCCAGGTAAGTAAAATAACTTATATTTAGTACATGTAACGCGTTTCAAGGACTCTCCGTCCTTTTCCTCAGACATGCTCAATATAAGTGAAAACAAAAAATATATACTCATTAGGTCATTAATGTGGGAACCGGAAATGACCTCACAAATAATTTGCATAAAATGACGTCTTTCCATATGATATAATATAATAAATAAAAACTCTTAATTATTCGTAAATAAATAGTATATAAATAAACAATGCTCCGAATCTATTATTGGATTGTTTTATCTATTGTCTCATTTAATCCCCTTGGCCACAAAGAGTTAAGGGAGTAAATCCAAAAGGATTCCCTGTTCACTAGCTTTTGGAAGCGATCATTGTGTTCTAAGGGGATGCTATCCAGGATAACTAGTTTCAAACACTTGTGGTTACTGTTATGTGAAGCCATAGTGTGTCTTGATACACTATGTAATACAAAATAGTATTTAATGTAATATCTATGTTTATTTATACAGGCACATACAGTTTGTACCGTACGGCCCACATACTGAAGCCCACCCTCACATGTGAGGAGATAAATGACAAAGGAATCAGAGCAGTTTATTAATTTTTCTTTCAGAGGAAAGACTTCGCCTGTGGAAAAAGATGTTACCGAATCACATGGGGGAAACGCAATCCATTCACAGCACAGACAGCGTTTTTTACCGCAACGGAATGTACCGATCACGGTAGGTTTACAAATATTTTGTTTGTTAATGATACTTTTTAATTTACTTGGGGCTAAATGATTTCTTAATGTTTTAGCTCTGAATGGGTGTGTTGTCCACTCTCTCACATGTTATCTTCATAAATTCAAAAGTTCCAATAATATATTCCATAGAATTAAAAAAGAGAGATATTACAATTAGTATACAGAAACGGTCATACATTTTATTTGTGTATCACCCCCTATGCTGAAAAAATGAGGTAAGTACTTTTCCCCAGGAAGTCTCATGGGAGAGATGCCATCATTATATTACAGTGGTCCCTCAACATACGATGGTAATTCGTTCCAAACGACCCATCGTTTGTCGAATCCATCGTATGTTGAGGGATCCGTGCAATGTAAAGTATAGGCAGCTGTACTCACCTGTCCCCGTCGCTCTCCGGACCAGGTCCTCACCGCTCCCGATGCTGTCCCAGGGGCTCCCGATGCTGTCCCGCTGCTCCGGTGTCTTCTTCGCGATCCTCCGTCCTCTTCCGCATCTTCTGCAGGTCCGGGCCTCGCTTTCTGGTGACGTTATTACGCTTCTGCGCCGGCGCGGCGTGCGTAGTGACATAATAATGACGCCGGAAAGCGAGGCCCGGACCCTGGAGAAGATGCGCAAGACACCGGAGGATCGCGAAGTGGACCCGGAGCAGCGGGAATAGTTAAGCGAACCTGCCAGGGATGCTTAAACTGCTATCCGACAGCAGCTTAAGCATTTTGCGCTGTCGGATAGCAGTTAATGCGATGGCCCCGACATATAAAAGCATCGTATGTCGATGCTGACATCGACATGCGATGGCCTCTGAGAGGCCATCGTATGTCGATTTTATCATATGTCGGGGCCATCGTAGGTCGGGGGGTTACTGTATATAAAATTCCACATTGAGTCCTTGAGGACGTAACTTCCCCAACTTGTGGATCCACCAAAGTTCTTTTTTCTTTATGAGAGCCAATCTATCTCCACCTCTTCTTGGAGTTGGCATGTAATCAATAGCCATAAATTTAAGGTCCTTTCCCGTGTGGCCTGCTTCGGTAAAATGTTTTGAGAGCGGTAGGTCCAATCTCTTTTTTCGGATTGAATGCCTATGATTGTTTATATGGGTTTTGAGACAACACGTAGACTTTCCAATATATATCAACTTGCAAGGGCAGGTAAGTGCATATATCACCCAGACGGAATCAAAAGTGAGAAAATATCTCAACTGGTAACTCCGTTGACTCACAGGGTGAATTATTGCACTACCTTTTATCTAAGAACAATTTACACAAGAAAGACACGGGTAGAAGCCTACCTTGGGAGTAGTCAAAAATGTCTGTCTCGGCCCACTAGTGCCTACTTGGATATCCGCCTGGACTAACTGATCTATTAGATTTCTTTTTACGTCTATAGGACATGAGGGGATTAATTTTAAATTCTTCTAGGTCTCTATAGTTATTAAGTAGAATATACCAGCGACGATTAAGAATCTTACTTATTTGAGCACTAACTCCAGAATAAGATGAGACAAATGGAATTCTTTTCAATTTTTTAATCTGATTCTTTGGCTGTAGTATATCCTCTCCATCTAGCTGTTCTACTCTCAGTTTTTGACACTCTACTAATGGTTTGGGATATCCTCTTTGTACAAATTTTTGTGACATAAACTGAAGGGATGTCTGGAGAGTTTTACTATCATCTACAATCCTTTACACTTAACATTTGACTGTATGGTAATGAATTAACCATTTTTCTGGGATGGCTACTACTGTAATACAAGATGGTGTTTTTGTCAGTCGGTCTCGTGTATAGACTTGTTTGAAACCAGTTATTATGAACTGTAACTAACATATCTATAAAGCTTACATTTGTGGTGGAATATGTGATTGTAAAGGCAATATTGGGGTCCATAGAATTGAGAAATATATGGAACCCCTCTAACTCTGACACAGTCCCTTTCCAGAGGAGGAAAATATTGTCTATGTATCACCACCACACCAGACAATGTCTGAAGTGGTGTGATACATACACGAGTTCCTCCTCTAGAGATGTTACATACAAGTTAGCATACATTGGGGCTACGTTTGTACCCATTGCAGTCCCTACTAATTGTAGGAAAAATTCCTCATTAAAGACAAAGTAATTATTTGTGAGAATCATATTGAGTAACTGTAGTAAAAAAAATCCTGTGTGGCTGTAGTGAATGAGGAACCAGATAAACATTTTTGAACAGCTGCAAGTCCCTTGGAGTGTTGTATAGATACATATAAAAACTTGTAATATCAAATGATACCAATATTGTCTCATTTGGAACATGAATCTCTCTTATCTTCAGTAAAAAATCATTAGAATCTCTGATATATGATCTAGCTCCTAGCTCTAGCTCTTAATATTCTGTCTAATACAATAGATGCATTGCTTAATACTGACCCTCTCCCCGAGATTATAGGTCTCCCTGGGGGGTGGGTCAGTGATTTATGAATCTTTGGTGACCTATAGATCAATGGGATGTGTAACAATCAAGAAATCTTTAATCTCAGAATCTATTAAACCTCCCTGAAATGCTTGTTCCACCATATTAATTAGTTTACCCCTGATCTCTCTAGTAGGGTCACTCTCAAGCTTCTTATAAGAATTTACATCAATAATCTGTCTATACATCTCCTGTATAGTCCTTTGCATCCATAACCACGATCCCAGTCAGCGGGTTTTATGGGGAGATCGTTGTTATTGACCAATTCTAGCAAAGCCTCCCTCTCTATACCCGGGATATTTGGGTATTTAATTTGTTTCCCTCACTTGACAACCTCAGTTGTTCAATTTCAAACCATACCAGTGAAATATATGTATCGAAAGCATGTGATGTAAGTATAGGATTGAAGGTGCTCTTTGTATGTAGGTCTAACGTTTCACATACGGGACGCCAGAGCAGGATTAGGTTAGAGCCACAGCGGTTACAGCCACATCGCACCTCGTTTCTGGCGCTTTATCAGACCAGGTGCATGGCCAGGTAAATACTGAATGGCCTATGACGTCCTGGGGTAGGGGCGTTTCCATTCTTATTGTTGAAAGAAGAGTTAAAAACAATAATATACAAAAAAGGGCAAAAACCTTCATACTTCTTATCGTGACAGAAAGCATTGCTATCCAATAAAGTGCAAGCGGTCTCCTTTTTCGCAAAGAGGCAGAACAACAGGTGGGAGCGCTCCTCATGCAAAGATGCTCATATCTAGGCGGTCGTTCAGACCGAGTCCGCCTTGAGCATCTGTCATTAAAATCCATTTTGCTTCTTCGTCTATCTATTTCCTTCTCTTTGCGCAACTATTTCTAAACCGAAAAAAGAAATTTCGGAGGTTACTCCTCCATGCGCCTCATTAATGTGAGCTATAAATCTTGAAGAGCCTATACCAGTTTTCACTGAAGAGATATGTTCTCTAAAACGTGTATGAAGTGCTCTGATTGCACAGCCGATATAGAACCTTTTACATGTGCATACCATAGCGTATATCACGTAATTGGTTCTGCAACACATTACATCCTTGAAGGTATGTGAAATTCCACCAATATTCACCATTTGGTCTGTGTTTGAAAATCATCTTCTCTACTGTTTATTCACCTTAAACGTAAAAACTGCCCATAAGGGAATAGCCCTGTGTTATAATTTCATTGTTTTTAATTTAAAAAATAGAGATAACAATATGAATCTAAAATTTCACTTATAAAATAGGTCCACTGGAATTCCTACACGTCTTAGTTAAAATTAAAGACAATGAAATTATAACACAGGGCTATCGTAAGCCAACAGCATGTAATGCCCTATTGCACTACCGCAGCTATCACCCGGACCACGTAAAGACTGCAATCCCTTATGGGCAGTTTTTACGTTTAAGGCGAATAAAAAGCAGAGAAGACGATTTTCAAACACAGGCAGAAGACTTAAAGAACCCCCTCCTCTCCAGACATAGGCGTGCGCACGGGGTGTGCCGGGTGTGCACAGGCACACCCTAATCACCGCGGCCCGCTGCTGCAGGACTTTTTTTTTTCTTTCTCCCTACTAAACCCCAGCCCCACCGGACATCCCCGACAGTCACAATCATACATAATGGGGATGTAGTCCTGAGCTGTGAGCCTACATAATGTAGGCTCACAGTTCAGGACTACATCCCCATCATGTATGGCAGCAGGCAGCAGGGATAGAGCGGCCGGAGCCGCAAATAAAAAAAAAATGCATTTTTAAACATCCGGTGTGCCCTGAAAGTCTTTCAGGGCACACCGGATGTTTAAAAATGCATTTTTTTTTATTTGCGGAATTTGCGGCTCTGGCCGCTCTATCCCCTGTCCTCCGGCTGCTCTATCCCCCCTTCCTCTGGGCCACTCTTTTCCCCTTCCTCCAGGCCGCTCCTCCCCCTTCCCCGGCCGCGCACACTGCTGCGCTAACTGCAGACGCAGGGGCTGCCCCGCAGCTGCGCACATCTCCTTCCATTCCTGAGATGCTCCTGGCCGCAACTCCTGGCACCGAGTGTCCATTCCTCGGCATGAGGAAGAAGTGGGCGATGGTGCAAAGTGTGCAGCAGATGGGAGTGGACGTGCCCGGCCTCTGACCCCAACATGGCTGCCACAGATAAGAAAAGTGCACAGACCGAGGACGGGAGGGGGGTGGGATGTATGATGTGTGTATTATGTATGTATGGTGTGTGTAACATGTATGTATGTATGTATGGTGTGTGTAATATGTATGTATGTATGGTGTGTGTAATATGTATGTATGATGTGTGTAATATGTATGTATGGTGTGTGTAATATGTATGTATGGTGTGTATTATATGTATATATGGTGTGTATTATATGTATGTATGGTGTGTATTATGTATGTGTGATGTGTGTAATATGTATGTATGGTGTGTGTAATATGTATGTATGGTGTGTATTATGGATGTATGATGTATTATGTATGATGTGTGCATGTGTATATTATGTATGTATGTATTATATATGTATGATGTTTGTATTTATTCATTATGTATGTATAATATATATATATATATATATATATATATATATATATATATACACATAATGTATAAATACAAACATCACACATATATAGTACATACATACATAATATACACATGCACACATCATACATATATAGTACATACATAATACATATGCACACCATACATAATACAAACACAAATCCATAATATATACACATACACATCATACATAAATACATCATACATACACACAGTATATATGTACTGTATGTTATGTATGTATGATGTATTTATGTATGATGTGTATATGTATATATTATGGATTTGTGTATGTATTATGCATGGTGTGCATATGTATGTATGATGCATGCAGGATCTATGTATGATGTATGCATGTATTATATATGTATGGTGTATGTATGTGTGTGTGTGTGTATATATATATATGTGTGTGTGTAGGTTATGCATGTATAATGTGTGTTTGTATTATATATGTATGATGTATGTATGTGTGTATATATATATATATATATATATATATATATATGTGTGTGGAGGTTATGCATGTATGATGTGTGTGTGTGTATATATATATATATATATATGTGTGGGTAGGTTATGCATGTATGATGTATGTATGTATTATATATGTATGATGTATGTATGATGTGTGTGTGTATATATATATATATATGTGTGTGTGTAGGTTATGCATGTATGATGTGTGTATGTATTATATATGTATGATGTTTGTATGCATATTGAATGTATTTATGCATTATGTATGTGTGTGTGTATATATATATATATATATGTGTGTGTGTAGGTTATGCATGTATGATGTGTGTATGTATGTATGACGTATGTATATATTTATTATGAATCAGAACAAAAGAAAAAAGAAAGTTTCCTCCAGCTCTTCCAAGGATAACAGTGCATGTAGTATTAAACCATCAAACCTTTAATCTGTATACATTAAAAATAGAAAAAGGTGGACATCATAAAAGAAAAGTGAAACTCCAGTGCATTTTGGGCTCTATATAGCCATGATTAAGAGCGACATTTTGCTCAAAACGTGTTGGAGTTTCGCTTCTCTTTTATGATTGATGTCCACCTTTTTCTATTTTTAATGCATACAGATTAAAGGTTTGATGTTTTAATACTACAAGCACCTTGAAAGAGGCAACTTTCTTTTTTCCTTTGTTCTGATACACGGGACACGGCCCACTCTCTGCAGTCCGTGCTCTTCTACCAGCAAATATACTAAAAACTACTACAGCACCGACCCGGTAGCTGAAATAACATTTTTTAATGTATTATGTATATATTTTATATTATGTATGTATTATGTGCCCAATCCCCCACACAGCACCCATAGCACCCCTCAAACACACAGCACCCCTCAAACACACACACAGCACCCCCCCACTCACACACAGCACCTCACACACACACACACAGCACCCCCAGTGCAATATAATGGGAGTTGTAGTTTTGGTCACCATATATTGTATCAGGGCATGCTGGGAATTGTAGTTGGTAACTGAAAATCCCAGCATTGCATTCCTTGAAGGAATGCAATGCTGGGAGGTGCAGTTACCAACTACAATTCCCAGCATGCCCTGATACAATCTATGATGACCAAAACTACAACTCCACACATCTTGCACTATATAGGAGTACAATTTAGATTATGGTGCAACATGCTGGGAGTCCTTGTTTTGGGTCAGCTGCAGACCCAAAACTACAACGTGCATGCTGCTCCAAGCTTTCTGGGTGCCGCATCACTTTTTCAACCAATCTGGTGCAAAAAAAAATTCTATTTGGAATATTCCCCCCTCTGTGCCACCATCTTATAGTAAAAGCGTTCTTCTGTTTGATAAGTAAAGAAAAACATGAGTTTTACCATTCAACTTACAATTCTTTTTCAAATCCACATCAAATGCATCCCCATAAACACCAGCAAACATACACACAAGTGGGAGGTCTAGTCAGGGCTGGTGCATGGATTTTTGACACTCTAGGCAAAACCTAATTTTGACAACCCTTTGGCTCCGCCCATTGAACCCCTTGGCAAATATAAGATCAGGGGTAGAATTAGTCCCGTAAGCATCATGGTAAATTCTAGACTTGTCCTCCTCCCTACAATTATAACTATACTGCACCTAATGTGGGGGAACTATATTGCACCTAATGTGGGGGAACTGTACTGCACCTAATGTGGGGGAACTATATTGCACCTAATGTGGGGGAACTTTACTGCACCTAATGTGGAGGAACTGTGCTACTAACTTAATGTGGGGAACTATACTACTAACCTAATGTGGGGGAACTATACTACCACATAATGTGGGGGAACTATACTGCCAACCTAATGTGGGGAAACTGTACTACTAACCTAATGTGGGGGAACTATACTGCCAACCTAATGTGGGGGAAATATATTTCCATCCTAATGTGGGAGATTTATACTGCCAACCTAATGTGGGGGAACTATGCTGCCAACCTAATGTGGGGGAACTATACAAAAATATAAAATTGTACTACTCTGATCCCTATAGCACTTTTATTTTTCTGTATATGGGGATGTATGAGGGTCATTTTTAGCGCTGTGATTTGTAGTTTTTATCGTAAATTTTTTTTTTTTGCTTTTTAGATATTTTTTATGGTATTTGAAGTGACCAAAAATGTGCTAATTTGATTAGTGCACTATTACAACTTTTGGGACCCCACTTCTGATTTTGCCCAGGGCCATGCTAAGCCTAAAACCGGCCCTGGATCCAATCCTCCTACACTATGCAAGCAAGAGTGTGGTGTGTGTGTATATGTATGTATGTATGTATATATATATATATACATATATATATATTTTTATATATATATATATATATATATATATATATATATATATATACATAAACACACACAAACGCGTGCGCGGAGTGAGTTTGTGCTTTAGGGTGCACACCCTAATGCAGTAGGCTGCGCACGCCTATAGCTGGGAGTTGTAGTTCTGCAACATCTGAAGGGCCAGATATTGCAGAACTACACGCCCAGCATCCCTGACTGTCTGTCATATAGTGGTCTCCAAACTGTGCCACTTCAGATGTTGCAAAACTACAACTCCCAGCATGCCCAGACAGTCAGTGCATGCTGGGAGTTGTAGTTTTGCAACATCTGGAGGACCACAGTTTAGAGACCACTACACAGTCGTCTCCAAACTGTGACCCTCCAGATGTTGCAAAACTACAACTCCCAGCATGCCCAGACAGCCTTTGGCTGTGTGGGCATGCTGGGAGTTGTAGTTTTGCAGCTTTTAGAAGGCCACAGTGAAGATCACTTACCGCGATCTTCACTGCAGCCTTCTCAGCCGCACTTTCCGGCCGCCGCTCCTCCTGCTCGCGCCGCTTGTTGCCGATGCCGGTCCGGGTAAACCGGACCATGTCCCCCCCTCGCCGCCAGTGTTCCCCCCGCTCTGTACCGACTTCGATTGGTGCGCAGAGCGGGGGGAAATGAACTCTAACCCCCCCCCCCCCCCCTCCTGCCATTGGTTGTCAGCCTGACCGACCAATGGCAGGGGATTGGAGGGGGTGGCAACATTGCCATCTCGCTCCTATGCTTTAGGCTGGTCGGAGCTGTCTCTGACAGCTCCGATCAGTCTTATTTTCCGGGAGATCGGGTCACCAGTGACCCGATTTGCCCGGATCGCGGCAAATCGCAGGTCTGAACTGACCTGCGATTTGCTGCGATCGCCGATATGGGGGGGTCTCAGGACCCCCCTAGGCATTGCCAGGGGATGCCTGCTGATAGATATCAGCAGGCATCCCGGTCCGATCACCGCCCGGCGAGCGGCAGTGATCGGAAATACGGAGGGCGTATGGATACACCCTCTGTCCTTAAGTGACGGGACGCGAAGGCGTATGCATACACCCTTCGTTCCCAAGGAGTTAATGCTTCTTCACTGCTGTCCTGTTTTAGTAATTGAAATGCTTTATTTTTGTCATTTATTGCCCCCTTAAAATTTTTATTCATCCATATTGGTTTTCTTTTATTTCTGACCCTTTAATTCCCGTAAAGTATATACATCTTACAGTGAAAATTTAAGATATTTTTAAAAGTCTCCCATTTAGTGTCAGTATTGTTCTTTTTGAGGACATTATCCCATTTTATATTGTTATGGGCTTCTCTGAGTTGATCGAACTTTGCCTACCGAAAGTTCTTTGTTTTTGTGGCCCCTCGAGAGATTCCCTTATTGAAGAACAAGTTATAATGTATTAAATTATGAACACTATTTCCTAGGTGTCCATCTACTTGCACATTAATTACTCTGTCAGGTACAGTACGTTGGTAAATATTAAGTCTAGTAGGGCGCCTCCTCTGGTCGGGCCCTGCACCATTTGGGACAGGTAATTGTCTTTAGCTATAGTCAGAAACCTGTTTCCCTTAAAGTCGAAGTCGGCCCAGTTCTCCATGAACCCAAACCCCTCCTTCCTACACTAGCTTCTGAGCCACTTGTTTACCTCCCTAATCTCCCGCTGCCTCTCTGGTGAGGCTCGTAATACAGGTAATATTTCAGAAAATACTACCTTGGAGGTCCTTGCCTTAAGCTTGCAGCCTAAGTCCCTGAAATCCTTTTTAAGGACACTCCATCTACCTCTTACTTTGTCATTGGTGCCAATATGTACCATGACTGCTGGGTCTTCTCCAGCCCCACCCAGCAACCTGTCAACCCGATCCGCGATGTGCCGAACTCGAGCGCCAGGAAGACAACACACTGTTCGGCGATCCCGGTCTTTGTGACAGATCGCCCTGTCTGTCCCCCTAATAATTGAGTCCCCCACTACCAGTACCTGTCTGGCCTGCCCTGCTCTCCTCCCTCCCTCCTTACTGGAGCAGACACCCCCCTGGCGGTCAGAGGCAGAGTCCTGCTGCAGTACCGCTAGCCCTGAAATGGCATCCTCCTCATCTGCCAACCGGGACAACTTGTTGGGGTGTGCCAGTTCAGGACTAGCCTCCCTGACACTTTTCCCTCTACCCCGTTTTCTAACTCTAACCCAGCTAACTGCCTGACTGTCCTGCACCTCCGTCCCACTATCCTCCCCCACCTCTACCCCAGAGAGTACCTGCTCAGTGAGCAGGAGACTCCTCTCCGGGTTGTCAATGCATCTCAGTGTTGCCAGTTGCTCCTCTAGATCAAGGATCCGGGCTTCCAAATGAGCAACTCGCACACATCTCGCACAACAATATGCACCCTCAAACTGTTGTTCAAGGATTGCATACATTGTGCAAGATGCACACTGGACTGCCTTTTCCAACATGGAGCTCATACTAGATTTGGGGATTGCAAAAATTAACAGAAAAGAAAAAAAAATCTAATATTTCAATTTAAACTTCCTGAATTTTAAGTCCCTTAATTTTAAGTCCCCTCACTTTTATACTCACTCACTTGTATGCTTCACGCTCTTGTATGCAGACAAACAATCGCTAGCTCAACATAGTGTAGTTGCTTTATATTTATCACAACCACAACCACCTCTCTTCCACTGCCTGGAAGTAAATTCACTTTAGTGAAACTTTTTTTTTTTTTTCATTTACACATCCGAATTTAAAGAAAAGTCGTCAAAGACCTGTGGGGTGTTAAGGCTCACTGGACCCCTTGATACGGGCCTTGAGGGGTGTAGTTACCAAAATGGTATGCCATGTGGGGGTTTTCTGCTGTTCTGGCACCATAGGGGCTTCCAAAATGTGATATGCCCCCCAAAAACCATTTCAGCAAAAATTCACTCTCCAAAATCCCAATGTTGCTCCTTCCCTTCTGAGCCCTCTACTGCACCAGCCGAACACTTTACATATACATATGAGGTATTTCGTTACTCTAGAGAAATTAGGTTACAAATTTTTGGGGACTTTTTCTCCTATTACCCCTTGTAAAAATTCAAAAACTGGGTCTACAAGAACATGCGAGTGTAAAAAATGGAGATTTTGAATTTCCTCCTTCACTTTGCTGCTATTCCTGTGAAACACCTAAAGGGTTAACACACTTATCCAAATGTCATTTTGGATACATTGAGGGGTGCAGTTTTTATAATGGGGTCATTTGTGGGGTATTTCTAATATGAAGGCCCTTCAAATCCACTACAAAACTGAACTGGTCCCTGAAAAATTCCAATTTAGAAAATTTTGTGAAAAATTTGAAAAGTGCTGCTGAACTTTGAAGCCCTCTGATGTCTTCCAAAAGAAAAAACCTGTCAACTTTATGATGAAAATATAAAGTAGACATATTGTATCTGTGAATCAATATATATTTAAATTTATTTGGAATGTCTGTTTTTGTTACAAGCAGAGAGCTTCAAAGTTAGAAAAATGCTACATTTTCAATTTTTTCATCAAATTTTGGAATTTTTCACCACGAAATGTTGCAAGCCTCAACAAAAATTTACCACTAACATGAAGTAGAATATGTCACGAAAAAACTATCTCAGAATCAGAATGAAAAGTAAAAGCATCCTAGAGTTATTAATGCTTAAAGTGACAGTGGTCAGATGTGCAAAAAATGGCTGGGTCCCTAAGGCCAAAATGGGCTGGTTCCTTAAGGGGTTAAACCCCACTGGCATTTGACAGATCTTTGGAACAGTGGGCTGTACAAATGAAAAATTTTCATTTTTCATTTTGACAGACCACTGCTCAAAAAAATCAGACACCTGTGAGATGCACTTCTTATTAGGGGTGTAGTTTCCATAATGGGGTCACATCTGGGGGGGGTTCACTGTTCTGGCACCATGGAGGCCTAAACGCACATGGCCTTCAATTTCAGCCAGATTCTCTCTCCAAAAAGCCCAATGGTGCTCCTTCTCTTCTGAGCCCTGTAGTTAACCCACAGACCACTTTACATCCACATGTGGGGTATTTTCTGACTCAGAAGAAATGGGGTTACAAATTTTGCGGGGCTTTTTCTCCTATTACCCCTTGTGAAAATGATAAAATTGGGGTAACAACAGCATTTTAGGGAAAAAAATATAATTTTTTTTATTTTCACCTCCAACTTTAACTAAAATTTGTCAAACACCTGTGGGATGTTAAGGCTCACTATACCCCTTGTTACTTTACGTGAGGGGTGTAGTTTTCAAAATGGGGGTCACATATGGGTGTTTTTTATGTTTATGTAAGAACTGCTGTAACTACCAGCCACCCCTGTGCAAATCCCCAGTTTAGGCCTCAAATGTATATGGTACACTCTGTTTACACTAACATGCTGGTGTAGACCCCAAATTTACCTTTTCTTAAGGGGTAAAAGAAGAGAAAAAAAATGTGTAACCCAAAACTGTTGCCTTGAAATATGAGAGGGCTCCAAAGTGAAAGAGCACCATGTGCATTTGAGGCCTAAATTAGGGATTTGCATCCACCACCAAATTACCCTACGGCAGGTCTTCCCAAATAGGGTGTCTCCAGCTGTAGCAAAACTCCCAGCATGCCAGGACAGTCAATGGCTATGCCGATGTTCTGGCTAGTGTTGAGCAGCATAGGCCATATTCGAATTCGCGATATTTCGCGTATATATGGACGAACATTCGTCATATATTCGCTAAATTCGCATATACGTAATATTCGCATTATATTTTCGCATATGTGAAAATTAGCATAAACAAAAATTTGCATGTGTGAAAATTACCATATGCGAAAAATTTGCATAAACGAAAATTCGCATATGCAAATTTTCCCATATGCGAAAATTCGTACACCAGTCTCACACAGTAGTATTAGAGCCTTCTTTAGACCACACAAGCTGGAAGCAGAGAGGGATGATCACTGTGATGTGTACTGTGAAAAAAAAAAAAAAAAAAATATTCGTAATTTCGAATATATAGTGCTATATTGGTGAATATTCGCGAATATGCGATATTCGCGAATAATATTTGCATTGCAAATATTTGCGAGCAACACTAGTGTTGACCACCAGACGAAGGGGCAGCCGACACGCCCCCTCAAAAAAAGCGCTGCATCAGTCCCCCAAAAAATTTGAGTTCCTGGATTTAAATATCTATATTCAGGATGGCTGTTTGCATACTGCCACCTATTTCAACCCCTTAAGGACTTAGCCCTTTTTCACCTTAAGGACTCGGACGTTTTTTGCAATTCTGACCACTGTCACTTTAAACATTAATAACTCTGGAATGCTTTTAGTTATCATTCTGATTCCGAGATTGTTTTTTTGTGACATATTCTACTTTAATATAGTGCTAAAATTTTGTGGTAACTTGCATCCTTTCTTGGCGAAAAATACAAAAATTTGATGAAAAATTGGAAAATTTTGCATTTTTTTAACTCTGCTTGTAAGGAAAATGGATATTCCAAAGATTTTTTTTTTTTTACTCACATTTCCAATATGTCTACTTTATGTTTGCATCATAAAATTGATGTGTTTTTACTTTTGGAAGACACCAGAGGACTTCAAAGTTCAGCAGCAATTTTCAAATTTTTTACAAAATTTTGAAACTCGCTTTTTTTCAGGGACCAGTTCAGGTTTGAAGTGGATTTGAAGGGTCTTCATATTAGAAATACCCCACAAATTTCCCCATTATAAAAACTACACCCCCCCCCCCCCCCAAAGTATTCAAAATGACATTCAATCAGCGTTTTAACCCTTTAGGTGTTTCACAGGAATAGCAGCAAAGTGAAGGAGAAAATTCACAATCTTCATTTTTTACACTCGCATGTTCTTGTAGACCCAATTTTTGAATTTTTACAAGGGGTAAAAGGAGAAATGTATACTTATATTTGTAGCCCAATTTCTCTCGAGTAAGGACATACCTTATATGTCTATGTAAAGTGTTCGGCGGGCGCAGTAGAGGGCTCAGAAGCGAAGGAGCGACAAGGGGATTTTGGAGAGTACGTTTTTCTGAAATGGTTTTTGGGGGCATGTTGCATTTAGGAAGCCCCTATGGTGCCAGAACAGCAAAAAAAAAAAAAACTCACATGGCATACCATTTTGGAAAGTAGACCCCTTGAGGAACGTAACAAGGAATAAAGTGAGCCTTAATACCCAACAGGTGTTTCACGACTTTTCCATACATAAAAAAATAAATAAAAAAATTTCACAAAAATGTGTTTCCCCCCAAATTTCACATTTTTGCAAGGTTTAATAGCAGAAAATACCCCCAAAAATTTGTAACGCCATCTCTTCTGAGTATGGAGGTACCCCATAAGTTGGCCTGAAGTGCACTACGGGCGAACTACAATGCTCAGAAGAGAAGGAGTCATATTTGGCTTTTTGAGACCAAATTTTGCTCGGGGGGGCATGTCGCATTTAGGAAGCCCCTATGGTGCCAGGACAGCAAAAAAAAAACACATCGCATACCATTTTGGAAACTAGACCCCTCGGTGAACATAACAAGGGGTTAAGTTAACCTTTATACCACACAGGTGTTTTACGACTTTTGCATATGTAAAAAAAAATATTTTTTTTAGCTAAAATGCTTGTTTTCCCAAAAATTTTTAATTTTTAAAAAGGGTAAAAGCAGAAAATACCCCCCAAAATTTGTAACACAATTTCTCCCGAGTACGATGATACCCCATATGTGACCCTAAACTGTTGCCTTGAAATACGACAGGGCTCCAAAGTGAGAGGGCCATGCCCATTTGAGGCCTAAATTAGGGATTGCATAGGGGTGGACATAGGGGTATTCTACGCCAGTGATTCCCAAACAGGGTGCCTCCAGCTGTTGTAAAACTCCCAGCATGCTTGGACAGTCAACGGCTGTCCGGTAATACTGGGAGTAGTTGTTTTGCAACAGCTGGAGGCTCCGTTTTGGAAACAGTGGCGTACCAGACGTTTTTCATTTTTATTGGGGAGGGGAGGGGGGCTGTGTAGGGGTATGTGTATATGTAGTGTTTTTTAATTTTTATTTAATTTTGTGGTAGTGTAGTGTTTTTAAGGTACAATCGCACGGGCGGGGGTTCACAGTAGTTTCTCGCTGGCACTTTGAGCTGCGGCAGAAAATTTGCCGCAGCTCAAACTTGCAGCCGGATACTTACTGTAAACCTCCGCCCATGTGAGTGTACCCTGTACATTCACATTGGGGGGGGGGGGGGGACATCCAGCTGTTGCAAAACTACAACTCCCAGCATGCGCTGACAGACTGTACATGCTGAGAGTTTTAGTTTTGCAACAGCTGTAGGCACACTGGTTATGCATCACTGAGTTTGTGACCTTACTGAGTGTTTCACAACCAGTGTGCCTCCAGCTGTTGCAAAACTACAACTCCCAGCATATACGGTGCATGCTGGGAGTTGTAGTTTGCAACAGCTGGAGGCACACCGGTCGTGAAACACTGAGTTAGGTTAAAAAAACTCTGAATTTAACAACCAGTGTGCCTTCAGCTGTTGCAAAACTACAACTCTCACCGACAGCCAATGGGCATACTGGGAGTTGTAGTTATGCAACCAGCAGATGCACCACTACAACTCCCAGCATGCACTTTAGCTGTTTGTGCAAGCTGGGAGTTGCAGTTATACAACAGCTGAAGGTACACTTTTCCATAGAAAAAATGTGCCTCCAGCTGTTGCAAAACTATAAGTCCCAGCGTGCCCATAAGGGAATGCTGCGAGTTGTGGTGGTCTGCCTCCTGCTGTTGCATAACTACAGCTCCCAGCATGCCCTTTTTGCATGCCGGGAGCTGTTGCTAAGCAACAGCAGGAGGCTGTAACTCACCTCCTGCTGCTGCTCCGCCACAGGTCAGTCCCTCGCCGCCACCGCCGCTCCTGGGGCCCCGATCCCAACAGGGACGCCGGGAATCGGGGTCCCCAGCACCCGGGGTCTTCTTCCCGAACCCGCTCACGTCCTCCGGAAGAGAGGCGGAGCGGATTGCGAGAGTGACACCCGCAGCAGGTGCCCTGATTGGTGGGCCGGTAAACCGGCCGACGAATCAGGGCGATCGTGAGGTGGCACCAGTGCCACCTCACCCCTGCAGGCTATGGCTGTTCGGGCCGTCAGAGACGGCCCCGATCAGCCAGTAAATCCGGGTCACCAGGTCACTGGAGACCCGATTGACCCGGAATCGCCACAGATCGCTGGACTGAATAATGACCCCCCTGGGCGATATGCCGGGATGCCTGCTGAACGATTTCAGCAGGCATCCGGCTCCAGTCCCCAACCGGCTAGCGGTGGGGACCGGAATTCCCACGGGCGTATGGATACGCCCTGCGTCCTTAAGGACTCGGAATGCAGGGCGTATCCATACACCCTGCGTCAAGAAGAGGTTAAGGAGGTGGATGCAAACAGCTACCTCGACTTTAACAGTTGCCATCTTAAATAATGGAAGAAGAACATTCCATTCGGTCAAATGAAAAGAAACCGAAGGAATTTTTCTTCCACACAAAAATACCAGCAACAACTAGATAACCTGGAGGATCGTTTTAAACAAAAAGGGTATCCCAAACCCCTTATACAAGGAGCACGCCAGAGAGTGGACGAATTAGAACAAAGTGCTTGCTTGAAAAATAATAAACAGGGTAATGCAGAGGGTGGTTATAATGATGAATTTGATTCTGTTTTTCTACCTAGGTATTACACTTCACACACCAATATTTTTTTTTTTTTTTTTTGTATAGGTAATATCACCAGCTCATATTATTGTGTCATGATTACTGGACCATATATAGTCCCCCAGTTATTCTTCTTTAGATGTTTTTCCGTATCCTGTGCAGTATTTCTCCCAGAAGTCCACTTGATGGCCCACGTGGTGGTCTACACCTCAAAGTCATCAATTTTTACTCTAAGAGAGAGTGTGCAGCTGTTTCTGGAGACGGTCAACAATAACCTCTGCATGGTGGAATAATAGGTCACAATGTTTATCAGGATCAGTAGAAGCATCACCCACTCGATGATTATGATGGGGATTTCACGGATCTCGTCCCAGTCTTCATCATTATAGAATAAATCCTTTAATGTTTCATATCCAAAATAGAAAATTACACAGACAAAAGTCAGGCCGCAGCAGGTGCATCTACTATGGTGGATGACTTTTTTTGCTCCTGGTAATTTATACATCTGGATGGACTGCCCAAGGTAGTATAAGGCTTCACATGTAATTGAAATTATCGTGCTGACAAAGTGTATCCTGGGATATTCTTTGGGGGAAAATACATGCATGACAGCTGTGGCAAAACAGGAGGCCCACACAATGGCCAGCAGGATCCTCTGGATCAGGACCTGACGACCAATGAACTCTTCAGTATGCATAACCATATACTTATAAATAAGAAAGGTTAGTACCAAAGTGCCAATGGACATCCCTATGAATCCAATTCTGAATAATATGCTTTCAGGAAAGAAATTTCCCACGTCACTGTGAAGGAAAAGAAACCAATGTTATCATGGATATTTCCTCACTCCCAACCCATGAAATAAGAATCATGTGCTTGTTTATCTTACCTGATGCTCATCAGTGGCGAGGCGGCATGGCCGAGGATGACCGTCATGATGTAGCTGGTGGCAAGCCAGGCCACACACCAAAATGCCAATAGGAGGGGGACGAACCCCAAACCTTTTAGCTCCATTTCAGACAAGTAGAATAAAAAGACGCTAATCTCACCAAAACAATCTACAGACTGAAGGCTCGGGCGGCTGTCAGTGGAATGTCAGGACTCCAGCTGTCTATGACATCACATGTGACATGTCAGAATGACTGCTTGTTTATTGGAGCTGCCATGATTTAGTATCTGCTATGGACAGAACCTGATGTTTTTACTATGGACCTTACAGACCCCAGAACCCAAGTAATTAGTGCAGGGGCTCCATTTTGATCATTTCACATTATTTGAGTTCCAGGGCTCAGATACATTTGCACCCTCTATAGCAGTGGTCTTCAAGCTGTGAACCCCCAACCGCTGCAGAACGACAACTCCCAGCATGCCCAGACAGCAACTACGCATAAGGAAATAGTCTAATTAAACTTTTCTTATATATAGAATCCCTGAAATCTCCAATCTCTCCTTTTATTGGTTTATGATCTGCATTACTTATTTGTAAAAAACAATGTTTCTGATTGTCTGCCACCCCATACTTATGGGCTATCTCTTCAAACGACTTTATTTGACCTAAAGCGTATAATTGATTTACATAAATAAGCCCCTTTCATTCAAAAGAGTGAATCTTTAATTTTAAGGAATTCTTTAAGTGCTTTATTCGACCATAATGAAGTAAAGTCAAAACTCCATGTGATTTCAAATTTTTTTTAGCTTCCTCCTATACTTTATTATATAGATATGCATGGGTGTAGTGAGTATCCCAGCTTCCAAAATCTCAAAAATATCCTTATAACGACCCATTAGAGTATGTTCACACTACAGTATGTGAACGGAATCTCTGCTCGCTGAATTCAGCGAGTGGAGATTCAGACTGGCAGCCGGCGGCGGCGGTAGGACCGGGCGGCACTGAGCCGTCACCATTGACAGCTATGCAGTGCTCGCGGACTTCCGTGCAAAGAATGAACATGTTTTTTCTTTGCGCGGAACAATTTCAGCGGCTGAAATTCCGCAGTGTGAACGGGTCTCGCGGAAACCCATTCACACTAATGTTACAGAGTTACATAGTTGGTACGGTCGAAAAAAGACATATGTCCATCAAGTTCAACCAGGGAATTAAGGGGTAGGGGTGTGGCGCGATATTGGGGAAGGGATGGGATTTTATATTTCTTCATAAGCATTAATGTTATTTTGTTCCAGGAATGTATCTAATCCTGTTTTAAAGCTGTTAATTGTTAAGTTCACACCGCGGAATTCGGCTTGCGGAATTCCGCCCGTGGAATTCGGCTAGCGGAATTCCGCCCGTGGAATTCCGCGGGAATTCCGTAGTTTGAACATACCCTTAGAGAGAAAAAATAGGACTACATTTTCCCTCCTTCTCATAATAGTCTGCAATTTTTGTGCTAAAAAGTACCTAAAAAAAAAAGTGCTCAACCCCCATCGTGCTCAGCTAACGTTAAAGAAACATATTTCATTCTCGTGCTTTCCTGCCCCAAAGTAGTGAATTTAATAAAGAAATAAGAGCTTGGAACCATTTTTCTGATATCCATACAGTATAGAAACATAGAATGTGTCGGCAGATAAGAACCAATTGGCCCATCTAGTCTGCCCAATAATCTGAATCCCAATAATAGTCCCTGGCCCTATCTTATATGAAGGATAGCCTTATGCCTATCCCATGCATGTTTAAACTCCTTCACTGTATTTGCAGTGACTAGTGTTGTTCACAAATATTCGCAATTCGAATTTTAATCACGAATATAGCATATTCGCGAATATTGCAAATATAGCACTATATATTCATAATTACCAATATTCGCTTTTTTTGTGCTTATGTGAAAATTTGTGCGCATATGCGCAAATTTGCGAATATTGAGCCCTCCCTTCATTAATGGTATAGAGAACTGTGACTAGTGCATCAACTCTGTGATTTTTTGCCAATTGAAACCAATAGGTTAATTGTGGTCTATGGGGATCTCACTGCATGTAAGATAAGCAGGACCATCTTGGCAGCACAGTGGGATGGGAGACTGTCACTGGTTCAAGTCCCAGGGTGGACAGAGTGTTACAGTGTTGTGGTTAAACTTTACTTTCCTGGAAAAGCTGTTAAGTTGCCCATAGCAACCAATCAAATTGCCTCCTTCATTTTTCAGAGGCTTTTTCAAAAATGAAAGAAGCGATCTGATTGGTTGCTATGGGCAACTCAGAAACTTTTCCTCTGGACAGGTTTTGATGAATCTCCCTCTATGGGAGAGATTCATCAAGACCAGTGTAGAGGAAGAGTTGTGCAGTTGCCCATAGCAACCAATCAGATTGCTTCTTTCATTTTTCACAATGCCTCTGCAAAATGAAAGAAGCGATCTGATTGGTTGCTATGGGCAACTCAGCAGATTTTCCTGGAAAAGTTTCTCAGTTGCCCATAGCAACCAATCAGATTGCTTCCTTCATTTTTCAGAGGCCTTTTCAAAAATGAAAGAAGCAATCTGGTTGCTATGGGCAACTGCACAACTCTTCCTCTACACTGGTTTTGATGAATCTCCCCCATAGAGGGAGATCTATCAAAACCTGTCCAGAGGAAAAGTTTCTGAGTTGCCCATAGCAACCAATCAGATTACTTCCTTCATTTTTCAGAGGCTTTTTCAAAAATGAAAGAAGCGATCTGATTGGTTGCTATGGGCAACTCAGCAGCTTTTCCCCATAGACCACAATGGGCCTACTGGTTTCAATGGGGAAAAAAAATCACAGAGTTAATGCACTAGACACAGTTCTCTATACCATTAAAGGGGTACTCCGGTGAAAACCTTTTTTCTTTTAAATCAACTGGCTCCGGAAAGTTAAACAAATTTGTAAATTACTTCTATTAAAAAATCGTAATCCTTCCTCTACTTATTAGCTGCTGAATACTACAGAGGAAATTATTTTCTTTTTGGAATGCTCTCTGATGACATCACGAGCACAGTGCTCTCTGCTGACGTTATTATAATAATAATAATAATAATTAGTCTTTAATTATTTATTGTTGTCCTTAGTGGGATTTGAACCCTCTCCAGCTCCACTATATCTTTCTTGTATATTGGTGCCCAGTACTGTACACAGTATTCTATGTGAGGTCTGACTAGTGATTTGTACAGCGGTAGAATTATTTCCTTGTTGTCGGCATCTATGCCCCTATTGATGTACCCCATGATTTTATCAGCCTTGGTAGCAGCTGCCCGACACTGGTCACTACAGCTAAGTTTACTGTTACCTAAGACTCCTAAGTCCTTTTCCATGTCAGTCGTCCCAAGTGTTCTCCCATTTAATACATAATCCCAGCTCGGATTTTTCTTCCCCATGTGCATTACCTTACATTTATCAGTGTTGAACCTCATCTGCCACTTCCCAGCCCAAACCTCCAACCTATCCAGATCCATTTGTAACAGTGCACTGTCCTCTATAGTGTTTACCGCTTTACAGAGTTTGGTGTCATCTGCAAAGATTGCTACTTTACTATTCAACCCCTCTGCAAGGTCATTCATGTATATATTAAATAGGACAGGACCCAAGACGGACCCCAGTGGTACCCCACTAGTAACAGTCACCCAATCAGAATAAGTACCATTAATAACTACCCTCTGTTTCCTATCATTGAGCCAGTTACTTACCCACTTGCACACATTCTCCCCCAGCCCAAACCTTCTCATTTTATGCACCAACCTTTTATGTGGAACCGTATCAAATGCTTTGGAAAAATCCAGATATACGACATCCAGCGATTGCCCCTGGTCCAGTCTGGTGCTCACCTCCTCATAAAAGCTGATCAGGTTAGTTTGATAGGATCAATCCCTCATAAATCCATGCTGATACAGGGTCATACATTTATTTTTATCAAGATATTCCAAAATAACATCTCTTAGGAAACCCTCAAACAATTTACATACAACAGAGGTTAAACTAACAGATCTATAATTCCCGGGGTCACCTTTTGACCCCTTCTTAAATATTGGCACCACATTTGCCATGCGCTAGTCCTGGGGAACAGTCCGTGTCACTATAGAGTCCCTGAATATTAAAAATAGGGGTCTGTCTATTACATTACTTAATTCCTTTAGAACATGGGGGTGAATGCCATCTGGACCTGGTGATTTGTCTATTTTGATTTTTTGTAGGTGGCACTGTACTTCTTCCTGGGTTAGACAGGTGACTTGTACTGGGGAGTTTACCTTATCGCACTGTATTTCACCTGGTATTTCATTTTCCTCAGTGAATACAGTGGAGAAGAATTTGTTTAGTATATTTGCTTTTTCCTGATCCCCGTTTATAATTTCTTAATCATCATTTTTTAAAGGGCCAACACTTTCATTTTTATATAATTAAAGAACATTTTGGGGTTAGTTATACTCTCTTTGGCAATGAGTCTTTCTGTCTCTATCTTTTATCTGTTTTTTACATATTTCACATTTTTCTCTATAGCTTTTTAACTTCTTGGGGACGGAGCCCATTATAACCCTAAGGACGGGAGCATTTTTTGCAATTCTGACCACTGTCACTTTAAGCATTAATAACTCTGGGATGCTTTTACTTTTCATTCTGATTCCGAGATTGTTTTTTCGTGACATATTCTACTTTATGTTAGTGGTACATTTTTGTCGATACTTGCATCGTTTCTTGGTGAAAAATTCCAAAATTTGATGAAAAAATTGAAAATTTTGCATTTTTCTAACTTTGAAGCTCTCTGCTTGTAAGGAAAATAAACATTCTAAATAAATAATATTTTGATTCACATATACGATATGTCTACTTTATGTTTGCATCATAGAGTTGACAAGTTTTTACTTTTGGAAAACATCAGAGGGCTTAAAAGTTCAGAAGCAATTTTCCAATTTTTCACAACATTTTCTAAATCAGAATTTTTTAGGGGCCAGTTCAGTTTTGAAGTATATTTGAAGGGCCTTCATATTAGAAATACCCCATAAATGACACCATTATAAAAACTGCACCCCTCAAAGTATTCAAAATGACATTCAGTAAGTTTGTTAACCCTTTAGGTGTTTCACAGGAATAGCAGCAAAGTGAAGGAGAAAATTCAAAATCTTAATTTTTTACACTCGCATGTTCTTGTAGACCCAGTTTTTGAAATTTTACAAGGGGTAAAAGGAGAAAAAGCCCCCCAAAATTTGTAACCCAATTTCTCTCGAGTATGGAAATACCTCATATGTTACATAGTTACATAGTTAGTACGGTCGAAAAAAGACATATGTCCATCAAGTTCAACCAGGGAATTAAGGGGTAGGGGTGTGGCGCGATATTGGGGAAGGGATGAGATTTTATATTTCTTCATAAGAATTAATCTTATTTTGTTCCAGGAATGTATCTAATCCTGTTTTAAAGCTGTTAATTGTTCCTGCTGTGACCAGTTCCTGAGGTAGACCGTTCCATAAATTCACAGTCCTCACGGTAAAGAAGGCGTGTCGCCCCTTTAGACTAAACCTTTTCTTCTCCAGACGGAGGGAGTGCCCCCTCGTCCTTTGGGGGGGTTTAACCTGGAACAGTTTTTCTCCATATTTTTTGTATGGGCCATTAATATACTTATATACGTTTATCATATCCCCCCTTAAACGTCTCTTCTCAAGACTAAACAATTGTAACTCCTTTAATCGCTCCTCATAGCTAAGATGTTCCATGCCCCATATTAGTTTAGTCGCGCGTCTCTGCACCCTTTCCAACTCCGCAGTGTCCCTTTTATGGACAGGTGACCAAAACTGAACAGCATATTCCAGGTGAGGCCGTACCAATGCTTTATAAAGGGGGAGTATTATGTCCCTGTCCCTTGAGTCCATGCCTCTTTTGATACATGACAATATCCTGCCGGCTTTGGAAGCAGCAGCCTGACATTGCATGCTATTCTGTAGTCTGTGATCTACAAGTACACCCAGATCCTTCTCTACCAGTGACTCTGCCAGTTTAATCCCCCCTAAGACATACGATGCATGCAGGTTATTAGTACCCAGATGCATAACTTTACATTTATCCACATTGAACCTCATTTGCCAAGTGGATGCCCAGACACTTAGTCTATCCAAGTCATCTTGTAACTTATGCACATCCTCTATAGACTGTACTGTGCTACAAAGCTTGGTGTCATCTGCAAAGATAGAAACAGAGCTGTTAATACCATCCTCTATATCATTGATAAATAAATTAAACAACAGCGGTCCCAGTACTGAACCTTGGGGTACACCACTAATAACCGGGGACCAATCAGAGTACGAATCATTGACCACCACTCTCTGGGTACGATCCATGAGCCAGTGTTCAATCCAGTTACAAACTAAAATTTCCAAACCCAAAGACCTTAACTTACCTGTCAGACGTCTACGAGGGACAGTATCAAACGCTTTAGCAAAATCCAGAAACACTATATCCACAGCCATTCCTCTGTCAAGGCTTCTACTCACCTCTTCATAAAAGCAAATTAGATTGGTTTGACAACTTCTATCCTTAGTAAACCCATGCTGGCTATCACGTATAATACTATTATCCCCTATGTATTCCTGTATGTAATCCCTTATAAGTCCTTCAAACAATTTACCCACAATGCACGTTAAACTTACCGGTCTATAGTTTCCTGGGGAAGACCTAGAGCCCTTTTTGAAGATTGGCACCACATTCGCCTTGCGCCAGGCCCTTGGCACAATACCAGACACCAGAGAATCTCTAAATATCATGAACAGGGGTACAGATATTACTGAACTTACCTCTCTAAGAACTCTTGGGTGTAGTCCATCCGGTCCTGGGGATTTGCTTACATTTATATCACTTAACTTACCTTGTACCATCTCTGGATTAAGCCAGTTCAGTACATTACATGATGTGTTTCCAGCACTGACCTGGCCAATGTCAGCTCCTTCTTCCATAGTATATACAGAACTAAAGAACCCATTCAGTAGCTCCGCCTTCTCTTGATCGCCTGTGACAACCTCCCCATTATCATTATTAAGGGGTCCTACATGCTCTGTCCTTGGTTTTTTTGCATTTATATATCTAAAAAAATATTTAGGATTAGTTTTGCTTTCTTTGGCCACCTGTCTCTCATTTTGAATTTTTGCTGTTTTTATTACATTTTTACAGATTTTATTAAGCTCCTTGTACTGTTTAAATGTTATCGCTGACCCATCAGATTTGTATTTTTTGAAGGCTATTTTTTTGCTGTTTATTGCTCTTTTAACATCATGTGTCAGCCATGTAGGATTTAGTTTCAATCGTTTATATTTGTTCCCCTTTGGTATATATTTAGCTGTATAGTTATTTAGAGTTGATTTAAAGATGTCCCATTTACCTTCTGTATCAGTATTTGAGAACACCTCCCCCCAGTCTATGTCCTGTAGTGCAGCCCTCAGCCCAGGGAAATTTGCCTTTTTAAAGTTATATGTTTTTGCCTTCCCCGCCTGTCTTTGTTTTCTACATTTTAAGTCAAAAGTAACTATATTGTGGTCGCTATTACCAAGGTTTTCCCGCACAGTTACATTACCAACCAGCTCTGCGTTGTTGGAAATGATCAGATCCAACAAGGCATCACTTCTTGTTGGGTCCTCCACAAACTGGCCCATAAAATTATCCTGCAATAAATTTAGGAATTGTCGCCCCTTTGTAGTTTTAGCCAACCCCGGACCCCAATCTATATCTGGATAGTTAAAATCTCCCATTATTACCACTGTACCTGCCCGGGCGGCCCTCTCTATTTGTTTATGAAGCCGAACTTCTATCTCTTCAGTGATATTAGGGGGTCTGTAGATTACCCCAAATATTATTTTTTCAGTATTTCCCTCCTTTTGTAATTCTACCCACAATGATTCCACATCCTCAGAATCATCACACACTATGGTATCGTTCACACTGACTTTCATACCACTTCTTACATACAGACAGACTCCACCACCTTTTCTGTTCATTCTATCCTTGCGAAACAATGTAAACCCCTGCAGATTGACAGCCCAGTCATGCGAGGAGTCCAGCCATGTCTCAGTGACCCCAACTATATCAATATGTTCCTCCAGTATCAAGGCCTCAAGCTCCCCCATTTTATTTGCTAGGCTTCTGGCATTTGTGAACATACACTTTACATTTCCATCCTTTATGTTATTGGGGTTAATGGGATTCAAGGGTGTAAGTTTTATTTTCCTATGAAGCCTATTCCTATTAACTATTCTAACCCCTCCCTCCGCTCCACCCCCAGGTACATTTATAATTCCCACCTCTCTATCTACACTATCTTCCCCCTCTTTGCTGTAGGTTCCCTCCCCCCAAGTCCCTAGTTTAAACACTCCTCCACCCTTCTAGCCATCTTCTCCCCAAGCAAAGCTGCACCCTCCCCATTGAGGTGCAGCCCGTCCCTACGGTAGAGCCGGTAACCGACAGCGAAGTCAGCCCAGTTCTCCATGAACCCAAACCCTTCCTTCCTACACCAGCTTCTGAGCCACTTGTTTACCTCCCTGATCTCCCGCTGCCTCTCTGGTGCGGCTCGTGGTACTGGTAGTATTTCAGAAAAGACTACCTTGGAGGTCCTTGCCTTAAGCTTGCGGCCTAAGTCCCTGAAATCATTTTTAAGGACACTCCACCTACCTCTTACTTTGTCATTGGTGCCAATATGTACCATGACTGCTGGGTCCTCTCCAGCCCCGCCCAACAACCTGTCAACCCGATCCGCGATGTGCCGAACTCGTGCGCCAGGCAGACAGCACACTGTTCGGCGATCCCGGTCTTTGTGACAGATTGCCCTGTCTGTCCCCCTAATAATTGAGTCCCCCACCACTAGTACCTGTCTGGCCTGCCCTGTACTCCTCCCTCCCTCCTTACTGGAGCAGACACCCCCCTGGCGGTCAGAGGCGGTATCCTGCTGCAGTTCTGCTAGCTCTGTAATGGCATCCCCCTCATCTGCCAAGCGGGCAAACTTGTTGGGGTGTGCCAGTTCAGGACTAGCCTCCCTGACACTTTTTCCCCTACCCCTCTTTCTAACTGTAACCCAGCTAACTGCCTGACTGTCCTGCAACTCCGTCCCACTGTCCTCCCCCACCTCTATTCCAGAGAGTGCCTGCTCAGTGAGCAGGAGACTCCTCTCCATGTTGTTATATGTGTATGTCAAGTGTTCGGCGGGCGCAGTAGAGGGCTCAGAAGGGAAGGAGCGACAATGGGATTTTGGAGAGTGAGTTTTGCTGAAATGGTTTTTGGGGGCATGTCGCATTTAGGAAGCCCCTATGGTGCCAGAACAGCAAAAAAAAAAAAAAACACATGGCATACTATTTTGGAAACTACACCCCTCAAGGCACGTAACAAGGGGTTCGGTGAGCCTTAACACCCCACAGGTGTTAGACGACTTTTCGTTATATTCGGATGTGTAAATGAAAAAAAAATAATTTCACTAAAGTGCAGGTTTTTACCATTTACCATTTCTACAAAGGGTAATGGGAGACAAATCCCCCCAAACTTTGTAACGCAATTTCTCCGGAGTACGGAGATACCCCATATGTGGCCCTAAACTGTTGCCTTGAAATACGACAGGGCTCTGAAGTGAGAGAGCGCTATGCGCATTTGAGGCCTGAATAAGGAATTTGCAGTAGGGGTGGACCCGGTTACAAGGACGGGGCTTGTCTCCACCAAAACCCTACAGCAGTGTCTCCCACAGGGTGCCTCCAGCTGTTGCAAGACTCCCAGCCTGCCAGGACAGTCTATGGCTGTCCGGCAACACTGGGAGTTGTGGTTTTGCCACAGCTGGAGGCGCCGTTTAGGAAACACTGCCGTATGAGACGTTTTTCATTTTTATTGGGGGGGGGGGGGGGGCGACGTTTAAGGGGGTGTATGTGTAGTGTTTTACTTTTTATTATTTGTTAGTGTAGTGTAGTGTTTTTAGGGTACATTCACACAGGCAGGGGTTCACAGTAAGTTTCCTTGAAGGAAACCCACTGTAAACCCGCCCGTGTGAATGTACATTCAAATGGGGGGCAAAATGACAACTCCCAGCATGCACTGACAGACCGTACTTGCTGGGAGTTGTAGTTTTATAACAGCTGTAGGCACACTGGTGGGGAACCACTGAGTTAGAAAACAGACTCTAGCTCAGTGATTCCAACCCATGTGCCTCCAGCTGTTGCAAGACTACAACTCCCAGCATGTACGGTCTGTCAGTGCACTCTGGGAGTTGTAGTTTTGCAACAGCTGGAGGCACACGGGTTGGAATCACTGAGTTAGGAAACAGACTCTAGCTCAGTGTTTCCCAACCAGTGTGCCTACAGCTGTTGCAAAACTACAATTCCCAGCACGGCCAGACAATCAGGGATGCTGGGCGTGTAGTTCTGCAATATCTGGCCCTTCAGATGTTGCAGAACTACAACTCCCAGCATGCCTGGACAGTCTGGGCATGCTAGGAGTTGTAGTTATGCAACAACTGGGGAAGAACAGTGGCCTCCAAACTGTAGCCCTCCTAATGTTGCAAAACTACAACTCCAAGCATGCCCAGACTGTCCAGGCATGCTGGGAGCCTAGGTGTGCGCACGGGGTGAGCCGAGTGTTCACAGGCACACACTCATCACCGCGGCCCGTTGCTGCAGGACTTTTTTTTTTTCTTTTCTCCCTACTAAACCCCAGCCCCACCGGACATCCCCGACAGTCACAATCATACATGATGGGGATGTAGTCCTGAACTGTGAGCCTACATTATGTAGGCTCACAGCTCAGGACTACATCCCCATCATGTATGATTGTGACTGTCGGGGATGTCCGGTGGGGCTGGGGTTTAGTAGGGAGAAAAGAAAAAAAAAAGTCCTGCAGCAGCGGGCCGCGGCCGCGGTGATGAGTGTGTGCCTGTGAACACTCGGCTCACCCCGTGCGCACACCTAGGCTCCCAGTATGCCTGGACAGTCTGGGCATGCTTGGAGTTGTAGTTTTGCAACATCAGCAGGGATAGCAGGGATAGAGAGGCCGGAGCCGCAAATAAAAATAAAAAAAAATGCATTTTTAAACATCCGGTGTGCCCTGAAAGACTTTCAGGGCACACCGGATGTTTAAAAATGCATTTTTTTTTCAATTTGCGGAATTTGCGGCTCCGGCCACTCTATCCCCTGTCCTTCGGCCACTCTATCCCCTGTCCTCCGGCCGCTCTATCCTCCCTTCCTCTGGGCCACTCTTATCCCCTTCCTCCGGGCCGCTCCTCCCCCTTCCCCGGCCGCGCACAGGGGCTGCCCCGCAGCTGCGCACGTCTCCTTCCATTCCTGAGATGCTCCTGGCCGCAACTCCTGGCACCGAGTGTCCATTCCTCGGCATGAGGAAGAAGTGGGCGATGGTGTAAAGTGTGCAGCAGATGGGAGTGGACGTGCCCGGCCTCTGACCCCAACATGGCTGCCGCAGGTAAGAAAAGTGCACAGACCGAGGACAGGAGGGGGGTGGTATTAATGATGTGTGTATTATGTATGTATGGTGTGTGTAATATGTATGTATGTATGGTGTGTGTAATATGTATGTATGTATGTATGGTGTGTGTAATATGTATGTATGTATGGTGTGTGTAATATGTATGTATTGTATGGTGTGTGTAATATGTATGTATGAGGTGTGTAATATGTATGTATGGTGTGTGTAATATGTATGTATGGTGTGTATTATGTATGTATGGTGTGTGTAATATGTATGTATGGTGTGTGTAATATGTATGGTGTGTATTATGTATGTATTATGGATGTATGATGTATTATGTATGATGTGTGCATGTGTATATTATGTATGTATGTATTATATATGTATGATGTTTGTATTTATGCATTATGTATGTATAATATATATATATATATATACACATAATGCATAAATACAAACATCATACATATATAATACATACATACATAATATACACATGCACACATCATACATATATAATACATACATAATACATATGCACAACATACATACACAAATCCATAATATATACACATACACATCATACATAAATACATCATACATACACACATCATACATACAGTACATACATACCATATACATATGTTATGTATGTACTGTATGTTATGTATGTATGATGTATTTATAAATGATGTGTATATGTCTATATTATGGATTTGTGTATGTATTATGTATGGTGTGCATATGTATGTATGTATGATGCATGCATTGTCTATGTATGATGTATGCATGTATTATATATGTATGATGTATGTATGTGTGTATATATATATATATATATATATATGTGTGTAGGTTATGCATGTATGATGTGTGTATGTATTATATATGTATGATGTATGTATGTGTGTGTGTATATATATATATGTGTGTGTAGGTTATGCATGTATGATGTGTTTATGTATTATATATGTATGATGTATGTATGTGTGTATATATATATATATATGTGTGTGTGTGTAGGTTATGCATGTATGATGTGTGTATGTATTATATATGTATGATGTTTGTATGCATATAGTATGTATTTATGCATTATGTATGTATATGTGTGTGTGTGTATATATATATATATATATAGTTATATAATATATATATGTGTGTAGGTTATGCATGTATGATGTGTGTATGTATGTATGTATGTATGACGTATGTATATATGTATTATGAATCAGAACAAAAGAAAAAAAGAAAGTTTCCTCCAGCTCTTCCAAGAATAACGGTGAATGTAGTATTAAACCATCAGACCTTTAATCTGTATACATTAAAAATAGAAAAAGGTGGACATCATAAAAGAAAAGTGAAACTCCAGTGCGTTTTGGGCTACATATAGCCATGATTAAGAGCGACATTTTGCTCAAAACGTGTTGGAGTTTCGCTTCTCTTTTATGATTGATGTCCACCTTTTTCTATTTTTAATGCATACAGATTAAAGGTTTGATGTTTTAATACTACAAGCACCTTGAAAGAGGCAACTTTCTTTTTTCCTTTGTTCTGATACACCGGACATGGCCCACTCTCTGCAGTCCGTGCTCTTCTACCAGCAAATATACTAAAAACTACTACAGCACCGACCCGGTAGCTGAAATAAATGTTTTTTAATGTATTATGTATATATTTTATATTATGTATGTATTATGTGCCCAATCCCCCACACAGCACCCATAGCACCCCTCAAACACACACACACACACACACACAGCACCCCTCAAACACACACACACAGCATCCCCCCCCCCACTCACACACAGCACCTCACACACACACACAGCACCCCCAGTGCAACATAATGGGAGTTGTAGTTTTGGTCACCATATATTGTATCAGGGCATGCTGGGAATTGTAGTTGGTAACTGAAAATCCCAGCATTGCATTCCTTGAAGGAATGCAATGCTGGATGGTGCAGTTACCAACTACAATTCCCAGCATATCCTGATACAATCTATGATGACCAAAACTACAACTCCACACATCTTGCACTATATAGGAGTACAATTTAGATTATGGTGCAACATGCTGGGAGTCCTAGTTTTGGGTCAGCTGCAGACCCACAACTACAACGTGCATGCTGCTTCAAGCTTGCTGGGTGCCGCATCACTTTTTCAACCAATCTGGTGCAAAAAAAATTCTATTTGGAATATTCCCCCCTCTGTGCCACCATCTTACAGTTACATAGTTAGTACGGTCGAAAAAAGACATATGTCCATCAAGTTCAACCAGGGAATTAAGGGGTAGGGGTGTGGCGCGATATTGGGGAAGGGATGAGATTTTATATTTCTTCATAAGCATTAATGTTATTTTGTTCCAGGAATGTATCTAATCCTGTTTTAAAGCTGTTAATTGTTCCTGCTGTGACCAGTTCCTCAGGTAGACCGTTCCATAAATTCACAGTCCTCACGGTAAAGAAGGCGTGTCGCCCCGTAAGACTAAACTTTTTCTTCTCCAGACGGAGGGAGTGCCCCCTCGTCCTTTGGGGGGGTTTAACCTGGAACAGTTTTTCTCCATATTTTTTGTATGGGCCATTAATATACTTATATACGTTTATCATATCCCCCCTTAAACGTCTCTTCTCAAGACTAAACAATTGTAACTCCTTTAATCGCTCCTCATAGCTAAGATGTTCCATGCCCCATATTAGTTTAGTCGCGTGTCTCTGCACCCTTTCCAACTCCGCAGTGTCCCTTTTATGGACAGGTGCCCAAAACTGAACAGCATATTCCAGGTAAGGCCGTACCAATGATTTATAAAGGGGGAGTATTATGTCCCTGTCCCTTGAGTCCATGCCTCTTTTGATACATGACAATATCCTGCCGGCTTTGGAAGCAGCAGCCTGACATTGCATGCTATTCTGTAGTCTGTGATCTACAAGTACACCCAGATCCTTCTATACCAGTGACTCTGCCAGTTTAATCCCCCCTAAGACATACGATGCATGCAGGTTATTAGTACCCAGATGCATAACTTTACATTTATCCACATTGAACCTCATTTGCCAAGTGGATGCCCAGACACTTAGTCTATCCAAGTCATCTTGTAACTTATGCACATCCTCTATAGACTGTACCGTGCTACAAAGCTTGGTGTCATCTGCAAAGATAGAAACAGAGCTGTTAATACCATCCTCTATATCATTGATAAATAAATTAAACAACAGCGGTCCCAGTACTGAACCTTGGGGTACACCACTAATAACCGGGGACCAATCAGAGTACGAATCATTGACCACCACTCTCTGGGTACGATCCATGAGCCAGTGTTCAATCCAGTTACAAACTAAAATTTCCAAACCCAAAGACCTTAACTTACCTGTCAGACGTCTATGAGGGACAGTATCAAACGCTTTAGCAAAATCCAGAAACACTATATCCACAGCCATTCCTCTGTCAAGGCTTCTACTCACCTCTTCATAAAAGCAAATTAGATTGGTTTGACAACTTCTATCCTTAGTAAACCCATGCTGGCTATCACTTATAATACAATTATCCCCTATGTATTCCTGTATGTAATCCCTTATAAGTCCTTCAAACAATTTACCCACAATGCACGTTAAACTTACCGGTCTATAGTTTCCTGGGGAAGACCTAGAGCCCTTTTTGAAGATTGGCACCACATTCGCCTTGCGCCAGTCCCTTGGCACAATACCAGACACCAGAGAATCTCTAAATATCATGAACAGGGGTACAGATATTACTGAACTTACCTCTCTAAGAACTCTTGGGTGTAGTCCATCCGGTCCTGGGGATTTGCTTACATTTATATCACTTAACTTACCTTGTACCATCTCTACATTAAGCCAGTTCAGTACACTACATGATGTGTTACCAGCACTGACCTGGCCAATGTCAGCACCTTCTTCCATAGTGTATACAGAACTAAAGAACCCATTCAGTAGCTCCGCCTTCTCTTGATCGCCTGTGACAACCTCCCCATTATCATTATTAAGGGGTCCTACATGCTCTGTCCTTGTTTTTTTTGCATTTATATATCTAAAAAAATATTTAGGATTAGTTTTGCTTTCTTTGGCCACCTGTCTCTCATTTTGAATTTTTGCTGTTTTTATTACATTTTTACAGATTTTATTAAGCTCCTTGTACTGTTTAAATGTTATAGCTGACCCATCAGATTTGTATTTTTTGAAGGCTATTTTTTTGTTGTTTATTGCTCTTTTAACATCATGTGTCAGCCATGTAGGATTTAGTTTTAATCGTTTATATTTGTTCCCCTTTGGTATATATTTAGCTGTATAGTTATTTAGAGTTGATTTAAAGATGTCCCATTTACCTTCTGTATCAGTATTTGACAACACCTCCCCCCAGTCTATGTCCTGTAGTGCAGCCCTCAGCCCAGGGAAATTTGCCTTTTTAAAGTTATATGTTTTTGCCTTCCCCGCCTGTCTTTGTTTTCTACATTTTAAGTCAAAAGTAACTATATTGTGGTCGCTATTACCAAGGTTTTCCCGCACAGTTACATTACCAACCAGCTCTGCGTTGTTGGAAATGATCAGATCCAACAAGGCATCACTTCTTGTTGGGTCCTCCACAAACTGGCCCATAAAATTATCCTGCAATAAATTTAGGAATTGTCGCCCCTTTGTAGTTTTAGCCAACCCCAGAACCCAATCTATATCTGGATAGTTAAAATCTCCCATTATTACCACTGTACCTGCCCGGGCGACCCTCTCTATTTGTTTATGAAGCCGACCATCTATTTCCTCAGTGATATTAGGGGGTCTGTAGATTACACCAAATACTATTTTTTCAGTATTTCCCTCCTTTTGTAATTCTACCCACAATGATTCCACATCCTAAAAATCATCACACACAGTAAAAGCGTTCTTCTGTTTGCCAAGTAAAGAAAAACATGAGTTTTACCATTCAACTTACAATTTTTTTTCAAATCCACATCAATTGCATCCCCATAAACACCAGCAAACATACACACAAGTGGGAGGTCTAGTCAGGGCTGGTGCATGGATTTTTGACACTCTAGGCAAAACCTAATTTTGACAACCCTTTGGCTCCGCCCATTGAACCCCTTGGCAAATATAAGATCAGGGGTAGAATTAGTCCCGTAAGCCTCATGGTAAATTCTAGTCTTGTCCTCCTCCCTACAATTATAACTATACTGCACCTAATGTGGGGGAACTATATTGCACCTAATGTGGGGGAACTGTACTGCACCTAATGTGGGGGAACTATATTGCACCTAATGTGGGGGAACTGTACTGCACCTAATGTGGGGGAGCTATATTGCACCTAATGTGGGGGAACTATACTACCACCTAATGTGGGGGAACTATACTGCCAACCTAATGTGGGGGAACTGTACTACTAACCTAATGTGGGGGAACTATACTGCCAACCTAATGTGGGGGAAATATATTTCCATCCTAATGTGGGAGATTTATACTGCCAACCTAATGTGGGGGAACTATGCTGCCAACCTAATGTGGGGGAACTATACAAAAATATAAAATTGTACTATTCTGATCCCTATAGCACTTTTATTTTTCTGTATATGGGGATGTATGAGGGTAATTTTTAGCGCTGTGATTTGTAGTTTTTATCGGTAGCATTTTTTTTGCTTTTTAGATATTTTTTATGGTATTTGAAGTGACCAAAAATGTGCTAATCTGATTAGTTCACTATTACAACTTTTGGGACCCCACTTCTGATTTTGCCCAGGGCCATGCTAAGCCTAAAACCGGCCCTGGATCCAATCCTCCTACACTATGCAAGCAAGAGTGTGTGTGTGTATATGTATGTATGTATATATATATATATATATATATATATATATATATATATATACACATAAACACACACACACACGCATGCGCGGAGTGAGTTTGTGCTTTAGGGTGCACACCCTAATGCAGTAGGTTGCGCACGCCTATGTCTCCAGAGGTTACCCAGACAAGGTTATAAAAAATGCTATGAGTAGAGCACAAAAAATGAATAGATCTGTACTCTTGAGAGGAAGAAAACCTAAGGAAAAACACAAAAATCAAAATAAAAATGTACCTGGGTGTGTACACATGAGGCTTCCTTTCAATATAGTCCTATGGCAGAAATGATCAAAAAAATCTATTAGAAATAACAGTTTTTTGCTACAAAATGATAATGATCTAACAGACTACACAAATAAGCTTCCACTCATAACTTTAAAAAAAAAAAAAACAATTAGAGACCATTTGGTTTCCAGTAAATGAAAAACAAAGATAAAAGGGAACTGGTTAGGCAGAACTTTGAACCCTGGGAATTACCGCTGTGGGACTTGTAAATGGTGTAACCTTATTTGTACAGACAAGATGGTGAATATTGGTGGAATTTCACATACCTTCAAGGATGTAATGTGTTGCAGAACCAATTACGTGGTATACGCTATGGTATGCACATGTAAAAGGTTCTATATCGGCTGTACAATCAGAGCCCTTCATACACGTTTTAGAGAACATATCTGTCACAACGTGCGCTCCGGTCCCCTCCCCCGGACCGGAGTGCCCGCTTCCCCGCCCTCCCTGTTCGGGATCCCGGCGCCTCCCGGTCAGACGCGCTGACCGGGGGCACGGGTTCCCTTGTGGCGGCTGGTCCCCACTCACGCGCCGCATCCCTGTCTGTCCTACCTGGCTCCCTGTGCCGTCTGTCCCTGTCTCCCGGCGCGCGCGGCCCTGCTCTCTAGGGCATGCGCACGCCGCCTTCTGTAAATTTAAAGGGCCAGTGCACTTTTGATTGGTGCGCTGGTCCCTGACCTCTGGCCACTTCCTAATAAATGTTACCTGCCCCTTCCTGCCCTTGACGGATCTTGGTGCTGCCTGCTCTGACCTCTGCTACGTCCGACTACGCTCCTGCCTACTCCCTGTGTACCACGCCATATCAGCTGCCAGAGAGGTCGAGCTGTTACTGGGGGATACGACCTGGTAGTTACCGCCGCAGCAAATACATCCCGCTTTGCAGCGGGCTCTGGTGAAGACCAGTAACTGCATAGAACCGGTCCTCCAGTACAACCCGCACCATCGCCTCTCTGGTCCAGAGGATCCACTACCCGTCCTGCCGGTTCGTGACAGTAAGATCCGGCCATGGATGCCGCTGATGTTCCCCTACCAAGCCTATCGGACCTCACCTCCATTGTGGCCCAGCAGGGTCAACAGCTGGCCCAGTTGACTGCTATGATGCAGCAGCCTTATCAGCAACAGCCAACTTCTCCGTCTGCACCTGCCGCTACACCTCCGCCTGCAGTTGCCACCGGTTCCAGGATACGTTTGTCCCTGCCTGATAAATATGACGGAGATCTGAAGCAGTGCCGTGGGTTCCTGTCGCAGTGCTCTCTTCACCCCGAGCTGCTGTCCGACCAGTTTCCTTCTGAGCGAGCCAAGGTAGCCTTTATTCTCAGTTTGTTATCCGGGAAGGCCCTGGCCTGGGCTACTCCACTATGGGACCGCGCAGATCCAGCCACCTCTTCTGTCCAGAACTTCTGCCAAGAGTTCCGTAATGTGTTTGAGGAGCCCGATCGGGTTACCTACGCAGAGACTGCCTTACTTAACTTGACCCAAGGAGGTTCTTCCGTGGGTGACTATGCCATTCAGTTCTGCACCCTGGCCCCTGAACTGAACTGGAACAATGAAGCCCTTTGTGCCACCTTCAAGAAGGGTCTCAATAGTGAGATAAAGGACGTTCTGGCTGCACGTGACTTACCTTCCTCCCTTAGTGACCTCATCTTGCTGGCCACTAGGATTGACAAACGTTTCGCCGAGAGACAAGAGGAACTCCTCCTTGAAAAGGAAAAGGCTTGTCCTAGACGCTACCCTCGTATGGCTCCCATTTTTTTGCGTCCACCTCAACCCGCTACTGGGCCTCCCGCCGTGGAAGCCATGCAGGTGGATCGGTCACGCCTGGCTTCGCAAGAACGAAGCCGCCGCAGAGACGAGAACCTGTGTCTGTACTGTGCGAGTACCGAGCACTTCCTTAAAGATTGTCCTCTCCGTCCTCCAGGTTCGGGAAACACTCGCACCTAGTAAACGTGGGAGAGGCGTTGCTAGGTGTGGATTCATCCTCTCCACGCCTCACCATACCCGTACAGTTGTTCATCTCTTTCAAGTCCTCTTTCTCCGCTACCGCCTTCTTGGATTCCGGTTCAGCTGGCAACTTCATTCACGCCTCCTTGGTTGACAAGTACCACATTCCAGCAATCCGTCTACCCAAGCCGTTCCTCATCTCTACAGTTAACGGTGAGAGGCTCTCTACCACTGTGCAGTTCCGTACCCAGCCTCTGCAAATGGACATTGGAATATTTCATACAGAGACTTTACAGTTCTTTGTCCTTCCTTTCTGCTCCTCAAAACTTCTCCTGGGTCTGCCGTGGCTTCAACGTCATTGTCCTGTCCTGAATTGGACCACCGGTGAGATCCTGCGTTGGGGTTCCTCCTGTTTTGACCATTGTCTCAAGCCTGGTCCGGTCAAACTGGTCCTGCAAGTTTCTCCGCCTCCTGGTCTGCCCAAGCCATACCATTCTTTTGCGGATGTCTTTTGCAAGAAACAAGCTGAGGTCCTTCCTCCTCACAGATCCTATGACTGTCCGATCGACCTGATGCCCGGTTCGACTCCACCTCGGGGCAGAATTTATCCTCTCTCACCTCCTGAGACTCTTGCAATGTCCGACTATATTCGTGAGAACCTGCAGAGAGGGTTCATAAGAAAGTCTTCTTCCCCTGCTGGAGCCGGTTTCTTCTTCGTGGCCAAGAAGGACGGTTCTCTCCATCCCTGCATTGACTACAGAGGACTAAATAAAATTACCATCAAGAACAGCTACCCTCTGCCACTAATCTCTGAGCTATTTGACCGTCTCCGAGGGGCTAAGATCTTCACCAAATTGGACCTTCGAGGGGCCTATAATTTGATCCGCATCCGTGAGGGAGATGAGTGGAAGACCACCTTTAACACAAGGGACGGGCACTTTGAGTATCTGGTGATGCCCTTCGGCCTTTGTAATGCGCCTGCCGTCTTCCAGGAATTTGTCAACGACATCTTCAGGGACTTACTTTATACCTGCGTGGTCGTATACTTGGATGACATCCTCATCTTTTCCCCCAATTTGGACCAACATCGGGTGCATGTGCGACAAGTTCTCACTCGCCATAGGAGAAATCGCTTATACGGCAAACTTGAAAAATGTCTTTTTGAACGGTCCTCCCTGCCTTTCCTGGGATAAATTATCTCAGCCCAAGGACTTCAAATGGATCCAGCCAAGCTTTCCGCGGTTCTGGATTGGCCACACCCCTCTGGTCTCTGAGCCATACAACGATTCCTGGGCTTTGCTAATTACTATAGGCAATTTATCCCTCATTATTCCACTCTGGTGGCCCCTATCGTGGCTCTAACTAGAAAAGGAGCTAACCCCAAATCCTGGCCTTCCCAAGCTGAAGAAGCCTTCCAGTCACTGAAAGCCGCCTTTGCCACAGCACCCGTTCTCTCTAGGCCAGATTCCACCAAGTCCTTCTCTCTCGAAGTGGATGCCTCCTCGGTGGGGGCCGGAGCTGTCCTCACCCAAAAGTCTTCCGGGGGCAAGACAGTAACTTGTGGCTTCTTTTCTAAAACATTCTCTCCCGTGGAGCGAAATTACTCCATTGGAGACAGAGAACTGCTGGCCATTAAGTTGGCACTGGAGGAATGGAGACATTTACTCGAGGGCGCCACACATCCTGTGAACATCTTCACGGACCACAAGAATCTGGCTTATCTCCAGTCTGTCCGGAGACTAAATCCCCGTCAGGCTCGTTGGTCTTTGTTCTTCGCCCGTTTTAATTTTGAAAATAATTTCCGTCCTGCTTGTAAGAACATTAGGGCAGATGCTCTGTCTCGCTCTTCGGATGTGGTGGGCGACGAGTTCTCCCCCCGATATATCATCCCACCAGAACGCCTTATTGCCGTCGCTCCCGTGGACCTGCGCCTTCTCCCTCCGGGCAAATCTTACGTACCTCCACGTCAGCGGCTGCAAATTCTCAAGTGGGGCCACGCTTCCCTTATTGCTGGTCATCCCGGGGTACAAAAATCTCTCCAACTAATCTCCCAAAGGTACTGGTGGCCTTCTCTGGAGAAAGATGTCTCGGACTTCGTCCAGGCCTGTACGATTTGCGCCCGGGATAAATCACCTCGTCAGAAACCAGCGGGTCTCCTCTTGCCTCTACCTGTTCCTGAAGTTCCCTGGTCTCACATCGCTATGGACTTTGTTACTGATCTTCCCTCCTCCCATGGCATGTCCGTTATTTGGGTCGTGGTAGATCGCTTCTCCAAAATGGCTCACTTTGTACCCCTGCCCGGTCTACCCTCAGCACCCATGTTAGCCAAACAATTCTTCCAACACATCTTCCGTCTCCATGGCCTACCCAAACATATTGTCTCGAATCGTTGGGTACAATTTGTCTCCAAATTCTGGAAGGCTCTTTGTGGTCAGCTCGGGATCAAATTGGACTTTTCTTCTTCGTACCACCCTCCGTCCGACGGCCAGGTAGAACGGGTCAACCAAATTGTGGACGACTATTTGCGCCACTTTGTGTCCTCTCGCCATGACAATTGGGTGGATCTACTTCCCTGGGCGGAATTCTCCTACAATTACAAACAATCCTCTGCTTCTAACAAGTTCCCTTTCTTTGTAGTTTTTGGCCGTCATCCTCTTCCACCTCTGCCGCAGTATTCCACTCCTTCTTCTGTACCTGCTATTGACAGTCTTGTACTGGACTTTTACACCGTCTGGCATGAAACTCACGCTGCTCTCCTCAAGGTTTCCGCTTATATGAAAGTCCAAGCCGACAAGAGACGCAGAGCTCCTCCGGAATTCTGCCCAGGTGACAAGGTTTGGCTCTCCTCTAAATACATCCAATTTAGGGTCCCAAGTTACAATTTGGGCCCTCATTACTTGGGACCCTATAAAATCAATCAGGTCTCTTATCAGCTTCATCTTCCCCTCTCCCTCTGAATCCATAACTCCTTCCATGTCTCCCTTCTTAAACCTGCTGCCTTTAACCGTTTCTCTCCCAAGCTTGTTTCTCCCACCCCTGCCGGTACCGCCGATATTTTTTCCGTCAAGGAGATCTTGGCGACCAGGAACTCTCGGAGGAGAAGATTTTTTCTGGTTGATTGGGAGGGCTGCAGTCCTGAGGAGAACATCTTGGACTGCAGCCTCATCCTCAGTTTTCTGGGCACCAAGAAGAGGGGGAGACCTAAGGGGGGGGGGGGGGGGAACTGTCACTGACCGGGGGCAGGCGTTCCCTTGTGTCGGGGACGCGGCTGCCGTGGTGGCTGGTCTGTCCTACCTGGCTCCCTGCTCCTTGCGCCGTCTTTCCCTGTCTCCCGGCGTATGCGGCCCCGCTCTCTAGGGCATGCGCGCGCCTCTGGCCACTTCCTAATAAATGTTACCTGCCCCTTCCTGCCCTTGCCGGATCTTTGTGCCCTTGTGCCTCTGAGAAAGCGTTCCCTACAATGTGATATTGCCTCGCCTGTTGCCAAACCCGTTGCTACCCACTACTCGCCCTCGAAACTTTGCTGCCTGCCCTGACCTCTGCTCCGTCCGACTATACTCCTGCCTACTCCCTGTGTACCACTCCATATCAGCTGCCAGAGAGGTCGAGTTGTTACTGGGGGATACGACCTGGTAGTTACCGCCGCAGCAAATCCATCCCACTTTGCGGCGGGCTCTGGTGAAGACCTAACTGCTTAGAACCGGTCCTCCAATACAACCCGCGCCATCGCCTCTCTGGTAGAGAGGATCCACTACCCGTCCTGCCGGTTCGTGACAATTTCTCTTCAGTGAAAACTGGTAAAGGCTCTTCAAGATTTATAGCTCACATTAATGAGGCACATGGAGGTGTAACCTCCGAAATTTATTTTTTTAGTTTAGAAATAGTTGCGCAAAGAGAAGGAATAGATAGACTGAGAGCACTCCTGCAAGAAGAAGTAAAATGGATTTTAATGACAGATGCTCAAGGCGGACTCGCTCTGAATGACCGCCTACATATGAGCGTCTTTGCATGAGGAGCGCTCCCACCTGTGGTTCTGCCTCTTTGCGAAAAAGGAGACCGCTTGCACTTTATTGGAGGTTTTTACCCTTTTTTGTATATTATTGTTTTTTAACTGTTTTCTTTCAACAATAAGTATGGAAATGCCCCTACCCCAGGACGTCAAAGGCCATTCAGTATTTACCTGGCCATGCACTTGAGGGTAGGTGAGGTCTGATAAAGCGCCAGAAACGAGGTGCGATACGGCTGTAACTGCTGTGGCTCTGTGGCTAATCCTGCTCTGGCGTCCCGCATGTGAAACTATGGACTTTTAAAGCACCTGCAAAATAAAGAAATCTGCAAAGAAATGTAAACAGTGAGTGCCTTCTACTTTTTTCATTTTATGTGCATGTAGACCTACTTCTTAAGGAATGAGCACCACTCTAACAGTGCAGTCTATCTGAACTACCATGTCCCCATCAACTGCTTAATCAGCTGGCAGTCTGTATAATACTCCGTATTGTGCCTCAGTGCCGATCCTATCTACTTTTCTTGCATTTACTCAAAATCTGTTTTTGTACGTGAGAGAGAACAGAAGAGGATATATTTACCACTGTCTCTAACTGGGGGGTTATTTCTTCTTCAGAGATATTACCCGTGGGTGTGGGCTCTTGGACTGTACTTGACTTCTGTTTTTTCCTCTGGCGATGTCGACGTCACCCTCCTAACTTGGTTGGTTTCTTGTGTCCTGGATTGGATCTTGAGTCTCCCCTAAAAAATTCTGTACTGGGGAGAAAGTTTGTTCATTAGTATTCATTCCAGTTTTGGGCATAAATTTTCTCCCTCTCCTTGGGGTAGCGTCTCTGTTTTCCACAAAAAAAAAACAGGTTGGTTCCACATATACACTTTGCCTTTCTCATAGTCTGCGGAGTCTCCAAACCATTTACAGTTTTTCACATCCATAGTCTCTCGAAATTTGTCTAAGAATTCTTTAGACTTTGTCATGTATTTTTCATAGTCCTCATTAATTAGCATTGATTTCAAATTGGCATCCTACTCACTCAGTCTGACCAACCCACCCACCAATTTTTGTTGCAAAAAGTCTAGGTTTAACAAAATAATATCCAAAGCATAGCGATTAGATATAGATTCAAACTTCTTTTTGAACTCAAAATGATCTGTATACACCATCGGTCTCATCCTAGACTGCATGCCACGTGGAATACGCTGTTTGCAATAGTATTCTCTTAAAGTAGTAAGATGTAATTCCAGTGTAATCCTCCTCGTAGACTCAGCTTCAAAATTATATTTAACATCCAAAACTGTAGGAACAGCCAAAAAAGCAGCATCACCCCTGATCCCACCTAAGATCTGGCTAACCTCCTCCTCAGCATAGGAAGAGAAATGGAGAATGTCCATAATAGCATTAGAAAGTGAAACATCCATACTTGTGTGTGTCAGCTTACAGATCCATGTCCATTTAAACGAAAAACATATAGCAGCACTACTTGAGATCAGCAGAAAAAAGATGGGTGCCAGCGATCCAAACCCGATCACAGCAATGCAGCACTCCAAAATGTTAAGAAAAAAAATATGTATTTATTTAGACCATGTCAGCAGCAATGTTTCAATTCATCAGAAGAATCATTTTCAAGCAGAGTGCTACACAGCATTATGGGGCTTTTTATACCCAGGTACAAACACACCATCTTGCATTATAGTAATAGCCATCCCAGAAAAATGGTTATTTAATTACCATACATTTAAATGTTAAGGGTAAAAGGGATTGTAGATGATAGTGAAACTCTCCAGACTTCCCTTCAGTTTATGTCAGAAAAATTTGTACAAAGAGGATATCCCAAACCATTAGTACATTGTCAAAAATATAGAGTAGAACATCTAGATAGAGAGGATATACTACAGCCAAAGAATCAGATTAAACAATTGAAAAGAATTCCATTTGTCTCATCTTATTCTGGGGTTAGTGCTCAAATAAGTAAGATTCTTAATCGTCACTGGTATATTTTATGTAATAACTATTGAGACCTAGAAGAATTTAAAATGAATCCACTCATGTCCTATAGACGTACAAAAAATCTAAGGGATCAGTTAGTCCGTTGATATATATTGGACAGACTACGTGGAGTCTCAAACGCGTATTAATAATCATAGGCATTCAATCCGGAAAAGGAGATTGGAACTACCGGTCTTAAAACATTTCACAGAAGCAGGCCACACGGAAAAGGACCTTAAATTTATTGCTATTGATTACATGCCAACTTCAAGAAGAGGTGGAGATAGATTGACTCTCCTAAAGAAAAAAGAACTTGGTGGATCCACAAGTTGGGGGCGTTACCTCCTCAAGGACTCAATGTGGGATTTAATATAATATAATGATAGTCGTCTCTCCCATGAGACTTCCTGGGAAAAAGTACTTAAATCATTTTTTCAGCATAGGGGGTGATACACAAATAAAATATATGACTGTTTCTGTATACTAATTGTAATATCTTCTCTTTTTAGAATATGGAATATATTATTGGAACTTATGAATTTATGAAGATAAGATGTGAGAGAGTGGACAAAACACCCGTTCAGTGGTTATTTTGAAGTTATTATATTTGGTGTTATATGCTAAGTAAATAGATAAAAAATTATCGTACACAATTTATTTGCAATATTTTCAATTTTTTTTGAAAATTTTTTTTTTTACAATTTTGTGGCTGTGTGGTTCGCGTGGGCAAAGTGGGTATATCCGATACTGAGGCAGTGGGCCAAATTCAGTACATGTCACGCAACTAGAGATATAAAAGGGCAATTTCCTTATTTTTATTTATGTTTATTTTATTTTTTTTATTATCTTTTCATAATTCTAATGTTGTATAAGTGAGGTGGTGTTTATTTTATACACCTGTAGCAACATTAATACATTATAATATAGACCTTTGTCCCATGATTGAATCTAAGCATGATTGGGGGGATAACAAATGTCACAATATACTCTACAGGCTGCCATTGGATGGTGATGCTGGAGATGGTCCCGACTACGCCAGTGCCAATTTCCTGCACCCATATAGGTATGAACTCTGGCCCAGATTCTGGTGTCAAGGCTCATGCCATCCCCTGGCCCAGAGATAGTGACTTCCCCTAGAACAAATGTGATATGTTTGTAGTGGGTACAGGTCTTATAATCTTATTTCTTTGTATTAGTTTTTTTTATCAGTTTTTTTATTTCATTTTGGTTGATTTATTATTTATCCAACAATATTTTAGTAATTTGGTACCTGAGTCTTAGCTCATAGATTGGAATCTCTTGCCCTATATTTAACATACTAAAATACAGAATGCACTATGCCCCTGTTCACATGATAGGTTGCGTTTACATGTGCGGCTGCGGCTTTCCTGCTGCCTTCAGTCGAGTGCTCTACTGGTTCCCACGTGACCACACTTATCACTTATGGATCGGGAACCTGTGTGCCGCCGATGCTCCAGCTTATGTGTATCTGCAGTGCACGGACACCGCGCGTTCTTTGCTGCCTAGATACATATCATGCGATCTTTCACATGATCGTATCTGACTTCCGGTTTACACTGGGTGCTAGGTTACGGGTCATGTGTTCGGTCACATGATCGGTGTCTATTGAGTCCTTTGGCCGCATGCGCAGTGGGCTTGGACCCATGCTAGCGGCGCCATCTTTACACACTGAACGGAGTAAGTGCATGTTCCTCTCAATTATGATATTTATCGTTTACAGATGGGGCATTATATATTGATTAACAATAGTTGAATGGATTTCAAGTATTTCTATATATCATCTCTGATGTTTTTATGAATTTTTGTACAGTACAGACGAAAAGTTTGGACACACCTTCTCATTCAGAGTTTTCTTTATTTTCATGACTATGAAAATCGTAGATTCACATTGAAGGCATTAAAACTATGAATTAACACATGTGGAATTATATACATAACAAAAAAGTGTGAAACAACTGAAAATATGTCATATTCTAGGTTCTTCAAAGTAGCCACCTTTTGCTCTGATTACTGCTTTGCACACTCTTGGCATTCTCTTGTTGAGCTTCAAGAGGGAGTCCCCTGAAATGGTTTTCACTTCACAGGTGTGCTGGTGTGGAGGAGGAGGTGTGATGGTGTGGGGGTACTTTGCTGGTGACACTGTTGGGGATTTATTCAAAATTGAAGGCATACTGAACCAGCATGTCTACCACAGCATCTTGCAGCGGCACGCTATTCCATCCAGTTTGCGTTGAGTTGGACCATCATTTATTTTTCAACAGGACAATGATTCCAAACACACCTCCAGGCTGTGTAAGGGCTATTTGACCAAGAAGGAGAGTGATAGGGTGCTGCGCCAGATGACCTGGCCTCCACAGTCACCAGACCTGTACCCAATTGAGATGGTTTGGGGTGAGCTGGACCGCAGAGTGAAGGAAAAAAGGGCCAACAAGTGCTAAGCATCTCTGGGAACTCCTTCAAGACTGTTGGAAGACCATTTCAGGTGACTACCTTTTGAAGCTCATCAAGAGAATGTCAAGAGTGTGCAAAGCATTCATCAAAGCAAAAGGTGGCTAGAACCTAGTTTATGACATATTTTCACACTTTTTTGTTATGTCTACAATTCCACATGTGTTAATTCATAGTTTTGATGCCTTCAGTGTGAATCTACAATTTTTTTAGTCATAAAATAAAGAAAACTCTGAATGAGAAGGTGTGTCCAAACTTTTGGTCTGTACTGTATATATATATATATTCTTTTTTCTTGTATGTACAATTCAGGGGCGAATGGCACCCTCTTTAGCTGTGCACCCCTCCCCCGTTTTCACAGGTGGAGTTTTAAATGGATCCAGCATGTCACCCAGTCAGAGGCTATATGCTCAGCAGAGGTGAGTGGATAGTTGAGCGTTAGGCTCAGAATTTGTGCTAGGGTCCCATCCTAAATGAGGCCACCTCCCCGTGGTGGATGGGGAACACGTTTTGATCAAAAAGTGCGCTAAGAGCCTCAATTTTTTGACCAATGTGTGCTGCTGCAATCCTCTTTTTTTGTATACTCTGTATCTGCCATGGCAGTGTGCACCCGTGTATTAGGCTGTTGTGCTGGCTAACTTTCTTTTTTCTTGTATTTACAATTCAGGGGGAAATGGCACCCTCTTTAGCTGTGCACCCCTCCGCCGTTTTCACAGGTGGAGTTTTAAATGGATCCAGCATGTCACCCAGTCAGAGGCTATATGCTCAGCAGAGGTGAGTGGATAGTTGAGTGTTAGGCTCAGAATTTGTGCTAGGGTCCCATCCTAAATGAGGCCACCTCCCCGTGGTGGATGGGGGACACGTTTTGATCAAAAAGTGCGCTAAGAGCCTAAATTTTTTGACCAATGTGTGCTGCTGCAATCCTCTTTTTTTGTATACTATATATATATATATATATATGCACTTTTTCACATTTAATATCATGTATGGCTGTATGTAAATGTTGTAGCTTTCACTGTAATTTTGTATTTGTAATGTAATTGAGGTATTTATTCCTCTCGTGCACTTTGATTGTTTTAATCACTTACGTGGGCATAAAAAGCTCCATAATGCTGTGTATCACTTAGTTGAAAAAGATTCTACTGGTGAATTGAAATGTTTTCACATTCTTGGAGTGCTGCGTTTCTGTTTTACTATTACTGTGAACCATGATCGGGTTTGGATCGCTGGCACCCATCTTTTTTCTGCTGAATCTCAAGTAGCGCTGCTATACGTTTATATACATATATAACTGGTTTACAATATATATCATATTACATACCTATAAATAAATATATATATAAAAATAAAACACCATACAGTATATACACATACATGTACACATACATAAACACCATACTTTATATACACAGAGACACATACATAGTATACATTACACATACAAAATTAGTCACATGTCAGCCCCCATGCTGACAATCACTATCCCTCTCCCTCCCCCGGTAATCATGTCAGCCGAGGTCTCTGTGTGAAAAAGAGCTGGAGGAGGGGAGATAAGATAGTACAGAAAATATATAGGGGCAGAGGCAAGAGGGGAGCACCCTGCAGACAGCACCTGACTAGGGGAAATGATTGACCGGTGAATATGTGGCTTATTGAATTACTCAGTAAACCTGTATGCCATTCCTTCCCCCAGCTTTCCCAATCTTTTCCCCTTTCATCCTTCTTTTTCCTTATTACTTCTTTTTCTTCTCCCTACAGAGTCAAAAATAGTCACTGGAAAGATCCCTAAATAAACTTTAAAAAACCCTCATGGGATCTGGGAATATTCCAACACGAGAGACTCAGGTGGAGCTTGCGAGGGCAGGTGACATTGTGCAAAAAAAGAGAAGTCCATAAAACTATAATTTTTGTGTTTACTAAGCATTGCAGGTATTTTGTAATATGTTCAAGATTAACATCCACCTGCAGTTAAAACTGAGGACTAGGGAGAAGCTTATAAACTGTTCATTTGTGACCAGCTTGTGTACAAGCTGCTTTATACTAGAGAGCCCATTGTTTCCAACCATACCCTAATATGATTGTGTCTTAAAATGTGAAAGGATTGCATTTCTTCTATAGGAGGCTTACCTAGATGAGTCAAACTATTTTAGGATAAAACGTATGTGGGTTGGGAAGATCCTAAACCATTTTTTTCTTTAGTTTACTTTTACAAGAAGGGGATTATAACAAAGTGGTATGGAAGATCATAGGCGTGCGCAGCCTATTGCATTAGGGTGTGCACCCTAAAGCACAAACTCACTCCGCGCATGCGTGTGTGGGTGTTTATGTATATATATATAAATATATATATATACATACATACATATACACACACACACACACTCTTGCTTGCATAGTGTAGGAGGATTGGATCCAGGGCCGGTTTTAGGCTTAGCATGGCCCTGGGCAAAATCAGAAGTGGGGTCCCAAAAGTCGTAATAGTGCACTTATCATATTAGCACATTTTTGGTCACTTCAAATACCATAAAAAATATCTAAAAAGCAAAAAAAAAAAAAATGGTACCGATAAAAACTACAAATCACAGCGCTAAAAATGACCCTCATATATCCTCATATACAGAAAAATAAAAGTGCTATAGGGATCAGGATAGTACAATTTTATATTTTTGTATAGTTCCCCCACATTAGGTTGGCAGCATAGATCCCCCACATTAGGTTTGCAGTATAAATCTCCCACATTAGGATGGAAATATATTTCCCCCACATTAGGTTGGCAGTATAGTTCCCCCACATTAGGTTAGTAGTACAGTTCCCCCACATTAGGTGCAGTACAGTTCCCCAACATTAGGTGCAGTACTGTTCCCCCACATTATGTGCAATATAGTTCCCCCACATTAGGTGCAATATAGTTCCCCACATTAGGTGCAGTACAGTTCCCCCACATTAGGTGCAATATTGTTCCCCCACATTAGGTGCAGTACAGTTCCCCCACATTAGGTGCAATATAGTTCCCCCACATTAGGTGCAGTACAGTTCCCCCACATTAGGTGCAATATAGTTCCCCCACATTAGGTGCAGTATAGTTATAATTGTAGGGAGGAGGACAAGTCTAGAATTTACCATGAGGCTTACGGGACTAATTCTACCCCTGATCTTATATTTGCCAAGGGGTTCAATGGGCGGAGCCAAAGGGTTATCAAAATTAGGTTTTGCCTAGAGTGTCAAAAATCCATGCACCAGCCCTGACTAGACCTCCCACTTGTGTGTATGTTTGCTGGTGTTTATAGGGAGGCATTTGATGTGGATTTGAAAAAAAATTGTAAGTTGAATGGTAAAACTCCTGTTTTTCTTTACTTGGCAAACAGAAGAACACTTTTACTATAAGATGGTGGCACAGAGGGGGGGAATATTCCAAATAGATTTTTTTGTAGTTTTGGGTCTGCAGCTGACCCAAAACTAGGACTCCCAGCATGTTGCACCATAATCTAAATTGTACTCCTATATAGTGCAAGATGTGTGGAGTTGTAGTTTTGGTCATCATAGATTGTATCAGGGCATGCTGGGAATTGTAGTTGGTAACTGCACCTTCCAGCATTGCATTCCTTCAAGGAATGCAATGCTGGGATTTTCAGTTTCCGACTACAATTCCCAGCATGCCCTGATACAATATATGGTGACCAAAACTACAACTCCCATTATGTTGCACTGGGGGTGCTGTGTGTGTGTGTGTGTGTGTGTGAGGTGCTGTGTGAGAGTGTTGGGGGGTACTGTGTGTGTGTGTTTGAGGGGTGCTGTGTGTTTGAGGGGTGCTATGGGTGCTGTGTGGGGGATTGGGCACATAATACATACATAATATAAAATATATACATAATACATAAAACATTTTTTATTTCAGCTACCGGGTCGGTGCTGCAGTAGTTTTTAGTATATTTGCTGGTAGACGAGCACGGACTGCAGAGAGTGGGCCGTGTCCCGTGTATCAGAACAAAGGAAAAAAGAAAGTGGCCTCTTTCAAGGTGCTTGTAGTATTAAAACATCAAACCTTTAATCTGTATGCATTAAAAATAGAAAAAGGTGGACATCAATCATAAAAGAGAAGCGAAACTCCAACACGTTTTGAGCAAAATGTCGCTCTTAATCATGACTATATGTCGCCCAAAACGCACTGGAGTTTCACTTTTCTTTTATGATGTCCACCTTTTTCTATTTTTAATGTATACAGATTAAAGGTTTGATGGTTTAATACTACATGCACAGTTATCCTTGGAAGAGCTGGAGGAAACTTTCTTTTTTCTTTTGTTCTGATCCATAATACATATATACATACGTCATACATACATCATACATGCATAACCTACATACACACATATATATATATATTATATATACACACACACATAATGCATAAATACATACTATATGCATACAAACATCATACATATATAATACATGCATACATCATACATAATGAATGCATCATACATACATACATATGCACACCATACATAATACATACACAAATCCAGAATATATATATATACACATCATACATAAATACATCATACATACATAACATACAGTACATACATAACATATGTATATGGTATGTATGTACTGTAGGTATGATGTGTGTATGTATGATGTATTTATGTATGATGTGTAAGTGTATATATTATGGATTTGTGTATGTATTATGTATGGTGTGCATATGTATTATGTATGTATTATATATGTATGATGTGTGCATGTGTATATTATGTATGTATTATATATGTATGATGTTTGTATTTATGCATTGTGTGTGTGTATATATATATATATATATATATTATACATACATAATGCATAAATACAAACATCATACATATATAATACATACATACATAATATACACATGCACACATCATACATCCATAATACATACATAATACACACCATACATACATATTACACACACCATACATACATACATAATACACACCATACATGCATATTACACACACCATACATACATATTACACACATCATACATACATACATAATACACACCCTACATACATACATACATATTACACACATCATACATACATACATATTACACACATCATACATACATATTACACACACCATACATACATATAATACACACACCATACATACATATTACACACACCATACATACATATAATACACACACCATACATACATATTACACACACCATACATAAATAATACACACATCATACATCCCACCCCCCTCCCGTCCTCGGTCTGTGCACTTTTCTTACCTGTGGCAGCCATGTTGGGGTCAGAGGCCGGGCACGTCCACTCCCATCTGCTGCACACTTTGCACCATCGCCCACTTCTTCCTCATGCCGAGGAATGGACACTCGGTGCCAGGAGTTGCGGCCAGGATCATCTCAGGAATGGAAGGAGTTGTGCGTAGCTGCGGGGCAGCCCCTGCGTCTGCAGTTAGCGCAGCAGTGTGCGCGGCCGGGGAAGGGGGAGGAGCGGCCCGGAGGAAGGGGAAAAGAGTGGCCCAGAGGAAGGGGGGATAGAGCGGCCGGAGAACAGGGGATAGAGCGACCGGAGGACAGGGGATAGAGCGGCCGGAGGACAGGGGATAGAGCGGCCGGAGGACAGGGGATAGAGCGGCCGGAGCTGCAAATTCCGCAAATAAAAAAAAAATGCATTTTTAAACATCCGGTGTGCCCTAAAAGTCTTTCAGGGCACACCGGATGTTTAAAAATGCATTTTTTTTTTTAATTTGCGGCTCCGGATGCTCTATCCCTGCTGCCTGCTGCCATACATGATGGGGATGTAGTCCTGAACTGTGAGCCTACATTATGTAGGCTCACAGCTCAGGACTACATCCCCATCATGTATGATTGTGACTGTCGGGGATGTCCGGTGGGGCTGGGGTTTAGTAGGGAGAAAAAAAAAAAGTCCTGCAGCAGCGGGCCGCGGTGATTAGGGTGTGCCTGTGCGCGCCCGGCACACCCCGTGCGCACGCCTATGTGGAAGATCTAAACACCAGTCTTAGAATAGAGGAAGATAGAAAACGTACAAAGACGCCTACAAGATAAAGGTTTGACAATAACTGTAACGATGGCACCTGGCTAAGCTTCATATACTGTGCTCTGGCCACTCAGGAGTAGTGATGTTGCAAACATAACATTTTCTGTTCGAGAACTGCGAACGCGAACCTCCGCAAATGTTCACAAACCGGCGAACCGCCATTGACTTCAATGGGCAGGCGAATTTTAAAATCTCTCAGGGACTCTTTCTGGCCACAATAGTGATTTAAAAGTTGTTTCAAGGGAACTAACACCTGGACTGTGGCGTGCCGGAGTGGGATCCATGGCAAAACTCCCATGGAAAATTACATAGTTGATGCAGAGTCTGGTTTTAATCCATAAAGGGCATAAATCACCTATTATTCCTAAATGGTTTGGAATAATGTGCTTTAGCCCCCTTTAGGCATCACATAGTTAGATTCCTCCCTTTAGACAGCACAGATTCCCCCATATTAGGCAGCACATAGTTAGATTCCCCCATGTTAGTCGGCACATAGTTAGAGCTCCCCTTTAGGCAGCACATAAGATTCCCCCATATTAGGGAGCACATAGTGGGATTTGAACCCAAGGCCCCAGCACTGCAAGGCAGCATGGCTAACCTCTGAGCCACCATGCTACCCTTAGCATACATCTAATACCCACGGTTGCTAAAATGGACAGAGATGTCAGCAGTGAGTACCAGAAAAATTAGGCATGTACACATGCCTGAAAAATTTGGTATTGTTGCAGCCGCTTCTGTAGCAGCGGCCAGAAAAATTGTAGCACCATAACAAGTGCAGCAGCAGAGGCCAGAAAAATTAGGCATGTGCACATGGATAAAAAATTTGGTATTGTCGCAGCCGCATCTGTAGCAGCAGCCAGAAAAATTGCAGCACCAGAAAAAGTGCAGCAGTAGAGGCCAGAAAAATTAGGCATGTACACCTGGCTGGAAAATTTGGTATTGTAGCAGCGGCCATAAAAATTGCAGCACCATAACAAGTGCAGCAGCAGAGGCCAGAAAAATTAGGCATGTACACATGGATGAAAAATTGAGTACTGTCGCAGCCGCAGTTGTAGCAGCGGCCAGAAAAATTGCAGCACCATAACAAGTGCAGCAGCAGAGGCCAGAAAAATTAGGCATGTACACCTGGCTGGAAAATTCGGTATTGTTGAAGCCGCCAGGCAGAAAGTGCCCTAAAACATTGCGGCCTGAACTCTAATTGGTGGCGGATAAGTCACGCAAGTCATCCGGCATTCAGAGTTCAAATACAGCAGCGTGTGGACCATTTTTAGCCCAAGGCAGCTCATCTGATTAGGCCTTGTTCAGTCAAATGTATCACCCAGTGTCAGTCCCTACAGGATCAATCCCTCATTCATCTTAAGAAAGGTGAGGTAATCCAGACTTTTTTGACCAAGGCGACTCCTCTTCTAAGTGACAATACCTCCTGCTGCACTGGAGGTCCTTTCTGACAGGACACTTGAAGCGGGACAGGCCAGAAGTTGGAGCGCAAATTGGAATAGCTCAGGCCACAGGTCAAGCAGGCACACCCAGTAGTCAAGGGGTTCATCGCTCCTCAGAGTGTCGATATCTGCGGTTAAGGCCAGTTAAACTGCTAATTTTCGGTCAAGTCATTCTCTGATGGTGGACCCCGAAGGGCTGTGACGATGCGTAGGACTTAAAAAGCTCTGCATGTCCTCCATCAACAGCATGTCTGTACAGCATCCTGTCCTTGCCGGTGTGTTCGTGGGAGGAGGATTACTTTCACCTCTTCCCCTGTTAGATCCCTGTTGTGCTGTGACATGACCCTTATACGCTGTGTACAGCATACTTCTACTTATATGCTGAATCCTTTCCGCCTTACTGTAATGCGGTAACATGTCAGGCACTTTATGTTTATACCGGGGTCTAGTAGTGTGGACACCCAGTACAGGTCGTTCTCCTTCATCCTTTTATACGAGGGTCCCTCAACAGGCACGACAGCATGAAAGACCCCATTTGCACAAGGACGGATGCCGAGCTACTCATGTCCCGTTCCTCGTCCTCAGTGATGTCAGGGAAGGTATAATCTTCTTCCCCCCAGCCACGTACAACACCACGGGAACCAGATAGGTGACAAGGAGCACCCTGAGATGCCTGCTGTGGTTGGTCTTCCTCCTCCTCTTCAAAGCCACATTCCTCCTCTGACTCCTCTTCCTCACAATCCTCTTCCAGCGTTGTCGCAGGTCCAGCAAGCGATGCTGATAAGGCTGTTTCTGGTGGTGATGGTGTCCACAACAGGCACGACAGCATGAAAGACCCCATTTGCACAAGGACGGATGCCGAGCTACTCATGTCCCGTTCCTCGTCCTCAATGATGTCAGGGAAGGTATAATCTTCTTCCCCCCAGCCACGTACAACACCACGGGAACCAGATAGGTGACAAGGAGCACCCTGAGATGCCTGCTGTGGTTGGTCTTCCTCCTCCTCTTCAAAGCCACATTCCTCCTCTGACTCCTCTTCCTCACAATCCTCTTCCAGCGTTGTCGCAGGTCCAGCAAGCGATGCTGATAAGGCTGTTTCTGGTGGTGATGGTGTCCACAACTCTTCCTCTTCACGCTCATCTACTGCCTGATCCAGCACTCTTCGCAGGGCATGCTCCAGGAAGAAAACAAACGGTATGATGTCGCTGATGGTGCCTTCGGTGCGACTGACCAGGTTTGTCCCCTCCTCAAAAGGACGCATGAGCCTACACGCATTGCGCATGAGTCTCCAGTAATGTGGCAAAAAAATTCCCAGCTCCGCAGATGATGTCCTAGCACCCCGGTCATACAAATATTCGTTGACAGCTTTTTCTTATTGAAGCAGGCGGTCGAACATTAGGAGTGTTGAATTCCAACGTGTCGGGCTGTCGCAAATCAAGCGCCTCACTGGCATGTTGTTTTGCCGCTAGATATCTGACAAGTGCGCCATGGCCGTGTAGGAACGCCTGAAATGGCCACACACCTTCCTGGACTGCTTCAGGACATCCTGTAAGCTTGGGTACTTGTGCACAAAGCATTGTACAACCAGATTACACACATGTGCCATGCTTGGCACATGTGTCAACTTGCCCAAACTCAATGCCGCCAACAAATTTGTTCCGTTGTCACAAACCACCTTGCCGATCTCCAGTTGGTGCGGAGTCAGCCACTGGTCCACCTGTGCGTTGAGGGCCGACAGGACCGTTAGTGCGGTGTAATTCTCCGCTTTGAGGCAAGTCAACCCCAAGTTGGCGTGACACTGCCATATCCCGGATGTGGAATAGCACCTGGGGAGCTGGGGGGGGGGGGGGTGGTGCCGGTGATGTGGAGCAAGACGCAGCAGTGGAAGTGGCCTGCCTGCAATTCGTGGCGGTGTCACCAACTCCTCTGCAGAGCCACGCATTCCATGCTTGGCAGCTGTCACAGGTTTACCCAATGCACAGTGTAGGTGATATACCTGCCCTGACCATGCTTTGCAGACCAGGTATCAGTGGTCAGAGGGACCCTTGCCCCTACACTGTGTGCCAGACATGCCATCGTATTCTTGGAGTAAAGGTTGGGGATTGCCTGTTGTGCAAAAAAATTTCGGCCGGGTACCTTCCACTGCGGTGTCCCAATGGCTACAAATTTTTTAAAGGCCTCAGACTCCACCAGCTTGTATGGTAAAAGCTGGCGGGCTAGCAGTTCCGACAAGCCAGCTGTCAGACGCCGGGCTAGGGGGTGACTTTGAGACATTGGGGGACATTTACTAATCTAGTCTATTCTGGGTATGCTCATAGACCAGCGTATGTGGTAGTCTCCTGTCTATTGTGCTCCTAATTTATCAAAGGTCTCACAGAATTCTGTGCTCAGACTTCAGGGTCTACAGCTTAAACTGCATTTAGACCTGCTCCAACATGGTCTGACATTTCAGCGTATTTTGGGCAGATGCGACTTGTCACACAAAAGTCGCACTTGATAAATTCAGCACCAATGCATTTTCCAATGCATTTCCATCTAAAATAGACTTGCATGATCATGTTCTAAAAATCCTCTACAGCAAAAGTCGCAGAAAAGTCGCACATATTTAGACTGCGACTTTCTGTGCGACAAATTTAGACAGGAAAAACCAGTCTAAATCCTTTGATAAATCTCCTCCATTGTCTCCTTGCGCTCAAACATCTCCTTGACAGACACCTGACTGTGGGCAGATAAGCAGGAACTGCTCAAGGCGAGAGACTGAGAGGCGGATGGTTGAGAGGGGGCAAGGAGGGAAGCAGTGGTTGACCTGGCTGAAGATGCTGGACCAGGAGGAGGATGGTGGCTTTGACTCTGTGTACTGCTTGTACTGACGTGTTGATCCCATAGGCGTTTGTGATGTGACATCATGTGCCTTTGCAAAGCAGTTGTGCCTAGGTGGGTGATGGACTTCCCACGACTCAGTTTCTTCTGGCACAGGTTGCAAATGGTCTCACTGTTGTCAGAGGCAGACACACAAAAAAAATGCCACACTGCTGAGCTCTGCGATGACGGCATTCTGGTGGTGGCAACAGTATGCGTTGATTGGTGTCCTGTCTGGCTGACCCCGGGTGCCGATGCATGCTGTCTGACTGTGCCACTAGTGTCACGATGCCGGCTGGCAGGTAGTGGATCCTCTGTGCCAGAGAGGGATAGCGAGGACCGTGCTAGTGGACCGGTTCTAAGACACTACTGGTTTTCACCAGAGCCCGCCGCAAAGCGGGATGGTCTTGCTGCGGCGGTAGTGACCAGGTCGTATCCACTAGCAACGGCTCACCTCTCTGGCTGCTGAAGATACTGAAGATAGGCGAGGTACAAGGGAGTAGGCAGAAGCAAAGTCGGACGTAGCAGAAGGTCGGGGGCAGGCGGCAAGGTTCGTAGTCAGGGGAGATAGCAAAGTTCTGGTACACAGGGTATAAACACACAAAAACGCTTTCACTAGGCTCTAGGGCAACAAGATCCGGCAAGGGAGTGCAAGGGAGGAGACTAGATATAAGGAGGGAACAGGTGGGAACCAATTAAGCTAATTGGGCCAGGCACCAATCATTGGTGCACTGGCCCTTTAAGTCTCAGGGAGCTGGCGCGCGCGCGCCCTAGAGAGCGGAGCCGCGCGCGCCAGCACATGACCGCAGGAGACGGGAACGGGTAAGTGACCTGGGATGCGATTCGCGAGCGGGCGCGTCCCGCTGTGCGAATCGCATCCCCAACGGCCATGAGAGAGCAGCGCTCCCGGTCAGCGGGACTGACCGGGGAGCTGCAGGGAAAGAGACGCCGTGAGCGCTCCGGGGAGGAGCGGGGACCCGGAGCGCTAGGCGTAACAGTACCCCCCCCCTTAGGTCTCCCCTTCTCTTTATCGGGTAACTGCCTCCCCTGGGATGAGGACACCGGGAAAGGATGGAGGGATTCCTCAACGGCAGGCAGAACCGCAGGAGTAGGAATGGGGAGAGAGGGCAGAGGGCGGGACCTGGCACGGGGCAGTGTGACACCAGGAGGAGGGCCATGAGGGGACACAGAAGCTTGCCTGATGGAACTGGGAGGGGGGGAGGGGCATTTCCTGTGGCAGGCAGAGTCCTTAATGACCTTAGGGGGACCAGATACAGGAGGAACCACAGAGTTACGGCAAGGGTTACTGGGAACCGGTTTTAGACAGTTCTTGGAACAAGAGGACCCCCAACTCTTGATCTCCCCAGTGGACCAATCCAGGGTTGGGGAATGAAGTTGAAGCCAGGGAAGTCCAAGGAGAATTTCCGAGGTGCAATTGGGGAGGACCAAAAGTTCAATCCTCTCGTGGTGAGATCCGATGCTCATAAGAAGGGGCTCCGTGCGGAAACGTATGGTACAGTCCAACCTGGCTCCGTTGACCGCGGAGATGCGGAGTGGCTTGACAAGACGGGTCACCGGAATATGGAATTTATTCACAAAGGACTCCCGAATAAAATTTCCAGAAGCTCCAGAGTCCAGACAGGCCACGGCTGAGAGGGGAGAGCTGGCTGAAGTGGAAATCCGAACAGGTACCGTGAGACGTGGAGAAGCCGACTTGGCATCAAGAGACGCCACACCCACGAGAGCTGAGTGTGAGCGTGCGTTTCCCAGACGTGGAGGACGGATTGGGCAATCCACCAGAAAATGTTCAGTACTGGCACAGTACAAACAAAGATTCTCTTCCTTACGGCGATTCCTCTCTTCCAGGGTCAGGCGAGACCGATCCACTTGCATGGCCTCCTCGGCGGGAGGCCTAGGCGCAGATTGCAGTGGAGACTGTGGGAGAGGTGGCCAGAGATCTAAGTCTTTTTCCTGGCGGAGCTCTTGATGCCTCTCAGAAAAACGCATGTCAATGCGAGTGGCTAGATGAATGAGTTCATGCAGGCTAGCAGGAGTCTCTCGTGCGGCCAGAACATCTTTAATGTTGCTGGATAGGCCTTTTTTAAAGGTCGCGCAGAGAGCCTCATTATTCCAGGAAAGTTCAGAAGCAAGAGTACGGAATTGTATGGCGTACTCGCCAACGGAGGAATTACCCTGGACCAGGTTCAGCAGGGCAGTCTCAGCAGAAGAGGCTCGGGCAGGTTCCTCAAAGACACTTCGAATTTCCGAGAAGAAGGAGTGTACAGAGGCAGTGACGGGGTCATCACGGTCCCAGAGCGGTGTGGCCCATGACAGGGCTTTTCCAGACAGAAGGCTGACTACGAAAGCCACCTTAGACCTTTCAGTAGGAAACTGATCCGACATCATCTCCAGATGCAGGGAACATTGGGAAAGAAAGCCACGGCAAAACTTAGAGTCCCCATTAAATTTGTCCGGCAAAGACAGGCGGAGGCTAGGAGTGGCCACTCGCTGCGGAAGAGGTGCAGGAGCTGGCGGAGGAGATGGTTGCTGCTGCTGTAGCTGAGACTGAATCTGCTGTAGCTGCGACTGGAGTTGCTGAGTCATGGTGGTCAAGTACGACAGCTGGTGATCTTGTTGGGCAATCTGTCGGGCTTGCTGGGCGACCAGTGTGGGGAGGTCGGCGACAACAGGCAGAGGAACTTCAGCGGGATCCATGGCCGGATCTACTGTCACGATGCCGGCTGGCAGGTAGTGGATCCTCTGTGCCAGAGAGGGATAGCGAGGACCGTGCTAGTGGACCGGTTCTAAGACACTACTGGTTTTCACCAGAGCCCGCCGCAAAGCGGGATGGTCTTGCTGCGGCGGTAGTGACCAGGTCGTATCCACTAGCAACGGCTCACCTCTCTGGCTGCTGAAGATACTGAAGATAGGCGAGGTACAAGGGAGTAGGCAGAAGCAAAGTCGGACGTAGCAGAAGGTCGGGGGCAGGCGGCAAGGTTCGTAGTCAGGGGAGATAGCAAAGTTCTGGTACACAGGGTATAAACACACAAAAACGCTTTCACTAGGCTCTAGGGCAACAAGATCCGGCAAGGGAGTGCAAGGGAGGAGACTAGATATAAGGAGGGAACAGGTGGGAACCAATTAAGCTAATTGGGCCAGGCACCAATCATTGGTGCACTGGCCCTTTAAGTCTCAGGGAGCTGGCGCGCGCGCGCCCTAGAGAGCGGAGCCGCGCGCGCCAGCACATGACCGCAGGAGACGGGAACGGGTAAGTGACCTGGGATGCGATTCGCGAGCGGGCGCGTCCCGCTGTGCGAATCGCATCCCCAACGGCCATGAGAGAGCAGCGCTCCCGGTCAGCGGGACTGACCGGGGAGCTGCAGGGAAAGAGACGCCGTGAGCGCTCCGGGGAGGAGCGGGGACCCGGAGCGCTAGGCGTAACAACTAGCTCCTTGCGATGACCTCCCCCTGCTTCCAACTCGTCTCCTCCTCCTCCCTGTCTCCCCATCTGAACTTTCCCCCTCCTCTTCTCTTCTAGCGGGCACCCACGTGGCATCCACGGACACATGGTCATCATCAACACCTTCACCGCTATCTGACACCTCAAGAAAGGAAGCAGCAGCGGGTACAACATCATCATCACACCGTACGTCCATGTGTGTAATGCTGCCTGAGACATATCCCTGTTAACTACATCCTCTGGCAATAATGGTTGCGCATCACTAATGTATTCAAACTGATGTGTAAATAACTCCTCTGATGGAACAAGTAAAGCTGCTGTGGTGCTAGTGTTGGTGGTGGCGGCAGGCAGGCAAGTGGTAGCATGAGAGATGCCCGAAGCTAAGCTAGAGGAGGAGGACGGTGCGTCAAGGTTCCGAGCAGAAGCTGTAGTAGATTGGGTGTCTTGTGATAGCCAGTCAACTAAGTCCTCAGAACTTTGGGGGTTCAGGATATGTGGCCTCTGAACACTGGCCATTCTAGGGTCAAAGGGAATCCCAGCACCACGACGGCCCCTGCGGGGTGGCCTTCCTCTGCCTGTCATCTTTTTGGTTAAATTTGCACAACTGTCACACCTAATGTGATTTGCACTAGGGTGACACAATTTGCCCTGCAGGCAAAACAACTGGCAACTGTGACGTGAACTGACAGTGACGACCGCTTTTATTTAACAGTCAAAAAAGGTATTTTTTTTTTAATTTGCACATCTGTCACACCTAATGTGATTTGCACTAGGGTGACACAATTTGCCCTGCAGGCAAAAAAAAATGGCAACTGTGACGTGAACTGACAGTGACGACTGATTTTATTTAACAGCCAAAAAAGGTATATATATTTTTTTATTTGCACAACTATCACACCTAATGTGATTTAAACTTGGGTGACACAATTTGCCCTGCAGGCAATAAAAATTGCAACTGTGACGTGAACTGACAGTGACGACCAATTTTATTTAACAGCCAAAAAAGGTATTTTTTTTTAATTTGCACAACTGTCACACCTAATGTGATTTGCACTTGGGTGACACAATTTGCCCTGCAGGCAAAAAAAAATGGCAACTGTGACGTGAACTGACAGTGACGACTGATTTTACTTAACAGCCAAAAAAGGTATTTTTTTTCTTATCTGCACAACTGTCACACCTAATGTGATTTGCACTAGTGTGACAATGAGCAAAAAAGCTTGCCAGCGGAGTTCCCCTTTTATGCAGTGGTCCCCAACCAGGGTGCCTCCAGCTGTTGCAAAACACACGGACTGATATATTTCAGCCCTTTGAATACTGTAGTAGTTAGTTGCTTGAAGGAACTTAAGTTTTATACTGGAGTACCCCTTTTAACCAGCGGTTCCCTCCCAACCAGGACTGATATCATTCAGCCCTAAAAAGGGCTTTTTTGTGTGCTGTCCTTAAAGCAGATGTTACACTAGTGCTTTAGAAATAAACTGGACCCTGAATACACCATCTAGCAGCAACCTAGCTATTGCTTTCCCTATACAGCAGGAGCAGCTTCTCTGACCCTCCACTTCCTAAGCCTGCAGCATGCTGAATGAGGCTAAAATGGCGTCCGTGCAAGAGGTAGGAGGGTCTGGAAGGGAGGGACTGCTGCTGATTGGCTGTAATGTGTCTGCTGACTCTGACTCACAGGGTCAAAGTTTACTGCAATGTTAAAGTATAGGGGGCGGAGTTACCTGCGCCGGCTAATCAACAGCAGCGAACGGGATATTTAAATCCAGAGAAAATGCAAACAGCAATCTGTATCAACATTAACCCCTTGAGGACGGAGCCCATTATGACCCTAAGGACGGGAGCATTTTTTGCAAATCTGACCACTGTCACTTTAAGCATTAATAACTCTGGAATGCTTTTACTTATAAATTTGATTCTGAGACTGTTTTTTCGTGACATATTCTACTTTATGGAAGTGGTAAATTTTCGACGATACTTGCATCCTTTCTTGGTGAAAAATTAAAAAATGTCATGAAAAATTTGAAAATTATGCATTTTTCTAACTTTGAAGCTCTCTGCTTATAAGGAATATGGATATTCCAAATAAATTATATATTGATTCACATATACAATATGTCTTCTTTATGTTTGCATCATAAAATTGATGAGTTTTTACTTTTGGAAGACACCAGAGGGCTTCAAAGTTCAGCAACAATTTTCCAATTTTTCTCAAAATTTTCAAAATTGGAATTTTTCAGGGACCAGTTCAGGTTTGAAGTGGATTTGAAGGGTCTTCTGGTTAGAAATACCCGATAAATGACCCCATTATAAAAACTGCACCCCTCAAAGTATTCAAAATGACATTCAGTCAGCGTTTTAACCCTTTCACAGGAATAGCAGCAAAGTGAAGGAGAAAATTCAAAATCTTCATTTTTTACACTGGCATGTTCTTGTAGACCCAGTTTTTGAATTTTTACAAGGGGTAAAAGGAAAAAAATCCTCTCAAAATTTGTAACCCAATTTCTCTCGAGTAAGAAAATACCTCATATGTGTATGTCAAGTGTTCCGCGGGTGCACTAGAGGGCTCAGAAGCGAAGGAGCAACAATGGGATTTAGGAGAGTGAGTTTTTCTGAAATGGTTTTTGGGGGGGGCATGTCCCATTTAGGAAGCCCCTATGGTGCCAGGACAGCAAAACCCCCCACATTGCACACTATTATGGAAACGACACCCCTCAAGGAACATAATAAGGGGTACAGTGAGCCTTAACACCCCACAGGTGTTTGACAACTTTTTGTTAAAGTCGGATGTGTAAATGAAAAAAAAATATTTTCCCACTAAAATGCTGTTTTTTCCCCAAATTTTACTTTTTTACAAAGGGTAATAGGAGAAAATGCCCCCCAAAATTTGTAACCCCATTTCTTCTGAGTATGGAGATACCCCATGTTTGGACATCAAGTGCACTGCGAGCGAACTACAACGCTCAGATGAGAAGGAGCGCCATTGAGCTTTTAGAGAGATAATTTGTTTGGAATGGAAGTCGGGGGCCATGTGCATTTACAAAGCCCCCCGTGGTGCCAGAACAGTGGACCCCCCACATTTTGGAAACTACACCCCTCACGGAATGTAATAAGGGGTACAGTGAGCATTTACACCCCACTGGCGTTTGACAGATCTTTGGAACAGTGGGCTGTGCAAACAAAAAAATTATATTTTTCATTTTCACGTACCACTGTTCCAAAAATCTGTCAGACCCCTGTGGGGCGTAAATGCTCACTGTACCCCTTATTACATTCCGTGAGGGGTGTAGTTTCCAAAATGGAGTCACATGTGGGTATTTATTTTTTTGCATTTATGTCAGAACCGCTGTAAAATCAGCCACAACTGTGCAAATCACCAATTTAGGCCTCAAATGTACATGGTGCGCTCTCACTCCTGAGCCTTGTTGTGCGCCCCCAGAGCATTTTACGCCCACATATGGGGTATTTCCGTACTCAGGAGAAATTGCGTTACAAATTTTGGGGGTCTTTTTTTCCTTTTACCTCTTGTGAAAATAAAAAGTAAAGGGAAACACCAGCATGTTAGTGTAAAAATTTCTTTTTTTTTACACTAACAGGCTGGTGTAGACCCCAACTTTTCCTTTTCATAAGGGGTAAAAGGAGAAAAAGCCCCCCCAAAATTTGTAGTGCAATTTGTCCCGAGTACGGAAATACCCCATATGTGGCCCTAAACTGTTTCCTTGCAATACGACAGGGCTCCAAAGTGAGAGAGCACCATGCGCATTTGAGGACTAAATTAGGGATTGCATAGGGGTGGACATAGGGGTATTCTACGCCAGTGATTCCCAAACAGGGTGCCTCCAGCTGTTGCTAAACTCCCAGCATGCCTGGACAGTCAGTGGCTGTCCGGAAATGCTGGGAGTTGTTGTTTTGCAACAGCTGGAGGCTCCGTTTTGGAAACACTGCTGTACAATACGTTTTTCATTTTTATTGGGGGGGGGGGGACAGTGTAAGGGGGTGTTTATGTAGTGTTTTACTCTTTATTAGGTGTTAGTATAGTGTAGTGTTTTTAGGGTACATTCACACTGGCGGGTTACGGTGAGTTTCCCGCTAGGAATTTGCGGTGCGGCGAAAAATTTGCCGCAGCTCATACTTGAAGCAGGAAACTTGCTGTAAACCCGCCCGTGTGAATGTACCCTGTACGTTCACACGGGGTGGGGGCAAACCTCCAGCTGTTTCAAAACTACAACTCCCAGCATGCACGGTCTGTCAGTACATGCTGGGAGTTGTAGTTTTGCAACAGCTGGAGGCACACTGGTTGGAAAACCTTCAGTTAGGTTCTGTTACCTAACTCAGTATTTTCCAACCAGTGAGCCTCCAGCTGTTGCAAGACTACAACTCCCAGCATGCACGGTCTGTCAGTACATGCTGGGAGTTGTAGTTTTGAAACAGCTGGAGGCACACTGGTTGGAAAATACTGAGTTGGGTTCTGTTACCTAACTCAGTATTTTCCAACCAGTGTGCCTCCAGCTGTTGCAAAACTACAATTCCCAGCATGTCTGATCACAGAAGGGTATGCTGGGAGATGTAGTTATGCAACAGCTGGAGGTACGCAACTACAACTCCCAGCATGCCGAGACAGCTGTTTCCTGTGTGGGCATGCTGGAATTTGTAGTTTTGCAACATCTGGAGTGCTACAATTTAGAGACCACTGAACAGTGATCTCCAAACTGTGGACCTCCAGATGTTGCAAAACTACAACTGCCAGCATGCCCAGACAGCAAACAGCTGTGTGGGCATGCTAGGAGTTGTAGTTTTGCAAGATCCAGAGGGCAGTATAGAGATCCCTGTGCAGTGGTCTCTAAACTGCAGACCTCCAGCTGTTGCAAAACTACAAATTCCAGCATGCCCACACAGCAAACAGCTGTCTGGGCATGCTGGGAGTTGTAGTTTTGCAACATCTGGAGGGCTACAGTCTAGAGACCACTATAGTGGTCTCAGACTGTAGCCCTCTAGATGTTGCTAGGCAACTACTCACCGGCTTCCGTCGCATCAGGGAGCCGTCCTCTTCTGCCGCCCGCCGCCGCAGATCTCCGTCGCCGCCCGCCGATCCCCGTCGCTTCGCTGCCTCTGGAGGGGTAAGTGGACGTCGGCGCCCGGTCCTCTTCGTTTTCCCCGTTCTGCCCCGCCTATTGTGGGTGGGCAGGACGGGGAAAACGAAAGTAAACCCCTCCGCCCCAGATCTGCTATTGGTGGTCGCGTCTAGACCACCAATAGCAGAGATAGGAGGGGTGGCAACTCTGCCACCTCACTCCTATCGCCTTAGGGGGATCGTGGGTGTCTTAGACACCCGCGATCCCCCTTCTATTCCGGGTCACCGGGTCACCATAGACCCGTAATGACCCGGAATAGGCGCAAATTGCAAGTGTGAATTCACTTGCGATTTGCGCCGATCGCCGACATGGGGGGGGGGGTCTAATGACCCCCCTGGGCATTTGCACGGGGTGCCTGCTGATAGATATCAGCAGTCACCCCGGCCCGGTCCCCGCCTGGCGTGCGGCGGGGGCCGAAAATCCCACGGGCGTATGGATACGCCCTTCGTCCTTAAGTACCAGGACGCAAGGGCGTATGCATACGCCCTTCGTCCCCAACAGGTTAACCCCTTGCCGCAGAATCACGTCTATAGACGTCAAGACCAAAACCAGGTTAAGACCAAAACCAGAAAATAAAACTATCAATAATACATATAAATTCAATTTTATTACAGATTATAATTGTGCAGCAAATAATATAAAAAAAAATTATTTCCAAACATTGGTTAATCTTGAGGAACGATCCTATCATGAAAGATGTTTTGCCCCCCATAACCAGGAGTAACATTTCGTAGATCCTCTAATTTGAGAAATTTGCCTTGAGCAAAATGAGAACCGATGCGGTTCCATCCGAGCGGATAGCGTGCCCGTTGCATGTGTTGCTCCCTTATCGGTAGTCCGGCTACATCTTTCATTTCTAATGTCACTAAAAAACTTTTTTCTCTTACGGGATACCATACTTGCGATAGTTCGTTTGCTGTGTATCTCCTTACATGTGATTGTGGACTCCAATACGTTGGCCGCACAGTTCAGACTGTGCGGTCATGTATGAATAAACTTAGGTTTAACATCAAAAATAGATTCCTATTACACAGTGAGTCCAGACACAGGTGTATTAATAAACTAAAGTTAACCATACTTGAAACCATCCCCTATAACTTTCCCAATCGAATCCAAAGATAAATAACAGGGAGGCTTTTTGGATTTTCATTCTTTCCACGTTAGTTCCAGATGGTCTTAATGAAACATTAGAAAATGCCTGTTGAGACATATTTTTCGCCCCTTTTTATGGTTATTATTGTTATTATTGTTTTTTATAGTATATAGGTACATGTTTTTTGTATATGTACATTTTTATATATCTTTTTATATATAATTTTTTTATATTCATACTCTTTTGTATAACCTATTGTCATAAGACAATATGTAAATCTTTGTTTGATTTCAGCATGTGTTTTTAGTGTCCATTTTTGCAATGTTTTAGATATAACTACTATCAGTCTAAGTCTAAATTGTAAGGGGTGAATCCTTTTCCCCCCTTGAAAGGGTTAAGGATTCTCCCTATATAAACTGCACATATAAACTCATGCCTGATGAAGCGGAACCTCCGCTTGCATTATGGGAATAAAATAGAAGTTTTACTTGGATTGGATCTTTGACTTGGATTGGATCTGTATCTGTGAAAGGTGGAGCGGCTGCTGGAACTCTACCCTGTATGCACTCTCATCCACGGTTGTACTTGGACGCAGTACAACCCCACTTGGTAAGCGCACATTCACATTCTGCGTTACCTGTACACCTTGCGGTATCCCACTAGGGAGCGCTTCCTGCTCTGTTTTTTTGGTTTATAGACGTCGGATTGCACAGGTCCTTCCCGCATTCCGACGTCTATAGACGTCATTCAGTTAACCCGGCGATGTGCGGCATCGCACGGGTTAACTGGAAGAAGTCCCGCTGTTACCAGCGGGGGACAACTTCTGCTAGCCCCCCAGGACCATCTGTGGATGGTCCTGGTCAGCGATCACTGTGATTGGTCCCTGTGGACCAATCACAGTGTCTCAGCTGACGCGGGCTGAAAGTTCAGATCCCCCGCTCTGCCCTCCCCTAGACGTCGGGCAGGGCGGGTGAAGAGGACCCCGAGAGCTGCGGGGGGAACCGCGGCACATACCTGCGGGGAGACCGGCGTGGCAGTGGGGACTGGCGGCAGGCACACGTGGAGGCGTCAGGCAAGTGGAGGAGTCGGCGGCGGCATCAGAGACAGCAGTAAAGATCATCACTGATTTCAAAACTACAACTCCCAGCATGCCCAGACAAGCTTTGGCTGTCTGGGCATGCTGGGAGTTGTAATTTTGCAACATCTGGAGGACCACAGTTTGGAGACCACTGTGCAGTGGTCTCCAATCTGTGCTCTTACAGATGTTGCAAAACTACAACTTTCAGTATGCCCAGACAGTCCAGGCATGCTGGGAGTTGTAGTTCTGTAACATCTGGCCCTGCAGATGATACATAGTTACATAGTTAGTACGGTCGAAAAAAGACATACGTCCATCAAGTTCAACCAGGGAATTGAAGGGTAGGGGTGTGGCGCGATATTGGGGAAGGGATGGGATTTTATATTTCTTCATAAGCATTAATGTTATTTTGTTCCAGGAATGTATCTATTCCTGTTTTAAAGCTGTTAATTTTTCCTGCTGTGACCAGTTCCTGAGCTAGACTGTTCCATAAGTTCACAGTTCTCATGGTAAAGAAGGCGTGTTGCCCCTTGAGACTAAACTTTTTCTTCTCCAGACGGAGGGAGTGCCCCCTCGTCCTTTGGGGGGGTTTAACCTGGAACAGTTTTTCTCCATATTTTTTGTATGGGCCATTTATATACTTATATACGTTTATCATATCCCCCCTTAAACGTCTCTTCTCAAGACTAAACAATTGTAACTCCCGTTAATCGCTCCTCATAGCTAAGATGTTCCATGCCCCATATTAGTTTAGTCGCGCGTCTCTGCACCCTTTCCAGCTCCACAGTGTCCCTTTTATGAACAGGCGACCAAAACTGAACAGCATATTCCAGGTGAGGCCGTACCAATGCTTTATAAAGGGGGAGTATTATGTCCCTGTCCCTCGAGTCCATGCCTCTTTTTATACATGACAATATCCTGCCGGCCTTGGAAGCAGCAGCCTGACATTGCATGCTATTCTGTAGTCTGTGATCTACAAGTACACCCAGATCCTTCTCTACCAGTGACTCTGCCAGTTTAATCCCCCCCAAGACATACGACGCATGCATGTTATTAGTACCCAGATGCATAACTTTACATTTATCCACATTGAAGCTCATTTGCCAAGTGGATGCCCAGACACTTAGTCTATCCAAGTCATCTTGTTACCTATACACATCCTCTATAGACTGTACTGTGCTACAAAGCTTGGTGTCATCTGCAAAGATAGAAACAGAGCTGTTAATGCCATCCTCTATATCATTGATAAATAAATTAAACAACAGCGGGCCCAGTACTGAACCTTGGGGTACACCACTAATTAGCGAGGACCAATCAGAGTACGAATCATTGACCACCACTCTCTGGGTGCGATCCATGAGCCAGTGTTCAATCCAGTTACAAACTAAAATTTCCAAACCCAAAGACCTTAACTTACCTGTCAGACGTCTATGAGGGACAGTATCAAACGCTTTAGCAAAATCCAGAAACACTATATCCACAGTCATTCCTCTGTCAAGGCTTCTACTCACCTCTTCATAAAAGCAAATTAGATTGGTTTGACAACTTCTATCCTTAGTAAACCCATGCTGGCTATCACTTATAATACTATTATCCCCTATGTATTCCTGTATGTAATCCCTTATAAGTCCTTCAAACAATTTACCCACAATGCACGTTAAACTTACCGGTCTATAATTGCCTGGCGAAGACCTAGAGCCCTTTTTGAAGATTGGCACCACATTCGCCTTGTGCCAGTCCCTTGGCACAATACCAGACACCAGAGAATCTCTAAATATCATGAACAGGGGTACAGATATTACTGAACTTACCTCTCTAAGAACTCTTGGGTGTAGTCCATCTGGCCCTGGAGATTTGCTTACATTTATATTACTTAACTTACCTTGTACCATCTCTACATTAAGCCAGTTCAGTACATTATATGATGTGTTACCAGCACTGACCTGGCCAATGTCAGCTCCTTTTTCCATAGTGTATACAGAACTAAAGAACCCATTCAGTAGCGCCGCCAGTAGTTGCCGAACTACAACTCCAAGCATGCCTTGGCAGTCTGGGCATGCTTGGAGTTGAAGTTTTGCAACATCTGGAGGGCCACAGTTTGAAGACCACTACAAAGTGGTCCCCAATCTGTTCTCCTCCAGTTGTTGCAAAACTACAACTCCCAGCATGCCCTTCGGCTGTCTGGGCATGCTGAGAGTTGTAGTTTTGCAACAACTGGAGGCACACTGTCTGGGAAACATCTGTTTTCTAACTTAGTGTTTCCCAACCCGTGTGCCTCCAGCTGTTGCAAAACTATAACTCCCAGCATGCACTGAGAGACCATGCATGCTGGGAGTTTTAGTTTTGCAACAGCTGGAGGCAGACGGGTTGGGCAACACTGAGTTATGTAACAAACTCTGTTTTGCAACCAGTGTGCCTCCAGCTGTTGAAAACCACAACCTCAAGCATGCACAGACAGCCAAAGGGCATGCTGAAAGTTATAGTAGTGTGCCTCCAGCTGTTGCACAACTATAAGTCCCAGCATGCCCTTCTGTCGCTGCATGCTGAGAATTGTAGTTTTGCAACAGCCGGAGCTTTGCCCCCCCCCATGTGAATGTACAGGGTACATTCACACAGTCGGGTTTACAGCGAGTTTTCTCGCTGCAAGTTTGAGATGGAGCAAATTTTCCGCTGCAGCTCAGACTCCCAGCGCGAAACTAGCTGTGAACCCTATATGTGAATGTACCCTAAAAACACTACAATACACATAATAAAGAGTAAAACACTACATATACACATACCCCTACACCATTCCCCCCCACCCCAATAAAAATGAAAAACATCTGGTACGGCAGTGTTTCCAAAACTGAGCCTCCAGCTGTTGCAAAACAACAACTCCCAGTATTGCCAGACAGCCACTGACTGTCCAGGCATGCTGGGAGTTTTACAACAGCTGGAGGTACCCTGTTTGGGAGTCATTGGCGTAGAATACCCCTATGCCCACCCTATGCAATCCCTAATTTAGGGCTCAAATGCCCATGGTGCTCTCTCACTTCGGAGCCCTGTTGTATTTCAAGGCAACAGTTTATGCACACATATGGGGTATTTCCGTACTTAGGAGAAATTGTGTTACAAATTTTGGGGGGCTTTTTCTCCATTTACCCCTTACGAAAAGGTAAAGTTGGGGTCTACCCCAGCATGTTATTGTAAAAAAAAATTTTTTTTTACACTAACATGCTGGTGTTGCCCAATACTTTTTATTTTCATAAGAGGTAAAAGGAAAAAAAGACCTTCAAAATTTGTAACGCAATTTCTCCTGAGCACGGAAATACCCCATATGTGGGCGTAAAATGCTCCGCGAGCACACAACAAGGCTCAGGAGTGAGAGCGCCATGTACATTTGAGGTGATTTGCACAGGGGTGGCTGATCGTTACAGCGGTTCTGACATAAACACAAAAAACACCCACATGTGACCTCATTTTGGAAACTAAACCCCTCATGGAACGTAACAAGGGGTATAGTGAGCCTTAACACCCCACAGGTGTTTGAAGAATTTTTGTTGAATATGAAAAATTTGAATTGTTTTCACAAAAAATGCTGCTGTTATCCCAAATTTTTCATTTTCACAAGGGGTAATAGGAAAAAAGCCCCTCAAAATTTGTAACCCCATTTCTTCTGAGTATATAAATACCCAATATGTGGATGTTAAGTGCTCTGCGGGCGAACTACAATGCTCAGACGAGAAGGAGCGCCATTGGGGTTTTGGAGAGAGAATGTGTCTGGAATTGAAGGCTACGTGTGTTTACAAAGCCCCCATAGTGCCAGAACAGTGGACCCCCCCCCCACATGTGACCCCATTCTGGAAACTACACCCATCACCTAATGTAATAAGGGGTGCAGTGAGCATTTACACCCCACAGGGGTCTGACAGATATTTCGAACAGTGGTCCGTGAAAATGAAACATTTTATTTTTCATTTGCACAGCCCTCTGTTCCAAAACTCTGTCGAACACCAGTGGGGTGTAAATGCTCACTGCACCCCTTATTACATTCCGTGAGGGGTGTAGTTTCCAAAATGGGGTCACATGTGGGGGGGGGGTTCTACTGTTCTGGCACCATGGGGGGCTTTGTAAACGCACATGGCCCCCCGACTTCCATTCCAAACAAATTGTCTCTCCGAAAGCCCAATGGAGCTCCTCCTCTTCTGAGCATTGTAGTTTGCCAGCAGAGCACTTGATGTCCACATATGGGGTACTTCCTTACTCAGAAGAAATGGGGTTACAAATTTTGGGGGGCATTTTCTCCTATTACCTCTTGTCAAAATTGTAAATTTTGGGAAAAAACTGCATTTTAGTGAATTTTTTATTTTATTTTTCATTTACACATCTGACTTTAACAAAAAGTCGTCAAACCCTGTGGGGTGTAAAGGCTCACTGTACCCCTTGTTAAGTTTCGTGAGGGGTGTAGTTTTTGCTGTTATGGAACCATAGGGGCTTTCTAAATGCAACATGCCCCCCAAAAACCGTTTCAGCAAAATTCACTCTCCAAAATCCCATTGTCGCTCCTTCTCTTCTGAGCCCTCTAGTGCACCCTGCGAACACTTTACATCCACATGAGGTAGTTCCTTACTCGAGAGAAATTGGGTTACACATTTTGGGGGGCTTTTTCTCCTTTTACCCCTTGTAAAAATTCAAAAACTGGGTCTAAAAGAACATGTTAGTGTAAAAAATTGAGATTTAGAATTTTCCCCTTCACTTTGCCGCTATTCCTGTGAAACACCTAAAGGGTTAACAAACATTCTGAATATCATTTTGTATACTTTGAGGGGTGCAGTTTTTATAATGGGGTAATTTATGGGGTATTTCTAATATGAAGACTCCTCATATTCACTTCAAAACTGAACTGGTCCCTGAAAAATTCAGATTTTGGAAATGTTGTGAAAAATTTGAAAATTACTGTTGAACTTTGAAGCCCTCTAATGTCTTCCAAAAGTAAAAACATGTCAACTTTATGATGCAAATATAAAGTAGACATATTGTATATGTGAATCAATATATAATTTATTTGGTATGTCTATTTTCCTCACAAGCAGAGAGCTTCAAAGTTAGAAAAATGCTACATTTTCAAATTTTTCATGAAATTTTTTAATTTTTCACCAAGAAATGACGCAAGTATCGACGAAAATTTACCACTATGATAAAGAAGAATATGTCACGAAAAAACAATCTCGGAATCAAATTCATAAGTAAAAGTATCCCAGAGTTATTAATGCTTAAAGTGACAGTGGTCAGATGTGCAAAAAATGCTCTGGTCCTTAAGGCCAAAATGACCTCGGTCCTTAAGGGGTTAAAGTGCAATATGGGAGTTATTAAGTCTGCATATAAACAATTAATCTTGATTTATAAACCAATTTATAGCTACATTTTGCAAGCTCTATTTTTTGTTTGACCCTTAGGAGGTCTAACAATATATTATTTCTGCTTTCTTGCTTCACTTTATAAAGAATATGCTTTTTTTTTTTTAAATGACTTCAATGATAATTACAATTATTGGCACTTCTGCTAATTTGCACCTTTACATAACTGTGAATTAAGACAAATCTCATGTTACTTATTTTTGTAGAGTGTGACAACACTAAGTCACAAGAACTACATTTTTATTATAGTTTATAACGTTTCTATAAGTTCTATGTTATTAATTACAGTACATGTTCTAATATTTCTTCAAATGGATAATGTTATTAATGTAAATAACCATTTTATTTTTCTACCTACATTCAATTTAGATACAAACTTTTTTCCCATTTTTATCATACCTTTTAGTTTATGGGTTCACTAAACTGTAACAGATGGCCAATATAAAAAAAACTGTCAAAGTCAATGTGCTATGAATGATATACATGCTTTTATAAGGGCTGTTCTATTAAGCAAACTTAAATATTGCTCAATGAATTCACAGGTTTTGAGCAAAAAATATATATACAGATAGGGCTGAATTAATCATTAATACAACTTTTTTGTGTGTGTGTTTTATTCCCACTTGCTGTGCAAAATGTATTATGTGGTCACATTAAGCCCCTGTATAGTGCAATGAACTGTGAAAAGCTCACATACATTCATATGCCAGCTGGTAAATGGAGTACATTTGCTCAAAAAAAAAATTTTGTGCAAATTATAAATTTAACACACTCTATAGGACACTGTATATTAATTAATCTACATATCTGTATCCCGGACATACACTGTATCTCAATCTTAGCTTGACCTTACTAACATATTTGCGTTTCTCTTGTGCCCTTCTGAATGTACTTTTTTCATATTTGCTAATGTATTCATGTCTAGCTGGTCTTTGAGACTTGTTCACAAGCTGGTGGATCGATGACAATTTTTCCTTGATCGTTGGAATCTAACATTTGTGGCTTTTTTCTTTTTTACTTTTAGAAGTTTAGCTTTTAGATAGGTGTTCGGAATATTCAGTATTATGGAGATAGTCTAATTTCCCATTTTTCAGGGTTGTACTGCTGGATATTTAAATGTTTACTTTTATTAGCACTGATTTGCCCATCTGTTGTTGTTTCCACGCACATCTCATTAATGTTGATGGATGACATTGCTGTATTTTGTATTATGACAGCATCCTGCTGATAATGTTAGTTTTTCTCCCCTTTAACTCCCCCCTCACCTTTTTTCTGTACCCTTTCCTGTTGTTCTTAAAATAATAACTTAAAACGAAAAAAAAATAATTAGCACACCCAGCAGTGCATCTTCAAACCACACCCCCTGCAAGCACACAACAAGAATGAAAAAGACAGTGCAGACAACATGAAAATGAAAAATCAGATGACCTTCTGCGCAAGTCAATGTGCAAAATATGGCACACAATTTAGCAGACTCACACCAGTTGATAAATCCCCCCCCCCTTATGTTAAGATAACTTTTAGTACAACTAAAGCATATTACTTGCAACCACTGTGCTGACTACTTGTAAAAGTATGTCATTCATGAAGATCATGCTCTTCTACAGTGCATGACCGTCACAAGAAAACCATGTAATGTAATAGACAGACCCCTATTTAATATTCAGGGACTCTATAGTAACAAGGAATGTTCCCCAGGACAGGCACATGGCAAATGTGGTCCCAATATTTAAAAAGGGGTCAAAAGGTGACCCTGGGAATTATAGGACTGGTAGTTTAACCTCCGTTGTTTGCAAATTGTTTGAGGGTTTTCTAAGGGATTTTGGAGTAGATTGATAAAAATAAATGTATGACTCCATATCAGCATGGCTTTATGAGGGATCGGTCCTGTCAAACTAACATGGTCAGCTTTTATGAGGAGGTGAGCTCCAGACTGGACCAGGGACAATTGCTGGATGTTGTATATCTGGATTTTTCCAAAGCATTTTATACAGTGCCACATAAAAGGTTGGTGCATAAAATGAGAATGCTTGGACTGGGGGAAAATGTGTTCAAGTGGGTAAGTAACTGGCTCAGTGATAGTAAACAGAGGGTGGTTATAAATGGTACTTATTCTGATTGGGTGACTGTTACTAATGAGGTACCTCAGGGATCAGTCTTGGGTCCTATTCTATTTAATATATTAATTAATGACCTTGTAGAGGTGTTGAATAGTGAAGTAGCAGTCTTTGCAGATGATACTAAACTCTGTAAAGCAGTAAACACTATAGAGGACAGTGCACTGTCACAAATGGATCTGGATAGGTTGGAGGTTTGGGCTGAGAAGTGGCAGATGAGGTTCAACACTGATAAATGTAAGGTAATGCACATGGGGAAAAAAATCTGGGCTGGGATTATGTATTAAAATGGGAGAACACTTGGGATTACTGATGAGGAAAAGGACTTGGGATTCTTAGACAATAGTAAATTTAGCTGTAGTGACCAGGGTCGGGAAGCTGCTACCAAGGCAAATAAAATCATGGGGTGCATCAATAGGGGCATAGATGCCCACGACAAGGTAATAATTCTACCGCTGTACAAATCACTAGTCAGACCACACATGGAATATTGTGTACAGTACTGGCCACCATTGTGCAAGAAAGATATAGTGGAGCTGGAGAGGGTTCAAAGATGGGCAACCAGAGTAATACAGGGAATGGGAGGACTACAGTACCCAGAAAGATTATCAGAATTAGGGTTATATAGTTTGGAAAAAAGAAGGCTTAGGGGAGACCAAATAACTACGTATAAATATATCAGGGGACCGTACAGAGATCTCATCCATGATCTATTTATACCCAGGACTGTATCTATAACAAGGGGGCATCCTCTATGTCTAGAGGAAAGAAGGTTTCTACACCAGCACAGACGGGGGTTCTTTACTGTAAGAGCAGTGAGACTGTGGAATTCTCTGCCTGAGGAGGTGGTCATGGAGAAAAGAATTTAAAAGGGGTCTGGATGCATTTTTGGAGAATAATAACATTACAGGTTATGAATTCTAGATCTATATGGACAGAAGGATGATCCAGGGATCTATTCTGATGCCATATTTGGAGTCGGAAAATTAGTATTTTTTTGCCTTCTTCTGGATCAATTCAGTAGGGACTCATTAGGGTTATAGGTTGAACTTGATGGACTCTGGTCTTTTTTTGACCTTATGAACTATGTTACTAAAATAGAGCACTAAAGTCTATGGGGGAGGGATTTACTTTTGTCTGTTAAGTGTTCAACAGGCTGTCTTCATTATGCATGGTGTATTTTTATGCAGTGTTTACAATTTTGGCACATTTTAGTAAATACATTTTGGCATCTCCTAACGTATCACCCAAACTTTGGAGGATAAGGGGGCAACAATGGGGCATATCCAACAAACTAAATGCCCCCCATAGATTTACATCTGAAATACAAAACCAGAAATCAATAATAAAGGGCTTGACATACAAAAATATATAGACAAACAATCTCCTTGTGTCTGTTCATGGGATAAATATGATTTTATCACCAGTTTTAATAGTGGAGCCCCGCATATTAAAAAGATTTTACAAAAAAAAACAAGGCAAAATAAGTATAGATGGAACATTGTGCACAGATTCTTGCTCCATGGCCTATCAAGGCATTTTACTAATGTACACCATAAAAATCTGGAATCACTGAATTTGGTCATATTGGAGTCTGTCTCTGAAGAGACCCCAAACAGATTCCAACGTTTAATTAATCACAGATCTTTTGGATCCATAAGCTGGCCACGTTAACTCCTTATGGTCTAAATGAGACTATCGAAAATATTCATTGATTTAATGCTTCATCCTAGGGTAACTATTTAAAGGGGTACTCAGGTGGAAAACTTTTTTTTAGGACTTTATAAGTCAACTGGTGCCAGAAAGTTAAACAGATTTGTAAATTATTTCTCTAAAAAAATCTTAATCCTTCCAGTACTTTTTAGCAGCTGTATGCTACAGAGAAAATTCTGTTCTTTTTGAATTTTTTTTTGTCTTGTCTACAGTGCTCTCTGCTGACACCTCTGTCCGTGTCAGTAACTGTCCAGAGCAGCATAGGTTTGCAATGCGGATTTTCTCCTGCTCTGGGCAGTTCCTGATATGGACATGAGGTGTCAGCAGAGAGCAGTGTGGACAAGACAAAAAAGAAATGTAAAAAGAACATATTTTCCTCTGTAGCATACAGCTGCTAAAAAGTACAGGAAGGGTAAAGATTTTTTAATAGAAGTAATTTACAAATCTGCCACCAGTTCATAAATAAAAAAATGTTTTCCACCGGAGTACCACTTTAAGTAATATCAATGTTCATGTCTCCATCTGTGCTGGACCTTTTCATATGTATGTTTATATTTTTATATATTTTTTTAGCATTTTTTATATGTATACTATTTATTTCTTATGGATTTACATTTAGTTATAATATGTATAGATTTTTATGATTTTACTTTGTGTTTATTGTTGTGGAATATTGTATCTGAACGGAAAGGGTTAAAACCCTCTGGTATAAGACTGGGAGGATTTTCCCTATGTGACATGCCTGAGGAAGCTTCACTGAAATGCGTTGCATGGTTCTTTAGTAAAGATTTTACACACTACCAGGTGTCTCCCGTGATTGAAGTCCTGCACAGCGCCGTTGATTCCTGTACTATACTGAAGTCGCTTGCTGTTCCATATCTGACACCCCCAGTCATCAGTCGGTGGGTTTCTCAGACACAACCCTCAGTTGGCAAGGCCTGGGAGCAATCCCTGTTCCCCCATTGCCTCTGTCCTATGCTGTTCCCTCCCCCCAGCTGTGGGTTCAGCTCCACTATTTAGTGAGGATGAACTAGAGGACAGTCAGCAACTACTGCCCAGCCAAGAAGTGGAGGAGACATCTGCCGCTTCCCATGCTAGGCGGGCAAGTAGTGATGATGAGAGTGGCGTGGGAAGTGGTGTTGCGAGCGTTCAGGCTCCTGAAGCAGATACTGTTGAGGAACCTAAAGAGAACATCAGTGACGTGCAGACACAACTCGATGGTGTTGAAGCCGATCACACTTAGGAGCCAGGTGCTGAAGGTTCTTCATCATCATCAGGAGAAGAGGGTTTCAGGTTGCTCGTGAGGCAGCAGCTGAGCCATCAAGGTGGTAGCATGGTTGGCAGTCAGCATGGTGGCAGAAGTGGAAAGTCTGGAGCCAAGCGTGCCCGGGGTAGACCACCTGCTTTGCGGCAGCCTACCTTCCCGGGAGGTAGTGAAACAGAGGTTCCTGGAGTTGGTGGCAGTAGCAGTCAATCAGTGCGGAATGTTGGTGGGAAAATCTGTTATTTTGCGGTGTGGCAGTTTTTCATCAAGCATCCAGAGGAGGTTAACATGGCCACATGCAAGATGTGTCGGCAGAAAGTGAAGCGTGGCTAGGGTCCCAATGTTGGCACCACGACCATGCGTCAACATATGCAGCATCACCATAAAGCGGCCTGGGAGAACCGTGGCTCCGATGTGGTTGTCCAGCCTGCTGCATCACCCAGGGGCACACCGCTTCCTGTTAAAGCCAGCCAAGGCTCCACCACCTCAGCTGAAGGGAGCTGTGTGTCATACCCATCTTCTGTTGCTTCAGATGCTCCTGTTCCTCCTACTTCGAGTTAATCATTCCGCAAGCAATCCATCAGCGAAGCCATGTCCAAGAGACAACAGTATGCGCCCACTCATCCAACGGCACAGAAGGTGAATGTGCTCCTGTCGAAGTTGCTGGTGTTGCAGTCCCTCCCTTTTCAAGTGGTGGCAAGGCAGTACCAGCCCATCACAATTTTGTCAAACAGAAGGTGGGCCAGTCCTAGAGCCTGTCGGTGTGTAACAAAGTGCACGGCAGCTCCAACATGTGGAGCTGTAACTATGGTCAAGGACAATACACACTGGGTGAATGTGGTTCCTGCACAGCCACAACAGCAACTTGGACAGGTCATGCCGCTTCCGCCTCCATGCTCTCAGGCCATTGGTCCTGTGACAGTATGCGACTCCACCTCCGTGTGCAGGGCACGGCGATGTCATGCAGTTCTTCACATGGTTTGCCTTGGCGAACGGAGTCAGACCGGGGAAGAACTGCAAATAGTCATTCATCTAGAAATCGAATCATGGCTTACTTCTCGAAAACTGGAAATGGTGACCAATAACTGGAAGAACATCTTGTATGCGCTGTGACAAGCAAGACTGAGTCATGCGCCCTGCATGGCACATGTGCTCAATCTGGTTGTCAAGCGGTTCCCCCCATCTGCAAGTCATCCTAACAATGGGAAGGAAACTTTGCATGCACTTCAGCCACTTGTACACTGCAAAGCACATCCTGTAAAGTAACACCTGCCGTTTGCTTAGGCCCTTTGAGAAAGCCACATTATTAGTCAGTCACCAGGTTTACGGGATCAACCACTTAATTCCACTGCTTCATCTACTACAACGTGTTGGAAACAATGGCTGGTCAGGGCACTGGAGACAGGGTGCTTACATCTCATGGCCACATGAGCCCTGTGGGGGCTGAACTGGAGAAGGAGGGGGAGGGGGACAGTGGAGCACAGTTTAGGTTTCGTGAGATGGGCAGTTTTTCTAATCATCTGACAGGAGAAGAGGAGCAGGAGCAGCTAGAGGAGCTAGAGGGTTATGAGGAAGGCGAGACAGAGGACCCAGACAAACTGTGGCAGTATGCAGTGGAGATGGAGGCAGGGAGTCCCTCCGAGTCATTTGCACAAATGGCACGATGCATTCTCACTTGCTTGCAAATTGTCACCATTCAGCAGCAGGATGACTTCTGGCTCTCCACCTTATTGGACCCGCACAAAATGGGGGCCATTTTTACACCCACATAGGGTGGACAAACTGACCTACTACAGAGACTTCCTACGTAGTCAGTTGCCCAAAGCCTATCTGCACCATCATCTATCCTCTCACAGGTCTGACTCGGGGGGGCCTTCTGCGCTCACCTTCCATTGTAATGGCTGCTTTAGAGGGGTGGGGTGGCAGGAGCAGTACCAAATCCATCAGCAGCAGCCTAAGTCTACAGTCGCTGATGAGTAGCTTTCTTCACACGCATAGTGAAACAACTCCTCAGCAGCAGGTAGACCTGGAACAGGACCTGAACCAGCAGGTGGTGGCATACCTCGACATGACCATGCCAACACACCTTGAAGATCTGCTGGACTTATGGGAAGCCAAACTTGATTTGTGGCCGCAACTAGCAGAGTTTGCCCTGGAAAAGCTGTCCTGCCCAGCCAGTAGTGTGTCATGAGAGAGAGTGTTTAGTTCTGTGGGGGCCATAGTAACCCCAAGTCCACAAAAAATGTTGAGAGACTGACCTTTCTGAAGATGAATTAGGCATGGATCAGCCAGTATTTCCACCCACCAATGCCTGATGCATCAGAGTAGATTGACCATGGTGCCACAGCAACACTTGACAAATATGGATAGTGCAAAACAGATTTAAGGTGCTGCTCCACAGTTAGAGACATTCCTCTGCATCAGATGACAAGTAAGTATCGAGGATATGCATTAGCTAAAGCTTAACTTTTCTTAGGATAAAATATATGTACCGTACATTTTTTGGAAATCAAACAAAAGGAAAGGTGTGCAAAAAACACCATGTGCCACCTACACCACCAAGTATTGATGTGATGCAAAGACCTCTAAAAGGTGGAAGGTATGGTCCATTGTAACTGTGGGAGTAAAAACTTCCCCTGTAAGGCCCTACTCTTGCATTATTAATTCCCTTCTTGGGAAGTGTTACTCGCCCTAAAAAAGGGCAGCCCCATACAGGAACCTCTCCCTATTTTCCCCTACAAACACTGCCATTTCCCAGAACGGAATTAATAATGCGAGAGTAAGGCCTTACAGGGGAAGTGTTTACCCCCACCAGTTACAATGGACCATACATTGTTCCCTTCAACCTTTTAGACGTCTTTGCATCACATCAATACTTGGTGGTGTAGGTGGCACATGGTGTTTTTTGCACACCTTTCCTTTTGTTTGATTTAAAAAAAAAAACTTTGGGTCTAAATATTTTATCATAAGCATATTATTAAAATAAACATTTTCCGTAATGCATATCCTCAATTCTTACTTATGCACACTAACACTTTTACAAAAGAGACCGTTTTCTTCTGCCAACCTGCCTCAGCTACTGATCCTGCCACCCGCCTAATGCCACACATCTGATGCCAAGTTCTCCTTTTTTCACCCACGTTCATCAACGGATACTGGTATTGCCATTCACTGCACCACTCTGTCACTGGGTCACTTCCAGGACTCCTGATGCTGCCACCTCCTGGCTGTCTCATTCTGCCACCATATGTTCTTCTCATGCTGATGCCAGCTCCAAGCTGTCTCATACTGCCACCATATGTTCTCCTCATGCTGCTGCCACCTCCAGGCTGTGTCATTCAGCCACTATGTGCTGCGGCCAACTCCAGGCTGTCATTCAGCCACTATATGATCTGCTCATTAACCCCTTAAGGACTCAGCCCATTTTGGCCTTAAGGACTCAGACAATTTAATTTTTACGTTTTCATTTTTTCCTCCTCGCCTTCTAAAAATCATAACTCTTTTATATTTTCATCCACAGACTAGTATGAGGGCTTGTTTTTTGCGCGACCAGTTGTCCTTTGTAATGACATAACTCATTATATCATAAAATGTATGGCGCAACCAAAAAAAACACTATTTTTGTGGGGAAATTAAAACGAAAAACGCAATTTTGCTAATTTTGGAAGGTTTCGTTTTTACGCCGTACAATTTATGGTAAAAACGACGTGTGTTCTTTATTCTGAGGGTCAATACGATTAAAATGATACCCATTATTACATACTTTTATATTATTGTTGCGCTTAAAAAAAATCACAAAATTTTTAACCAAATTAGTACGTTTATAATCCCTTTATTTTGATGACCTATAACTTTTTTATTTTTCCGTATAAGCGGTGGTATGGGTGCTCATTTTTTGCGCCATAATCTGTACTTTTTTTTGATACCACATTTGCATATAAAAAACTTTTAATACATTTTTTTATAATTTTTTTTTTAATAAAATGTATTAAAAAAGTAGGAATTTTGGACTTTTTTTTTTTTCGTTCACGCCGTTAACCGTACGGGATCATTAACATTTTATTTTAATAGTTGGGACATTTACGCACGCGGCGATACCAAATATGTCTATAAAAAAAAAATTGTACGCTTTTTGGGGGTAAAATAGGAAAAAAACTGACGTTTTACTTTTTTATTGGGGGAGGGGATTTTTCACATTTTTTTTACTTTTACTTTTACATTTTTTTTTACACTTGAATAGTCCCCATAGGGGACTATTCATAGCAATACCATGATTGCTAATACTGATCTGTTCTATGTATAGGACATAGAACAGATCAGTGTTTTCGGTCATCTTCTGCTCTGGTCTGCTCGATCACAGACCAGAGCAGGAGACTCCGGGAGCCGCACGGAGGAAGGAGAGGGGACCTCTGTGCGGCGTTATGAATGATCGGATCCCCGCAGCAGCGCTGCGGGCGATCCGCTCATTCATTCAAATCGCGCACTGCCGCAGATGCCGGGATCTGTATTGATCCCGGCACCTGAGGGGTTAATGGCGGATCGCGGGCGTCGGCCATTGCCGGAGGGTACCTGGCTGCGATCAGCAGCCGGGATCAGCCGTGCATGACACGGGCATCGCTCCGATGCCCGCGGTTATGCTTAGGACGTAAATGTACGTCCTGGTGCGTTAAGTACCACCGCACCAGGACGTACATTTACGTCCTGCGTCCTTAAGGGGTTAATCTGCCACCTCCAGGCTGTGTCATTCAGACACTATATGTTCTCTTCACGCTGCCGCCACCTCCACGCTGTGTCATTCAGGCACTATATGGTCCCCTCATGCTGCCGCCACCTCCATGCTGTGTCATTCAGCCACTATATGGTCTCCTCATGCTGCAGGCATCTCCAGGCTGTGTCATTCAGCCACTATATGTTCTCCTCATGCTGCCGCCACCTCCCGGCTTTGCCAATCAGGCACTATATGGTCTCCTCATGCTGCCGCCACCTCCACGCTGTGTCAATCAGGCACTATATGGTCTCCTCATGTTGCCGCCACCTCCACGCTGTGTCATTCAGCCACTATATGCTCTCCTCATGCTGCCACAAACTCAAGGCTGTGTCATTCAGCCACTATGTGGTCTCCTCATGCTGCCACCACCTCCACGCGGTGTCATTCAGCCACTATATGGTCTCCTTATAGCGACACCTCTGATCTGCATGCCATACTGAATAGAAGTTTAATTTCACTAACCTATTGAGGCTCTCTGTAGGCCAGAAATAGCCATTTTTAATAGCGATTCACCGCAAATAAATTCAGACAGAAACAAATTATTTTTTTTTAAATTGTCAAATCTGCCTAATCAAATTTTTCAAAAATTCGCTCATCTCTAATTATAGGCACATTGTTCTTTTTCATATACCACATTAAATACTTCGGTATACTTCGGTTTATCAGGGGATTTACAATGGTATATAGGTAGGGGGACAAATATAGTTACACATTACTGAAAATATACAACTAAAGGTACAATACAATGCAAAACGGTGAATGATTCAAATAGATACAAAGCACATACACAATAAAATAATTAGCATAAGCCACAGAAACGGTTCCCACTGATATCCAAAGTGCTTGGGATTCTGCATTATTAGAGGACTTTGATCCAAAAAAATATATATATATATAAAACAGACCAAAACAACACATAGCACAGAGGGTGGGGGGACACCGGAGGAGCACACACTGCGTTGCTGTGGTTAGTATGTGTACTATGTACCTATGTAAATTGCTGTGTGTCCAGTGATATGTTAATTATAGGCGAGTGTGGCACCACTACTTAATACAATTAGAGTCTAAATACATTTATTTCTGTACAATGTGTACATATAGAGCCACACTAGTTTATACCTCACTTGGACATGGAGTAATTGAGTAACAGACTGTAGTACTGAGTAACAGACTGCTTTGTCAATTACTATCTGTCCTCATTTTTAGAGGCATCATCAGTTCAGCATTACTACCCTTCAGGTGTACATTTATCCTGTAATATTGAATCTGCAATCTTTTGTGTGTTCCTTTTGGACCTGCAATATTTGCTATTGAGCAATTTATTATCATTGTGTATGTTTACTATTCATACTACTAGTCCTATTATGGTGTTCCCCCACCGCTGTTTTTATTATGTCTGTAGTTTCATGTTTTTAATGGGGGGGTATCTTAGGGTTGTCCCTGTTGTTTGTTATAGTGCTCAATAAAGTTTTGATATATTTGTCATTACATTTGGTTTATTTGTTCTTTTCATTTTTTGGGGCTGCTTTGTTTGTTTATAAACATAGATAATGAACATCTTCCTGAACCCCCATTCCTACAAACACATTGATACCGTCCTCCACAGCTGCCGATCCAGGCTGTAGGTATGTCTTGACCCACATTGCTCTCCCTTAAATATCTCTCTGATAGTCTTTAATTGCGCTCAGCCGGGACACCAAATGCATCATTTCCGGGAGGAGTGCACCATGTGATACCTGGTTTCTATATGTCTGTATGATTAACTACTGGCAAACTGATCACGCCATCCTCCACCTCCGCCAATATCTCACATCACTTCCGGTACGCATCTTAAAGCTATCTCTATCTATAACCACTAGACAGGCGTCTGGTTTCCATGATAGCTCATTCGAGCTACAGATCACATAAGGCAGCCAAAATCCAGGTACAAGGTGGATTTCTTGCACATACAAGGTAGGCATATTAAACAGTTGAATTCCTCCCAAAGAAAAAGGTTATAGAGAGAATAGATAACAACATTCACTTGTATAGGAAAAAATACATTAATAATAATAACACCCTGAGTGAGAAGAAAAACAATACAAAAAAAAGTAATTAAAAAAATGTAAAAAAAGAGAAAAATATTTTCTCTTAAAAGAATTAATACATATATAATACCAGGGGAACCTATAATATAAAGGTACATATGTGTCTATATGACATCACATGAATCCAATCAATTTAAATAATTGCTCATTAGAGCCAATACTTGTATAGTTTTCTCACATATAATTATCGCAAAATAGTTCAAAAATATGACATCAGTAGCAGCGGTTCAAAGATCCCACTGAAAGTGATGCCAAAAAGGCATATTTATAGAGGCCATGAATATAATAAATCAGAACATGAGGAAAAAGGTCGGGGAATAAACAAAACAACTGAACGTCAAACATTCGTTTAGGCTCAATGGTACTACAGGTCGCATTCTAAAGACCCATTCCGTTTCTTTCTGTAAGATTCGTCTGTCCCACGTACCTCCTCTAGGTGATCTACCAATTACTTCCATTACACAGAAGGAGATACAACCACTCTCTCCTTCGTGTCTTTCCCAGATGTGTTGTGACATGCGGGTGTCTCTTCTATTTTTTATGTCACAAATATGCTCTCAGACTCTTTTCTTAAAGGCCCTTTTAGTTTTTCCCACATATTGTAGGGGGCATCTACAAGTGCCCAAATAAATCACACTCTCCGTGTTACAATTAGCAAAGTCACGGATGCTATATTCCCTTCCTGTGACTACACTTGCCAAGGTTTTGGTTTGCTGAATATTGGCACATGCCCTACATCTACCACAACGAAACATACCAAGAGGTTTTCTGTCCAATCAAGTACCCTCTTTTTTTTAACAGCCTACAAGTGGCTATATACCAATCAGTCTTTAATGGATCTATCTCTCATAAAAGTTATAGCTGGATAAGGGAGAATTAAACCCATCATATCCTGATCATCATAATATCGTAATATCGGCAAGTGCCACCTCAGGATATTCTTTACACTCTCAACTTGATTATCATAAGTTCAGATAAGTCTCACCACATCATCTTGAGTACCGTATATACTCGAGTATAAGCCGACCCAAGTATAAGCCGAGACCCCTAATTTCAACCCAAAATCCCAGGAAAAGTTATTGACTCGAGTATAAGCCTAGGGTGGGAAATACCTCATCCCCCCCTGTCATCATCCAGACCCGTCATTAACATCCTCATCATCATCCCCTTGTCATCATCCCACACATCCCCCCTTCATCATCCCCTTATCATCCCACACATCCCCCCCTTCATCATCCCCTTGTCATCATCCCACACATCCACCCTTCATCATCCCCTTATCATCCCACACATCCCCCCTTCATCATCCCCTTGTAATCATCCCACACCCCCCCTTCATCATCCCCTTGTCATCATCCCCACCCCCCTTCATCATCCCCACACCCCCCCTTCATCATCCTCTTCTCATCATTCGCCCTCAGTGGTCTTCAACCTGCGGACCTCCAGAGGTTTCAAAACTACAACTCCCAGCAAGCCCGGGCAGCCATCGGCTGTCCGGACTTGCTGGGAGTTGTAGTTTTGAAACCTCCGGAGGTCCGCAGGTTGAAGACCACTGCGGCCTTCAACATCATCCAGCCCCCTCTCACCCCCTTTAGTTCTGAGTACTCACCTCCGCTCGGCGCTGGTCCGGTCCTGCAGGGCTGTCCGGAGAGGAGGTGGTCCGGTGGGATAGTGGTTCCGGGCTGCTATCTTCACCGGGGGTGCCTCTTCTCCGCGCTTCCGGCCCGGAATAGAGCCGTTGCCTTGACAACGACGCATCTGCGTCGTTGTCAAGGCAACGTGACTATTCTGAGGCCGGGCCCGAAGCGCTTAGAAGAGGCCTCCCCGGTGAAGATAGCAGCCCGGAACCACTATCCCACCGGACCACCTCCTCTCCGGACAGCCCTGCAGGACCGGACCAGCGCCGAGCGGAGGTGAGTACTCAGAACTAAAGGGGGTGAGAGGGGGCTGGATGATGTTGAAGGCCGCAGTGGTCTTCAACCTGCGGACCTCCGGAGGTTTCAAAACTACAACTCCCAGCAAGCCCGGACAGCCGATGGCTGCCCTGGCTTGCTGGGAGTTGTAGTTTTGAAACCTCTGGAAGTCCGCAGGTTGAAGACCACTGCGGGTGGGGGAGTTCACTCGAGTATAAGCCGAGGGGGGTGTTTTCAGCACGAAAAATCGTGCTGAAAAACTCGGCTTATACTCGAGTATATACGGTAGTTCTTTTTTGGGGGGTCAATAAATCTTTTATTTCTGAGCAGAGGGCCCTTTTGTATATTATTCCTCTTTATTCCAGTGAGCATGCTCCAGGTGCAGATGTGACCTAACTGTAGCTGTGACATTACGTCCACCTAGGATTTTATGATTGGTGAGTAGTTTCTCCTTATACGCCTCTCTATTAGTGCCTATAGGTCACAGACACAGCACACTTCTCTCACGACATCTGACTCTTCTATCAAATCACAACCAAGCCTCCGCAACAACCCTGGTAAGTTTAAATAGATGTCTTTAGGCCAATATCAATGTCTGAGTTCTTAATAAGCTGTGTGATCACTGTTACCAGTTTAGTTAATTCTCTTAACTGTTCGCCAGATATAATTTTCTTGCCTCTAGAAGTTAGGTGTTTGAAAATTGAAATGTATAATTCCTCAAATTCCTATGATAAACCATATGGTTGGTACTAATACCTCCAAGATTCCTTGCCTTGATCAGTGCCAGAATTCCTGCACCCATGAAGTCCTACCCACTCTGTTATCCCAAGTCCCAGGAAGGCTGCAGACGGGCACGCATAATCTATATACGATTACCATTGTTGTATATGTCGGTACACAACCTCCTTCGGTAAGCGGTGATTTACCCTCCCTAGTATCCTTGCTGCAAGCGATACTCCACAAGGAGCACCTTTGTTTCTCTCTTTCCAAATTCCTATGAGGAATTCGAGGCATTTACACATTGTATATTGTTTTTGACATATGCACAGTATTATGAACTATATTGTATATACTTCAAATTGTATATTCCTTAATTTAATTATATGTATTTTGATATGTATTTGATTGTACACTAACCTGAAGTGTACAGTCCCATGATGATATCATTATTACAGTCTCGTGATGATATCATTATTACATTCCCATGATGATATCATTATTAAGAGATACCCCAGGATAAACTATTAACTTTCATCTTCTGTATTTTTGCATAATTTTCTGTATATGATACATAGGTATGGAACTCTTTAGTTTCATGTCATAATTTCTCACAGATGTCTGACATGTTATGTATATGTTTATAGGGATTGTGGAAAATAAAACCTCTTGAATCATAGTTCTGTGTGTCAAGTTGTTTACTATATATCATAGACATATAGACAAATTGGCTCAGTGTTCTTGCTTATGTCTATGAGTGCTGAGCAGCTGTCCCAAATCTGTAGTGCATATACAGTCTTCTAGACTCTCACTACATAACTGCTTCACTACATAAGGTACATTTTGTCAAGGAAACCATTTACATGAAAAGAAAAATGTAACTTTGATTTATTTACTGTAACATTAACTATGCTTTATTTACAGTAGGTATGTTAGTATCCCGTAGTTATGAAGCCAAGCTTGCCCAACCTTTGCTACGGTATCTTTACCATAATTTTCAACACAATGACCAGGACAATTGACCTCAGTTCTTTTCTTAATTTAGAGTATAGAAAGAATTAAGAACAAGTTTTCCTAACAGTTTAATTGATCAAAACATGTTTTCTTAAGAGTGAATAAATTTTTATATTAGGACTAGGTTTGTGTTTGTTGAACTTTTTTCTTTACATTTTTGTGATTTTTAGCAACGTTATGATCCTAATTCTATGATTTATCTCACATTACCGGCATAGGAAAAATTAGTATCAGCTAGTCAAAGAGTATTATTAGAAATGCCAGAGGCAATGCACATCTGCTCATGTTCTTTTTAGCTTTTTACATCTGGAAAAGAGCTCCCTGAACAGAAACATAAAAAATGTATATGCTTTTATTAAAAATGTGTTGAAATATTGCATATGACTGCAATACTAAAATATGGTGAATGTATTTATTTTGAATGAAATAGATTTAAATTATTAAAATTATTTTTACACATGTTTGTTAGGGCTCTAGAACATAAAATAATCAACTGCGTTCCACTATGCTTTCTACTATTATTTTTGCATATCAAACAAAACCCTTAAAGGGGTAAACATATTTTTTTAAATCAACTGGTGCCAGAAAGTTAAACAGATTTGTAAATTACTTCTATTGAAAAATCTTAATCTTTCCAGTAATTATCAGCTGCTGTTATGATCCACAGGAAGTTGTTTTCTTTTTGAATTTCCTTTCTGCCTGACCAAAGTGCTCTCTGCTGACACCTCTGTCCATTTTAGTAACTGTCCAGAGCAGGATAGGTTTGCTATGGGGATTTTTTTCTACTCTGGAAAGTTCCTAAAATAGACAGAGGTGTCAGCAGAGAGCACTGTGGTCAGGCAGAAAAGAAATTAAACAAGAAAAGAACTTCCTGTGGATCATAACAGCAGCTGATAATACTGGAAGGATTAAGATATTTTAATAGAAGTAACATAAAGGGATCAGAGTGGGTGTCAGCAGAAAAACAGTCCAGGTCACAGTCTGCAATACTAAGATCACAATGTTTTTTTTTTTTTTTTTTTTATAATCAAGGCATAAATACAAAGTTATTTCCTTAGTCCTACATTTCATAATATTCCATATTACACTTGCCTTATGCATTATTACATCATGACCATATTCTCAGTAATGTAGTACATATAAAATCCCAATGCCAAAGAAACAGATACAAACTACTTTGTGCAAGTAACTAATGTGCAAGTAGAAGGACACCTAGGAAATGGTGATCATAATATAACACATTATAGCTTGTTCTTCAATAAGGGAATCTCTCGAGGGGCCACAAAAACAATGAACTTTAGGAAGGCAAAGTTTGATTAACTCAGAGAAGCCCTGATATAAATTGGGATAATCTCCTCAAAAACAAGAATACTGACACTAAATGGGAGACTTTTAAAAATATCTTAAATTCTCACTGTAAGATGTATATACATTATGGGAATAAAAGGGTCAATATGGATGAATAAAAATGTTAAGGGGGCAATAAATGACAAAAATAAAGCATTTAAACTACTAAAACAGGATGACAGTGAAGAAGCATTAAAAAGCTATAGAGAACATTTTTAAATATGTACAAAACAGATAAAAGCAGCAAAAATAGAGACAGAAAGACTTATTGCCAAAGAGAGTAAAACTAACGCCAAAATGTTTTTTAACTATCTAAATTGCAAAAAGGTTAAAAGTGAAAGTGTTGGCCCTTTAAAAAATTAGGAGGAAGAAATTATAAATGGGGATCAGGAAAAAGCAAATATATTAAACAAATTCTTCTCCACTGTATTCACCAAGGAAATTGAAATTCCAGGTGAAATACAGTGTGATAAGGTAAACTCCCCATTACAGGTCACCTGTCTAACCCAGGAAAAAGAACAGTGCCGCCTACGAAAAAATCTAAATAGACAAATCGCCAGGTCCAGATGGCATTCCCCTCGTGTTCTAAAGGAACTAAGTAATGTAATAGACAGACCCCTATTTTTTATATTCAGGGACTCTATAGTAACAGGGACTGTTCCCCAGGACTGACGCATGGCAAATGTGGTGCCAATATTTAAAATGGGGTCAAAAGGTGACTACAGGTATTATAGGCCTGTTGGTTTAACCTCCGTTGTATGTAAATTGTTTGAGGGTTTTCTAAGAGATGCTATTTGGAGTATCTTGATAAAAATAAATGTATGACACCATATCAGCATGGGTTTATGAGGAATCGGTCCTGTCAAACTAACCTGATCAGCTTTTATGAAAAGGAGAGCTCCAGACTGGACCAGGAGCAATCGCTGGATGTCGTAAATCAGAATTTTTCCAATGCATATGATACAGGCCACGTAAAAGGTTGGAGCATCAAATGAGAAGGATTGGGCTGGGGGAGAATGTTTGTAAGTGGGTAAGTAACTGGCTCAGTGATAGGAAACAGAGGGTGGTTATTAAAGGTACTTATTCTGATTGGGTGACTGTTACTAGTGGGGTACCACAGGGGTCAGTGGGTCAGTCTTGGGTCCTGTTCTATTTAATATGTTTATTAATGACCTTGTAGAGGGGTTAAATAGTAAAGTAGCAATCTTTGCAGATGATACTAAACTCTGTAAAGCGGTAAACACTATAGAGGACAGTGCACTGTTACAAATGGATCTGGATAGGTTGGAGGTTTGAGCTGGGAAGTGGCAGATGAGGTTCAACACTGATAAATGTAAGGTTATCCAGATATAGATTGGGGTCCGGGGTTGGCTAAAACTACAAAGGGGAGACAATTCCTTAATTTATTGCAGGATAATGTTATGGGCCAGTTTGTGGAGGACCCAACAAGAAGTGATGCCTTGTTGGATCTGATCATTTCCAACAACGCAGAGCTGGTTGGTAATGTAACTGTGCGGGAAAACATTGGTAATAGCGACCACAATATAGTTACTTTTGACTTAAAATGTAGAAAACAAAGACAGGCGGGGAAGGCAAAAACATATAACTTTAAAAAGGCAAACTTCCCTGGGCTGAGAGCTGCCCTACAGGACATAGACTGGGGGGAGGTGTTGTCAAATACTGATACAGAAGGTAAATGGGACATTTTTAAATCAACTCTAAATAACTATACAGCTAAATATATACCAAAGGGGAACAAATATAAACGATTAAAACTAAATCCTACATGGCTGACAAATGATGTTAAAAGAGCAATAAACAAAAAAATAGCTTTCAAAAAATACAAATCTGATGGATCAGCTATAACATTTAAACAGTACAAGGAGCTTAATAAAATCTGTAAAAATTTTATAAAAACAGCAAAAATTCAAAATGAGAGACAGGTGGTCAAAGAAAGCAAAACTAATCCTAAATATTTTTTTAGATATATAAATGCAAAAAAACCAAGGACAGAGCATGTAGGACTCCTTAATAATGATAATGGGGAAGTTGTCACAGGCGATAAAGAGAAAGCAGAGCTACTGAATGGGTTCTTTAGTTATGTATATACTAAGGAAGAAGGAGCCGACATTGGACAGGTCAGTGCTGGTAACACATCATGTAATGTACTGAACTGGCTTAATGTAGAAATAGTACAAGGTAAGTTAAGTAATATAAATGTAAGCAAATCTCCAGGGCTAGATGGATTGCACCCAAGAGTTCTTAGAGAACTAAGTTCAGTAATATATGTACCCCTGTTCATGATATTAAGATATTCGCTGGTGTCTGGTATTGTGCCAAGGGACTGGCGCAAGGCGAATGTGGTGCCAATCTTCAAAAAGGGCTCTAGGTCTTCCCCAGGAAACTATAGACCTTTAAGTTTAACATGCATTGTGGGTAAATTGTTTGAAGGACTTATAAGGGATTACATACAGGAATACATAGGGGATAATTGTATTATAAGTGATAGCCAGCATGGGTTTACTAAGGATAGAAGTTGTCAAACCAATCTAATTTGCTTTATGAAGATGTGAGTAGAAGCCTTGACAGAGGAATGGCTGTGGATATAGGGGGGCATTTACTAAGGGGTTTAGTCATTTTTTTCTGACTATTTTTGGCGCAAAATTGTCGCAATTGCGCCTACCCTATAAATTGTGCGACTTTCCCTAGCAAGAGCTAGAAAGTAAAAAAAAAATGTCCCGCTTAATTTACGCAAGTTTTCAGTTTTTACTTGCAGTGGTCAGGAATTTATTAACTGAGACAGTCGCAGTTGGGCAATAAAATGTCGCAACGGCCATAAAAATTGACTAAATTTACTCCAGCTCCAACATGGAGCAGGAAAAGCTACTGCCGCCCGGGCTCCGACATACTTTCTCCCCGCTACCCTCACTGCGCTACCGGGACACTGCAGTGATTTATATCCCCCCCCCTCTCACCTGCCAGCGCCACACAACTCCCATCTGTCTGCTGTTGCAAGACTACAAGTCCCAGCATGGCCTTACAGTGAGGACACGCTGGGAGTTGTAGTCTTGTAGCAGCGGGAGCTGAGCGGTGCGGGCAGGAGACAAGGGGGAGGCAGCGGGGAGGCCGTATGAGGAGCCCGGGCGGGAGACAAGGGGGGTAGCGGGGAGACCGTATGAGGAGCCCGGGCGGCTGCACTGTAATGTCAGCCCGGGCTCCTGCCCTGAGAGCCATAGGCTTTGGCTGTCAGGGCATGCTGGATGTTGTAGTTTTGCAACAGCTGGAGGGCCACAGTTTGCAGACCACTGGTGTGTGGTCTGTAAACTGTAGTCCTCCAGCTGTTGCAAAACTAAACAGCTGAAGGGGACCGGCGAAGAAGTTCACTTACCCTTCCGAGGCTCCAGCGACGATCGCTGACGGAGATCGTCGCGCGGCAGTGTCGTGCAGCGCTGGATCCTATGGAAGCCGGTAAGTTGCGCAAGCTTCCCAACCAGGGTGCCTCCAAATGTTGCAAGACTACAACTCCCAGCATGCCTGGACACCCTTTGGCTGTCCGGGCATGCTGGGAGTTGTAGTTTTGCAACAGCTGGAGGCACCCTTGTTGGGAAACACCGGCCTAAAACAGTGTTTCCCAACCAGGGTGCCTCCAGATGTTGCAAGACTACAACTCCCAGCATGCCTGGACAGCCATTGGCTGTCCAGGCATGCTGGGAGTTGTAGTTTTGCAACAGCTGGAGGGCCACAGTTTGCAGACCACTGGTTTGTGGTCTGTAAACTGGAGTCCTCCAGCTGTTGCAAAACTAAACAGCTGAAGGGGACCGGCGAAGAAGTTCACTTACCCTTCCGAGGCTCCAGCGACGATCGCTGTCGTGCAGCGCTGGATCCTACGGAAGCCGGTAAGTTGCGCAGGCTTCCCAACCAGGGTGCCTCCAGTTGTTGCAAGACTACAACTCCCAGCATGCCTGGACAGCCTTTGGCTGTCCAGGCATGCTGGGAGTTGTAGTTTAGCAACAGCTGGAGGCACCCTGGTTGGGAAACACTGGCCTAAAACAGTTGGGAAACACTGGCCTAAAACAGTCACCCTGGTTGGGAAACACTGTTTTAGGCCAGTGTTTCCCAACCAGGGTGCCTCCAGATGTTGCAAGACTACAACTCCCAGCATACCTGGACAGCCTTTGACTGTCCAGGCATGCTGGGGCTTGTAGTTTTGCAACATCTGGAGGCACCCTGGTTGGGAAACACTGTTTTAGGCCAGTGTTTCCCAGCCAGGTTGCCTCCAGATGTTGCAAAACTACAACTCCCAGCATGCCTAGACAGCCTTTGACTGTCCAGGCATGCTGGGACTTGTAGTTTTGCAACATCTGGAGGCACCCTGGTTGGGAAACACTGTTTTAGGCCAGTGTTTCCCAGCCAGGTTGCCTCCAGATGTTGCAAAACTACAACTCCCAGCATGCCTAGACAGCCTTTGACTGTCCAGGCATGCTGGGACTTGTAGTTTTGCAACATCTGGAGGCACCTTGGTTGGGAAACACTGTTTTAGGCCAGTGTTTCCCAACAAGGGTGCCTCCAGCTGTTGCAAAACTACAACTCCCAGCATGCCCGGACAGCCAAAGGGTGTCCAGGCATGCTGGGAGTTGTAGCCTTGCAACATTTGGAGGCACCCTGGTTGGGAAGCTTGCGCAACTTACCGGCTTCCGTAGGATCCAGCGCTGCACGACACTGCCGCGCGACGATCTCCGTCAGCGATCGTCGCTGGAGCCTCGGAAGGGTAAGTGAACTTCTTCGCCGGTCCCCTTCAGCCTTTGACTGTCCAGGCATGCTGGGGCTTGTAGTTTTGCAACATCTGGAGGCACCCTGGTTGGGAAACACTGGCCTAAAACAGTGTTTCCCAACCAGGGTGCCTCCAGATGTTGCAAAACTACAAGTTCCAGGTTGGGAAACACTGTGCCCGGCCTCCGCCCCACCTTACTGTAAGGGCATGCTGGGAGTTGTAGTCCTGCAGCTGGGGGCAGGGGACAAGCTTGTCACTTGCCCACACATCTCCTGCACCACACAACTACAACTCCCAGCATGTCCTTACTGTAAGGGCATGCTGGCAGTTGTAGTCATGCGGGGCGGGAGATGTGTGAGCAGGTGATAATAAATGTACTAACCCATTTTTTTTGTTTTCTTCTAATTTCAGATCCGTTTATCCTGTGGACTCCTTCGGATTCGGTGGACTACTTCGATGACCAGCGTTTTTCTTTGTTTGATTTTAATAAAATGGTTAACGAGGGCTTGTGGGGGAGTGTTTTTTGTAATAAAAATTTTTTAAAACCTGTTGTGTTTTTTTCTTACTTTACTAGACAGGCTTAGTAGTGGAAGCTGTCTTATAGACAGAGTCCATTACTAACCTGGGCTTAGCGCTAGCCACAAAAACAGCTAGCGCTAACCCCCTATTATTACCCCGGTACCCAACGCCACAGGGGTGCCGGGAAGAGCCGGTACCAACAGGCCTGGAGCATCAAAAATGGCGCTCCTGGGCCTAGGCGGTAACAGGCTGGCGTTATTTAGGCTGGGGAGGGCCAGTAACAATGGTCCTCGCCCACCCTGGGAACGTCAGGCTGTTACTGTTTGGTTGGTATTTGGCTGAGAATGAAAATAGGGGGGACCCTATGCGTTTTTTTTTTTTTTTTTTTAAATAAATAATTAAATATATAAAAAAAAAACGCATAGGGTCCCCCTATTTTTATTCTCAACCAAATACCAACCAAACAGTAACAGCCTGATGTTACCAGGGTGGGCGAGGACCATTGTTACTGGCCCTCCCCAACCTAAATAACGCCAGCCTGTTACCGCCTAGGCTCAGGAGCGCCATTTTTGACGCTCCGGGCCTGTTGGTACAGGCTCTTCCCGGCACCCCTGTGGTGTTGGGTACCGGGGTAATAATTGGGGGTTAGCGCTAGCTGTTTTTGTGGCTAACGCTAAGCCCGGCTTAGTAATGGACTCAGTCTATAAGACAGCTTCCACTACTAAGCCTGTCTAGTAAAGTAAAATAAAAATAAAACACAACAGGTTTTAAAAAAAATTTATTACAAAAAACACTCCCCCACAAGCCCTCGTTAACCATTTTATTAACATCAAGCAAAGAAAAACGCTGGTCATCGAAGTAGTCCACCGAATCCGAAGGAGTCCACAGGATACACAGATCTGTAGAAGAAGTAACCAAAAAAAAAAAAAGTGTAAGTACATTTAGGGAGAAAAAAACTGTGTTAAAAAAATGTAATAAACACACACACACACACACACACACTAAACGCCGTTTACCACTTCTGAGCCATGACTACAATTTACAGTGATCCCTCAACTTACAATGGCCTCAACATACAATAGTTTCAACATACAATGGTCTTTTCTGGACCATCGTAAGTTGAAACCAGACTCAACATACAATGCTACAGACAGTCCAGATCTGTAAAACGTGTCAATGGCTGGAAGAACCAACCAATCAAAATGGGCATTCACTGGTAAAACCCCTGTATTACTGAAGTGTATGCACTGACTGGTGTCTGGTATTACATGTTCTGTACACTTTACCTGTATCAGGGTTAGCTGCTCTTTTGGACACCAGGTGAGGGCGACTGCATTACTTGTTTGGGACATTGCCTGTACTGTACAGGACCCCTGAAGAAGCTCCTGTCCTCTACATAGACCAGTGTTTGCCAAGCAGGGTGGCCCCATCTTTTGCAAAACTACAACTCCCAGCATGCTGGGAGTTATAGTTTTGCAACAGCTGGAGGCTCCCTGCTTGGGAAACACTGACATAGACAGTGATTTACAGCTCCCAGCAGATCTTTATTACTTTTATATGTAGGGATTTGCTTTATCTATATCAGTTATCTACTTATTTTTCTTTGTCACTTTTTCCTATTTTGGATGACAATTTGGTGCCTTTAGAACCAATTACCACGTTTCCATAGAGTTATGGTCTCAACATACAATGGTTTCAACTTACAATGGTTTTCCTGGAACCAATTAATATTGTAACTTGAGGGACCACTGTAGTTATTGAATTATTTAGATGTGGTGAAAAAGCTAAAAAAAAAAAACTCAAAAACAAAAGATCCAGAAGGAAACCAGCAGCCAAACCTATTCAGACAGCTGGAAAAAGGAACAGACTATTTTTTCTACTACATGAAGTAAATTTCCCACTTTTGCCTATGTGTGCCAAATTTATTAATGCCGTGCAACAATTTAGTAAATTTGTCGCACATAGTCAAAAATGAAGTAGAAAAAAACAGTACTACATAGTAAAAGATTAGTAAATGCCCCTCATAGTGTTTCTGGATTTTGCTAAAGCATTTAATACTGTCCCTCATAGACGTCTGACAGGTAAGTTAAGGCATTTGGGTTTGGAAACTTTAGTTTGTAACTGGATTGAACACTGGCTCATGGATTGTACCCAGAGAGTGGTGGTCAATGATTCGTACTCTGATTGGTCCCCGGTTATTAGTGGTGTACCCCAAGGTTCAGTACTGGGCCCGCTGTTGTTTAATTTATCAATCAATGATATAGAGGATTGCATTAACAGCTCTGTGTCTATCTTTGCAGATGACACCAAGCTTTGTAGCACGGTACAGTCTATAGAGGATGTGTATAGGCTACAAGATGACTTGGATAGACTAAGTGTCTGGGCATCCACTTGGCAAATGAGGTTCAATGTGGATAAATGTAAAGTTATGCATCTGGGTACTAATAACATGCATGCGTCGTATGTCTTAGGGGGGATTAAATTGGCAGAGTCACTGGTAGAGAAGGATCTGGGTGTACTTGTAGATCACAGACTTCAGAATAGCATGCAATGTCAGGCTGCTGCTTCCAAGGCCGGCAGGATATTGTCATGTATAAAAAGAGGCATGGACTCGAGGGACAGGGACATAATACTCCCCCTTTATAAAGCATTGGTACGGCCTCACCTGGAATATGCTGTTTAGTTTTGGGCACCAGTCAATAAAAGGGACACTGTGGAGCTGGAAAGTGTGCAGAGACACGCGACTAAACTAATATGGGGCATGGAACATCTTAGCTATGAGGAGCGATTAAAGGAGTTACAATTGTTTAGTCTTGAGAACAGACGTTTAAGGGGGATATGATAAATGTATATCAGTATATTAATGGCCCATACAAAAAATATGGAGAAAAACTGTTCCAGGCTAAACCCTGTACGGTTCTGTACGGCTGGAGATATTTCAATACCTGGTACGCATATTACAGGTCGGGATATGAGGACGGGATAAGAGGTCAAGATAGGAGGACGGGATAGGAGGTCGAGTTAGGAGGTCAAGATAGGAGGACGGGATAGGAGGTCGAGTTAGGAGGTCAGGATATGAGGTGGAGATAGGAAGGGGAGATAGGTGGACGGGATAGGAGGTTGAGATAGGAGGTCGAAATAGGAGGTCGGGATAGGAGGTTGAGATAGGTGGATGGGATAGGAGGTTGAGATAGGACGGGATAGGGGGTTGAGATAGGAGGACGGAATAGGAGGTCAGGATACGAGGATGGGATAGGAGGTCGGGATAGGAGGTCGAGATAGGAGGACGGGATAGGAGGTTGAGATAGGTCGGGATAGGAGGTTGAGCTAGGAGGATGGGATAGGAGGACGGGATAGGAGGTCAGGATAGGAGGTCGGGATAGGAGGACGGGATAGGAGGACTGGATAGGAGGACTGGATAGGAGGTCGGGGTATGAGGACAGGATATGGGATTGGCATATGACAACAATATATGGGGATGGGATTTGAAGTCAAAAGCTTCCTCCATTGTTGATTTTCCTCCCCAACAAGGATGAGGAAGGAAAAACCAGGCAACGCCGGGAACTCAGCTAGTGAAGAAATATAAAATCCAATCCCTTCCCCAATATTGCCCCACACCCCTACCCTTCAATTCCCTGGTTGAACTTGATGGACGTTTGTCTTTTTTCAACCGTACTAACTATGTAACTATGGAAGGTTATGCACATGAGGAAGAAAAATCCGGGCTGGGAATATGTATTAAATGGGAGAACACTTGGGACGACTGACATGGAAAAGGACTTTGGAGTCTTAGTTAACAGTAAATTTAGCTGTAGCGACCAGTGTCCGGAAGCTGCTGCCAAGGCAAACATAATCATGGGGTGCATCAATAGGGGCATAGATGCCCATGACAAGGAAATAATTCTACCACTGTACAAATCACTAGTCAGACCACACATGGAACACTGTGTACAGTACTGGGCACCAGTGTACAAGAAAGATATAGTGGAGCTGGAGAGGGTTCAAAGACGGGCAACCAGAGTAATACAGGGAATGGGAGGACTACAGTACCCAGAAAGATTATCAGAATTGGGGTTACTTAGTTAGGAAAAAAGAAGGCTTAGGGGAGACCTAATAACTATGTATAAATATATCAGGGGACCGTACAGAGATCTCTCCCATGATCTATTTATACCCAGGACTGTATCTATAACCCTTAGGGACATGCGCCGTAAAAGTATGGCGCTGCATAGTGTCACTTAGCGCATAGCGCCATACATTTACGGCGCGGCTGTGATTCGAGCACAGGATATGCGCTCGCTTCATTCCCGGCAGGTTCCGGTGGCTGTCAACAGCCGTGGACCCGCCGGGAATGGCGGACATCAGTATTCACGCTGATGTCTGCCATTAACCCCTCAGACGCCGTGATCAATACAGATCATGGCATCTGCGGCAGTGCGGCACTTTTAATGGCTGATCTGATCGCCCGCGGCATGGCCAAGGGGGATCAGATCAGCCAAGATGGTGGACAGAGGTCCCCTCACCTGCCTCCGTCCATCTCCCGGGGTCTTCTGCACTGATCTGCCTTTCAGCAGACCAGATCAGAAGATCGCCGATAATACTGATCAGTGCTATGCCCTATGCAAAGCACTGAACAATATTAGCAATCTAATGATTGCTATAAGTAGTCCCCTATGGGGATTAAAAAAAAAGGTGTAAAATAAATGTTAAAAAAAGTTAAAAAAAAAGTGAAAAAGCCCCTCCCCAATAAAGTTTAAAATCACCTCTTTTCCCCATATTAATACAGGAAAGCATAAAAAACATAAATAATAAACATATTTGGTATTGCTGCGTGCGTAAATGTCCAAACTATAAATATACATTGTTAATGATCCCGTAAGGTGAACAGCACTAACGTTAAAAAAAAAATAAAAATTCAGCTTTTTTGTCACATCAAACAGTAATTTTTTAAAATAAAAATTCACATATCAAAAAGTCACATATACGCAAATGTGGTACACTCACACATCCCTGAATACTTAAAAATAAGAAAGTTAGAGGTGGTCAAAATAGGGCTGATTTTGTCAAAAAAAGTTTGAGATTTTTTTAACAGCAGTGCAATAATAGAAAATAACGTGGATATCATTTTTAATCGTGTTGACCCAGAGAATAAAGAAAACATGTCATTTTTACGGCAAAGTGTGCAGCTCGAAAACGAAACCCCCCCAAATTAGCAAAATTATGATTTTCGTTTAAATTTCCTCACACAAAAAATTATTTTGGGGATTTACCATACATTTTGCGAAAACGCAAAAATAAGATTGTCTGTGTCCTTAAGGGGATAACAAGGGGGTCATCCTCTACGTCTAGAGGAAAGAAGGCTTCTACGCCAGAACAGACGGGGGTTCTTTACTCTAAGAGCAGCGACACTGTAGAATTCTCTGTCAGAGGAGGTGGTCATGGTGAACTCTGTAAAATAATTTAAAAGGATTTCTGGAGAATAATAACATAACAGGTTATGGATTCTAGATCTATATCAACTCAGTAGGGACTCATTAGGGTTATAGGTTGAACTTGATGGACTCAGGTATTTTTTTTGCTATGTTACTATGTTACTTCCCTTATACACCCTCCCTCCAGCTGACTGAAGGAATAAGAGAAAAAAAAAAAAAACTTCTACCAACATTTGCATTGTTTATTCCAATTTTCTAATCCTCCTTTCCCCTTCACCCATGGTCGTTCTTTATTTTTCAGATTTTGCATTTCATTTTACCATTCTCCCACCGTTGGCATCTCTGAGCCCACTTATTTACGCAATATCACCATAGTACAATGTCTTACAGATTAAATCTTTAGAATTATCTATTATACTTACATCCCCCAACAGTATCAATGAACTACCATAAACTGTTCCCAAAAACTTGTAATTACACTATAAAACATAAAATGATGCACAAAATCAACACTCTCCATACCACATTTCAAACATTTGGCTATACTACATAGCTCAAATTTCTGTAGTTGTATTGGGGAATAATATACCCTATGTAACACCCGGAATTGAGTGATTTTATGCTACATATTCAGGGAAACCTTAATTTTATTTTAAGACAGGAGGCCTCACATTACATGCAAATTCTTCTTTACTGCAAATATACAGCCGTGAAATAGTTAAAACTTTTTACAATACATGAAGTAAAAAGCCTGTATGAACATAGGTACACCCAAAGGGGCTGTACAACATATTATCCAATCAGTGCATACCCAAGGTAATAAAGGTGCTGAGTAACAGGTGAAATTCCTCTTTCTTTACTGCTTCGCAGATAAGTATGTGCTTCAGTGTTTCTCTACAATATTATACATTTACTCAAATTTTTTCACTCATATCTACCTACTGTATATCCCCTTATTATCTCTAACTGTTTCATCTCCATTATACATATATTTCCTACACATATTGTTTATCTTGTGCCACTTCATACATTCTCCTGTTTCTTCTTATATTCTCTTGCCATTTTAAACACTGTGAAATATCTTTCTCACTTACTATTTATGCCCCTGTTTCCCTGTCTCTGTTACCTCCAGTATCAGAGTCAGCAGTCCGCACGCTCCGTCCTCCATCTTGTGGGGTGCAGCGCTCATTCTCACTTCTCGTGTGATTTGGCCAGTTGGTGATCAGCTGTGCCTCCCGTTCTGACAGACGCAGCTTTCATCCTGTGAGAGCGGTCCTGTTGCCTGTCAGCTCCCCGTCATAACTCCGAGCCTCGGCTTCTTACCTTTGTATTTGGATTTTTCCTGTCATAGACTGGCAACTAGTGTCCTTCTAAGGACATTACAGTCAAGACACTGAGAGATAGATAGATATTATTTTGATAATTGAAATATATTTACCTCAGTATTCTATATAATATATGTATAGGGTTATCCCTAACTACTCTAATTATCTAATTAGTATTGTTGGGGATGATTACAATGATTCTGATTATTGATCAATATATCAAAATATATATAGATATATCTACACTAATCATATGCTGCAGAAAAACATTATTATTCTTTTCAGATATATCAGCTTAGCTGATTGCTTGTAACCAAGAGTGGAACCAGCTCTCTGGATATTATTCAAGAAGCAAGAAAGAAGATTTATGGTGTTCCAAAGAGGAAGATGTAACAATGAAACAAGTATTGAGTCCAAATGAAATCATTCTGAGGAAAATGCAATTGATGCAAAATAGTGGATACATCTGTAATCTTCAAAATAAAACGGGCACTCTGCCCTATAATCTCATATGACTATGATTGAATAAATGCTTAAAAATAAATGCTTACGCCTGTATAGGTATATGGATTTGGATAACCAATCAAGACGTGACAAGATGATTTTTTATGTGATTGACAACCGTAAATGTACGTCCTGGTGAGCTGGTACTTAACGCACCAGGACGTACATTTACGTCCTATGCATAACAGCAAGCATGGGTGGCTGGCCCCGACTGCTGATAGCAGCCAGGGACCCGCCCATAATGGCGGACATCCGCGATTGCGCGGATGTCCGCCAATAACCCCTCAGATGCTGTGATCAATACAGATCATGGAATCTGCAGCATTGCGATACTTTGAATGGATGATTGGATCGCCCGCAGCGCTGCCGCGATGATCCGATCATCCAGCATGGAAGCATGAGGTCCCCTCACCTGCCTCCGCTGACTTCCACGGGTCTTCTGCTCTGGTCTGCGATCGAGCAGACCAGAGCAGAAGATGACCAATAATACTGATCAGTGCTATGTCCTAGGCATAGCATTAAACATTATTAGCACTCGAATGATCGCTATAAATAGTCCCCTATGGGGACTATTAAAGTGTAAAAATAAAAGTAAAAAAAATTTGAAAACCCCCCTCCCCCAATAAAAACTTAAATTGTCCCATTTTCCCTATTTCACCCCCAAAAAGTGTAAAAAAATATTTTATATACATATTTGGTATTGCCGCATGCATAAATATCCAGACTATTAAAATAAAATGTTAATGATACCGTACGGTGAACGGCGTGAACGTAAAAAAAAAAAAGTCCAAAATAGCTGCTTTTTTTTAAATAACATTTTATTCCCCAAAAGATTTATAAAAAAAGTATTAAAAGTATTATAAGCAAATATGGTATCAATAAAAAGTACAGATCAAAAAATGAGCCCTCATACCGCCGCTTATACGGAAAAATGTAAAAGTTATAGGTCTTCAAAATAGGGGGATTTTAAACGTACTAATTTGGTTAAACAGTTTATGATTTTTTTAAGCGCAACAGTAGTAGAAAAGTATATTATCAAGGGTATCATTTTAATCATATTGACCCAAAGAATAAATAGCACATGTCATTTTGAAAACGAAACCTTCCAAAATTAGCAAAATTGCGGTTTTCTTTTTAATTTCTCCCACACAAATAGTATTTTTTTGGTTGCGTCATACATTTTATGGTAAAGTGAGTGAAGACTTTATAACGGACAACTGGTCGCGCAAAAAACAAGCCCTCACACTAGTCTGTGGATGAAAATTTAAAAGAGTTATGATTTTTTGAAGGCGAGGAGGAAAAAACAAATACGTAAAAATAAAATTGTCTAAGTCCTTAACCCCTTGGGGACGGAGCCCATTATGACCCTAAGGACGGGAGCATTTCTTGCAAATCTGACCACTGTCACTTTAAGCATTAATAACTCTGGGATGCTTTTACTTATAAATTTGATTCCGAGATTGTTTTTTCGTGACATATTCTACTTTATGTTAGTGGTAAATTTTCGTCGATACTTGCATTATTTCTTGGTGAAAAATTCAAAAATTTGATGAAAATTTGTTGGAAATTTTGCATTTTTCTAACTTTGAAGCTCTCTGCTTGAAAGGAAAATATACATACCAAATAAATTATATATTGATTCACATATACAATATGTCTACTTTATATTTGCATCATAAAATTGACATGTTTTTACTTTTGGAAGACATCAGAGGGCTTCAAAGTTAAGCAGCAATTTTCCAATTTTTCGAATTTCGGAATTTTTCAGGGACCAGTTCAGGTTTGAAGTGGAATTGAAGGGTCTTCATATTAGAAATAGCACATAATGGACCCCATTATAAAAACTGCACCCCTCAAAGTATTCAAAATGACATTCAGTAAGTGTGTTAACCCTTTAGGTGTTTCAAAGGAATAGCAGCAAAGTGAAAGAGAAAATTCAAAATCTTCATTTTTGCATGTTCTTGTAGACCCAGTTTTTGAATTTTTACAAGGGGTAAAAGGAGAAAAATCCTCTCAAAATTTGTAACCAAATTTCTCTCAAGTAAGAAAATACCTCATATGTGTATGTCAAGTATTCGGCGGGTGCAGTAGAGGGCTCAGAAGGGAAGGATCAACAATGGGATTTTGGAGAGTGAGTTTTTCTGAAATGGTTTTTGGGGGGCATGTCCCATTTAGGAAGCCCCTATGGTGCCAGGACAGCAAATCCCCCCCCCCCACATCGCACACTATTATGGAAACTACTCCCCTCAAGGAACGTAACAAGGGGTATGGTGAGCCTTAACACCCCACAGGTGTTTGACAACTTTTTGTTAAAGTTGGATGTGTAAATGCAGTTTTTTCCCCAAATTTTACTTTTTTTTTTTTTTTACAAGGGGTAATAGGAGAAAATGCCCCCCAAAATTTGTAACCCCATTTCTTCTGAGGATGGAAATACCCCATGTTTGGACGTCAAGTGCACTGCGAGTGAACTACAATGCTCAGAAGAGAAGGAGCACCACTGAGCTTTTAGAGAGATAATTTGTTTGGAATGGAAGTTGGGGGCCATGTGCATTTACAAAGCCTCCCGTGGTGCCAGAACAGTGGACACCCCCACATGTGACCCCATTTTGGAAACTACACACCTCACGGACTGTAATAAGGGGTACAGTGAGCATTTACACCCTACTGACGTTTGCCAGATCTTTGGAACAGTGGGCTGTGCAAAAAAAATAAAATTACATTTTTCATTTTCACGGAACACTGTTCCAAAAATCTGTCAGACACCTGTGGGGCGTAAATGCTCACTATACCCCTTGTTACGTTCGGTGAGGGGTGTATTTTCCAAAATGGGCTCACATGTGGGTATTTATTTTTTTGCGTTTATGTCAGAACCGCTGTAAAATCAGCCACCCCTGTGCAAATCACCAATTTAGGCCTCAAATGTACATAGTGCGCTCTCACTCCAGAGCCTTGTTGTGTGCCCGCAGGGGATTTTACGCCCACATAAGGGGTATTTCCTTAATCAGGAACAATTGTGTCACAAATTTGGGGGTCTTTTTTTCCTTTTACCTCTTGTGAAAATAAAAAGTAAAGGGCAACACCAGCATGTTTAGTGTAAAATTTTTTTTTTTTTTGCACTAACAGGCTGGTGTACATCCCAACTTTTCCTTTTCATAAGGGGTAAAAGAAGAAAAAGCCCCCCCAAAATTTGTAGTGCAATTTCTCCCGAGTACGGAAATACCCCATATGTGGCCCTAAACTGTTTCCTTGAAATACGACAGGGCTCCGAAGTGAGAGAGCGCCATGCGCATTTGAGGACTAAATTAGGGATTGCATAGGGGTGGACATAGGGGTATTCTACGCCAGTGATTCCCAAACAGGGTGCCTCCAGCTGTTACTAAACTCCCAGCATGCCTGGACAGTCAGTGGCTGTCCAGAAATGCGTGGAGTTGTTGTTTTGCAACAGCTGGAGGCTCCATTTTGGAAACACTGCCGTACAATACGTTTTTCCTTTTTATTGGGGGGGGGGACAGTGTAAGGGGGTGTATATGTAGTGTTTTACTCTTTATTAGGTGTTCGTGTAGTGTAGTGTTTTTAGGGTACATTCACACTGGCGGGTGACGGTGAGGTTCCCGCTAGGAATTTGCGCTGCGGAAATTTTTTTGCCGCAGCTCATACTTGAAGCAGGAAACTTACTGTAAAAGTACCTGTGTGAATGTACCCTGTACGTTCGCATGGGGGGCAAACCTCCAGCTGTTTCAAAACTACAACTCCCAGCATGTACTGACAGACCGTGCATGCTGGGAGTTGTACTTTTGCAACAGCTGGAGGCACACTGGTTGGAAAACCTTCAGTTAGGTTCTGCTACCTAACTCAGTATTTTCCAACCAGTGTGCCTCCAGCTGTTGCAAAACTACAATTCCCAGCATGTACTGATCACAGAAGGGCATGCTGGGAGATGTAGTTATGCAACAGCTGGAGGTACGCAACTACAACTCCCAGCATGCCGAGACAGCTGTTTGCTGTTTGGGCATGCTGGGATTTGCAGTTTTGCAACATCTGGAGTGCTACAATTTAGAGACCACTGAACAGTGATCTCCAAACTGTGGACCTCCAGATGTTGCAAAACTACAAATCCCAGCATAGCCAGACAGCAAACAGCTGTGTGGGCATGCTATGAGTTGTAGTTTTGCAAGATCTAGAGGGCAGTATAGAGATCACTGTGCAGTGGTCTCTAAACTGTAGACCTCCAGCTGTTGCAAAACTACAAATCCCAGCATGCCCACACTGCAAACAGCTGTCTGGGCATGCTGGGAGTTGTAGTTTTGCAACATCTGGAGGGCTACAGTCTAGAGACCACTATTGTGGTCTCAGACTGTAGCCCTCTAGATGTTGCTAGGCAACTTACCGGCTTCCGTCGCATCCAGGGAGCCGTCCTCTCCTGCCGCGCGCCGCCCGCAGATCTCCGTCACCACCCGCCGATCACCGTCGCCTGCTGCCTCCGGACGGGTAAGTGGACGTCGGCGCCCGGTCCTCTTCGTTTTCCCCATTCTGGCCCACCTATTGTGGGTGGGCAGGACAGGGAAAACGAAAGTAAAGCCCCCCGCCCCCGATCTGCTATTGGTGGTCGCGTCTAGACCACCAATAGCAGGGATAGGAGGGGTGGCACCCCTGCCACCTCACTCCTATTGCTTCAGGGGGATCGTGGGTGTCTTAGACAACCGCGATCCCCCTTATATTCCGGGTCACTGGGTCACCATAGACCCGTAATGACCCAGGATCGGCGCAAATCGCAAGTGTGAATTCACTTGCGATTTGCGCCGATCGCCAACATGGGGAGGTCTAATGACCCCCCTGGGCATTTGCACGCGGTGCCTGCTGATCGATATCAGCAGTCACCCCTGTCCGGTCCCCGCCCGGCGTACCAGGACGCAAGAGCATATGCATACGCCCTTCGTCCCCAACAGGTTAAGGCCTTAAGGGTTTAACTATATCCTATATATATATATATATATATATATATATATATATTTATTCATTTATTTTTCATTATTTTACCAATATGTCTTCAGAACAGACACAAGGTGTTTTCTTGTCTGTAGACCAAATCCAAGAACTGGTAGGCCAGTCTGTCTCTAGATCTGTACAATCCTCAATGAATAGTGCTAGGACTACTATGCACGAATCTACGCCTAAATCCGTCGCATGACGGTTTCTCAAATGGCCGCTCAAAAAGTCTCTCTAAAAAGAGGCATATCAGCAATCACGACCTTCCTTATAGTAAACAACGAAGACCCTTTTATCATGATGAAGGTCAGGAAAATAATGAAGGCTTGCTTCTTACTGGCAGCCGTGACTCAGATGCCTATATGTTGCATCCAGGACCCTCTACCCGTGAGGAGCAAATTGGTGTATGGGTTAAGAAAGTCTCTTGCTATCATAAACAACCTATTTGTACAGAGGACTCATATTATATTGATACTGATGATAATTTCAAAAATTTGGAATTTGATGACCCCTCCTAAATTCCAGAGGAATCTGAGGGAGATGACGCAAATTTTGACGACTCTTCTGCTTTGGAGTCTGGCATTCTAGATGTCCCATTTTTGACCCCTCCCATATTAAACATCCTCGATTGGGAGAGTTTGCACCCAATCCTCAAGTTGAGTGATTTATACATTTTTGGATAAAGAAGGGTCAAGATAATAAATCCCGAAATAAATTACAGGCATATTGCCCAAGGCCTACTATATCTTTAAATGCTGCTCAAACACCCTATTTTGATAAAGTACCTCCAAAAATCGGGTAAAAACCCCAAAAAAGGGCATAGATCGCAGCTCTAAGCTGTGTCAAGATACATTCTTAGACCTCTTAGGCCCTATTTCAAAAATTTTTGATTTGTCAGAGGAAGCCATTAATTTCGGCAATCCTATTGATATACCCACACTCAGAGGTTGGGCCCAAAGGGCCATGTGTATTTTCGGGAATGTAAATCAATTCCTTTGCACCTGAAAGACTGAGAGCTGGGCTCATGAAACTAGACCCCCAATTGGCCCACCTGGCCTCTTCGGACCAACCAGTCCCACTGAAGGTCTCCTTTTCGGAGATCAATTCATTAAAGAGATTTCAAAATAGGTAGGGTTGTTCTCAACCTTGGATAAGGCTCAATCATCACTTAAGAAAGTATTTTCCTACAAGGATTTTGAAAGGGCCGGGAAAAGTAGGGGCCGTTTTTTTCCGGCCGAGCCCCTCAGTATAGAACCCAACATCAAGGATCCTCTCATCTGGACAGATCCTCCTATTTTGTACCCACCACCCAGGCCCCTCCCTTCTTCCCTTATTAGGGACGCCCTCAAGAGGTTTCACTCGCTCCAGACCCACAGGTAAGCCATGTGGTTTTTTTTTTTTGCTGTCCTGGCACCATAGGGGCTTTCTAAATGCGGCATACCCCCAGAGAAAAATTTGCTTAAAAAAAGGCAAATGTGACTCCTTCTCTTCTGAGACCTGTAGTGTGCCAGCAGAGCTCTTTTCACCCCCATATGGGGTGTTTTCTGAATCGGGAGAAATTGGGCTTAAAATTTTGGGGGGTATTTTCTGCTATTACCCTTTTTAAAAATGTAAAACTTTTGGGAAACCAAGCATTTTAGGTAAAAATATATATATATATTTTTTTACATATGCAAAAGTCGTGAATCACCTGTGGGGTATTAAGGTTTACTTTACCCCTTGTTACGTTCCCCGAGGGGTCTAGTTTCCAAAATGGTATGCCATGTGGTTTTTTTTTTTTTGCTGTTCTGGCACCATAGGGGCTTCCTAAAGGTGACATGCCCCCCAAAAACCATTTGTCGCTCCTTCCCTTCTGAGCCCTCTACTGCGCCCGCCGAACAATTAACATAGACATATGAGGTATGTCCTTACTCGAGAAAAATTGGGTTTCAAATACAAGTAAAAATTTTCTCCGTTTTACCCCTTGCAAAAATTCGAAAATTGGGTCTACAAGAACATGCGAGTGTAAAAAATGAAGATTGTGAATTTTCTCCTTCACTTTGCTGCTATTCCTGTGAAACCCCTAAAGGGTTAAAACGCTTACTGAATGTCATTTTGAATACTTTGGGGGGTGCAGTTTTTAAAATGGGGTAATTTATGGGGTATTTCTAATATGAAGACCCTTCAAATCCACTTCAAACCTGAACTGGTCCATGAAAAAAAGCGAGTTTCAAAATTTTGTGAAAAATTGGAAAATTGCTGCTGAACTTTGAAGCCCTCTGGTGTCTTCCAAAAGTAAAAAACACGTAAATTTTATGATGCAAACATAAAGTGGACATATTGTATATGTGAATAAAAAAATTAATATTTGGAATATCCATTTCCCTTACAAGCAGAGAGCTTCAAAGTTAGAAAAATGCTAAATTTTCAAATTTTTCATCAAATTTGGGGATTTTTCACCAAGAACGGATGCAAGTTACCACAAAATTTTACCCCCATGTTAAAGTAGAATATGTCACGAAAGAACAATCTTGGAATCAGAATGATAACTAAAAGCATTCCAGTGTTATTAATGTTTAAAGTGACAGTGGTCAGATGTGCAAAAAATGGCCGAGTCCTTAAGGTGAAAAAGGGCTCAGTCCTTAAGGGGTTAAGGGCATACTGGCCCTTTAAATTGCAGAGAGCCGGTGCACACACACTCTAGGGGGCGGGTACACACACGCCGGCGACCTGAGACAGCGGAGGAAGCAGGAAGTGAGTAATGGCCTGGCGTCCACATGCTGGTGCGTCCCGCCATGCGAACCGCGGCACTGCCGGCACAGGAGATCCGGGCAGGAGAGTGCTCGCAGTCAGCATGTCCCGCCGGAGCGCTAGTAGTAACAGTACCTCCTTTGGTCTCCCCCTCTTTTTAGGTTGCAGAAAATTAAGAACCAGGTCACCATCCAAGATATTCTCCTATGGCTCCCAGGACCTTTCTTCAGGATCGAACCCCTTCCAGTCCACAAGAAAATACTGTCTCCCTCTAACGGTTTTAGTAGCTAAAATTTCCTTAACCTCAAAGACATCAGAGGAACCGGACATGGGAGTAGGGGTGATGTCTTTTTGGGAAAACCAATTGATGATGAAAGGCTTGAGGAGGGAGACGTGGAAAGAGTGCCGGATTCGCAAAGAAGAAGGCAGATGAAGTTTGTATGACACATAAAATCCCGTAATTGGTCATCAACAGCGGGCAATCCAGAAGAGGCAGGAAAAGCAAGAAGAGGACGAGGGTGACAGCCGTAGACTATGAAGAATGGTGAAGTTTGTGTAGACTCTGAATCCTTGTGGTTATAAGAGAACTCTGCCCAAGGTAAAAGGTTGACCCAATTGTCCTGTCGGGCTGAAACTAAATGACGAAGATAGTCACCAAGGATTTGATTCACTCTCCCAACTTGGCCGTTGGTCTGGGAATGGTAGGCAGAAGAAAAGTCCAGTTTGACTTTAAGACAAGAACAGAGGTCCCGCCAGTACTTGTAGACGAACTGAACTCCTCGATCAGAGACGATGTGAGTCAGAAGGCCATATAGGCGAAAGGTATGCTAAAGGAAGTGTTTAGCCAGCAGTGGAGCAGAAGGAAGATCAGGCAGAGGCACAAAATGAACCAACTTGGAAAAACGATCAACCGCCTCCCAGATGACTGTGTTGTTACAGGAAGGTGGTAGATCGGTGATGAAGTCCATAGCAATGTGAGACCATGGATTTTCCGAACTAGGCAAAGGCTGTAAAAGACCTGCAGGTTTAAGCTGAGGAGTCTTGTTGCGGGCACAGGTAGTACAGGAACAGACAAAATCAGTGACATCGCGTACAAGGTTTTGCCACCAGTAATGCCGGGAGATTAGTTGTATGGACTTCCGTACTCCAGAATGCCCAGCAGGCGAGAGAAATGTCCCCAGTTCAACACTCTGCGTCTAAGTTGAGAAGACACAAAAGACTTCCCCGGCAGAACATGCTGAAGGTTGGAAGGCACTGCTGAAATCAAGCGCTCAGGTGGTACAATGTGCCGTGGAGTGAAGTCCAGTCCTACCACGTCAGAGGACCTAGAGAGAGCATCGGCTCTGACATTCTTGACGGCAGGACGAAAATGAATAATGAAATTAAACCTGGAAAAGAATAGAGACCATCTCACCTGCCGAGAGTTCAGGTGCTGTGCAGACTGGAGATATAAAAGATTCCTGTGATCCATATAGATGCTGACTGGAAAAGACAAACGTTCCAATAGATCTTTCCACTCTTCCAAAGCAAGCTTAATTGCTAGAAGTTCCCAATCTCCAATAGAATAGTTCCTCTCTGCAGGGAAAAAGGTCTTGGAGAAGAAGCCACAAGTCACAGTTTTACCTTTGGAGGTCTTTTGAGTCAGAATGGCACCAGCTCCTACAGATGAGGCATTGACCTCTAGGAAGAATGGTTTCTCAGGATCTGGTCTTGACAAGACTGGCGCCGAGGCAAATGCCGATTTTAATCGGGAGAAGGTTTCTTCTGCCTCAGGAGACCAGAATTTGGGATTACAGTTCTTTTTAGTAAGAGCCACAATCAGTGCAACCAAAGAGGAAAAGTTGTAAAAAAACAGGAATTAAGGGGGCTCGCACTATATAAAATGTATAAATAGGTTATACATATGTATATCGTGGTGCTGTGTTGCACATACCCTTCGTGCCAAAACAAATTCAATAAAGACAATGTAGGAATACAGACCTCTAGATATAAATATAATGTTAAATAATTAGATTAAATAGCTAGTTGTACTAAAAACAAGTTTATTAACGTAATGGTATATCAATAGATAAGTCCAAGCAGGGCCCTTGCTATGGACTGCATACAATTAAAACACTCTGTACGTGAATACATAAAATAAATAAATAAATGAATGAATGGATAGATATAAGCAGTTACAGCCACCCACAGTCCTGTGTAAATTCAACAATGTATTGTTAATCCAATAGGTGTGGTTCAACTAGGTATTGTTATATTCAGTATTGTTATAGATAGTTCAGTATTGTTGGTATTGATTCAACTACAAAACAACTGCAAATCTGTTACTATCTATAACAATACTGGATATAACAATACCTAGTGCAACCACACCTATTGGATTAACAATACCTTGTTGAATTGACTGTGGGTGGCTGTAACTGCTGATATCTATCCATTCATTTATTTCTTTTATGTATTCACGTACAGAGTGTTTTAATTGTATGCAGTCCATAGCAAGGGCTCTGCTTGGACTTATCTATTGATATACCATTACGTTAAAAAACTTGTTTTTAGTACAACTAGTTATTTAATCTAATTATTTAACATTATATTTATATCTAGAGGTCTGTATTCCTAGATTGTCTTTATTGCAAAGAGGAAAAGTGTGGACTGAACTGACGATAATAATTAGCAAACCCCAGAAAGCGTTGTATCGCCCGTAGGCCAGTAGGTTGAGGCCAGTCCAAAACTGCCGACAGCTTATCAGGGTCCATCTGGAGACCTTGTTTGGAAACAATATAACCAAGAAATGGAAGACTAGACTTCTCGAAAATGGGAAGAAATACGTGGATAGATTCCTCTCAAGAAGGCGCTGGTACCCAGGGATGGAGATAAACTTCTTTATTGGCAACGCGTTTCGATCCCGAACCGGGATCGAAACGCGTTGCCAATAAAGAAGTTTATCTCCATCCCTGGGTACCAGCGCCTTCTTGAGAGGAATCTATCCACGTATTTCTTCCCATTGCTTATTACCGGACTGACGGACGTCACACCGGGTTGTTCCTCGTGGCAGCGGTTTCCCTTGATTTCCACGCTACTATAGGTGTTGTGCTCTAAGCGCAACACCTAGGGGTAAGAACCCATCTTTACGTTACACCTTCATCATCATCAAACGGTCCTCACTAGGGGTGCACCTCTTGTTGTTTTTTCTCGTTTTTATATTAGACTTCTCGAAAAGGCATTTCTCGAATTTGGCATATAAATCATTGTCCCGGAGGCGTTGTAGGACATGTTACACATGTGAACGATGTACCTCTAAATTGGGCAGGAAGATCAGGATGTCATCAAGGTAAACAACAACCCGTGTTGAGTAAATCACAGAAGATGTTGTTGACAAATTCATGAAAGACAGCCAGAGCATTACAGAGGCCAAAGGGCATCACAAGGTACTCAAAGTGCCCATCACGGGTATTAAAGGCCGTCTTCCATTCCTTTACTTCTCTAATTCGAATGAGGTTGTATGCTCCACGCAGATCCAGCTAGGAGAAGACCTTGGCACCCCGTAGATGATCAAAGAGTTCCTAAACCAAAAGTACTGGGTAGCGATTCTTGATCGTGATTTTATTTAGTCCTCGATAGTTAATACAGGATCGGAGTGACCCATCCTTCTTTCCCACAAAGAATAATCCAGCTCCGAAATGAGAGGTGGACTCCCAGATGAAGCGCTTTTGTAGGTTTTCTTTGATGTATTGAGCCATAGCTTGTGACTCAGTGACAGACAAGGGGTAAATTATTCCCCGGGGAGGCGTAGTCCCAGGCTGAAGGTCGATTGGACAATCATAGGGACAATGCGGTGGCAGAACACATCTGAATAATCACGATTAGAAATGAGCAAATCGAAGCAGACAAACCCGAATTCATTCCGAATTTCAGGATTTTTTCGATTGGCAATGAATGTGAATATCGCCGCGATTCTATTGTGTAAATCTCTTCATTAAACTATATTTTACCACTTTTCAGGCTCCAGGACACCTAAAATGGCAGTTCCACATGTCAGTACATGGGGCAGGGGATGCTGGGAAGGCAAGGCAGAAAGGGAGGTAGGCAGGATGACCCTAAATCACATGCAGGATGCAGCCTATCAGCATTCATTGACCCCTGTGATGTCACAGCCCTATATAATCGGCAGCCATTTTGCAGCTGCTCATTTCATGCCATTCACTGCAGAGAGAGAAAGGACGGCTGCGTGTCTCTGTGTGTTACACAGACACGCTGAACTGATCATACCGCAGCATTCCACTTCACACTGCTAGTCACATCAGCGTTGTGGACAGAGAGCAGTGCAGTGCTTGATCTCACTGAGAAGGATTTTTACGCCAGCCATAAACCTCCCAGTCACTTTATTCAGCATTTTATCAGAGAGGGGCAGATAGCTTTTCGTTGCCTAATACATATCAACATGCTGCCTTAACTTCATGAACTGTATCACAGGAGGCAGGAATGATTTTTCTGCGTAATAATGTGTATTTTTTTCCACAAAAAATCATCTGCTGCTTATGCTAGTCTGTAGACAGTATAATAACCAGCAGTTCACACCATTCTTAATACTCTGTGACAGAGTGCAATTTTTTTTTTGTGGCGCTGCACTGTTGTGTCCTGCTGCTGTGCAAAAATATGTTTTTTCAGCGGACTGTAGTGCATTTTTCTTGCCTCATACGTGCATACCATATACCTACATCAAAGCAGTCTACTATTTTGTATCTGTACATCTGTAACAAGTCTAGATACTGGGAAAGTCCAGGCAAAAGTAATCACCGACTGGTGTTTTACGACAATACGTTTTCCAAATTTACTGTAGCGCATTTTTTGCCCTCATACGTGCATACCACATGCCTACATCTAAGTAGTGCACTTTTTTGGACTGTCAAGTATTAATCTGTCAAGGGCATACATACTGTGAAAGTCCAAGCACTAGAACTCACCAGCTGGTGTTTTACAAAAATACAGAGTTATTTTTATGCGTATTATAGCGCATTTTTCTGACCTCATCAGTGCATACCGCATACGTTCATCTAAGTAGTGTACCATTTTGTACCTGTTAATCTGTCAAGGGCCTTCATACTGTCAAAGTCCAAGCAATAGTACTCACCGGCTGGTGTATTACAAAACTTACAGAGTTTTTAGGCTCATTGTGGAGCATTTTTCTGCCTTCCTATGTGCATAACGCATACGTACATCTAAGTAGTGTACTATTTTGTACCTGTTAATCTGTCAAGGGCCTACATACTGTGAAAGGACAGCCAAAAGTAATCACCTGCTGCTGTTCTAGACAAATACTGTTTTAAGAGTAGTGAAGCGTATTGTACTACCCTCATATACTCAATAAGTATGTCAGGCAGAGAAGTGCCAGGACGTTCACAGAGGAGTGGCAGAGGCCTAAATCCTTCAGGCAGAGGTCGCAGCAGTCTAGGGGCAAGTGGCAGCAGGAGTCGCAGCGAGAGGTCTGAGCTCCCTTTATCAGCTAGCGGTCGTATCTCGACCAGCAACCCATCTGCCATAGTTGATTGGTTAACACGGTCATCTACTTCATCACAAGTGACATCTGACACCCCTAGTCAACAGTCGCACTGGTATTAGCGATTTAGGGTGCAGCAGGATTTTGATTAAAAAGTCCTACACAGCCCCCCTCAACATGTTTCGCTACATCAGTAGCTTTGTCAAGAGGTAGCAGGCATGTGAGTTCGGACCCTCGGGTGTACTGCTGATGCCTGCTCCTGACTGCTCCTCTGTCTTTTAGGAATTACTTGGCTTACTGATGCTTCTGGAATTGGGTCTTACATTTTTGGATGGTAGCACTAGCTAACATGCTTCTTCGATAGATATTTCAACATTCACCTTTTAACCTCTTAAGGACTTAGGGCGTACCTGCTAACGATAGCCGGGACCCTGAGCTAACAGTACGCGGCATCGATCGTTGTGCCGTGCGCTGTTAACCCTTCAGACGCGGCGATCAAAGTTGACCGCCGCGTCTGAAAAGGAAAGTAAACGGTTCCCGGTAGCTCAGTCGGGCTGATCGAGACATCGCGATAAAATCGCGATGTTCCGATCAGCTGGGACGCAGGCGTCCGATCGGGGGATTGATTGCTCCAAGCCTAAGCTACAGGCTTGAGCAATCGAGCCCCTATCTGACTGATCCCTTTAAAGCTATGGCTTTGCAGGGATTAGCATAGGAGATCAGTGTGTGCAGTGCTATAGCTCCCTATGGGAGCTATAACACTGCAAAAAAAAAAGTGAAAAAAAAAAAGTTAACAAAGGTCATTTAACCCCTTTCTTATTAAAAGTTTGAATCACCCCCCTTTTCCCATAAAAAAACTGTGTAAATAAAAATAAACATATGTGGTATCGCCACGTGCGAAAATGTCCGAACTATAAAAATATATTGTTAATTAAGTTGCACGGTCAATGGCGTGCGCGCAAAAAAATTCCAAAGTCCAAAATAGTGTATTTTTGGTCACTTTTTATAGCATGAAAAAATTTATCAAAACGATCAAAATGTCTGATCAATACAAAAATGGTACCGATAAAAACTTCAGAACACGGCGCAAAAATTGAGTCCTCATACCGTACGCGGAAAAATAATAAAAATAAAAAAGTTAAAGGGGTTAGAAGATGAGAGTTTTTAACATATGAATTTTCCTGCATATAGTTATGATTTTTTTCCGAAGTACGACAATATCCAACCTATATAAGTAGGGTATCATTTTAACCGTATTGACCTACAGAATAAAGATAAGGTGTTATTTTTATGCACTGCATAGAAACGGAAGTCCCCAAAATTTACAAAATTAAATTTTTTCTTCAATTTTGTCGCACAATGATTTTTTTTCCGTTTCACCGTGGATTTTTTGGTGAAATGACTGTCACTGCAAAGTAGAATTGGTGTTAATGGGGTTAATGTTAGGGGTTGTGAATCCCTCTTGTGTACTCATGCTGCTGACTGCTCCTGTCTGTGTCATTCAGCAACTACATGGTTTAGTGATGCTGCTGAGCCTAGGACATTACCTATATATGTTTATGGTAGCATTAGGTACAATACATCTTCAATTGCAATTTCAAAATTCATCTTTTATTATTAGAGATCGTGAGGCCCTATTGTCTCCTCATCTGCTGCCAACTCCAGGCTGTGCAATTCCGACACTATATGGTCTCCTCATGCTTCAGCCTCATTCAAGCTGTGTCATCCAGACACTCTATGGTCTCCTCATGCTGCCACCACCTCCATGCTGTGTTATTCAGCCACTATATGGTCTCCTCATGCTGCCAAAACCTCCACGCTGTGTCATTTAGCCACTATATGGTCTCCTCATACTGATGCCACCTCCAGGCTCTGTCATTGTGCCGCTCTGCGGCAGTGATTCTGTGACGGACCCATCTGCTGGTTAACCTCTTGGCCCCAATTAGAACGTTGCGGTTAACCGCAGACACCTCTCCATTCCATTCGTACGGGTGGTCGTTGTTCACCACGTGGCGGTGGCCGTTTTTGGGAGCCGAGGAAAAATCAGCATTGTTCGGTACAAATCCTATGGAACTAAAAATGGACCCTTTATCTACCAAACACCACTGGAAGCTGCTGCCCGCCTTCTATTTTGTCATTTATGTTTCAATGTGTTTTCTTGTTGTGTTCTGGGATGGCGATTGTCTCTGTCCTGGGAGATAATTGGATTTCTTCCCAGTTGTCTGGGGGATAGAGAGGAGGGAGGTATGGGCAAAGTGGGAAGGGCTTATGTTGAAGCCACTGCGATTGGCTACTGTCCACTCTGTTTTACAGTCTTCCATCAGGTCCCCTAGGGGAGTGTCCACCTGGTGGAGACCTGCATAAATAGCGGGCAGGTAGCCCAATTAAAGTCATTCCTGTTTGACCTTCAAGACGGAGCTGGTCTCGTTTGTGGGGGGAATTACTATTGGGACAGCGCTTTAGTTATTTCTAGCTATAGTAGGAGTACGACTGATTTGCTGATCGGGAGCAGCCGCGTTCGTATCCTCCGGTCGGGAGTTGGACGGTCGGCTGGAACCAACCTGCATTCCTGGAAAAGGGGATCATTCCAAGTGGCGGCTTCCTCTACCTGTCGGGGAGTGTCGTAACAGATTCTAAAAGTGATGCCCATAATCTGCATGTTATTCTGAATAACAGTATTATTTCACTACCCCAGAATACTCCATATGCGTGTTAGGACACAGCAAAGTGTTCTATACCCCTATTGAGGTTCTCTCTAGCCCAGAAATTGCTGTTTTTAATATAGATTCGCCGCGAATAAATTCGGATCAAAACAAAATTTTTCTAAAAATTCGACAAATCGGCCAAATCAAATTTTTAAAAAGTTTGCTCATCTCTAATCATGATTTTAAAAAAAGCAGACCCGGCAGGGAAGGAGATGAAGAGAGTAGTAGTTGTCAGACAGTGGTTCTGACAGTAAGGTCCCATGAGGGTGACCTCACAAGTTTGCCAGTCGAGATACGGAGCTTGATGTTGTAGCCAGGGAAAACCGAGAAAAAGCTCTTAAGTACAATGAGAACTCTATTTTCACTTTGTGTAACACACCCACTTTTAAGATACGAGGTTCAGTACGGAATTGCAGCGCACAATTCAGGGATTCTGCGTTGATAGAAGAAATGTACTTAGGCTTAACATGCCGAGTCAGTGGGAAACTGTGTTTGTGGACCAGGGAGGCGTTGATAAGTTTCCAGCAGAACCAGAGTCCAAAAAGGCCACAGCGGAGAACGATGCCCTGGAAGGAGTAAATATTTGGAACAGCATGGTCAAACGAGGAGAGGTAGAATTCACACCTAGGGACGCCTCTCCCACGTGCCCTAGGTGTGAGCATTTCACAGATGAGTTGGTCGTATAGAGCAGTCTTTGAGGAAATTATCTGGGCTGGCACAATAGAGACACAAGTTTTCATTGCGTTGGCGGGACCTCTCCTGCTGGGTTAATCTAGCACGATCCACCTGCATAGACTCTTCGGCAGAGGGCAAAGGTGGACGATGGCAAAGACTGACCACAAACGTTACTTTAGCACCCTCTGTAGGGAGCTGATCAGCCATAAGTTCCAAATGCATAGAACATTGTGTCACAAACCTCCTGCACAATTTAGGGTCCCCTTCATACTTCGTCAGCAGAGACAGATGAAGCTTGGAGCCAATGGAAGCCACGGAAGCTGCAGACACCGGAGGAGTCACAGGAGGTAGAAGGGGGGATATGATAAATGTATATAAGTATATTAATGGCCCATACAAAAAAATATGAAGAAAAACTTCCAGGTTAAACCCCCCTAAAGGACGAGGGGGCACTCGAGGGAGAAGAAAAGGTTTAGACTCAAGGGGCGACACACCTTCTTTACCATAAGAACTGTGAACTTATGGAACAGTCTACCTGAGGAACTTTAAACAGCAAATACAAACAAGGAGAGCGCTCCTAGTGTGATAACGTTTTGTAAAGAGGAGATGGAAAACAAGCAGAAATGCTCACCGAGTATAGTTGTACTGCGACCAAGTACAACTATGGTGAAAGCGTGGGATAACCCTTCAACGGACGAAGAACAGCAGCCGCTCCTGGCAACACAGGTGAAGCACTCAGACAGATCCCTCCAAGGAACAGCCCAGGATAAAGGCAGCGCACAAGACTTCAAAGGTAAAAATGGTTTAATTACCCGGCATGCAACGCATTTCGCTGGATGACCAGCTTCATCAGGCATGTGCAAAACGCGTTACATGCCGGGTAATTAAACCATTTTTACCTTTGAAGTCTTGTGCGCTGCCTTTATCCTGGGCTGTTCCTTGGAGGGATCCGTCTGAGTGCTTCACCTGAGGAACTGGTCACAGCAGGAAAAATTAACAGCTTTAAAACAGGGTTAGATACATTCCTTGAACAAAATAACATTAATGCTTATGAAGAAATATAAAATTCCATCCCTTCCCCAATATCGCGCCACACCCCTACCCTTCAATTACCTGGTTGAACTTGATGGACGAATGTCTTTTTTCAACTGTACTAACTATGTAACTATGAGGCTGCTGTGGCTGCTGAGTGGAGAGGAGTTGCTGCATCATTGCAGATAGCTGATTCAGCTGTTGCGCGTTCTGTGCTAGCTGCTGTGATTGTCAATAAGGTTCAGCAGAGGCACCTCAGCGGGATCCATGGCCAGATCTTACTGTAAGCTGCACTGGTGAAGTGGAAAGTCCAAAGTACCGCTGGTTTGCCCCAGAGCCCACCGCAAAGCAGGAAGGACTTGCTGCGGCAAGTGGCACCCAGATCGCTACCCCTGATACGACTCGTCCACACAGGCAGCCGAGGTGTAACAAGGCAAAGGAAGGATGTGGCAAACATGAAGTCAGGACTGGAAGGAGGTCAGGGCTGGCGGCACTGTAGCAAGGTCAGTTCACGTAGCAAGAGGTCGGAAGGCAGGCGGCACAGGAGCAAGGTCAGGATACGTAGCAAAGGGGTCAGATACACGGCAAGGTAAGACAAAAACAGAAGGCTCTAAGGCTGTAATGGCACAAAGATCCGACAAGGGGAAACAGGAAGTGCAGACACTTATAGTGTAAGCGAGCAGCAGTAACCAATTAAGGGCCGGCACGCTCACACCCTAGAGGGTGGGTACACAAACCGGCGACCTGGGACAGTGGAGGAAGCAGGAGGTGAGTAACGGCCTGTTGTTCGTATGCTGGCGTGCCCAGCGATGTGAACCACTGCACTGCCGGAAGAGGAGAACGGGGCAGGAGAGCGCTCGTGGTCAGCGTGTTCGGCTGGAGCTCTAGTAGTAACACTTAACAGTCCCTATCCACCCTTCTTTCCAGCCTTTTATACAATTTCTTTGGAACAACAAGGAATTGCAATTCAATTGCCTTCCATTCGGCCTTTCCTCAGCCTCTTGGCGTTTCCCCAAACTAATGAAACCAGTGGTTGCTATTCTATGCACTCAAGGAGTTCATGTGATAATTTATCTAGACGATATTCTCATTATGGGCAGATCCCAACATTTGGCTTATCTTCATATGAACTGGACCCTTTTGCTTTTGACCAGTTTAGGTTTTCTGATCAATTATGACAACTGGAATTTCTTTGATTCCTCATCAACACTCATACCACTCATTTTAGCCTTCCCCCAAGAAATAAAAAAACATTTGGAAGGAAATTCAGTCCATATTCAACTCAACTTTATCTCCTTACGATCCATAGCTCGTTTTGTAGGCCTTCTTTCCGCCTCAATACAAGTCATTTTTCCTGCCTCATTACATTACAGGGCCCTGCAATGTCTGAAAATCCAACACTTGAGAGAAGGATTGCGATCCTCGGACGAGATTCACCTATTTATGGAAGTCAAATAGGAACTTCTTTGGTGGCTCCATCATGTTCAAGAATGGAATGGCAACATTTTTTTTCATTTCAACCCAGATCTGATTATCCCCTTAAGGACTTAAAAAAATCCAAATTCTTTCAATTTTGCACCAAAAAAAATAATTTTTTTGTGCCACCAATTCTACTTTGTAATAACATCAGTGATTTTACCCAAAAATCTATGGCGAAATGGAAAAAAAAAATCATTGTGCGACAAAATTGAAGAAAAAAAAACACAATTTTTGGGGCTTCTGCTTCTATGCAGTACATTTTTCCGTAAAAATGACACCTTTTTTCTGTAGGTCCATACGATGGTAACATGATACTACTTATATATACATGCATATACATGCACGAAAATTGATATGTTTAACCCCTTAAGGACCGGGGTTTTTTCCGTTTTTGCATTTTCGTTCTTTGCTCCTTGCCTTTAAAAAATCATAACTCTTTCAATTTTGCACCTAAAAATCCATATGATGGCTTATTTTTTGCGCCACCAGTTCTACTTTGTAATGACGTCAGTCATTTTGCCCAAAAATCTACGGTGAAAAGGAAAAAATCATTGTGCGACAAAATTGAAAAAAAAAAAAACGCTGTTTTGTAAGTTTTGGGGGCTTCCGTTTCTACGCAGTACATTTTTCGGTAAAAATGACACCTTATCTTTATTCTGTAGGTCCATATGATTAAAATGATACCCTACTTATATAGGTTTGATTTTGTCGGACTTCAGGAAAAAATCATAACTACATGCAGGAAAATTAATACGTTTAAAATTGGCATCTTCTGACCCCTATAACTTTTTTATTTTTCCGTGTATGGGGCGGTATGAGGGCTAATTTTTTGCGCCGTGATCTGAAGTTTTAACGGTACCATTTTTGAATTGATAGGACTTATTGATCGCTTTTTATTCACTTTTAAATGATATAAAAAGTGACCAAAAATGCACTATTTTGGACTTTGGAATTTTTTTGCACGCACGCCATTGACCGAGCGGTTTAATTAATGATATATTTTTATAATTCGGACATTTCCGCACGCGGTGATACCATATATGTTTATTTTTATTTACACTGTGTTTTTTTTTTTATTGGAAAAGGGGGGTGATTCAAACTTTTAATAGGGGAGGAGTTAAATGATCTTTATTCACTTTTTTTTTGCAGTGTTATAGGACCTATAACACTGCACACACTGATCTTCATCATTGATCACTGGTTTCTCATAGGAAACCAGTGATCGACGATTCTGCCGCATGACTGCTCATGCCTGGATCTCAGGCACTGAGCAGTAATTCGGCAATCGGACAGCGAGGAGGCAGGTAGGGGCCCTCCCGCTGTCCTGTAAGCTGTTTGGGATGCCGCGATTTCGCCGCGGCTATCCCGAACAGCCCACTGAGCTAGCCGGCAACTTTTGCTTTCGGTTTAAGGGTTAATAGCGCGCGGCGCCGCGATCGGCGCTGCGCGATATTAGAGGCGGGTCCCGGCTTCACTATTACTGTGTAACCCCGCGTTATATCAGGAGAGCAGGACGTACATTTACGTCCTGTGCATAACCGCGGGCATCGGAGCGATGCCCGTGTCATGTGTGGCTGATCCCGGCTGCTGATCGCAGCCAGGGACCCGCCGGCAATGGCCGACCCCCGCGATCTCGCGGGCATCCGCCATTAACCCCTCAGGTGCCGGGATCAATACAGATCCCGGCATCTGCGGCAGTGCGCGATTTGAATAAATGATCGGATCGCCCGCAGCGCTGCTGCAGGGATCCGATCATTCAGAACGCCGCACGGAGGTCCCCTCACCTTCCTCCGTCCGGCTCCCGGCGTCTTCTGCTCTGGTCTGAGATCGAGCAGACCAGAGCAGAAGATCGCCGATAACACTGATCTGTTCTATGTCCTATACATAGAACAGATCAGTATTAGCAATCATGGTATTGCTATGAATAGTCCCCTATGGGGACTATTCAAGTGTAAAAAAAATTTTTTTTAAATGTAAAAGTAAAAGTAAAAAAAAAGTGAAAAATCCCCTCCCCCAATAAAAAAGTAAAAGTAAAAAAAGCGTAAAAAATAAATTTTATAGACATATTTGGTATCGCCGCGTGCGTAAATGTCCGAACTATTAAAATAAAATGTTAATGATCCCGTACGGTGAACGGCGTGAACGGAAAAAAAAAAGTCCAAAATTGCTACTTTTTTAATACATTTTATAAAAAAAAAATTATAAAAAATTTATTAAAAGTAATTTATATGCAAATGTGATATAAAAAAAAAGTACAGATCATGGCGCAAAAAATGAGCCCCCATACCGCCGCTTATACGGAAAAATAAAAAAGTTAGAGGTCATCAAAATAAAGGGATTATAAACGTACTAATTTGGTTAAAAAGTTTGTGATTTTTTTTTAAGCGCAACAATAATAGAAAAGTATGTAATAATGGGTATCATTTTAATCGTATTGACCCTCAGAATAAAGAACACACGTCATTTTTACAATAAATTGTACGGCGTGAAAACGAAACCTTCCAAAATTAGCAAAATTGCATTTTTCGTTTTAATTTCCCCACAAAAATAGTGTTTTTTGGTTGCGCCATACATTTTATGATATAATGAGTTATGTCATTACAAAGGACAACTGGTCGCGCAAAAAGACAAGCCCTCATACTAGTCTGTGGATGAAAATATAAAAGAGTTATGATTTTTAGAAGGCGAGGAGGAAAAAATGAAAACGTAAAAATTAAATTGTCTGAGTCCTTAAGGTCAAAATGGGCTGAGTCCTTAATGGGTTAAGGGGTTAAAATTGTCATCTTCTGACCCCTTTAACTTTTTTATTTTTCTGCGTACGGCCGGTGTTGGGGCTCATTTTTCGCGCGTGATCTGACGTTTTTAGTGGTACCATTTTTGTATTGATCAGACTTTTTGATCGCTTTTTATAAATTTTTTCATTATATAAAAAGTTACCAAAAACACGCTATGTTGGACTTTGGAATTTTTTTGCGTGTACGCCATTGACTGTGCGGTTTAATTAACTATATATTTTTAGAATTCGGACATTTCCGCACGTGGCAATACTACATATGTTTATTTTTATTTACACAGCTTTTATTTCAAATGGGAAAAGGGGGGTGATGCAAACTTTTATTATGGAAGGGGTTAAATTATCTTTATTAACTATTTTTTTTTTAACTTTTTTTTGCAATGTTAAAGCCCTCATAGGGGGCTATAACACTGCACACACTGATCTTTTACATTGATCATTGTTATCCCATAGGATAACCTTGATCAATGATTCTGCTGCTTGACTGCTCATGCCTGGATCTCAGGCACAGAGCAGTCATTCGGTGACACGCAGGAGGCAGGTAGGGAACCTCCTGGTGTCCTGCAAGCTGTTCAGGACACCGCGGTGGTCCCCAACAGCCGACTGAGCTAGTCAGGACTGGTTTAATTTCAATTTAAAATGCTGTGTCTAAAGGGTTAATAGTGCGCGGCACCGCGATCATTGCCTCCCGCTATATGCCACGGGTCCCAGCCGTTGTTAGAGGCCGGGCCCGACCCGCTATGACGCGGCCCCTCGTTATAGAAAGGGACTGCCCAGTTTAGAAGAGGTTCGCTATGGGGATTTGCTTCTAAACTGGGTGGTTCCCGAGACACGTGTCATCAGAGAGCACTTAGACAGAAAAGAACAACCTTAACTTCAGAAGCTCATAAGTACTGAAAGGATTAAGATTTTTTAACAGAAGTAATTTACAAATCTGTTTAACTTTCTGGAGCCAGTTGATATATATATATATATAAAAAAAAATTTTTTTCCTGGATAACCCCTTTAAACTAACTACTCTTCTCTGTCTCAATTCCATCAAACGCGTATCTGAGCCCTGGAATATCCCGTAGACAATATTCTTAAGGAGTTTTATTTTCAGTCCATAGACGCACCTAAACTAATTTACATCAAATCTTTTACCCATCTTTTCCTCATAATGATAAACTATGCGTGGTCCGCTGTTTACAATCATACAAATCCAGAACTGAATCTCTTCAAAGTATATCCTCTTAACTCCTTATTTCCTATTGTAAGCCTCACTTACCTGTCTCTTCTGCAACCCTAGCTAGATGGATTAGACAATCCATGTCACTAGCGAATATAGATCCTTTTATGTTTGGTGCACAATCTACTAGAGGAGTGGTCTCTACCAGACTTATACAATTAGGAGGATCTCTTTCAGATCTACTTAAAGCTGCAAATTTGTCATCAGAGACAACTTTTAAATCTTTCTACTTCAGCCCTGATTCTCATGTATCTATGTGTCTTTTATAATGTTTTTTTTATTATGTCATGTTTTACTATTACATGCAATATTTAGAGCTTTAAACTTGCAGATAATGGGAGGCCTCCTGTCTTGATATAAAATTGGAGATTTTCCTATTCTAGGTGATGGGAAATATAGATTTTATGAAAGACAGGAGGCAAGCATTATCCCTCCCATTATCCCACCCTTATGAATCCTACTAACATCTTCAAATGCTGAACCAATACAGACTTCCCTCATCAATGGTCTTCTACTGTCTTCAACATCCATTTTTTCATTACAGTTTTCCCTGATCTAAGAATCTTCTTCTCTACAGTTTAAAGCAGTATTCTTCTACAAATTTCTTCCAATCAACATAACAGACTGTTTTCAGTTTTTCCAGGAACTATTTACAATATTATCCAGGCTCTACTAGTTCTTATGTTTTATTGTAAAGAAAGAGGAATTTCACCTGTTACTCAGCACCTTTATAACCTTGGGTATGCACTGATCCACGGGGGTCCCGTTCAGATCAGACATCTTATCCCATTTCCTTTGGATAGGGGATAAGATGTATTAGGGCTGGAGTACCCCTTTCAGTTAATATTTAGTGCCAAACTTGTCTTTGTTTTTGTCCAATTCATCAGTGCGTCAAAAATGACATGCTTACAGATGATAAACACATTTTTATCCTTCGTGATGGCTACCGCATGCTTAATTTGTAATTCGGAAAACATCTAACAATACCTTAATCCATATGATCCCTTAATCCATGATTGAAAATGATACGTTTTCCCCTTCTCAAACAACTGCCCAACCATAGGTACCCCCCTTTCCTTCCAAAAGCGATGGTCACATGTAATAAATTCACCAAGGTTCCAATTCCCTCATAGTGGTGTGTAATTCATACTACTTAGTTTATTTTTCAACAAGTTCCAAGTTTTACAAAATTTGGTGTATAAAGTGCACACTCCTCCCTACATGTGTCCCAAAGGGCTTGCTTCTAGTACTGCAAATATATTCTCCAAGCTACTACTTCTAACCATGCTCCTAAGAGCTGCAGAGTCCCTCCAGTTGATTATTCGAAGCAATTGAGAGGCATCATAGCATATCCTCAAATTTGGAAGATATGGGATGTTAATCTTCTTAACCCCTTAAGAACCGGGCCATTTTACACCTTAGGACCGGAGTGTTTTTTGCAATTCTGACATCTGTCACTTTAAACATTAATAAATCTGGAATGCTGTTACTTATCATTCTGATTCCGAGATAGTTTTTTCGTGACATATTCTACTTTAACGTAGAGGTAAAATTTTGCGGCAACTTGCATCCTTTCATGGTGAAAAATCCCAAAATTTGATGAAAAAAATGAAAATTTAGCATTTTTCTAACTTTGAAGCTCTCTGCTTGTAAGGGAAATGGATATTCAAAATAAAAAAAATTTGGGATCACATATACAATACGTCTACTTTATGTTTGCATCATAAAATTGATGAGTTTTTACTTTTGGAAGACACCAGAGGGCTTCAAAGTTCAGCAGCAATTTTCAAATTTTTCACAAAATTTTCAAACTCACTTTTTTTCAGTGACCAGTTCAGTTTTGAAGTGGATTTGAAGGGTCTTCATATCAGAAATACCCCACAAATGACCCCATTATAAAAACTACAACCCCCAAAGTATTCAAAATGACATTCAGTAAGTGTTTTAACCCTTTAGGTGTTTCACAGGAATAGCAGCAAAGTGAAGGAGAAAATTTAAAGTCTTCATTTTTTACACTCGCATTTTCTTGTAGACCCAAATTTTTAATTTTTGCAAGTGGTAATAGGAGAAAATTTTTACTGGTATTTCTAGCCCAATTTCTCTCGAGTAAGCACATACCTCATATGTCTATGTAAATTGTTCAGCAGGCGCAGTAGAGGGCTCAGAAGGGAAGGAGCGACAAGGGGATTTTGGAGAGAACATTTTTCTGAAATGGTTTTTGGGGGGCATGTCACCTTTAGGAAGCCGCTAGGGTGCCAGGACAGCAAAAAAAAAAAGAAACCCACACGGCATTATATTTTGGAAACTAGACCCCTTGAGGAACGTAACACGACGTTTCACGACTTTTGCATATGTAAAAAAATTTTTTTTACCAAAAATGCTTGTTTTCCCAAAAATGTTACATTTTTTAAAAGGGTAAAAGCAGAAAATAGCCCCCAAAATTTGTAACACAATTTCTCCCGATTCAGAAAACACCCCATATGGAGGTGAAAAGTGCTCTGCTGGCGCACTGCAGGTCTCAGAAGGGGAGTAGTCACATTTGGCTTTTTGGTAGCAAATTTTGCTCTGGGCGCATGCCGCATCTAGGAAGCCCCTATGGTGCCAGGACAGCAAAAAAAAAAAAAAAAACCCATGGCATTATATTTTGGAAACTAGACCCCTTGGGGAACCTAACAAGGGGTAAAGTGAACCTTAATACCCCACAGGGGCTTCACGACTTGGCATATGTAAAAAAAATATATATATTTTACCTAAAATGCTTGTTTTTGCCAAAATTTTCCATTTTTACAAAGGGTTAAAGTAGAAAATACCCCCCAAAATTTGAAGCCCAATTTCTCCCGATTCAGAAAACACCCCATATGGGGGTGAAAAGTGCTCTGCTGGCGCACTACAGGTCTTAGAAGAGAAGGAGTCACATTTGGCTTTTTGAAAGCAAATTTTGCTCTGGGGGCATGCCGCATTTAGGAAGCCCCTATGGTGCCAGAACAGCAAAAAAAAAAAAACACATGGCATACTATTTTGGAAACTAGACCCCTCAGGGAACGTAACAAGGGGTTAAGTGAACTTTAATACCCCACAGGTGTTTCACGACTTTTGCATATGTAAAAAATAATTTTTTTTTAACCTAAAATGGTGAAAAGTGCTCTGCTGGCGCACTACAGGTCTCGGAAGAGGAGTAGTCACATTTGGCTTTTTGGAAGCAAATTTTGCTCTGGGGGCATGCCAAAGCCCCACATAGCATTATATTTTGGAAACTAGATCCCTTGGGGAATGTAACAAGGGGTAAAGTGAACCTTAATACCCCACACGGATTTCACATTATTTTTTCACTAAAATGTGGGTTTCCCCACAAATTTCAAATTTTTACAAGGGTTAATAGTAGAAAAGACCCCCCAAAATTTGTAACCCCATCTCTTCTGAGTATGGAGGTACCCCATAAGTGGACGTCAAGTGCACTGCAGGAGCGCCACATTGCTCAGAAGAGAGGGAGTCACATTTGCAAACTTTGCTGAAATGCGGGGGACATGTCGCATTTAGGAAGCCCCTATGGTGCCAGGACAGCAAAATACCCCCCACATGTCATACCATTTTGGAAACGAGACCCCTTGAGGAATGTAACAAGGGGTTAAGTGAGCCATAATACCCCACAGGGGGTTTCACAACTTTTGCATATGTAAAAAAAAAATTTTTTTTCACTAAAATGTGTTTCCCCCCAAATATTACATTTTTACAAGGGTTAATAGCAGAAAATACCCCCCAAAATTTGTAAATACATTTCTTTGGAGTAAGGACATACCTTAATTTTTGATGATTTTCGCTCTGTGGGTGCACACCAGGTCTTGGAATGGGAGGTCAGTCAGGGGCCTTGAGCTTATTATAGCAGCCAGGATGTGGGACCCCCCCTCAAGGAGTGTTAATGGGGGGGAGCACTGAGCCCTAAAATAGGGGAACACTATGGGGGACAACGGGCCCTAACTGGGGTAGACAGGTGGGGTACAGAGGCCCGTAATATGGGGTACAGTGGGCTGTACACTGAATCATCATTCTGGGAATGTGATGTGTGTGGCCGTCCCTAACCTGTTGCCTCAAATGCGCACCCGCTCAGGTGGAGAGAGAGCGCTGCGCATTTGAGGCAACATAAAAAAGTCCCCGATTATAGGGACTCAGTGACCTATGACCCATTTCTGAAAAAACACCCCCAGAGGTCTTAGCAGGTTTTTTTTTTTTCTGTTTTTTTTGGGCAGTTTAGTGATTAATGGGGGTTAAATTTTGGAATGTACTCTGGACTTGGTACATTGGTCAAATTATGGAAAATTAAACTGAAAAGGGAAAATTTAGGGCTGCATGGAAGTGTGATGCTCCCTGAAGCAGCCTATGCAGAGGCCCGGATTATCTGGGCAAGTGTCACACTGAATGGTGGTGTCCCTCCGTCTCCCCTTCCTGTAACACACTGCATTTTTTCTGGGATCGTCCCTTCTTTCCACTGGGGGCGGGGGACCTCACCTGGAAAGTGTTGGCCTGGGACGATCCTGGCGCCTATAACTCCAGACCCTTGGGAAGTCCGGCCTGATCTTTCCCGGTCAGCAAAGATCAGGAACCTTAGGACTTCTTCTTGGTACTGGAGGAATGTCCCTGTGTTGCCAGCGTACTGGGATAGTGCAAAAGCATTGTCCATGGCAACCTGTACCATGTACACCGCAACTTTTTTGTACAATGCCCGTGTTTTCCGCATGGCATTATATGGCTTGAGGACTTGATCTGAGAGATATCAACTCCCCCCATATACCGATTGTAGTCCAGAATATAATTGGGCTTGAGGACCAGTCCCACGGTACCTCGCACAGGGACAGGGGTGCTGCCATTCCCATGAATAGTGGTGAGTATAAGGACATCCCTCTTATCCTTATACTTCACCAACAACAGGTTATCATGGGTCAGGGCACGGGACTCACCCTTGGGGATAGGCGTCTTAACAAAATTTAGAGGGAGGCCTCTCTGGTTCTTCCGCATGGTCCCA